>NC_069141.1:60491688-61691688 GCF_943734755.1 Anopheles moucheti
TTTAGTGTATCGCACAATTTCAACGGTACCACACAGTTATTGTGCTGCGCACATATTTCGTGTGCTGCGCACATATTTCGTGTGCTGCGCGTTGTTTCTGGCTAATTGTGCAGCTTTTATATTGCAATAATGTTCCTTGAATAATTAGTTTATAACCAGTTTTAACATAAAAATATCCTTCTCCTCCGGAAAATGATAGTAACTAAAATTAATATGAAGACATAGACATAGAATGCATAGAAATTCACAGTTATTTAGATAAATAGTTAAATAATTTATCTAAATGCACTGGAAATGCTGCACACAGCAGGGAAAGAATTAATATAGATAATATTAAATAACAGTATAATAGTTTTTAAACAACGAACTGCAATAATACAAGAGCTGTACAATTAGCAGCCTGAAACAATACGCAGCTCACGAAATCTGTGCGTTGCACAATAACTGTGTGGTATCGTTGAAATTGTGCGATACACAAAAATTGTGGTACCACAAAAACTGTGCGCTGCACAATAACTGTGTGGTACCACAAAAATTGTGCGATACACAAAAATTGTGGTACCACAAAAACTGTGCGCAGCACGATAACTGTGTGGTACCACAAAAATTGTGCGATACACAAAAATTGTGGTACCACAAAAACTGTGCGCAGCACAATACATGTGTGGTACCACAAAAATTGTATGTCACACAGGGAGAGTGTGTTGCATGCAAGCCATGTGACATTTTACTGTGGTACCACAATAGCACAACACAACGAATTGTGCGTGGTACCACACACCGCACAGTGAAAAGTGCGATTTGACCCATCACTACACATGTATCGTGCTGCGCACAGTTTTTGTGGTACCACAATTTTTGTGTATCGTACAATTTTTGTGGTACCACACAGTTATTGTGCTGCGCACAATATTTGTGGTACCACAATTTTAGTGTATCGCACAATTTCAACGGTACCACACAGTTATTGTGCTGCGCACATATTTCGTGTGCTGCGCACATATTTCGTGTGCTGCGCGTTGTTTCTGGCTAATTGTGCAGCTTTTATATTGCAATAATGTTCCTTGAATAATTAGTTTATAACCAGTTTTAACATAAAAATATCCTTCTCCTCCGGAAAATGATAGTAACTAAAATTAATATGAAGACATAGACATAGAATGCATAGAAATTCACAGTTATTTAGATAAATAGTTAAATAATTTATCTAAATGCACTGGAAATGCTGCACACAGCAGGGAAAGAATTAATATAGATAATATTAAATAACAGTATAATAGTTTTTAAACAACGAACTGCAATAATACAAGAGCTGTACAATTAGCAGCCTGAAACAATACGCAGCTCACGAAATCTGTGCGTTGCACAATAACTGTGTGGTATCGTTGAAATTGTGCGATACACAAAAATTGTGGTACCACAAAAACTGTGCGCTGCACAATAACTGTGTGGTACCACAAAAATTGTGCGATACACAAAAATTGTGGTACCACAAAAACTGTGCGCAGCACGATAACTGTGTGGTACCACAAAAATTGTGCGATACACAAAAATTGTGGTACCACAAAAACTGTGCGCAGCACAATACATGTGTGGTACCACAAAAATTGTATGTCACACAGGGAGAGTGTGTTGCATGCAAGCCATGTGACATTTTACTGTGGTACCACAATAGCACAACACAACGAATTGTGCGTGGTACCACACACCGCACAGTGAAAAGTGCGATTTGACCCATCACTATGTGTGATGTGTAACGGACAACAAAACTCCATTGCACAATGCACTACTACCACCACTTGCAATTTTGTGCAGGTACATCCTCCTGTCGCTTGTGCTGCTGCCATAATGACAACTTTTCCTCAATTTTCGCACGAGCTAGCCTCTTTCCAAGGCTTCGTGCAACAAACTTGAAACCCGGTAGGCAGTGTTCAGGAATATTCAGGTTAAGTGTATATCGAAGGTTCCCCGGACAGCTCTCCTATGCACCCTCGCTGTATATCCTTTGTTTCCGCTTCCATGCTTGGTGGATGACCTATCACGAAACTTAACTCTATCCATCCAAACCCCAAAAGAGGCAGGCCGGTTCCCTGCAACAGGGCACCGGAAGAATGAACCACCGCAAAAAGATAAGAGCAATAGAATGGAAGATAAAAACTACCACAAACCCAATAAAGGTGAGCTGCTGCTCGTCTATTCTTGCCCTCGGTTGGAGCATAATGAAGTGCTTTCTATTCTTGCGTCCACACACACACACACACACACACACACACACACACACACACAAACTGCCCTGAAGTAGAAACCTTGACTGAAAGGGGTTGCTGTGGGCAAACATTATGCACGCATGCAATCCTGCATGTGGGCTCTTTGGTTTGGGGTTTCCCAAGCACAAAACTGTAATCTTTCCAAGACATCCTCTAATATGATCATTTTCCTCAAGCATGTACCTTCAAGAAGTCTTCCAACACTACAACAGTCAGCCATCTACCGCACAAACAAATAAACTACCTTAGGGAAGTAGAACTTCCCACCACGTGCGTCCCCCCAATCCGTCATCCTGGAAAAAGGATCGAGCCATCATCCGTTCCGGGGTCGTGCGCTCCGTCGCCTGGATGAGCCCAGTGCTCAGTGCAGTAACCCCGAACCCGATCCCGACCAGACACGGCAAGGAAAATGGGGGGAATTCTGCCTGCTTCCGGACCCGACATAATAATGTTGCCTTGCCATCCTTGAGAGCGTACCGTTACGCGATTAGCAAACCATCATTACCATCCAACCCGGCGTAGACGGATGGTAGCTCCTGCACCACATCACGTCAGTCAGCACCTTCCCATTCATCGCCGTGAGAAACGTTAACCCAGCCAGGAACAACGTCAGGTTTCACCTGAACTATTTCACTCTTTGCCAGCCCTGGCTGAATCGGTGCTCTGGAGAAAGTTACATTTGCTTTACAGCAAAACCCTCACGACCCTGCGCCAAGTTGTTCTTTCCCTCCTCCGAGATGATTCGTTAAGAATGTTTGCCCGGCTCGGGTTTACCTTTATTTACCGCCTAGAATCTGGCTGCTTACGGGAAAAACCCCGGACAAGTGCAACCCCCCCCCACCGGTAAGGAAGTAGCAGTAAGTTCTGTTAAGTTAGCTAGGCGTCAAGATAACGACGAAATGAGTGCACGAATGTGACGCTCTTTGCACTTCAACGCCAGCACCAAACACACGTCTTGAGCGGTCAGGTGTTTTCCGCGGCTACGCGGACAAGGATAGGTGTTGAAGTCTGGTTTGGGGTTTTGCTGGTGAAACACGCCCGTTTACCGTCCACTGTTTGATGGGGTTTTAAGGGATATTGCGGAAGACAAGCTTCTGGTGGCGCCTTTTGGCGCAGCAGGCAGTACTGGGAGGAGGAAGAAAAAATCCACACTGCTTTTTAAGTCAATACTGACTTTGTAAGGGTCGGCGGATGGATGAACGTTCATGTTTGCGCGCAACTTTCTAGTGGCAGTTGATTTAGCTTATAAGAACATTTTAAAGCACCATAAAGAGCTACACGCTGCTATTGTGTAGCTTGCTTTTTCAAAATATTTTGTAATGCAAGTACGAAACTTTCTCCGAGAATCGATCATCTATGTCGAACATGATGCTTTGAATTCCCTATATCAGTGCAAATAGACATGCAGCGATGCTATTCGATGAAATGCGATGATAAGTTCATATAAATAAAAAAGGCTTGTCGTTTTCATCGCGTGCATGAAATAGCTCAATTTTGGCTGTCATTGATTACAAACACAAATAAAAAATCGGTGTAGGTTATATTTAACATTATATTTTTTTGTAAGTTGTAGGTTATAAACGAATTCATTCAACAATGAGAAGAAAGAGGACACGCATTTGGGCAAGACAAAGCCTACTGATGCGTTCGATTTTGCATGAGGAGCTGGACAACGAAACAATGTCGATGATTTGACAGTCTCAGTAGGCGCTAAATTGTCCCGAAATGAGATGTGAGTTTTTTTTTTTGCAAGATAGGGCTACTTTGCGAAATTTCGCTCAAAGAAAAATCGCTGCGTGTCTATTTGCACGATAATACAGCATAAAGTATTTTTGTGATCATTTAAATACAATAAAAGAACAATGACCATTTTGTGAAACATTTCACTTATGCAGCTTCGTAGCAAGAAAAATGTGTCAATAATAGTTCGCAAAGGTCAATTCAAATCGAGTCACATGGATCAAACGTCATTGGATCACGGCGGACGACGAAATAAACATCAAACCCGTCTTTGACCAGCTCCAGGCTCAATTTTCTATCAGTTACAAATTAATGCTAATCACACATTAATACATTCGCCTAATGTTGTAACCAAGTTTGAGAGCTTTTTTTGGTTGAAACCCCATTCCGGCACCGGCAGCCGCGTCGGGATGTTTAGACATTCCGACATTCAAATTAAACCTCAAAGAGCAGAAGATACGGTCTAGCGATCATGTTAGCGCTTCAAATTAGATCAATAAATTCCCCAGCGTCCGTCGACAACTGCACAACAAGTGCGGTGTATAAATAACTTATCAAATAATCAAAAAACCCGCGCACCCGTGGACAACGCCTTGTGTCTGCGTGGAGTAAACAGGCAGCAGCCAAGCAAGTTGCCAACATTTCGGCGAGATGGTGCGATAAAGGCAGCGCGATCACCGTGCTGAGCAACATTTGTGATAGCTTACAAAGTAGTCCGTACTTCAAAGTGGTTCATCAATTCCAAGCATGAGCAAACTACTCCGTAACCGTTTCATACTGTCCCTTTTCTTTTTTTTGTTGGTTCTGCCATTGCAGATCAGAGATTATGCCGTGGCACGTTTGCACACTTTTTCCTCCGAGCCGTGGCGCGATATGGAGATGGTATGCGCTTGGCGCCGTACGTGTAAAGGCCAACGTACATGCGATAAATAGCCCGGTTTGTCACACTTGTCAGCCGCAAGGTTAATGAGAAGACTTTCTAGCATTAGCAAACGAAGATCTTCACGAAGCTCGAAATCAGCAGTGATGTCTTGGAGATAAGTAGCTTGGTAATAGAATTTAAGAGACTTCGAAACATTCAAGCTTCTTTTTGATGTCTGATGTCTTCAAGATTTATCAATATCTTCTCTGTCTGCATCGCAAAAATGAAGAACTTTAAACCATGTTGATCGTAATTGCATTCGAGAATACATTTTGGAGATGCATATTTCACACACGATGGCCTCTACAGATACAAACACCAAAATGCATGTCTTAAGCGCGTGCTCTTCAAGTTCTTCCCACCTTCCTTCGACTTTTATTTGCGTGCAATGGGGTAATTTATTCGATAATTTACCACGCAACAGCCGTGGTGCAACGGAACTGGGGAGACGATACAACATTCTAACAAGCAAACCCAATCAAAGCCGAGGTTCAATGTTGTTGCATTAATAATGACAAATGTATACATTGCTCGCGGGAGGCGGCTTCGAAACGGTGTAGACTAATCATAAAATTAATCACGGCCCAAAAATGCCTCATCTCAAAACCGCTGCTTTATGTGCGTCGTATAAAAGTGTAAATTTCAACACAAATGTCGTTAAAATCCCTTCACAGAGGAGAGATGCCATAGCGGCAACATTGTTGCCCGTAAATCAACCGCTTCTAGGATGCATCATAATCCCAAAAGCGATACACCGCAAAACCCGCACAACAAGATCAACCGTGCTGGATCTAATTAAACGGTACGACGCTGGCGGCACAGATCCGGTGGCAACATTCGGCAGAAAATTAGTTTTTATTGCCTTGCCCGTCCAAACAACAACCGCTGAGTAGCCGTCCGTGAGCAACATTCTGCCCCTACTTCCAAATAAACCGACAACCAAATCAGATCCAATGACCCCATCAAGTGTGACCCCTTTCCCACTCGCCGAATCTCATCCCGGCAGGAGGTGACAAGCAGGTGTGGTGTTGTGTCTGCCATCCGCCACCATTTGCAAACCGGCGGCTACAACACGTTCGCCATTAAACACGTCCCAAAAAACCCGTCCCGATCGTAAACTCGTCGGGCAGGCGCGGTTTCGCGCACTCCGTCGATTCAATTCCCCCAACCCCCCGCGGACGCGGACACACGCGATTGGAATTCCAATTCAGTGGTTTCAGTGTCAAGTGCAGGAGTTTCCATTTTGCAGGAACATACCAACAACGTCAACAAATAAAAAAAAAACAATACGGCCACACATTATTGCACCCGCACCCGAAAATACAAACCTGCGCGGTCGGAAACGATTGCGTACAAGCAAATCACACTTCCTCCGTAACGCATGCACCCGGTGGTGTGCTGCAAGTCCCGCCGCGACGTTGCAGCGCGCACGAGCGATAGTCGAAGGAGCTTCGATGGCGCAACACTCGCAACCATACTGCGCAGCATCGCTTGTAACAGCGGTGACTCTGACCCCGCTCTGACGATGGGGTAGAGGGAATTATTATTAAGTAATATCTGCCACATCCGGACCGCTCCGAATGCGACGGCTTCTTCGGCTGTGCAGGCGGCGACGGTTCTGCCGAGCGTCTGGTAATAAAAAGAAACAACGCGTGACACTCGTTGAGCTACAGGCGTACGTGCTACAGTGTACGGCACACGTTTTGCAATTACTTGCGGATGCTGTGGATGCATTTCTTGGTGTTATTTATAAAAAATTAAAATAAACGAAAATTATATCATCCTCAACTTGGAGAACTGAAGAGAGAATGTCTTAACTCTTCAAGTTATGCAGAATTTTTGAAAATAATAGTTGAAATAAATGTAAGGAGCATTTTTTGCCAGGTGTACCGCTGCATTAGTGCCGCTGTACAAAATTAAGAGAGAGAAGAAGAAAGGGAAGCAACGATGTGACGATGGATTATAAAACATGGAATTTAAATAATTCCATATAATAATAATAATCGGGGCAGCCCGGTGGCATGATGGTAGCGGAGCCGGTCTTCACACGAACGGACCGGACCAAATTCTTATCCAGACCAATCCCCCGTAGCAAAGGACTGACTGTCCTGCTACGTGGTAAAATAAATCGATACGGCCAGGCCGTTCTAACGAAAAAAAATAAATATATTAATATAATAAATATAATATATTAATTTAATAAATAGGTAGTCGCGATCACGTAACGGTAACGAGACGTTCGTTGTCCGATTGTCATTTTTCTATCAACTAGTGTTGATATTCGAAACTTTACATAAATTATGAACTATTATAGGGTTTCTTTGTTGTTACCTTAGATTTTCTTATTTGTACCCCTCAGGACCAAGTGGTCTTGCAGCATCAATTGGCAAGGTTGGAGGCTTTTTAAAATTCGAAACAAAATAAACTAAAATTCTCTAATGTATGTTAGGAATATTTCAAAATTTTCTGGATCTTTTGGAAGCTAAAAGCGATTTTAGTAAAAAAAAAAGATATATTTTAAAGTTTGTGCAAAACTTTCAACATTTTAGTTTAGATATTTTTTAACCTAATAAATTTCAGCTTGTTCACAATAATTAAAAATTTCCAAACCAATGGAGAATTATAAAAATTGAATATTCAAAAGCAGTAAGGCATTCGCTCCAATTACAAAAAGAACATTGAAGAAATCCCTATGCCTACATGTAATAGCACATACAAAATAAACACTCGAAATTAAGCATGATTTTAAACAAACATTACCGCACGTACCACGTGTTATTGTGCACACCACTGTCCCCACAACCGCAGCCGGTGGCGCTTAATCAATTCGTTCCCGCCAACCGTTCGCGTTCGTGTGTGTTTTTTTTTTTTTGCGCAAAAATGGTGTGTTGTGTTTTCTTCGCCCGTTTTGCCACCCCGCTACGCTGGTAGGGGCCCCCATCACCATCACAATTGCGCACTGCTTCCACGGGGCCCGCCCGGTACGCGCGCGTGGATCGTTAGTGATAAGCAAACGGCAACTGGTCCTTGTGGTACGTGCCTCATCATGAAACATCATCATAATCGTCATCATCATCATCATCCTACCAGTCAAACGATCGCGTTGCGAAGGCAAGAAACAATCCTCTCCGCTTGATGCCATCTTGGTCGATGCCGTCCTGAGGCGAACGCGATAGCGGCTCTAAATCCCGAGCCGTTTCAATCAAAGTCGAAACTGTTCCAGGCAGGGTGGGATGGGGGGTGTTTCTGCGTCTAATGCGCACTCGGGAATTGTGTTTGTTTGTTTGGAAACATTGTCCACAAACAACGCACCAGTGCGCCGAGTACAAGAAAGACACCACCACTGTTGGAAGCTTTTACGCGGTGGAAAATTCAACCATGGCTTCTGTTGTTTTTCTTCGCCTTAGCAAGCCCAACTGCTTACAACCACAGGCACACGCCACAACGCTTAAAAGTCAATTCATTTGTGCAAACAATTTCAGCTCGATTCAACCGCCACCGGCTCCATTTTCCACCGGTTGGGGATTCTTTTCCGGTCTCCCAACGGTCAACACACATTGACAAACGCGGTTTGTTGTCCTGCACATTACGCGCATTGGCCGGGATGCATCGTGTGCAGCTCACGGTAGGGAAAAGCGCGTCGGCAAACAAAATGAGGTCAATTGGCGTAACTGTGGCTCGGGGTGAAACCGGCCCGATGCCGGCAAAAGAACATCATTGTGTCTAAACAACGAACCACAACGAAATAAAAATAGATTGCGTTATATTAGCCATTTTCAACGGCTTTGATGAAGCTTTTTTTTTTCGATCGATCGATCGATCGGCGTTCATAAATATTTAACGATAAAAATCATCGGTTCCCGTTCCCCGCAAGGGCGCTTCTTTGCGCGCAATTGTACAACGAACCAACCACCACTACCACCACCACAATTTATCATGTTGTTGAAATCTGTCCGAAAGAAGTTTCTTGGCGCGGATTTCCTTTACTCTGTTGCTCCGTTCCACTCTCCCGGCTTCGGTTCGCACTGTTGATGGACGCGATTTAATCAGCGAAGCACATGGTCGCCGCTTACCAAGCGGGCATGATAACCTTTGCATGTTGTTGGTGCCCTTTCGCCCAGGCCAGATCCCTGCGTCCACGGTGGCCAGGCAACACGCATGCATGTACATCGTTTTGTTTTTCACGATGATTAACTTTCAACGCTGCTACGGAAAGCCCGCTGCTCCGGTCGGTTGCGAGTGGCCCTATTTTCCCAGTGCCTCGAAGAGTCGAAGAGCGTACCAAACTGATCTTGATTTTTGCTGTTGCGATATTTTGGAAGAAACAAATTGTATTTTTCACCTTTTCTATTGCATGCTGGTTATCTACCTTTAATTATGCCTTCAAGTTGGTTATTTTTTCAAGCTGATTATCTTCTTTTAATTACTAGATTTACTTTCAATTTCTTTGTTCTGTCGACGGATTTTTTTGTTGAAAAAAATACGATCACTTAAGCCATTTCTTCTAATCGTGAATATATTCAAGTTTGGAAAATAGGTAATGATTCTTTAATGTCAATATAACAAAATTTCATTTAACGCTATGAACTCTAACAAAGTTTTGGAATTAATAATAAACATTTGGGTTTCCAAATAGTTTACTTAGACAGTTTACTACCTTTTTCCTAGGCTCCATTCTTGGTTCTTTCATGCAAAACCACCGTAAGCTGATTCGTGCCCTTGAAATCTCTTATTTTATTCCACAATAATTTTTTTCCAATTCGCGTTCTCCTTTACTTTTACGTAAGGTTGATATTCGAAAAGACACTGGGGGTTTGGATAGACTTTAATCTATTAGCTCTAGCATATAGACGTTACCGTCTTGGTTAGTAGAGCATTAGAACTACTCATTCGCTCAGAAGTCGATTTCACGAATACGTTGGCCCTGATTTATTCCCACCCTTAAATTCGAAGATTTTATGGAAAAAGCCTGTTCAACTTGCAACTTATAAGGAGTCATTTTCGAGGAGTCATTAAGGGTCGTGGAAAGACACCCTAACATTGTCCAATTTTTTAAATATTAATTCTCTTCTTTTAAACCAGATCCAGCGCTCCTCATCGCTATCTTTCTCCCTATATGATAATGACCCAATTACTACAACAATCATAACGATAATTCAACTCTTCTTCCCATATTATTTAACCTCGAAACCTCTTCTTAACCTTCAGAAGGTCTCACCACCAGAATTTCTATGTGAGTCCTAGAATTCAGGATTTTGTCTTATCTCAGAATTGGAAATTTTCAAACATTTCAGAACCGCCTCGCTTCCTTTTTATTTTCCCTCAAAGGTTTTAAAATTGAATTGTTACATTTAAAAGCATAACCAAAGTGATTTTTTTAAAGAATGGAAGGTCAGAATCCATTCATCCAAAAAGCTCCAAGCAATTACATTTGTTATTACCATCTGATCACCCATTTTAACCCCAATAAACGCGTCAAGTCAATTTATTCTTCACAAACCATCGCAACATAGTGATCGAACGGCATGTAGCTCTTAGATAGCAATAACGGTCGTGTCAACACGCGGAAAATAACACCGAAAAATGGCAACAACCACACACAAAACCTCGCCATTGCAGGATAATTTGCTTCGATCTTCACCAGAACATTCCGCGAGCCCGAACATCAAACGACGCGTTCGCCTTTAATTACTTTGGACAATTTCCAAAAACACCAAGCACCATTACTATCACGTAATAAACGCCCGGAACCGGGCACTACCAAATATAAAAGCACAAAACGAACGCCAAAGCTCTGTACCGGACAGTTGGATTGACACAGTAATCGATTGTTACAATTTCCACCGATACGCAAGTAGAAACATTGTTCTCTATTGTGTTCTGCGCTCGAGCATATACATCGAGAAAACGTGCAGCTAATTGGTGTTAAAATTCGGTGTGTAAATTTACCAAACAATTCGTAACGGGAAAATGCGTAAATGCGGACCAACAGCAGCATTCGGGTGGTGGAAAAATAATGCTTAACTAGAGCAAACACACAAGCGTTCGGTGGCATATTCACACAAGTCCACATCTGATATGCTTTGATTGGATTACACACCCACTCACTCTGGCCATCACCACACCGGTGGTGGTGGATGGAGGTGATTCAATCTTTCACACGTTTTTTCCCCCAACGGTGCGGTGTTGTTATTATGCGAAATTGCTAAACAAAGCATGAAAATCGCACACAGCTCTTCGGCCGCCGACGTGCCGCCCTCTCACACGGTCCCCGTGCAATCGAGATCAAGTGCAGTGACAGCAGCACCACAGCGAAACAAGAGCGGAGCAGCAAGTATTCGGCAAGTATTGCAATACGAACACGTTTACGGGGCCGAATGTTTACGAATTTTCCGTAACGCTGCTCTGCTGGGTTTGTTTTTTTTTTCTGTTTCCCGCTGTCCATTTCTTTCCAGTTGCGTCCCCGGTGATGGGCGGCGGTGATGAGAAAATTCTTGCCTACGATAAAAATAAAAACCGCACCACACATTGTCACCTAGCACCAAACCCCTTCGCGTGTAGCTTTTCCGATTGAATTTTCTGTTTACGAAACAAAACGGATTTTCCCTCCCCCCCCCCCCCGGGACCGGTGATGCGGGTTGGAAAATGGAGGACTAAGGGGGGATGGCCAAGAATTGTGTGGGCGAAAATTTCCCAGCACGCGACCAAACGAACGGACACACCCACATACACCCGTACCACGTAGTGAGAGAGAGAGAGAGAGAGAGAGAGAGAGAGAGAGAGAGAGACTGGATGCGTGCAAATTGCTACCACTACACCAACCGATGGGTGGCAGTGTTGGCGCTTGTGATTCCAGAAGCTACCATCGAGTTTAAAACATGGACACAGGCCCGTGGCCACCATCATCTTATATGCGGGACAGGCACGGGTAAGGCAAGGTTTCGACGCCGGGAGTATACCGGCCCCCCATCTCTTCCTTCCAACCAACCAACAAAAAGGGGCTGGCACTGTAATAAAATGACATAATGATAGCTCACAATAATTACGCTTAACCCGATGATGATGATGGCCCGGCAGCGTTAGACCAGCGCGCGCTCTGTACTTCGGGCCGGCACAACAACTAGAAAAGGGCCACTAGAGGTACATCCTACCGTAGGTCTGTAACGATGGTGATGCGCACGTTGCGCATTATTAAGTGCTGTGACCGATTCCGCACCGGGTGGGAGGTGGGGTGGGGTGGGAGGGTCGACCATAGGCAAGATTGCATACGAAACCCTCGCACTGTGCACACTCGATGCGCTCTTTAATAATGCAATTGGTAGCCGTGTGTATGCTAGCATGGCCTGCTAGCGTGCTTTTCACCTTTTGTTCGTCGCCGTTTTGTTCAGTTGTACTCGCTCGTTTATGATGTTACACTATTGTTTGATTTTATCGTACATATCGGACATATCAGCCAAAGAGTTTTACCCTTTGTTTATGCTTTTAATGAGATAGCGATAATACACATTCACGAGATCGTCTGTTTTATGTTGATGATGTGTAGAATGCTTATTATACTAATTTCTTATCAGGGTGCAATATCGTTTATACTTGAATGTTAAAGAATCAGTTTGATTAATCTTCCCATACTTTACTTTCTGCTTTAGGCGACATTTTGAAAGTAGGAAGACATTATAAAAAAATCTACAATAAGAAGATCATAATCTTTTTTTTTCTCTTCTATTTCTAATTTTTTTAGTAAAAAAAAATTCAAAAGAGCTTCAAAAGAGCTGCATATCTCGGGGACACCCTGTACTCGGGGTACATTTCAAACATTAAATATAAACTATTTAACCGAGCTGGAGGTGCAGCTCGTTATTTTCTTCTCCACACTATTTTCCATTTCATTTTGCATGACAAGATAGCAACCCACCCGAACCCACCCAGTGGGTTACAACATTCGCTTTAACGATAATGACACTCATCGTAGTAGGCGAAACCACCCGGTTTGGTCCATTTTGTCTGCGTGTTTTTACCTCCGCACCGGAAAGAGATACTGTCAACCGGTACCATTTCCCAGCGAGTCCATAATTTTCGCCAAGCGCACTGCAGGCACAATCCATTGCGGGGCCAGTTCTGCAAACACCCCATCACCCGTTCACGTTTACCACACCATTCGCCACCCCGCCATCTTCCGCCGAGGGTTTGCAAAACCTTTGTCGCAAACTCATCAAAGCAGCCCTGGAGCATACCTGTTCAACGCACCGAAAAGCATTATTGAAGCAGGCACTGGTAGAGATAGTACAGGTAGTGCCCGAGATACACTACAGTAGTGGACGACTACTATGATCCGCAGCATATCTTGAATATTTGAGAATGTTTAATACGACAGTAAAATCTTTTATACATGATAGTTATAAGGTCAGTTATAAGGTCAGGAAACTGTCTTCAGTCAAATATTTCTAACCTCAGATGACTTTTGTGAAACAAAACGTCATCGAAAAAGGAAAGATATATGTTATATATATATATGTATATATGGAAAGATATATACGTTTTAGAGGTCTAAATAACAAGTCGTAAGCCAAAAAAAGGAGCGGTAAGCATTTTAATATAAAGAGTGAACTCATGGTCATCACAAAACATAGAACAATGGTCCCTATCGCGAAACAAGTTGTTAAAATTTATCCACCTGCTTGGTTTTATCCACCATTATATATATCTACTAGAAATGGTATCGCGAACGATTTTCCCCTACCAGTCTATAAAATCATACCAACCATTATAAATACAGATCTAGTAGTTTTGCCATTTGTCAAAATCTATGGTTTTTCTTCATATCGTCGGCTAACGAAGAAGTGTTTTGCGTGATGCAGCAACTTGCAGCACATTTCTTCCACATTTACCATTCCACGACTGGGCTAGTTCTTCCATTTTATTTTTTCTAAAGTGACTTTTCCCGTATGCAGGCGGTCCGGTTCTAATCGTCATTTATTCTAAAAAATAAGTTATTCGTGAATGAAAGTGTAATATGTTTTTCATTTGGACGTGGTCAAATCAAGGTAAGGCCGACTCCACATGGGCCGCGGTCGCCGCGGTACCGCGAAAAACGCGGCTTTGTTTAAGATGGACAACTCTGCGGTACAACAGCCACGGAAGATTTGACAACCGCCACGGACCGAGATGAGCCGGGCCGAGCAGATGTTCTGTATTGGCAATGAAAGTTATACGCGTTTTCCGCGGCACCGCTCATGTGGAGACGGCCTAACAGAATACGGTTAGTTTTGAAAAGGAAAGAGATTAGCAAAGAAAAGCAGACAAAAAATGAGAAGAAAAAAAGCGGAAGTCCGTTTTACCAGAATAAAAAAATTAAATTAATTAAAATTATTATTTTTTTTTATAAGTTTGTACTTTTCTATTTCAATAATACATTTCCCATTACATTACATTACATTTCCCGTGAAGTAAGCTCTTAAACCTTCACATAAAACGGGGTTGATACCGTATAACTACTGCATCGAGGCAGTAGGTAAATATATGGGTTGATATAGATAGTTTAGCTCGTTCGCGATACAAATTAAAGACTTTTTTAACGACTACTCGATTTTTTCCCCACGATTTGTATGGTAGTCATGGCAATTGCCTTCACCGTTTTAAGGGTTGACAAGTTTGCTGCGTTGCGATACCAATCCGCCATAACTGTCATTATAAGGGTTGATATTTTTATAGACTAGTAGTTAATTTCGTTCGCGATAGGGACCAATGCTTGAGTTTTATACAATAAACTAAATGAGCTATCCAATCTAAAAAACCGGTATGTCTCCAAATCCGCATATAAGACGTATCGTGTAACTCGGAGACTACCTGTACTTCGTCTATTCTTAACCACTTGGGGTGTGTGGTCAACGGAAATACGCTTTACCCAGTTTATCAATGGTAACCACCATGTAACACAATCGGTCGATGCTTCATAGAATCGATTTATCTTTCCATTCACTCCAAAGCACAACACGTCCGGCGTGTTTGCCCATCCTTGTGTATCATCGCAAGAACCCTCGCCGTCTCGACTGTCTACTAACGAAACCGATTACGACAGGTAATTATCGGGAATAGCCAACACAACCGGGTCGTCCAGGTTCGTCTGTGGTTTTCCAAGCGGGGAATTCCTTCCCACCAACACTCACGCACCCACGCACAGGTGATTTTGTGGGATTTCTTCGAATTATTTAGCCATAACGGCCACTACAGTGAGCGCTGCAATGTTTTGCCGCTTTGCAATACCAATCTGCGGCATTAAGGAAAGATGGAAGTTTGATATAAGCCCGGTAGCCCGGTACACCCCCGTGGGGAGGCAGTGGAGTTAAGCTTTTTGCTTAAAGAGGAAGCTAAGGAAAAACACAACATAAAGCCACTCTGGCAGGAGAGTTAACCTTGCACTCGCTCTATCGATTGGAAGAGCTCGTAACGTGAAGGGCTTTGCTTTTCCGCGTTTTTTTGTTTGTTTTGTTTGCCAGGACGGGCTTTTTCATTCCCCCTTAGTGTGCCTGTGTTCGTTTCAAATCTGGTGGGATATTACAGCACAATTTCCCACCAGCCCGCGTCCGGGCCATCCTTCCTGCCTACAACAGGATTTCGATACACTCTCGCGTAAAGTCGTAAAACAAGCAATACCTCTCTTCCGTGCGCCGTTTCTTTCTGCGTTTTTGGGCCAGCAGTAGTAGCAGCAGTGTTGCAATGCATGGCTCCCCATACTGCGAGCTTTATCGATCGAGTTAGAAGCTCGCTTATGTGCCTGCCCTTTCCGAAAACCGAACCCCGCCTAAAGAACGCTGTGCCACCACAGGGCATGAACTTTCGGACCCATCCCAATGAAGTCAAGTTTAATGGTGTCTATTAAAATTATAGAAAATCATTCCACTGGGAGGAAGTTGACGATCAAAGCATCAGCTAGGGTCGTAAAGATCAGTGTAAAGATAGAACACACTCGGAGCCACTGGAGCTGGGTCATGGACATGGACGGGAGTGGGAAATATAATTTTATAATGACAATGCAACGCTTTAGTGTCTTCGAAGTAGGTTTCACGATACGCACATTTTGTAGCTAATTAAAACCTAGCTGATATCACGCTCGAAAGGGTTACGCCAAAGGATTAGAGTAAGAACTATTCTGTGTTTATTATTTGCACTTACAAAAATTACCCACTATATCACTATTATAAAAAAAAACAACATTTTTGTTATAAAAATGGAAAAGTTAAATATAATATTATCTCTTTGTAGGTTGGAGAGAAATTTATTCTAATTGAAAGTCCTTCATTCTTATTATGTTTTCTATGTATTATGCAATTATTACTATAATTGTTGTACATTTGCATATTCAAACGGAAATAGTAAATAGATGAGAATTTTATGAACTATTTCAATTTATTCCACTGAGCTACAATAAGCCTGGGTTCAAACTGTGGCTGGACACAGAACGTGATTATTCAGCTATTATTAAACCATATCACAGATAGAATCAGCCTTAATAGGCCAACGTTGTCTAAGTAAGCCAAAACAAATGATAATTGTTGCATGTTGTTATGCTTACACATGGATTTTCTTATACACGGATAAGTAGATGCGCGATTTCTGCAGCTCCGAGGATACGAAAATACGCAGAAATTTGAGATATGCGACATTTTCCCGCATTACACCGGTAGTGGTATCCCGTGGACTGCTTGTATTTGCATTGCTAATGAAGGAAACATTTACAGACACCTCACTATTTTTTGCACTTATTTTGTGGCAATAAAATAATATTCAATAACATTCACAAATATTCAGACTTATTTTATAAAAACACATATTAATGGTAAAATAGATAATAAAATTCAGATCGATAAATTTTTGATTGAAGATAAGGTAAGTTTACCTTTTAAATATGTGTAATTTATATATTTAATATGCAATTGTTTGTAAGTAAAAACCGCTTTAACGATTTTAAATTCCTTTAATTTGCATGCTATCATTGATCTGATTACGAATTTGTAAAACTGTTGTTGCACATAAAATAATAAACAAATCCTGTTATGTTAATAATAAACAAACATGATGAAAATGGTGTGGCGTGGTGGAAATTACCATACCATACCATTTGCATTTTCCCGAAAAATTAGTAAATAATTGAAAAGCATTTTCATAATTAAAAAATCCCGAACACCCACTCGCATCACTCGACACGTCACAACGCGCGCTTAAAAACCGGGCCAAACAAATTATGTCTATTCCAACCGCACCGAGCACAGCATCCTTCCTGCCACTACTTCCGCTCCGCTTCGGCTATTAGATCGAATTTCAATTTTCATTCGCAAAAATTGATTAATTTCGCAAAAAGGGACACCCGCACAACACAACACTGCGCTCTCACCGCCCCGCCCCGCACACATAACAAACGGAAAATCGATTTGCACCGTTCGTGCACGGCTTTCGTGTGTGTGTGTGTCATTCCGGCACGACCAGCATAACCTTAATTTTTCAAGCTCACCCACTACCCACCATAACGAGAATTCCCCTGCGATCATAATCGCCACCGTAATCGAAAAAGCGAAACATGCCCAAGAATAAGGTGCCGTTGTGAGCGTTATGGCAAGGGTACACCTTTCGGCAACACGTGAGTACACCATTAGTCCCAGTGTGCCTGGGGGAGGAAAATAGGTGATCCCATTTTTTTGGAACAACCGCAGAAGAAGACAACTGAACTCATGAGGCATGAGTACACTGCGAAAGCACTAACCTAACCTACAAAAAGGGTACACATCCACACGCTCGTAAGCGAACCAGACCACACAAAGTCCACTCGTATCAATCAATTCTAAACACCCAACCCCCCAACCCCTCTCGGTTATCTCGGGTGAGCTTATGTATTTACGGGAATGTGTTTGTACAATCCTTGAGACACTCACCATTCGTCCCGCTTATCAGCGGATAATTGCTATCGCGGCCACCTATCAACGTCTTTAATCCCGTCTCGATCAACGTCGGTGACGCTCGATCCCGATCGCTCATGATTGCTGCTGCTGCTGTCGATGTCGATGTCGATGCCGATGAGCCACCGCTGCTGCTGCTGCTACTGCTGCTGCGTTGCTGCTGCTGTTGTTGCGGCGTCCACGAGAACAGCGGGACGTCGGACGCTCTCACTACGGGCAGCTCTATTTTCGCCGCCGTGGTTCCAAACTTTGCTCGCACCACGCGAAACTACCGAAACCAAAAACCAAACGATCGCGCGCACGCACCCGGATCACTATACGCGCACAAACCACACGCGCGCAACTATTTAACTTGCACTTGCTTTCGGTTGCTATATATTGCACTTGAGAGAAAAAGGGATCGCGGAAAGGTATTCCGTTTTGCCCACGCAAAGGACACTCGCGGAGACGGGGGACTAGTATAACGCTATTACTATGTGTATTGCTATTTGTGGTAAAGTTGCGAATAGTGAATTCGCTTCGTATTGCTTCGTTTTCCCTTTTTTTTAATGCACTCGTACACACTGTGCGTACAGCAGACACATAAACACACCGACACTAGCACTCGATCTTGCAGACCACGTGGCCAATGAAGCTTTGGTTAAGCTTGTCGCACCGTTTCTTACTCCCAGATACTTCGAAGAACAAAAACAATCTCAGTAACAAACAACACTTTACTATTCGCTAGTAACAATTCGCGCCAGCACGTTGTGAAGACACTTTATAACGCAACTTCGATCGTACGCACCAACACACACACACAAACACAACTTCACACACGCACGCACACACACACAGCCACTTAAAACGGGAAGCAAGACGTGTACGTTCGCCTTGGAATCCCGGGGGTGGGGGGGAGTAGTAGGATTTAGTAAATCCAACTGCTTTTCTAACTGCCGTACGATCGGAACGCCTTAACAACGATCGCACCGATCATCTTACACCGGTAACAACAACCAGAGACGTCTGACGTTAACAGCTAACACAACATAACCGAAAACACCCGAACAGGCGCTAGCGGGGAGAGGCGGGTGTTTGTTGATGATGATGTCGTCTGCAACAATAATCCAAGAAAAAGACGGAGGGATGAGGATAGTTACAGTTTGGGAGCTTTCTGCTGTAGCGAACTTGGTTATTTGGTAAATAGCTTGACTTCAGCGTTCAGGTTTACACTTGTCCTGTTTGAGGCGCTGAGCGTGAGGCACACCAGAATCACGTTCTTTGGTAGAAGCTTTCAGGAAAGGTTGCGCTGAATCCAGAGTTTTCCACAGAAATTGGGATAGAGAGTCCCGTCGTTACATCGATCCGGTCTAGAAGTACTCCCAGTCCCAGAAACCCTTTACCAGTATCATCTGTTCGCAGGCGGCAGATGTGAACCTTCGACCCCTTGTGGGTGCGCTCTTTCCTTGCTTTAACCGATCTTTATCGACACAAATAACGACGCGACACGCACGGATAACGCGAAGGTAAGAAGTGAGGTTACGTTGGGGGTATTTTTATTATGGGTGGTAGTGGTGGTAGTGATGTGGAGGAAAGACGTTCCTAGATAGTATTATCCTTTTACACCGTTCCGCGGTTTACTACTAACTGAACGACCTGAACGGTATAGCGAAACACACGGTTTAGTGGGACTTAGGCATCGTTAGATGTGAGAAGAACGTACGCGCATCTCACACTCTTTTTCGCGTTCTCTTTCGAAAAATATGCTCAACACACACACACACACATACAAAAATCCACAAACACACGCACGCTTTACTGCTCGGGGAAAACTGACACTCTTTCTCTCACACTGTCGTGCGGAAAAATTGGTTTTAGCCAAGAAAAATCACCCACAACACAACAGTCGTGCTGTGTCGTTTTGACATTTGTACCGTGCTCTTCTGACAGCTACTAATGCGTTCGCAAGTCGTGAGACGGGTCCGTCCAGCCTGCTGAGATTCCGCACAGTAGAGATGAGTATCAGGATGAGCTGTGTTCACGTTTTCCCCAATTCACCATTCACCACCACTCACAGACACAAACGCGCGTTTATGCGAATGGGGGAGGAAAATTGCTCACGTGCACACACCAGGACGTGAACGGGTGTAAAGGGCGCGAACTGAACCATCGAGCAGTTTAGTAGCTGATCGAATGGGTACCGTCAGCCGTGTGTGTACCGATGGGCGCGAGTTGCTGAAGTGAAATGGTCGGTCTGCTCCGGCGGACTTTTCCGAGCTCACGCACTCACGCTCTCGCACAATCTTTCTCATACTCCTTCTCGCGCTCTCACTCTCTTGCTCCCCCTTTTTTCTTTGTGTTTGTGTATTGTATGGAAAGGCTCTCGGGGTAACATTAGAGATTAGATTAGAAATGGGAGATCTTGAATCTCGGTCGTGCATGTGTGGAGCGATTGGTAAATGGTAGTAGTGCTATAGAACACGGTCCTCATCACCCTTGGTGGTGTTAATGAAAAGAATAAGAAAAAAAAAACAAACTAAACAAGCGAAAACATTGTATAGCAATAACAACAAACTGTTACAATGTAATCGCTTATATGGAACGATGAAAAACAAACCAATACATAGGCACACAAACTATTTGATTTCGTTTTTTTTAATCTTATTGATGCGAAGCACAACAAGAACTTTTCAAGAAACTTATTATCAAAACCTATTCCTACCGTATTTCTAACCGAAAGAAGGAATAAAAGTTTTCCCTTTTGTAAAACGAGCTCGTATCAGCTCACGTGTCCCTCGTGCAAACATAAACATTCCACATTTCCTGGGATATGCGAGGGTTGTGAGTGGCTGAGAGTATTTTTCCCTAGTCTCCCCCCCAATCTAAGCTTTCTCTTTCACTCTCTCCCACTTTAGCAGATTGAAGTCCTTCCCACAGGACATACAGGACCTTCAGAATCAGCCAGAACCCCTGGGCGTAGTGACGGCAGCTGCAGGGGTTTGGAGTAGAGTGGGAGTGGGATACATTAATGCCACTTCCTCCCTTCATCGATTCTGGCCGTCTTGTTGAGGTTCAAAGTTTCGGCTTGTAATTACTTTTTTCGATTAGAACTTTTTGGATTTCCTTCTTCCCCCATCCCTTTGATGGGGAGGCGACGATTATACGGATCATGCCGAGGGTTCGAGATTCTTGCTTTTCACTCATTCGCGATTCGGGAAAAATGGTACCGAAAGGGATTTTTTATCGTTTCCTTTTCCCTTTCCCACACACAGATACGCACGCACGGGGGAAAAGTTCACTTTCAACATCACGTTCACCACGCGATATGCACGATTGCTTTTTGGAAAGTGTCATAAAAATGGGTCCCTTCGGGACATTTTTACAACATTCCAGCGGCACAACACAAAACATTGCTCCATGTCACTGTCCGTTTGCGGGAACTTACACTTTCTGTTGGATACATTCACTCACAAACTTCGTCCTGCCAACATTTCTCACTACGATGCACATCACACACTTCATTCGTATTCCGATCTCAGTTGAGTTTTATGCATTCAGCGAAAGCCATTTTCATTCCATTTCAACCTCATCGGTGCTAAGAAAAACTGTATCACTTTAATATCGCTTTCGTTTTTTTTTTTTTTTTGGTTCTGCCCCAACAAGAACGCGTTCGTGTCCCTAGCTCGCTGGTGCCCGTGCTAGTATGCTCGGAGTAAAGCTCACTCGCAAAAACCCTGCACGAGTCACTCTCACACTCGCGAGTAAAGCGAGTAAAGCGCGCACACACCATCGCCACACAACGAGGCCATTAGGTCGCGCGGATGCATTTGTCTCTGGCCAACCATTTTTGGGGATTGGAGGGATTGGAGTAGGCAAAATCAAGAAACGCGAGTATCCTTTTTTTTCTACTGACTCGGTACACTGGGTGAGTGTCCCTCCCGCGATTGATGTTGAGTTCTGTTACTTATCGCCATCGTTCTGTTTTTGCCTGTAAGAACCCATCACACTTTCGTTCTAGCACTGTTTACACAGTTGATTATACTTGATCAAAGTTCACTTCTCTCAAGATTTAACATTTAGAACAATTGCAACTCACATCACAAACAATCATCACCACTAAATATTCACCAAACGCTGGCACGAAGCGCGATTCTACCCGTCAAAGTCTTCCTTGCTTCTAACACAATCCGCTAGCCAACGCACAGTTCGGTGGGTTTGGTGAGCGGAGCAACCAGCCCGTGAGAGTGCCCATTTCACGCACACTAGCACCACCATTTGCGCACGCGGTCTGTGTGCCCCGCATCCATTTAGACCGGCAATCCACCGGTGTGCACGTGAGCCAGCAACGCTCTACTCGCTCTCGGAGAGCGACCACAAAAACATCGAAATGGTGTGCGAAAGAAAAGGCAAGCGAAAGAAGAAGAGAGTGAGAGTGATAGTGAGGAGGAGAGAGTGCCTAGAATGAGAAGTTGATCAAACGAACACGCGAGGTATAACGCGGCTCCATCGGGTTCTGGAGCAATGGTGATACATTTCTTCACCTCGGTCCGAAACAGTTAGCACCACCACACCAATCCGGATCCGGACGGCAAACAAACACAGTACACCAGCAGTAGCAAACACAATGCACGGCCTATAACAACACGTGAACAAAACGAAACCACGCAAAAAAAACAATAGTGAACGATGTAGTACCACTGTGCATGCTGCACGAGCTGCAAACCGGCCGCTATGGTGATACCAGCCTGCTATGATACAACGCCGCTGGTACCGGGGAGGAAATGCGTGTAGTGTGCGTGTGGCGGTTACCGGGACACTAACGTCACCTTGGCGCTGACGGCTGCGGCGTACCGTCTTGAATGCCGGTGAGCCTGTACGTGTGTTTGATTGTGTTAGACAGTGGTCATGTGGCCGACCGGAGTCATGCAATGCGGTCGCACATGGGCGGTGTAAGACTGTTGGTAATAGAACTATTACTTACTTAGTGGAAGGATTTTTTTTTAGATGTTTTGTTTCTATTGACAATTATAAGTTCATTATTATAAATTTGGTTATATTGTTTAACTTTTTATTCATTTTAAACAGTACTTTACTTGATACGTTAGACGTTTTTCAATACGTTAACAATGTTTTAAATTGTTTTAAATGTAAAATCATTCTACAACTTGTGTTCGCGCGCTTAAGTAAACAAAACTTCGCATGACAATTTCAACACCACGCGGACAGTTTTGGAAGCGGGAAATAAAAACCCAGATTAGGGGTGTTTACGTGTGTGTGTGTGTCTATGTGAGAAGATCGCCAACCCAGACCAGTCCGGTAATTGTGCTATCCTAAGCAACAACAACACAAAAAAAACACGCACAACTCCATCCCGCTACTGCCACCACCTCACAAAACACGAAGATAACGACCCGGGCGGCCAACGTGGATTCTCCCGCACCGCCACCACACGACACACGGGCGCGCTCTTATCTGCCACACCGCTGGAACCGAACGTTCATTTCCTAGCGCGTATTTTTTCTTTGCTTATGTTGAACAGTTGCTGCTTCCTTTCTTCCAATGCTGGCTCTGTCGCTTGTTTTCGGTCACACACTCCAAACGATCGCTATTAACCTTATTCAAATTTCGTCACCTAAAATAAGCAATAACAACAACAGCAGCAGCACCACACATAAGGCGTGCCCTTTCCTTGGCCCATCGATAACCACCACCATATGCGCGTACCGATGCCGGTAGTTCCTTAAGCCATGCGTGTCATAGCGCGTAAATTGACGCGGCTAAAAAAACTGCTTTGCTTTGCTTCTTTCAAATATTAAAGCATAGTTTGAGTTAAAAATAGCTTTCGGAAGGTTTTGAAGGTACATGCACTTGGAAAGCATATTGTTGATGGAGTTTATTGTTCATAATTGTAACATTCATCAACAAATAACAAAGCGTGCAATGAAAACAATACAACTATGATGAAACTCTAAATGATACAAGCGAAAATGACACAAATAACATTATTCATAAAACATTAAGGTAATATAAAATAAAAAAGCCATAAATTTGCTTAAATTTACCAAGGACCAATTTAGCAATGAAGCAGTTTTATTCTTACAGCATGTAAAATGATTTCTTTTATGAGTATTAAAACGAACGAATCAAAATGCAAATCATAATATTAAAATAAGAGAAATTATAACTTTGTTTGTCAAATGAACGAAATATTTTTAAAAAATAAATTGATTGTTGAAAACAAAGAAGTTATACAACATTTGATATTCGTTTATGATACATTATTTTGTCCTCTGTTTTTTTTCATTCTTTTTTTCGAAACATCACTTCAAAGCATAGTTTTTCAATTGTCTTCTTTCATCCTTGCTCTACTCTGTTTTTTTTCATCCACCTATCCATCAAACCATCTCATAATCTCTGCTTCGATTATCTCCTTCTTTCCCCTTTCTTTTAATTTAGTTTTACATAAGAGCTGTGCTTGTTCTAGTTTGTTGTTTCGTATATTCTTTCTGTTCGCGTTTTTTTTTTTTGTTCTCTTCTACCAACGCTCTAAACGCGTTAGCGATAAATCATTTTTCTGGTTTGACAACTTCTCACATGTAACTGATTTCAGCGAAGCGAATGAACTGGAGAAACATTTTTTTTATTCTCAAGTAAACTTAAAAAAAATTGCTATTAAATATAGCATGTTGAGAGCGGCAAAAACGAACATCAATTTTTCGAGAACCATCCGGCAATTGAATACATAGACGAACGTAACATTAAGTAACAATTATCCATTCCATATCGAATGCATCCCAAATGCGCATACCATTTCCATACGCAAGTGATGAACATTTGAGGCCACTATTGCATAGAACATCTTTCTTCTCATTTGCTTTACATCTTTTCTGTGCCTTTTTGCATATTATTTAGCGTAAAGTGTATGCAACTGGAAGTAAGCCATCCCGGCGATGACTTAATAGTGTGCCATCGAAGGTAAAGGCTGAACTGCAACGAATGCAACCTCGAGGGAGTTGATCTTTTTTCCCTTTTGTAGCTATATAAAGCTATATAAAGGCCATTGAACAGTAAGGACATCTAAACAATGAGTTGAAGTAAAAAAAAAGTGTTTTTATTTTCATCTCTTCATCATATGTTGAAATGATTTTTTTTTTACCCAAATTTGCTAATGTTTCCAATGTTTGACCTTTACCATTTGTGTCTTTGGGAGTTATTCATTTTTTACACAACACATAAAAAGGTATTCTGAGCAAAAAAAAAAACCAACAACACAAACTTATCATACAAAAGCCCCATCAAATCAATGATCCTCGGTACAATCGCCACATTACCGGTACGCGTAGCTGCACATGCGATAAACTACGCCATCATTGGCATGGCAAGAAAAACAAAACCCCCCGCCTTCCTTCCTCACCGTTCCCGAGCAGTTCCTTTTCCCCTTTAACACCAACCGATGGCGATTACGAAATGCGTACCCCGTTCACAACTTTTGTAGAGTAAAACAGTTACAACAAAAAAAAACGGTCCATTCGTCACCTGCTGCCCCGCCGAAAACATGATGCCCTTGTTGGGGTTGCATTTTTTTTTCCTCCCCGAGCATCGATCAGGTTGAAGTGACGCAAGAAGCGTTACGTTGCAATTTCCAACCAGAACCACCGCGACCGAGACCCAGACGCATCGTAGCCTACTGTGCTTTGGGTGAAGAAAACAATCAACCGCACGATAAGCATACGAGCCCTCCATCTCTCCGACCGGCAACACACCGGGGGTTGTTGGATGTAGCGGTTAGTTGTTTGGTGGACATACAAAAAACTATTTTGCCACACACTAATGAATGATGATTGGCGATCATTAGCCGCCCGTGTGTGTACGGTGGTTGTACTGGGCGTAACAATAGAACAGTATCATGTGTTACTTCATTGCATTGCAAGTGGGATCGTGTGGCGCTAATCTAAGCATTTGTTTGTTTGTTTTTGAACACAAAACTGGATGAGACACAAGTGCAATATTAACTAGAGCGCTTTTTAGATTAAATTATTTAACTTTACTGTAACAAGTACGATCACTTCGTGCATATACAGACTCTATATACAACATTGCCAACATACGAAATACTGTCTAATAACAGCGTTACAATACGCATAAACATTCTTCGGTTCACAGACCGGTTGTCTAATGTTGATCGTTGATTGGAAGTTGTCTGTTTCTAACCGCTTCTTTAGTATCGACAAAGTCAGGGATGCACAACCTTTGTGTGATCAGAAAACGCTTTGATATAGTGATGGAATGGGATTATGTTAACGGAAAATGGCAAGTAAATAACTATATAAATACCTAATTGACTATGAATTGAGATCATGTTTGCATTTATTGTAGTCCTTTTGCATCTAACCCGTGATCAGTAAAATATTTGAAATCCTGCTGATCAAGCAGCTCCAACACGCAATCAGAGGGTAGCATCTTTTTTAGATTACACCTTCTCCGACTTTCATTCGTGCTGTGGTGACAAAATTGAAAATTGCAGGATGATTATCAACCTTAGTTGATCCTATCCTAAATCGCAGATTAGAGATATGGAGATAATCCCCGGCCTAAGGTCCGTTACCGGCTATCTGGCCCGCCGTCTTCAAAATTCGGTCCGTCTACCCGGCTCGGCACTTCGTGATGTTTATTATAGCATTTTCGAAAATGATTTGAATGAACATTCCTTACGATTTGTTGAGAGCCAAACAATTATTGTGCATTAATACGACATATTACGTACAACTTTCCCTAGTCACCTGGCAATGAGAGGTGCGAATGTCAATCAAAAGGCACAAAACCTCTATGAAACTTTCTTAAAATTAAAATATATTGATGTTGAAGTAAAGGGATTTCAGCTGGCCAGGTTGTTAACCGGATTTGACCGCACCAGACATTTATCTGCGAGAATACCTGAAACGAATGGATTTGTTGATAAATTAAGCACTCTTTATTCCGAAATAATAATAAAAAAAATTAACAACAATGCAGATAAATCAACTGTGTAGCATTTGAAGGATCATATTTTGATCGTTAGTTTTCAAACAACTGATCATGTGAAAAACAAGTTTTATTTTACGTACAGTTATGTATCATTATAATAAAAATACTTCTAATAAAAAAACACTTTACAATAACATAAATATAGTCCAAACACTGAAAAGATTTTATCCGAATAAATACAATGATGCTCAATTTCAAAATTTTACCTTTTGCAGATCACGAAACTGTTCAACGTTGTATAAAAACGAAATGTAAATAAATGTAAAAAATACCGATTTCATTATTTATTTTTCCATTATGACGGCTTTCGCCGTAATATCGACACCGCAATGTTGAGTGGTGTACAATTTTACAAGGCATTTCCTCCTTGCAATTTGCCTTATCCCGGGCATACTCGGTTTAAAAACCGTAAAACCGTAAAAAATACTAACTTTTCATTATAAAATTTCGAAATTGACAACAATATGAACAAAGAAAATGAATACGTTCTACGTTAATGTAAAGGTGTAAAATTAATGCCTGTTTTTAAAACATTTACGAAAAAAGTAAACAAAAAACGTCTTAAAAAATAAAACAAATAAGCAAAGCAAGCCACCAAGTAGTAAAACAAACAAGAACAACATTCAATGCATTGCATCGAAAATACGTTGTTCTTCCCTGGTTGAAGCATTTTGGCAAGAACGATTTATTTAACAAAAAAAAAATGAAAGGAATGTGTGTAAACATAAGACATGTGAAAAGGAAACAGAAAAACAAATCATAAATCGAGCGAACGAATAGAGACCGCACAAGCGAAGCGACCATATTTTTGACCACCATCTACCGAATGTCACGTGAGACTCGTCCGTCATTATCATCATCCCCTAAGACCGGCATGACACTTCCCCGCTGTATCTTTCTTCTCAGCTAAAACCACCTACTGTTCTGTGAAGTTAAACGGGAGATCAGCTCTTGTTCTCCCTCTTTCGTTATCTCTTTTTAAGAGAGAGAATGGTGAACTGTTTTTTTTCCCCGTCCGCTCATCACAACAGGACCACTTAAGCCAATAACTTAAGCCAGTCGAACAAACAACGACGCAACCGACGTCTCATTGCGACGCGCGTTTCGCATTTGCGTATGCGCCGCCGAGCATGGAAGAGACTTGCGCATCATCGCATATCGCGTGCGTTTTCGGGTTTCGTCTGCCGAAAAGATTGATGCATCATCGGTCTGCTATTAGGGTGCCGGAGCGAGATCATACTTTTAAAAATAATATTTTTAACAATTCCGTCTCTCAACCCGCGTTTGTGACGTCATTTGCGTTGGTTTATGGTTTTTTTAGGGTTCTTAGAAGATTTTTCTGTACGTGTATATTGCATCAATTGTTGTTTTTTTTTTGGCTTACCCTCACGCATCCATACACACAGTTTGTTTGCTTTGGTACGCCTGCGTTACCTTGCGGCACATGGAAAATACCCTTACACGGGGGGTTTCCTTACGCGATGGCCGATTGGAGTACGATTTCAACCTCACAAAAAATGGAACCCCCTGCGACGGTAGGCTAAAGCCAGCCAGCCAGCCAGCGAAGATCGCGATCATTAGTGCTGGAGTGTGACAAAAACACATCAACGACCACGTGGCTCGCTGTTGGTTGACGTTACCAACATCAACGTCTAACTGTCGGCGCCCTTCGAACGACCTTCGATCCCGGTTCAAGTTAGTTGCGCGTTCATTAGCCACGGATTCGGGGCCTGCGTGTGCGTTTGAAAGGTCTCTCGTTATTTATACTCTCCCGTTGTGCATATCACTTCACGGGGTTGTCTTCACGGTGTGTCCGCGGGTCTGTGCAGCCCATGTGCCCTTGCTGGTCAAACGTCATCTTACGGGTTTTCCTACAACCGGGCCGGGATAACCGGGCGTTATTTGTTTCATTCAATATTCCACACGAATCCCACCCCCCAAAACACTCCGTGGCAGAAGTAGCGCCACCGGTTTTGATAAATTATTCAGCAGCACGTGGTCCACGGTAGTACAAACGCCACATTCGACCGTAGCTATCACCAATACATTCGGTTCTGCGTTCGATGTGATCGAACGCACACTTTCGCCAAAGCGACTTTGAAGGCGGGAAGATGATAAGGGGTATTTCTTAACGCGATGCACGCGCACCTCATTTATTTCATGATGATGATTTATTTCATAGTGCGCTTAACCCTCGTCTGTACCGAGGAAAATATCGCAATTTAATCAAGCAGATTACTAATATAACCATTAAAATGGAATGAATATTCATTCCTCTGCAGCACATGTACAATTGGTTTACAATTTTAACAGCAATCAAACATATTAACTGCAAAAACCCTTGGCATGTAGGGGTTGAAATCTTCCTAAGGGTTGGTGTTGAAATATTTCACCCGAGTGTAACGCTTGATAACGCTTCATCGCTAAGCGTTCCTACATCGCTTCCCAAGTTCACAACCAAGTAGGAAAGTTTTCGAATCGGGACAAAATTAAGCAATTTCGAGTAATTACTATATTACTTATTTAGTACTTATAAGATCAAAATAAAATGGATTTATAAGGTCCATTTTATACAACTGTACGACATTTAAATACATGAACATTTTCTCGATGTTTTTCATTAATAAATAAACAACAACTGTCATCATACGAGCTGTTCTATACGAGCATAATATTGGAACAAAATATGCAAACATTCTTTACATTGTGCAAAATTAAAAGCTAACAACTTCAAAAATCTCTTTTACGTGTTTTAGGTATTTTCCTTTATTTTAGTGTTTGAGAGTAGTGGTTGTGTTAGCGGCAGATGGTAAGTAGAGTTTTTTTTTCATCGCAGAGTACTCCAACGATTGTAATATAATATAGTAGCTGTGATAAAAAGTTAGATGTGTTGGAAATTATGAACCTTGGAATCGTGTTGCTGCCCCAACACTCTGTAAGTATGTTTCGGTTTTCTTCAAAATGTTTGAAAAATAGCGCATTCGTTAAAAGTTACCCCCTTCAGTACAGAGAATCCTTTCATAACGTCAGATTGTTGTGTATCTCACACAAATGCGCAAGCCTTACTAATTTTCTTGATTTTACAAAACACTCTTTAACCTGACCACATGCTTTATGGCTGTAGAAAGAATTTATCTTCCAAAAAGAAGAAGCAACATAAAACTTGCATCAAATGGGAAATAAAAATCAATAGTTTTGTACCATTAAAACGTGGAAAGATCGTTTGCTGGAAGGATGCAGGCGTTTAGTGTACTCCCCTGTTATCTGGTTTGATTATCGAAACAATCTTTTAGCATACCCCCTCTTCTCTATCGACTATACTTAGAATTTTTGCATTGGTGTTCTTTATTTGTTTGGCTTCCTAATTCACACTTTTCTCCATTCGTCCACCTTTTTTCTCTTGATGATTCCTGTGTTATTATCGCTCAGTGGCTTTTTTGTGTTACTTTTGCATCACATGTTAGAGCATTAGGTTGCCGCGTTTGATTGGTGCATTTTTATAAGTTAAATAGCTATTGTCCTCTAGGTTCGGTAGCTGGTGTCATAATTTGCGCTAAAACAAACTGTTATGCTGCTTGTTCATTCGCGTTTTTAAATGCTGGACGTATTCGTATATCGGTATACTAACATCATCTACGTCTAACCCTACCGCGGCGTTACGCATTTTTCGCCATTTTGTCTACAATTCTACAGATATTTTTAGTTGTTTGCTGGTTAGAAAACTATTTTACTACTTTTTCACCATTCTCCATCCTTGCTGCGGTAGCAAATTACGACACTTAATACCAACGCGCTACAATAGTTGCAAGTTTAAAATTATCGCTTATGGTGCTGCTTATGGATATACTTTAGAAAACTCATAATTTAAAAACAGCAATCTTACATTGGACACGAACTAACACTCTTATTTGCGATGTAAGAACATAAGAAAAATCAACGAGTGGTGATCTCACTTCTTACCTATTTTATCGACCATATTTTGGAAGCCATGTTGTGTTAATATTATTTCCCTCGGATTCTTTGCTTTTCTCGCTTTAGCGCTCTATCTTGCATTCCCTTATCAGCTTTGGTTGTGTTGTGTATCAAACAAAAACGAAACGGTTATCCTGCTCTTTGCGGACACCTTGATCCATAGTACATACCACACTCTTACTTTATTTATCTTCCATCAAATTCTTACGTCGGTTGATATTACTTCGCTACTATATTCGCGTCATACTCAGCATACTTGGCGTATCAAGTATAAGGGAGCATATCATATCAAGGGAGGTATGTGTGAACCTCACGCCCTAAATGTACATTTGCATGTCCTAGTCTGCGATTCCATTAACTTAAGGTATCCTGCATAGATAAATGCAGAAAAAGAAACAATCAAAATTACATCTCGATTTATTGTTTGAATCGCTTTCAAATGTCCCCATTGTGATGCGAAATCACCCAATGTGATCCTCATTAAGCAATTACACAATGGGTCGAACGAATTGAAAGTGTCGTGTAGAAATAAAGTTTATATGCAATTATACAACTCCTCTGTAAAAAAAAACGATCCCCTATATTTAATAAGGATACATTTACGGGATAGCGGTTGTTGATATCAGATTTAATTAAATGCAATGGATAAACATCCTACGTTCGGGTATAGATACAATATTAGTGTTAAGTATATGCCGACCTGTCTCTTTCGCATTTGTTCTTTGGAAAGTATTTAAAACATTCAAGTTAATATGAAGATATGCGGATATCAAGGATCTCTAAAAAAACAACAAGCGCAAAGTGCAGTCCAATGAATTATTTACAAAAAAATAGAAAGAAAGCTGTACCACTTGAAGAGCTACCACGGACAAACAATCTGAATGGTACAGAATACAGGCGCAACTGGACCAAAAAAACCTACAAAGCTACAAACAGAAAAATACTTTCCGCCTCCTAACCACGACGCGGCGCTCGGGAGAGATCCGAATTCACAGTGCACAAATGCAGTGGGAAAGAAATGCGAGGAAACCTACGGGGCGGCGACGGCGTTCGGTGACTACACCACCTTCCGGTCGCTTCTATCTCTGCTACACCCAGAGAACCCGGGACACGGTATCGGTTTCGCTGGCGTGAATCTTCAGCTTCGGCGGCACAACCGGGGCCGAATCCCAGCGACGATGGTTGATGAAATGCGTATGATGCTCGTAGCTGGCCGTCTGCGTAGCACGCAACGGGGATCCACTGGACGCACCGGCGATACTGGCGGCAGAAGCAGAAGAATTGCTGCCACTCGACGGATTCGTCGTGGCTTTCACGACGGAAGGTGAAGACGGAATGCCCAGCTTGTTCGCGCTGCCGTTAGCATTCGTCGCTGCTGCACCGTTCATGGCCGCTGTTGGGATGACGGTGTTTTCCCGCAACTCGGATGAATCTTCCGACACACCACCGTAGCCACTGTTGATGCCACCGCTGCTTCCACCATTGCTGCTGTTCGTCGTACCGCCCTCGTTGGAGGACGTGGTGGAACCGTCGCCAAGCGATCCGTTGCTAACACCGTGATTGCTTCCCACCGAGGACAGCATCGTCGAGTTGATCAACGGTAGCCCAATCTCCTGGAACGAATTCATCGAGCTGAAGCCACTCTCGTCCTCCGCCGAGCTGGATATCATCATCTCCTTAATCCGCTCGATGTTGGCACTGTACCGATGGGCCGGATTGTGATGATGGTGGTGATGATGATGATGATGATGATGCCCATTACCACTGATGCTGCCATTGCCAGAGGTACTACTACTACAGCTGCTACTACTGCTACCTCCTCCAGCTCCTCCTCCACCACCAGAACCACCGCCACCAACAACTCCTCCATTGACGCCACCGTTAACACCACCATTCGACTGGTGGTGCAGCAGATGGTGATGGTGATGCGCCAACAGGAGCGGCGGCGAAGGACGATCCGTATTGTCCTCGTCCGTTTCCGTCTTCGTGGAGGACGATGTCGAATGTACCGAGTCGGCCGTACTGCTCCGCACCGATAGCCGACTGCCGCGCATGTTTAGCTTCCGATTGAAGCCTACCGTACTGCGGGTGTTCACCAACGGATGGTTTCCTATCCCACCTCCACCACCACCACCTCCTACCCCTACCCCTACTCCTCCACCGTGTCCATTCGATACTCCCACGGTTCTACCGCCGCCTGCTCCATCACCTAGTCCGCCGCCGGTTCCGGTAAGTGTCGGTGTGCTGCCGAGCATCGCGCCGGAAGCGGATAGACCGACACCGGTGAGCGTGGTGCTGCTACCGCAGCTGGATGCCGCCGTTGATGCCGAGATCAGGCTGTCCAGTGCGTTCGTCGATTGGGCCAGCGTTGGCTCCTGTGTGTTGAGCAGATTCTGCACCGTCCGCAGCAAACGGAACGCCTCCTGGGCCAGCTTCTCCGGGTCAACTTCGTTGCTGGAAATTGGCAGAGTCTGGGTTCGTTTCGGTGAGCGTCGCCTAAAATGGGAGAAAAAAAAAGAAAATCCGGTGCAACACAGGGCGCGCACACACGAAAGGGACAAAACAAGACAACACACATTAGTACATTATTGCTACGAGACAAATAATAGCTTTCGACACACCACCATCGCTCGAAGAGATCTCCCGTCGGCCACTGCCGGCGCACCAGTGGTTGCAATTGGATAATCTGCTACTTATATGGGAATGGTGGCGGCCTCGAACGAAAGGGGAAGGGTTGATTTATATTTGAACTGATTTGCTTAAGATATACGACGGTCGTCACCATCGTTCTCGCTTGACACTCATTCCGCGTCGCGGTCATTGCAGTTACGCACGGGGTATCGGTTACCACAACGGGCCCCGAAGAGTATCACATTTCTGGCACACGGACGACACACTCTTCTTCAGAGAGCGAAAGTGTTGGTCGTAAAATTACCAGCAGTCGACATCTCCTACGGGTACTGACTACGGAGGGTTACCACCTTCCGGCAGCAGTTTAGTAGACGACGGGCGGCTTCAAAATGCCCGAGTTGACAGACGACTCAATTGGAGCGCGTAAATGTGTGTTAAAAATAAGAACTGCACCAGAGAGAGAAAAGACCATTCCACTGACCACCACCAGCGCCACTCCAGCCCAACCCTGCCCAACTGCTGGATTGTGTGTTGCCAATCGAATTAATTGCATCGGTCATGAAATTGAACCTCGAGCAAAATTCTTGTCTTTCACAAAAAAAAACAAAACTCTCCTCAAAACGACCATGGCCGTCCAGTAATGTTGCTCATTTCACAAAACAAAAACGTGTCATAACAAAAAAACATGAGTTCGTTTCACCGTTTCACTCTTCCTTCAACGGTGACACATTCTCACAAAGCCCATTAATGTCGCACGGGAAAGATGTTATTCAGATGTTGGAGGTGTAAATAAACAGCTGGATTCTATGGAGAAGCAAAAGCGCGCGGCTAAATAATTCAATCCGATCGTCAACATAATTCCAACCGGCAGAAGTTTGTCAACAAACGAAAATTATGTGCCCGGGTGCATCGTTTGTGGGTCATTTATCGCAACACGCTTACGAAACTTCTGTCGCTGCCGTTTTCAACGAACTAACGGGAGCGGACTGAGATATTCCACACGGACCGAAAAAAGTGCTGCTGGGGCCGCCCCATCCCAACATAATGTGTTTGCTTACATTTCACGACGATCTTCTCACCGTTGCGGAACGAAATTACCGTATATAACAGGTGGGCTGATAATTGTTTGGCCTATGACAGTAAAACACTTTTTTTTGGCCAAATTATTTTTTTGTATTCAACATACGTCCCTTCAAGGGCGATACACCGATTTTAGTGGTCTTTAAATTTTTCGATACCCTTTTTGTAGTAGTATTTGTCCTTTGCCTCAAAAAAGGCCTCAGTTTCGGCGAACACCTCTTTATCCGACGAAAATTTCTTCTCAGAGGACATCTTTTTGGGATCTAAGAATAGGAATTAGTCACTGAAAGCCAGATCTATGAAATACGGTGGGTGGCGAAGCAATTCGTAGCCTAATTCATGTATTTTTGCCATTGTTTTCACTGATTTGTGGCACGGTGCGTTGTCTTGACGAAACAAAACTTTTTTTTCTTCAAATGCGGCCGTTTTTTGGCGATTTCGTCCTTCAATCGCTCCAAAAATTTGATGTAATAGTCGCTGTTAATGGTTATTTCTTTCTCAAGATAATCGATGAAGATTATTCCTCGCAAATCCCAAAAAAATTGACGCCATAACCTTGCCAGCTGATTGTTGTGTTTTCCCCCGCTTTGGAGCAAGTTCATCGCGTCCAGTCCACTCGGATGACTGTCTATTGGACTTTGGAGTGAAGTGGAGAAGCCAACACTCATCCACAGTAACATACTGACGCAAAAACTCGGATTAAATTCGCTTAAACAGCTCCAAACTCTGCTCCGAATCATCAACTCGTTGTTGTTTTCGGTCAAATGTGAGCTCACGCGGCAGCCATTTTGCACTGAGCTTTCTCATATCCAAATACTCGTGAACGATATGTCCAACACGTTCCTTAGACATCTTTAGGGTGTCAGCTATCTCGATCAGCTTCACATTATGGGTGTTCTTAATAATTTTGTGATTTTTTTTAATGTTTTCTTCTGTAACCACCTCTTTTGGGCTTCCACTGTGTTCACCGTCCTCAGGGCTCATTTCACCGCTTTTAAATTTAGCATACCAATATTTGATGGTTGATTTTGGTAGAGCAGTGTCCAAAGACTCTTCATCATGCCTATTTTTGGCTTTAACTATATGTTTCCCCTTCAAAAACTAATATTTTATCATCACGCGAAATTCCTTCTTTTCCATGATTACTCAAAGCACAAAAGTTGCGTCACACAAAAGGCTCTAGCTCATTAGGTTGTGGCCCGATTGCTGTCCAATTTGGACAGAATTCGTTTGAAGGTTGGTACAAACGAAATATGATATGGATAAAAATCTTCTAGCGCGATAAATGTGTTAGGCCAAACAATTATCAGCCCACCTGTTACATAGTTTACGATACAAACAAAACGGCCAAATCGCCCATGTCCGGGCAGCATCCGGTAGATAGCGAACCAAGGGAAGAATGTCTGGAAAAATCTTCCCTCTTGGGTTCATCTTGGCGATCTGCTGAACGGGGTGGGGATATAGTGAATAGTGGAGCTTTATTATTGACGATCAAGTGAAATTTATCACCGACCGACCAACTAAAACCCGTAAATATATGAACCAGCATCTGGGCGCACCCTTGTCGTTTACTGACCACGTGATGTTTCCTTCACGCATCCCGCAAACTAGCGATCACAACTAGCGTTGCTGTAAAAACAAAACAAAAACAATCGAATAGAGTAAGGTAATCAGACAACCCCTCATTGGATCGCAGCAAATTCCTATACGCCACGCGACTGTTCTGTTGGTGTGCGAAAGGAATAACACCCCACAAACGTTCATATCTTCATTTTTCATTCGCATAGCGAATTCTCTACAGCTTTTTCTTCTGGAAGAGTGGCAAAAGATGATTTATGTTAAACATCTCAAAACATGCAAACGCATACGGGGGGGGGGGGGGGGGGGGGGGGGGGGGTACCTGTACTCGCCGGTTCCAGATAAATCATGCACCGATGGACGATAGCGGCGGCCGGTGGCGCACGGTACTGTCAAACCTTTGGCGCATCGAAATTGCTCAGATTAACACCGCGTTAATGGTGGAGGCGGCATACAACCGGCGCGGACTGAATCATCGATGCGTACCCGCTAACGCATTCCGATTGCGTTCGGGAACGCGACTGGATGGGTCTCGCAACTCTCCTCTATGCTGCTGCCCAGGAGCAGTAGTGTTGATCGTCTTAAATCCTTCCCAAGCTCAACTGGCGTTTCCTGCGTGGGTAAGCGCATGGATGATATAAGGGCGCAAACTCCATGATTGATGATGACAAATCGATTCGCACGCAAATGGTCTGGCCACTGTACGGAAGACACCGCCCGGAGCCGTCATACCCGGTGGTGAGTTGTGGTAGATGTGAAGATAATTTGGTCCATCCATCCCGCGGGTCCAAGATTTTGGCGGCTTTCGATGCAATGTCCCTATTTCTGTGTTGCTATATGCATCGGGGGGTTCCGGCAGGTTTTTGGTCCGGATGTCGTGGATTTAATGGTTCGTAATGGATTTGACACAGTGACCTGTGCACGCTAACGCTACTGCTCCTCGCTCTGTTTTATGTTGGGGAGACTGAGCACAATATGTTCCTACATTTTGTAAACAATTGCCCATATCCAGATCCAAATGCTGTATCACACAAAATGACTGTATTGCATCAGCTTAGACTACAGGAATTCAATTTCCAATAGGATCGGATGTCGTGGTGTTTTATTGATTTACAATAAACAACTTGTAACCTGCAGTACTTACATTTGCATCATGTACTTATCAATTTCTTCATAACAATCGTAAAGTACACAATAGCGATGCCACAACAAAATACTACAGCTAATGAAGACTTCACCACCAACCCACCTGCATTAGCATTCGTTAATCATGAGTGTGCGTTTGTTAACGTCACCGCGTTCAAAACAAACCTTAATCTCGCTTTTAAAACAAAACCATTGTAACACAACGTGACGGACAATATCTTCCCGTCTCTCCATTTGCCGTCGCTCGCGAGAAACGGGCACCGATGATATTTGGGATCCACAGTGTCCCACATGCACATTTACAAGAAGATGAATGCATCGAACACAACGGAAAATAATCCAACAATTTCTCCCAGCGTGGTGGTGGATCCGTGTTCCATCCGTGGAATTTCTCGACCCATCAGGCGCAAGTGCCGAATTTCTAAGCGTCAACACACACAGCGACGGCGACGACAGGCAATTAACGTATGTGTCCAATAAATTAGCACCCGATTTATGTATTGAGACGTTAACGGCCGAACCAGGCGTATTGCATCCAATCGACGCAGTTGAAAGCCTTGGTGCGGTAGTGAGAGAACCCCGAATAATCTGACGCTGCTTAGAAGAAGCATGGGCAAAACGTGGTGCTCGCGAGATATTGGTGCCAAGTGGTGTATCGCTTTTTCGATGAGATATTCCTTCGCATCATTCGATCAAACTAAACTTGCGTGCGTGCAATCTTCAGGAATGCGATGTTTTGATTCTTCTGATTCAACCTATATCAGGCTTTTCACATATGCGAAACGTGATTCATTTAGAACACGAGGTAAAGTGTCACACTAAAACCGTTGGAAGAGATCGGTGGGTGATTAAAGTAGCTTATTGGTTTTGACGACAAGAACTAATACTGTGTATGTAATTTAGAATAGAAATCCTCCCTTCGATATGAGCAATTAATTATAATCTGGAGCTTCTTTTCTTCCTAGTGATTACACCTAAAAGTGAATAAAAATTATTGAGCGATCGTTTGGCAGGATATGCTTACCAGGTAAAATCTCTAAAGGTGCTATAGGAGCTGGCAGGTGATGGCGGAACGATACAATCGTCCTCGTGAAGAGTTGACGGTACGGCATTGTTGATCAACGTCAGCGATGACGGTTGGTGCTGCTGATGGTCTAGGCGCCCATTATGGCCCGTCGTTGCTCCCGCTTTGGTGTAGGGCTTCTGTTGAACATCGACCAGGTTGGTGCTGCTGCGGGCCCGCGGACTACTCGCACTGCTGCTGTCGGAGTCGTGCTGGTGGTGCTGATGATGGTGCTGTACACCGCCCGTTTTCGACACCTGCAGCACGCTCTTCGATCGACCGATCTGTCCGCTCTGCAGTGCATCCAGGGAGCGGTAACAGCGATCCAGAAACCGTACAACTTCTTCCATCACGGCCCGGTACATGTGTCGGCTGGAGTCGACCTGAAATGAAGGAGGAAAGGGGGGGGCAGCATGTTAGTACATAAGTCACATTTGAAGGAAGTTGCTTGCGGTTAACCTAACATCCATGGTGCGATTTACGGCTAACTGAACAGCTAAGTGACGAACCATGTTTTACACTTAATCGAGATCAACTGTTGGATTGCAGCGCACAATGCGGAATGGCGTTCTGCTCTTTTGACAAGATTTATGAATGCACCAGAGCAATAGCATCAAGACACACTTTGCCACTGAAAGTTGTCTTGTGTTTTGAGGAATGGACATAAAACATAGTTCTAATGAACTTTGTTTTAAGTTCCAATTTGTATTGCTTAAGTTACGAGTTGCGCTGTACTGAAACGTCTATATTAGATTTATTTAGCCCCGATTTTACGGATTCATTAAGCTTCTTCTACATGTTTGTTTCTAATCCCATTCTCTCACTGCTCAAAACCGTCATTCTCACTGGCCTTACCCTGCAACACCATTACCACTATTTTCCAAACAAATTGGTAAACTTTCGAGGAGGATTTGTATATGGGATAGAAGATTTGTTTTTCGACTACTTCAATGGACTGTCCATTCCATTTTTCTGTGTCTCTCAAAGCGGTCGGACATGCCATTGCGACCCATTTGGGGGGAGGAGGATTGGAGCTAAACATCGGATAGGATCAAAGTCAGAAGACGGCGCGGCTCATAATGTCGTCGTCTCCGTCGTCGTGGTCGAGCAGCAAAACACCAAGAATAGATCCAAACAACAACCAAAAACATCAGCCCAAGCGCATCATAAATATGACGCGGGATGGTAATGCCGAAGAAACCATTACACACACGCGCGTCCCGGTGGTACTGTGTTAGCTGCTAGCGCTACCGGAATAATGTTTGCATTGGTGAAAAGAACGTCTCGATTTTACAATGACTCGGGTGTACCGGGTGTTTTATGGTCGGGTACAAGTGTCTTACACCAAACAAAGATATCTCTTTGTTTGGCCTAGTTAAGAGAAGATGACGAGATGCGTTGTTAATGACTTCTTTTTTGGTGCGATCGTTCCTCCAATCCCAAAAATTATACATTTTCCTATTTCAATTTTTTGGAGAATAACCTTTTCTAGTTTTTAAGAAAAAGAACAGCACAGATACGGGGTGTATTGTTTAATTAATAATATTTACCAAATGTTACCACTATATATCGAACATTCTCCACATAATAAGAGCCAAAACCGTTTCCTCATAACCGCCGCATCACTGATTCTGGAACCTGCTACACACTGTCACCGGTATATCCGGAGAGCTCCAAAATGTCTTTTCGTCATCTTGCCAAGCTTAATGTCTTGGGCACACACGCGCATGCATCCCTCGTCGGGTCGCTCTCTCTCTATCATACACTGTCGCAATAGCTGCCGATCAGTAATTAAGCATAAATGGAGCAGAGAATCGGGAGCACATTTTTCCAACGGTGTCGCCGTCTGTCGCGCAGCATCGCGTCTCCATCAGTCACGGCTAACGACGTCGAGTCTATCAAGGTAATGGAGGCGACAAAAGTGTGATTCGTGTGACGGCATGGTGTTTCCATGTGTGTGTGCGCACTTGTGCAGTGCAACACTGGAACAAGGATACAATCAACCGTCGAGACACTCGGACAGGTTCAGCTGCCAAGCTTCAAATGCACGCAGCAGCAGCAGCAGCACTTCCCCAAACAAGCAAATACAAGCATTGCGCGGGTGGATAGTGAACTTGCCACCACCAGACCGTGTATAGATGAACCTCAAACACCCCTTGGGGAAGAAGAAAGAAACATTTCCCCCCTGCACGCGACTGTTTTGTTAGAAACCATCTGTTCCACCAAATCAAACACTAACTGTACATCAACCTCTTACCGCAAATCGTACCGCAGCACATACCGGTGATTTACGAACCTGCGAAAACACTCAATGTGAAGTTGTTCTCTCCGTTCCCGGGGGGTTGAGGTTGCAAGTGAAAAATTGACACAAATGCCCTTTGATACAGAGCGTAACGCGCCGTATAGCGCAACATTGCTCTCCAGCAACGATTTTGTAGCGATTGATGTTCACAGCTACTGATACCACTTGGATGAGGATCATGCGATCTCGAGAAGCTACGAAACTCGAATGCACATGCGAAACACCTGCTGATGTAATGGAAATCGTACGAAATTACTTGGAGAGTAAATTTGTGCCTCTACATCAAAGAATTCCAGCATCAGCAGAGGATACTGGGAGCGTGGTGCTTCTTGAAATATATAAACACAGCTGAGTAGATTATTATCTGATCGTTACAAGTTCGCATATTATTGGATCGTAATGTAACATCGCAAATTTAGCTAACATATTAGTTAGTCATAAATACTAGCAATAAACCTATAGTAAACCAGTAGTAATTTCACTACGGCAATCGGGATCTTCTTCAAAAGCCTCATAACCAAGGGGGTGTACTGTAAGTTGTAATAGTTAGATGGAATTTAAAAATGCCAGTTCCAAAACATCACGCTAGCCATTAAAGACTAATGAAATTCACAATTAACTAGATGGATGCGATAATCGATGGCAATGGCAAAAACGCAAATCTAGCTAACCTCTAAACTTGTCCCTCGATGAATTACCTCCCTTCATATGCAGATGAAGAACGGTATAAACAGTGCCAGGCGCTACTGCTCTCTTTGGGCCAGGCGGGAATCTACAAACATATACCGATGCTGTTGACCGAGATGGTCAACCGACCGTTGAATCACTGAACCGCGCGCGCGCTACAGAGCAAATCACGCTACTCCGCGATCACATTTTCCCATCGTTCAACCACCACCCACTGGTTACGTACACAAATGTCACCGGTTTAAATAATAGAATCATTTACTGCTGATGCACAACAAAAAGCTGCCTGCAGCACTGCTGGCCACCCTTAGGATGCAATTGGGAGTTGTAGCATCGCTGGTCGAATATCGTGGCTTTGGCGCCCTTGGTAGAACGTTACATCTCCTAACCTCGCCAATTTTCCACTAAAAGAGCTAGCCCTACACCGCTCCACAACACAACAGCGTTAGTCTAATTAAGTACGTCACTGCCTTGCGGCAGGTAGCACGATGGATTTTCTTTCCACGCATTTTGGTCATGATGAGGGGGTCCCCATCGAAGCCTTATTACGAAATGCTACTGCTGTGTTAAACTATGTCGTTGCATATCTCGTGACCAACACGACTGTTACAGATCGTTACTTAGGCCAACGCCGGAGCGCTCTCCACCCCCCCGCGGCACTGCGCAGAAACATTGCACAAGGGCTTTAAAAGATGAACACGACGTTTTGTAATTCAAATCAATACCGAAAGGGTTTAGGGGAGGGTGTACTTAGACATGGCTCATTATTGATCGAAATCGTTTCGAAACAAGGCCCTACACCGGTGTGCAATACGTAGATGTGCCTGGTGACAGTACAAATTAGGCTTGTTGTGATGTAAATGTAGTTAATCAATTATTTCATTCGAATGCCACCTCTTTTGTTTTATGTCAAATTTTCGTCTTTCCCAGTTTTTCGTTTGATATTTTTCCTTTTTCTCCTCCTAAAAGTATACAAATATCATACGGATTGTTTTATCACTGTTATCATTACGTTACCTGCTTCAATTGCCATTGTAGCGTTTCGACTTGAGTTTGCAGGATCACAGATTCCACACTACTGTAACTTCCACCGTTCGGGACTCCCATGCCCAGCGTTGAGAGACTTCCGGATCCACCACCGTTCAGCATGCCGTTGATCGCATAACCACTACCGGCACCACTGGCTATACTAACGAGCCGTCGATTTTCCTCAATCAGGTTCTGACATTCCTGTAACGAAAGCGAACGATAAACGAGAAATTTAAATTAGAAAAAAGGTTCATCTATCAGATGGAAACAATTAAAATGTCACTTTTTTCCTTAGACATTGAATACTTTAACTTTGTTTGCCTAAAAATGATTAATTCTTTTAGAAAATGTTAGAAGAAATGTTGCACACAACATGTGTGTATTGCGAAATTCAACAAAGCGGCACGAAATAGATAGAAAAGAGCAGCTAAATCACAAACATGTCACGTTCCTCTTAAAACTGTCCCAATCTCAAAGATTGCCGAAATTAGCAAATGTTGCAAAAAACAAAAAAATAAATGATACCAAACAGACAGCAAATAAATTGCCAACTCGGACACACACGCGCGCGCAACGGTATTCTTGCGTAACTTCAAAGCAGAGACCTTAACCTCTAAGGCCACAGAAGGGCCACATATGCTTAGCACCACTCTCCACTGATTAACCGTACCCACCCCGGGTTTGTGTGTGTCGTGTGTCATCGTGGTACCCGTGAATAATTGAAAACTCTTTGTTTGTCTAAGCATAACATCCTACACGCACACGGTTCTCCTAGCTACATGATGATAGACAAAACACAAAAAAAGCGCATTAAAACTCGCATTTGTTCTACCTGCACAACGATGTGTTTCGCGTGAGAGCTTGTTTCGGGGTGTTGTCTGGCATGCAATGAACCACCGAAAAAAACAAATCCGCAAAAAAACTTCAAATCACACAGCGTGCACACGGGGTGCGCTGTCGGTGTGGTCGAGCAATGGTCGACTTTGGCGATGGTCACGCTTGCCAGACGGATACGACTGCAACAAATTTGCATCTAATGAGCGCAACACCGTAGCAACGTACGATTGAAGTTGCTCTCGAAACTATCGCACACGCGCATTTGTGAGATGAGAAACTTGGTTGGTGGATGGGTTTGTCAGGCGAGGGGCGACCAATTTGATTTGTCGCCTGGTCAGAATTCGGAGGTGCGACAAATCGGACACATGACAAACGTTCAGTGATCCGGCCCCTAGAGGTTAAATTGTGAAGTGAGAAAAGGTCAGGGAACGTCCATCGAATTCAAAATCGCACTGCGGACATTAAACTCAAATAAGTTAACATCATAAAAATAAACAATATTGTTTGAGAAATGTATAAATCATCGTAATAAATTGAAAAAAAAACAGTAAAGTAAAAGAGATAATATCAAAGGCAGCACGATTTTCCATTTTTGTATAAAAAATTAAAAAGTAATCATCGTCAACATCTGGCGACGGAACGCCTAGACTGCTGTCTATCACGTGTCTGTAGAGAAGAGCAAGTGTCAAGCCGGCACAAAAGTTCATGCATCGATAGTGATTAATTACAACAAATTAGAATATTTCCGCCCCAAAAGCAGCAACGCGATGAACGTACAAACGAACGAACGGACGATGCTTCATCTTTTATGGAACTTTGCATAGATAGATGCATGCAGGCGACGCTTTGCCCTGCCCTGGGAGGGGCTGGGGAATTTATTTTGAAATTTCCTTCCCTTAAATCAGCCAAAATTAATTAGCTCGTCTTCTGCAACTGTGCGCAGCACGTGAACATTCCATTCTTGAAGTTCATCACCAGCGTTGCATAACGTTCGCGGGGTTTTGTGCTTCATTATTTGCAGCGTGTTTCGTTTCCGTTTCGTTTGCTTTTGCTTCCTTCTACTTGAGGAATATGCTATCATTCCAGACGATTAAGTAATTTGTCACCTCGAATGACAGTTGTCGTTCTGCTATCAGAAGGAATCACCTAAGAAGTGCTTCTTTACTATGAAATATATTCCTAGTGTTTTAATATACTATGACCGTAAATAAATAGTGGAAATCCTAAACGGTATTTAATTTTGATTAAAGTTTATCCTTCAACCATACCTACGAAAACAATCACAATCACCAGTACACGACCCAATTTGTTGTTGCAGACACATTGCATAATTGCAATGTACCGTGACGCGTGCAAAGGAAAAGGAATTTGAAGGAACAAGCAAAAAGGAAGAAATCATGTCGTTTCGCCCATTCTTTCGCGACCTTTCTCCCGCGTATAAAACGAACAAGCTCAAGCAAGCAATGCAGCACATTTCTCATACCTTCTCCGACGGGCTGTGACGGGCTGAGAGAATCGCGGTTTCGTTGCATTTGTCCACACGCACCATAAACTTGAAATTATTTCAATTATTTACCACAGGAATGCGAGCGCCACCACCTGCCCCCGCCTCGGTTCTTCCTATTCTCGTCTTCGGTCGACGTTCTAAAAAAGATATAATTCCACCCGGGCGAGATATCGTGCCCTCCCAATGTGGCCGCATTGGAAACACCTTTCGAAACGTGTAATTTCTTGATGACCTTCGACTGGTCTGAAACAATGAACCGCCGTTCTTGTCAGTGGTGGTGTCGACGCCCAGAGCCCAGGGTGGACTTTCCCGTCGGTTTTCACGTGACTTTCACATATCATTTCATTTCCGTGAAGGCGATGGTCATACCGCGGATAAACACACAGTAATACACATCATCCCCTGGACAACCTAGCAATCTGGCCGGGGTCTAGCTATCCATCTGTTTGCTCCACCTTCAATTCACCGCGGAAAGCGCGCGTCCGTAGCAAATTGAGGGGTAGGTTTTGTGACATTTCTCGAGCGGAGAATTGATTTTCTGACATACGCCCTGCGGCGTACATCGCGCCACGTCGTAACCCCTGGTGGATAGTGTGAATTGTCATGAAGTACGATTATTATGATCAACACCGATACTAATACGATCGTTTCCCGATCAATGTGGAAAAGGGTACATGGGAGCCAATGTGATGTGTGATCGCAATAGGTGACGGTCGAAACGTTAGATAAACGCCATTCTCCATTCGTTCGAATTGAAGGCAATACATCTGATAATAACAAAAAACATCACATCACCTCACTTATCATCAAAGACATCTGGAAATTTTTCAATTGTTTGGTTATACTTTATTGTAAAAGTGAAATACGATAATGGATCTGACATTCATCCATTTCGAAGCGAATGGGAACAGATGACGTGAATAGTACTACGTGCAGCACATTTATGAATATAGCCCGAGTCACAAGTGAACGGTTCTTATTGTGGTGCCACAATGCAGATGTTATTTAACTCCACTCCGCGAATGAAAAGTCCTAAACAAATGACACAATACGAGTTAAGTTTACGATTGTACTACGAATACCGAATGACAACTGAATATAGGTGATTATATAGTGATTATGTGAATTCTTTGCTTTAAGTGTTGTTTGCTCAAAATAGTTATAATTTGAAGCAAAATAAAATATAAATTTGAATATTGCCTAATCAATTTATCAGCAATCAGGAATAAATCAGTAAACATTATCAATTTATTGATTAATCTTGATCGAATACTCTAGTTGATGTTTACATTATTCCTAGCGATCATTTATTCATCCAAATTCGGACTTTTTGTAAGTTGCAAAAGTAAAGTCCGAAAAAAAAGCTTTGAATCAATTACATTATTTACCTTAGATTTATTAAAAAATGATCATCCCTTTCGTGTGATATTGTATTCCAGTGTAACTTTATACACACCACGGAACGAACGAGAGACGACCGCAACTCGAAATATTGGCGATCGACCAACACAAATATGCTTCGAAAATTCACAGTCTTTCTAAATGCATGAATAAAATAAAAAACTACCACTCAGCCCTTTTGCCGTACACCCAAAAACCGGAAGATGGTTTCTCTTGTCCGGGGGCGGGGGGGTAGGTCCAGGATATGGCAGCGGCGATCTCCCTGCTCCGAAAGTGATATAGTACAGCTTGTGGCTGGCCATAAATTTTTCACCACCGTCGTCGTTCATCTCACCTTCTTTCTTCAACGCGCTAGAGAGGTGGTTTGCGCGCGTTTGCGCCCCGTTTCGCGGTTCACGGGACCGCAAATGCAATGGCCCCAAAAGTTGGCTATAGACAGGGGCAGGTGGGAAAAGCGAGGGGGAGGATTTTGCCACGCACTAATTTGCACGATCGCGGCTCAATATATATATCGGCGAAAATGGTTTGTTATTCTGTGCTCGTTTGGATACGATGCGGAAGCATACGTTATTCCGTAATTAGAAATGCGTTCGAATCTTCCTGGATCCATCCGGCAAACGAGCGGTTCAAAACCAGCATCAATCTTCGATTGGTGTGGCTGCCGCTGGCTGAGTGGCTTTGATTATTTTAACGCTTTAAAATAACAAAAATAAAATAAGTTAAAAATAATCAACTCACCTACAAGATTTATTTCATCGATAAGTGAACTAAATCTTCTCAAAGCATCAACAATAAGATTGTGTTTAATTAATTTTCAATTGGATTTTTTATTGCTACATTCCGAACATTCTTTCTGCATTTCTGAAGAACGCAAACATAAAACTCTTTTCCCATATTACTGGCAAAGGTCATGTGAACGTTTTTAAAACACCTTTCACAACCACAAAATGGCGTATGCGGTGGGTGGCTGGGTAGCAACCCAATCGGTCAACCAATCCTACACTGGCCTGGCAAAGTGTGTGGAAGTAAGCGTAAATTATCATGCGCGTATAAAGTATTTTGTAAACAATTTGGAGACTCCCTCCGCCTGCAACGCACATCGACCGTAACAACGCAGAGTACCATTGCATTGCAAAAATGTATTTCATGCGCCATTCCACCGTTGTACCTTTAGCTTCAACTTCATGCGCTTGCCGTAACGATAATTGTATTGCATTCCAACACAACACCTCATACGTTTTACACCAATGCGAAAATTGTTGTGTTTATTTTGGAAAATTGCTGAATTTATGTGTTTAATTAATTTACGAAATAATTGTAAAGCAAAACTAATTTTTAGCAGTGCAAACATATTTATAATAAAAACACACTTTTTACATAAATCAACTGCACGGTTAGATGCATGATAAACACTAGAATACGAAGACAAAGAACAAAACCACACAGTTCTCATAAAATACACGTTTAACACCTCAAAAATGCACTTATGAAACCACCGCACCGTCAGTGATACGTTCTACTCCTCACCATTAATCTCGCGCTACCATAAGGGGTTAGCCGATTTATGTTCATCGATGAAAATGCAGAACGACCATGCTGACAACAAGCCGCCGGTAGCGTGACCATTCGGCCCCACAACAACATCATGTTGGGCCAAATGTGATATGCTAAACCTGGCGCAGAGGTGCTATCATCGTCACACTAATGCTGCGAACAGAACAGGCGTGATAAAACGACGATGATCTTACGGCAACAACACAGCAGCACACACCGACACCGATCCTCTCCGCCTCTTCGGAAGATATTTCCCGAGCAGTTGTGGTGACGAAAAAAAAGGGGACGCAACGACGATGCAGCAGTCGGCAACCAAAAATAGTGTAACGTATCCGTGTTGAGCCAACCACTATTCGCGCATCGGAAGGGCCATGAGCTAACCACACATTAGTAAAGGCCAACACAAACGCTTGAAATTCGATCCATGACCAAAAGAATACACACACATTTGATAACCAGTGGTATAATGGCTAGACATCTGAAACGTTCCAATCTTGAGACACACTGCTGCGGTAAACGAAGGATACCAATGTCTAGGACAGAAAAAGTCTAGAAACACGCAACATAACCACACAGACGATGATGTCAATTTCAAGCCTAGAATAGTACAGCGTGTTTTGTAATACACCACATACTTCACAACAATAGATTTAGGCCAGATCTCGTTGATCAACACCTTGCTATGCTTCCAATGAGGTCATTACTGATGTGAAAGGGGAAGCTGATTGGCAAATGTGCAACTTCACAATATTTTTAAAAGAAAGGACTTATGATAATGTTTAATGATAATGATGATTAATATAATATTTAATCATATTAATTAATCAGCGTCAAATAGTAGTAAAATAGCATATCGTTTATTCTAAAAACATCCTTTCAGACATAATTTTATTGGTATCCAACGACTAAGATATCTTTTCCAATTTTTTCAAGATATCGATAACTATTATTTATGAACAATATTTACATTTTTTGTTGAATCTCCTGTACATTTCCTGTACTGTGTTTTTTCTTTAAATTTTCCGATGCGAAAATTACCGTATTTTAGCGTATATAACGACCCCCTTTTAGGTCAAAAATGACCAAAAGACCAATTAAAGGGGTCTTCGTTATACAAGGGTAGTAACTTTTCCGTTCTAGCTTTCTGGATTAAAGGTCGTTTTGTTGAAATAAAAGGATGAATGGGTAACACAAGGATGAATCTGTGGTTAAAAATGCTTAGAACAAGAGACCTGGAGCTCTTATGAAAACCCTGCAATGCTAGAACTGGATGCACTTAGAGGTCGTCTTCCAGCAGAAGTTAAACAAAATGTTGCTCAAGCAAAACGTTTTTTGGAAGTCATTCCTGGTGGTTTAATAAGAGAAGAATGAAGTAAGTGGATAAAAGGAACTGATTCGAATCTGACTCCTTCAGGAAGCATAAGAAAAACCCACCATTCCAGCGATCTTGCAATGGGTCATTACTGCACAGTCAGGAGTCAGCGAAGCGATTGTTGTCAAATCCTTTCAAAAATGCGAAATCAGTGACAATCTTGATGGGACTGAGGATCATGCAATTTATGAAGATAGTGATGATGGGGATGAATCTTTTTTTCCAAAAATTTTGGATAATTCATCTAGGAGGTCGTTATAGACGCTAAAATACGGTAAGTCTTTTATTTATCACAATCACAATAACAATGATTTACTAATTTAAAATGTTTCAGAAGCAGGAAAATTTCATTAACAGTTAACCATTACTGTTGAGTCATCCCAAAAGTACCACCCGACGACTCCTCAGAATCTCGCCACCATCCTGTACTACACACACGACCCAGTACGCGACCATTGAAGGAGTTTCGTCCGCTAAAGGAAAACCCCCCTCGAGTGGGCTTGGCTACGAATCATCCAGCTGAGACAGCGGCCATTGCCAAAGGTATCACACACTGCACACTTCGACGAGGAGGTCAGTTTCTGCTTCACCGGTTTAGTAGGTCTCTCGGCAAAGCCACTCCGTTAAGCTTCGCAAATACACGCCCAAAACAGAAGGCGTTGGTGCTGTCCGCTGCTGGCCGGACAACGAACGAAGTAAATGCGTTTCTGCGCCTCATCCTGATGGCACACGCTAAGCCGGTCCACCGAAACACGAGTCTAGGTCTCGCAGAATGTGACGCTTTTCCTTGGCCATGGACAGCGCACTCGGTCGTTTAGGCTACTAGACTAGTTAGTTAGTATAGCAAGTCTGCCCACTTCTGCTTCTGTCTCACTACTGCTGCAAGGTGATTGAAAACCTTTCGACCAGAGCAAGAAGGGGGTGGGTCGGTCTCCTTTTCTCCTTCTAAACATCTTTCAATGCTGACGCACGGTCGTGTTGCGTGGTGGCAGCAGTGGCACATCTTCAGCCACCCTCCCGGCAAACGGAGGAGGAGCAGCCCACCACCCGCAGCGATGTATTATGGAAATGGATCCAGCCTTCAATTGATTGAATTGACAATGGAGAAAAGCGAATATCTATCTGACTTTGGCATTGAGCGGCTGTTGGGTAATTAACGGACGCATTAACCTTCACTCCAAAAACGGCAGTTAAACTTCGGTAAACGTGAAATTAACCCAATTGTTCGCGTTTGCTACCAACTTCCCCATCGCAGAGGCGTGACACGAAAAGTAAATATGTTTAAAGTCCGAATAACTTCCGAATAACTTTTTACTTAGGACTTGACTTTATATTTGCAATTTTTTCTACGAAGGAGAAATTCATCAAGTCAGCGCTGTAAGGTTCATGTTGTTGTTGTCTAACTGATGGATCACATTCATCGCCCAATGATCGAAAAAGGAGAACACATTTTGCAATCCACACAGAAGAAGAACACTTTGAACGATCATGGCGCAAGATATTAACAAATCTTTACTTACTATCGCAAAAGGCGCCAACTTCTTCTGCTGAGAAATGGATATCAATTAATAAACTCCACCTACGGATGACATCTTGCGTTTTTTTTTTGTATTCACACGGATTTATCTACGGAACCAGTGTGGAACACGTCAGGAGGCGTGTAAAGTGGTTTCCATTAAATAAAATAACATCGTATATGGGTCACAAGGCAATATCATAACCTAGATTCGGTTGCATAAACGCTGGATCTTCTCTGTGTGTCGCAAACAACATAAGACACCTTTGCTATAAAAGTACAGCATAAAAAGGGAAGAAATTATTTTTTACTTAAAATTAAAAAAAAAAACAAATAAGTTTCATTATGAATCTTATCTAACTGAACCTTAAAACATTACAGTAAAATAAGGATCATAAGGATAAATAAGGAACACAAGCAACGAAAATGGAAAACAAAATTACGAAAGCGAAGGTGTTTTCCGATCCCAAAATTGCGTACTCTCGGAGTTGTGGTTTACAGCCGCTTTACTTACGATCCCTTACGATCGCCTAACCAAAGTGTGCAGCACGGCCTATAAGATGAGCTCAGCAGGAAATACTGCACCGTTTATTAATAGTGACAAACGATCATCCCTAATTTGTGTCATTTTCATTAGTCCGCATTGCGATGGGCTGGGTGGGTAAATTCCTGCCGCAGCGGTAAACCACAGAACCACCGATGGGACGCGGGATCGAAGAACGACTTGGTGGGGTGCTGTACCATTCTGAACCGCACGGAACCGGATGGGGGATATGATGTTCTTGAGATGATGAAGAACATATGCGCGCTTACTTTGCGGTTATTCCATCTTTACACCTAGGGCAGGGCAGGAACGGTGGCAAAGCAAGAGTTAACCTAAATTCTTTGGCGATCCCTGACCCATCCAAATCGAGATTGCAAGGATGACGCTACAAAATACCTTTAATATGTGATCGTATATCGCGCGAACGCAATGAAGGTGTAGTTAATGTAGTTATCATTAATATAAAGTTTCATAAGAATACAATCGCAACTGTATACTTTCACTGTTTGTAGGTCATGTATCAAAGGTATCCTAGTGTTCCGGCATTAGGCATTTAAACGCAATGATAACCCATCGAAAGAAGACGAAAATTACCTTCCAAAAATACCGTAACTTCTTCGAAACAATTACGAAAATTGCGACTATTATCATATGGAATGGAAGAAGAAAACAAAAAACTCTCTTGTGCCTTCTCTTCTTGCTTCCTCAACTCAAGCACATTTTCATGCTTGGTCTAGTTTCCCTCGAGGGCAGGCGGCACAATGCGCAAGAATTTGCGTGAGCGGTGTAAAAAGAACGGCGGAAAACCCAACCACCACCAGCACAACACATTCGAAAGTGTCGTTGAACTTGAGAAGCTACAAGCTCGCAACGAATAGACTTGAAGCCGGGCTGCGGCGACAATAAGATCGCGACCAGTGCTAGAGAAGAAGCGCTAGACCGAGCAGAACAAAAAAAAAGCGGCACGTGCAAAACTATACAAGAACTTGCACTTGCGCCAAGCCCGGGATGTGCCCCGGTCCGGAACCAGCTATGACCCTTTCCCCCTTTCCACGGTTATGGTCTGTTTGTGGCAATTCAGCTTGACACACGCAGCCCCGGTTTTAGAGGTGGTTTTTTGAGAAGCATATGAGCGAGAATGCCTGCGTGCTGCCGTTCGTTCAAGTGGCAACCAGCCAGTACACACCTCAGAGCCGTGATTTTTCGACGGCACACGACGACGTCCACAAATAATCACGGTCACGAATAGGTTGAGTTTCACAGCTATACTCCGTGGAGTATTCTAACCTTACGTACAATCTTCTCTCATAATTGCAGTTAGTAGATGAATCTTTCTTTGTTATGCTAACCCGGCTTCACCCGTTGGAAACACCTGAGATATGTTATGCTAAGCATTACTACTGTGCCACACCTCCCTCGAGTGCCTTAAAAGTGGATGGCACACATATATTGCTGGAAGCTTCGGAACACACGTCACGCTCCGTTCGGGATTATTTGTACGCTACAATTTGGACCTCCTCTACCCTTCTGTTTGCATTAGCGTGATCCGAAGATGTTTCTCTCGCTTTATTATTGTTCTCGTTATTGTTTAACATTTTCCCCCCTCCCAAAACGGTACTCTTTATTGCGCTTTGGTTTTGCCAAACCCGAATTTAAGCTCGTCTCAAATCTCGTCAAATCGTGATATGCACTGTACAAGGAAAGAAATATGATGTAGCGAGATAATCGTCACTAACCGGCAGCTATAAAGTAGCAGCACAACAGCCCCGAGAGAGGTCGTTAGACGACTCACCACTGTGGGGTGAAGATCGCCCCATCGATCGACATGTAAAAGCGAACTTAAGATAATCGGCAGATAATTATATGAGGTTCTCGCGCGAAAGATAATTAACAGATCAGCATAAAACGAGGTTGTGTGTGAGTGTGCATGCCGAATAAAATAACATCGGGTAAATTTCCTTATCCTCCCTCCCACCCACCGGCAAACATCGCAACCCAATCGATCTAATTGGAAGAGGTTGGAAATCTATCTCGTTTGCAAGCTGCTCCTAAAACCCTAATCATCATCCGCCACCGATTGCACAACACAAAATACGCACTCGCAGTCCGTGGTGTGTGTTGAAGCAGATTAAAATACGTTGAATAAGCGAGGAGCTCATGGTGGTGGAAGGTGTGTATGTGGCACATTTTCGGTGCTGGCAAAATTTCTCCTCAATTATGAACCACCTTCGCGAGCTCTGGGGGGGCGGGAGCACGAAAGGTAATACACACCCGACAGGAAAGCAATACATTGCTGACCTCGATTCCTTTATTTTTTTCTTTCTCTCAGCCTGGCCTCCGACAATTGTTCCGTCGTTCCAGGCCAAAATAAGAAAAAAAAACAGCCAAGAAACACCAGACCAGACCACCGTCGAATCGAACAAATCCCTACAAATCGGCTTACGACAACGACTGGGACTGATCGCGCACGAGTGCTCGGAAGACGCTTGGAATAAATCAAGGTTCAAGAATGTCTTCCCAATCGCACATAACAACACACAATGGGTGAATAAATTTTCACTTCCAGCTCTGGAGCCGTCTCTAGCATCCGAGCGCGCACAATCGCCGGGCTGAGGATGATCAACTCATCTAGTTTAATTAATGTTCGCAGGCAACGCGAGCAACGGTGAGAACTGGCGCAGTACACACCAACGAAGAGGAAGACCCCCAAGCGAACTTTCGTGGCACATGATCGAAACTATGCGGAAAATCTCACAAATGAATGAATGAAACCGGTGTATGCGCATGGAAGGGCGCGCACAGCGAGACATACATCACACGCCCCAAAACAGAGACACCCATTGGGGGGGCCTGGGGTGGCAGATGGCAGACAGCCACATCAACTCACACGCGTTGGCGCCATACACCTAAGGAAGTAGAACACCTCCAGGGGCCACTTCTTTAGACGGGCGCGCATGTGCACGCAACCGCACGCAAAAGGGACCAGAGTTTCGTGTACGTAAATACCATAAACAGTCGAGGTCACAAACCAAAAACCGTGCGAACTCCGACGGCGGTAGCTTTTTCGACGATTTCAGGGAATTTTTCCTCAATTTAAGGTGGGGAGTTTAGAGACTCTCAGTAGTTCCCCCCATCGCCTCACACGCTGTAATTAATGCAGGTATTTTAGAACACTTCTAGTATAACATTGCGGAATGAGAAAAAACTGCTGTGAGAATATGTTGGATGCATACAAACCTTGATCCGAAAGTGAAGAATCTTTTCCATTGAAGAACTCGTTAAGGTCATACTTTAGAACTTCACGGATTTGAAACCATTTGAACACAACAGTTAAATAGATTTAATATCTTCACATTCATGTACACTAGACAATCAACTAAAACGGGGTAGAATCGCTACATTGTTAACATTTGGGTTTCGAAACAGCTGGAATATCGTTCAACTCGCGGAATGTAACACAAAGAAATTAAATTTCCCAACACATCAAACAAGTTAACTTGGTCTCTCGTGTCTTTTTTAATATCGATCACATCTAACGCACAATTATTTCACCAGAAAATACGCGAAGATCGTCAGATCACTCGGAAGGCTCGGGTAGAACTAGTATTCCACTAGCAAAACCACAGATTGCTCGGTTGGTTGATGGCAGAAAATAACCCCGTAACTATCCCTACCCCGAAATTCTCGGGAAGAAATATGTACGTCTTCCCGAGTCCGGGCATCGACGTCCACCGTCGCAGCTCAGCTGACCACGACGACCGAGCTTGATGCCCACAGCAAGAAGGTTTTATAACATTCCAGCAATCAAGTGAGAGAAAGAGAGACAGAATACCAACATGACCGGCCATAAAAGACGTTTCGGAGACGTGGAGAAGAATGTTTTCTTCGATGGATGGATCATAAAGCAGAAACATTCGCATTTTTTGTTTTTTTTTTGGCCGAGTAATCGTTACACGAAGAAGATTTGTACGTGCATTAAGCAGCAGTAAACGGGAACAGGAAAAGTCCTGCTATGACAACAGCGTATATAAAAGCAGCAATTTCATGATACATTACACGAAGAAATTGATTTATTTGTTCAGTAAAAACGGGTGAAACTATTCCACGTGGGATTGTCTTAAAATGCGAAAAGAAAACCCGAAAATAGTTACACAATAATTTCAGATTTCAGAGGACACCTTCTTCTAACCTTAACACTAAGGTTTTTAAGGTATTTCGTTCAAGCACTTAATAACTCTTTTCCAATGTTACTCCACTCGTCGAGTTCAATTAACGGAATTTAATTGGCTGAATCTTCTAAAACCCACACTAACCCATTTGTCCCCACAATCTTCAGCAATGTCTAAAAGAATCGGATATGAACTAATCACAATTATATCACAAATTCCGTAAAACGCACTTCACATTTAAGAAGCAGAGCTCAAATATATCTTTAGCCACCATAACATTATTCCCATACGATGTGTAATGTCACCTAAATCGATTGAAATAGGCGATTTTCTTTGAGGTCAACATCTATTATGTTCGGGTCACACACCTCATTTAACGAGCACACGTGTATTAAACGTAAAGCACCAAACATCACACACAGATATTCGATTTGGAGATCATCTTTATCAATATTTTGCGATAATCGTAGCAATTTCCAAGGATTTTCTATCTTCCAAGGATTTTCGATCTTCCAAGGATTTTCTATCTTCCAAGGATTTTCTATCTTCCAAGGATTTTCTATCTTCCAAGGATTTTCTATCTTCCAAGGATTTTCTATCTTCCAAGGATTTTCTATCTTCCAAGGATTTCTATTTTTTTACTACTAATTCAACTGCATTGAACTGCTACCACCAGGAATTTAATATACGGACACTAATGCATGTTGTACTTATGCACCTCCTGACACTACTGACCTACTGACGACAAGAACTCCGACGGAACTTACATTCGGACCGGTCAATTCCACGCGGTATTTATTACAACGTGCGATACGCTGGAATATGCAAAACGCTCTCACCGTGTTAACCTGCAGACCCCGCAGCAGTATGTGGTCACCACAAGCGCGCTACCAGAGGATCACGATCCAGCGATCCTTCGCTAATCTGGAACAAGTCCACATCAACATCATCATCATCATCCCACTTCACGCCAATCCTCTGGGTGAAAGGTTGAAGCTATCTCCTTCTGGATCTGGACCCATCTTTTTTCTGCTCGTTTCGGTTATGGCCGTTTTCTCGTCCGTCTCTCCCATCTTCCCAATGTCAATGCCACAGAATATACCTATATCAATACCCTATATCAATTAACCGTCGAATTGTTTATGGACTTCGCGTGTCGTGAAGTTTTCCCGTGTTAACTTCATCCCTCCCCCCAAAAACCGAAGGTCAAAACATGTAGGTAGCACGACAGCACACAGTCCGCACCGACCAACAGACGCGACACGACCTGCGCCGGGGTCGGCCCGATAATTTTTCAAACGGGTAAATTACCCACCAATGATGGAAACTCGATGCGCTCCGTGTTTTTCTGTTGCTCCACTGACCAAGATGGCAGAATCAGGCTGTACTTCTTGACGAAGGTCGTCCAGATTCTTCGTCTTTCCAGTGCGAATGCTGTGGGAGGCGGCCAGAGTGTACACTCCTCCACAGCCCAAATCCCGCCGCCTTGCATCCCGCCGCCCGATCTGGAGGAGACCACCGAGAGATCTCGAGAGCAATCTAACCAACTTATGGCTTCTTTTAACGTCGCACCGCATGCATCGGTAATGCCCACCACATACACGATTCCTTTCGATGTTGTGCTTCTCAAGCGAGCAACCCCAACGGGTGATGATGGTAGCTTATGCTTCAGCCATCGCTTCATCTACTCATTCGTAGGCCCCAAGGCGATCAGCGGCTATCTTCTGCATCGGGTGGGTATCGACTGTCGACGATAAAACAGCGCTGTTAATCGCGTGCCAGCAATTTACTGTAAAGCCACGGGTCAGAAGAAGCGACCCCACACGCGTTCGGCGCACGAATCTAATGACTTTATAAAGCGATTCTTTTCCAATTAGGTTTCTCCCCAAAAGAAAAATTGAAAGGCCAGCCACCAGCTGACTAATATGGCCTTGCAGCTGTTGTTGGTCGCTCATTAGAATATGGTTAATATGATTCAGCGTACATTAAACTCGTTTCTTGGAGTGGTGGTGGTACACGAAGAATTGCAATTTGACGGGAAATATATAAAAAAATCTCATTAGTAAAATTCACCGCTTCCATTTATTACCGTCGTATTCTTCGTGCGCAAAGCTAATTTATGAACGACGACGTCACTTTACCGTAGTTACGCGTTTGATACATTCGCGCACTATTGCGCGATGACATTTGATGAAAACATTAACTTTACGATTTACGTCCACATTTCAAAACGAGCATAATTTATTTTTTCACACTTTCCTCGCTAAAAGAATGAAAAAAAAAAAACAGCGCCTTCGATAGCTATCCTTATGCAGCTCCGACGAGCGCATTGCTTTTTAACGCACACAAATTAATCATAATTAAATCCACACTCGTCACCTGGGCAATTTCTTCGATCCCTTGTGCCGTGTGTAGCCTGAACTTAACCGCCAGACGAAGCAATTGACCAGGAAAACAGGCCGCACACAGCAACCTACCACCAGAGCGCCGTTCACAACTGAGTTATAGGAAAATTATGATGATAAATATTTACACCTCTAATTAGCGCTTGTGCCGGGCCGGGAGGTTGCGTCGGTTTCGGAAAAAGGCGAGTACCGCTATCATCAACAAGTCCATTACACCCAAAGACGCAGAGAAACACACGTGCGCCATAGCGCGCTGCTGATGATTTTGGCCCGCACCAAACAAGACAACAAACGTACCGACACACGATCGGGTGAGCTGGTGCTCTAGCGCACCCCATCCAGCAGCAGATGGATTTAGCCCTCCAACTCCTTCCTTTTGCAGATTGTGCAATTGGATCAGCAAAAGGAAGAAAGGCCCACAAGGTTTGCGCGTGCAGCGCTCAACTATTTTAAAACGTGCACTTTTTTCTCGCCAATCATCATCATCATCCCGAGTGAGCGAAACCACCACTGCGTGTCTCTACTCCTCCATCGGAATCAGCATACGCAATCAGCGAGCGCATGGCGGCGGATTTCCTACTTTAATGAGGGAAAATATAAATCACTCCCTTGGCTTGGGATGATTGATAATTTGCGTTCGAAGGTGCTATTCCTAGGCGACGCTGTTCATCATCACCTGCAAAAGCTTAACTTCCCGGGACTTCCGTCCAACACACCGAAAGTGATCACCAAGGGGACATCAGGACTCATTGAAATGCAATCGAATGGTTCCGGTTGAAGAAACATCATTTAAAAATGCTTACCAACTGTGTATGGAAAACGTTTAAAAAATGATAGCATTATTCTTCTTTTTAAATCTAAATTTCACTTCTCTTTACCCTTGACTTTGCCATATGCAAAGCAAAAGAAACGTAACGAATTTGCATACGAATTGCAAACCAACTATCAATTTTTTTTGTAGTTGTTTTTCATTTTAAGGAACAATTTGTTTACTTCACACATTCAATTTGTTTCATTCACCCTGAAATTCTCCAGGTAGCATGCAAACACGGCAAATCCTCTGTAACACACAATGGTATTGCAACGACAGCATTTCAACCTCCCTGAATGAACATATGTACACGCATTGTCGCGCATTCACCAGACACGGTTAATCGGCGCCTTTAATATTTTAAACACATTTGCATACGTGTCTACGCGTACGACCCGTTTTAATTGGCAGACAACCTCATAAACACTGCGTTTATTGGGTAGACCAACGACGAATAAGGTATAATTGTGGCAATTGACTTTACCGGTTCTGTTTTGAATTGCGCTTTTATTTAAATAACAATTCTCAACCAAACTCTAACGCAAACGCGCAAAATCCATACAATCATTATTCTTGAAATTAAATTAATTAATAAAATTTAAAATTTAAGTTTGAATAAAACCTTTACAATTAAAAATTTGTTTGTAACGCATCCAAGTTACAATTTAAACCAGTACTGCGTAGCACATGCTGCATGTTCCGCAAAATGGTAACGGTATGGTAAACTTTTCCTAAAAATTCACGAGTCCCTCCATGAGAGTCGCAGTGCGCTGAAGGTTCAAAAATTTTCAGTACAAATCTAGAAAAATAAAGTGGATTCCATAACTCAAAAATAGTAGATTCGACTTAGACCAAATGGTAGACTTTCCATCCTCCATTTTTGCATTCGAAAACTATACACAAATATTTAACATAACAAATAATTCAAAGGAGATAAAAAATAAATAATGTTTAAAAAACCAAAACGATTGTCCAATATTACCCAGAAAATTAAATTTATCAACAAACAACAATTCAAATGTTACATTTTTAAATCATTTTTGTCAAATTCTTACAGAAATTCCCTTAAAAAATTCTATAGAAAATCCGCCAAAGTGTACTACCTCCTTGAGTAGCATCACAGAAAAACTCGTCAAAAGCCTCAAACACCTCAAGCTGATCAAAAGCCTACACTCACCACCTGTCACCTGTTACCTGTGCAAAATCATGCACGGAATACCTCCGTAGGCTGAACAGCCTGTGACCCATCCGACGTGCGAAAAAGATAAATGAAGCAAATAAAAACGCGAAATAAGCTTACCGCTAGCACCATTTTTGGAACGGTCAAGAACATCGTCGCAGCACGCAACAAGCAAGGAAGACTACTTTTTAAATGCAACTGAACGAGAGTGGCACATAAGCTGATTAATATGCCTGAAATCAACGTAAAAAAATAGCACACTGAGAACTGAAGATGGTGTATTTATAGATCCAATTATTCCTCTCCGGAAGTTGCACTGTGAACGCATTTATGCTTGCTCAGTCTTGGTTTTACTCTTCTTACTTGCTTTTCAATGAGTCATTGTCATTCCGTTAGCTTTGTGCTGAATAATTAATAATTAAACGATTTTTTATTAATTTTAAGTATTACGTAACTCAATACTTCAAACTGTTTCAAAGGTGCTGCTGAATGGTTGAATTTTAAAACCATTTTCATTTACATTTCCAGTGCCAACAGTTTTGTCGAGCATTGTAGTAAGTTTGGCGCGGACAATAACAATAAGCACAATTGAAAAAAAAAGGAACCTATTTCGGTGGTACAACCTAAACAAGACAAACGCGAAGGGAAAACTTTCGCTGGTTCATTCAAAATAGTTCAAAAAAGAATCCACCCCCCCACACACACACATACACACACTTACACTTTAATTCATGATTTTCACCCCCGCACAGGCCGAGATTCCGATTATCGTTACGTTACAATGCAACACACAGCGCGTCATCATCAGTAAACACGGATACATTATTGCATCGTAAAACTGGAATTGTGTGCCTTTTTCTCCCATGCGTGGGAGAGGAGGTTCGTCTGATTTGTACGCGGTAAAAGTTCATGCCCTATTCGGAACCGCCGGTAGATGAATGGCAACAAGAGTGTACACCGAAGTGTAGTTTCGCAGGAGAAGAAAAGAAAACCCCACCAAACAACAGCAGTCAGCCAAACACTCGTAACGTAAACAATAACAAAAACCCAACCGGCGCAAAATGGCAAAATGAGGGAAGATAGGCAATTAATTTACCATTGCCAAAATTGAGAACTTAAAAACCCATTAAAACATTGAATGAAACGCATTCGCCGGATGCATCCGCTTTGTCGAAACAGATATATGATGGGGCGCAACAGCGCGGAGGAGAGCTTAAAAAATTTGAAGCAAACATTTGCGCCTTGTTGCACTTTTCCGGAACCGTTTTTTCCCCCCCATTTATTGCTGATTCTCGTTTTTATTGCTCTCGTTTTCATTGCAAATTGATGAAATAATCATATGAATACATTGCAGCAAACAACTACAAATGACCCGCGGCTACTTGTTTCATCGCCATTCACAGTTAAACATATTTCAACGAGAGATAACTTTAACAATAATCGATTCCAAACAAAAACGATTCATGTGTTACTCGCATATCTTTATCGCCATTTAGTGTGTGTGTTTACAAATTCCGCCAGCATGAAAAACATACGTTTCCAAATCGTTTGGCATATGATTTTAAAGCTAGATAAACGCTTGACATTATCTTGCTACTGGTACAGTAGGAACACGTTTCCTACGTATGCCACAGATTGGCACTGATTCGAATTTTATAACTTCGAAAATTGGAATCAAAATGGTCATCCGATTAGGGGGGGTGTCGGTTTAACGACCAAACATTTTTTTTTTTCGTGGAACATCATATCATAACATCGTAAGTCAGCGGAGATCGACGTGAATATTTATGACTTTTTTATTGGTCACTGGCTAACACAGTGACATTCCCGCAAAAATTGAATGATGGACAGAAATATGGCAGCCGTTTTTTTTTTAAACAGATTTCGCCCGATTGGGTTTTTTTTTTATTTGTTAGTGATATCTTTTTCATGCAGGTAAGGCAGCGTGCATGTAAAAACTCGTTCAACTTGATGTGATTGATTACGATTTGAGAGTTCACACCTTTTTTAAATTTCCTGTTGAAAGATCAAGCTCAAGGAAGTAGGTGTGCTTAAGCCTAAAAAATGTATATATTTATTATCAAATGTGTTTAATTTAACAGACAATTTATTTGAAAAACTTTAACTGCCAATCAAATAAAAACAAAGGAGGAGATTCGCATGTTTTTTTTGTATTATTTAAGTAGAGTACCTATTCAAATATGTACATTAAATAAAAGTACAGGCAGTCCCCGAGATACGCGGTTCCTCTTATACGCGGATTCGGAGATACGCGGTATTTGGAAATTTGATAGCTGAGCTTGTTTATAGCACAAAATCTAAGCAAAAAGAAGAAAATTGATCGAAAATATCTTTTTTTTGTTACATAAAACATTTCTTTCTAACTTATTTTAATGTATTCTTTCTTAAAATCGCCAGATTCGGTTAAACAATTAAGTCCAGAGAAGGAAGTCGACTCTGTGACTTTGAAGTATAAACGAAATTGCACTAGGATTCGACTTACGCGGAAATACGAGATACGCGGATTTTTTCCGGATTATAGCGGTCCGCTATAATAGCGTATCTCGGGGACTACCTGTATACAAATATTATCTCAATAAACTATTTCAAAATAAAAAAAAAGCATAAACTAAACAGAACTTTAGCTTTGATGCCATAATACTTCAATTGAAAATAGAAAACGGACAACAGAAACTGGAACAAAGTAACAAAAGTGAAGCTTCCCCATTAGATGCCCCCCATCGCGTTCACTCGTCTCTAGGTTGATGCAGTTTTGACATGCAATGCTAAAGGTAAAGCTATGAAATCAATACACTGCACTGTAGGGACCTGCCCTAATGACCGAGAAAATGTCATGCGAACGACAAAAATAAAACAACTGGGTCACACAGCATTTAGAGTACGTTCCGAACGTTCTTCAGAAGTACGTTTACTATATGACATATAAAGTCTCTCAAGAATACCTTCTTAACAGGTTTTAAATATAATTTTAAAATTCTCATTTAAAAATAAAACATTATGAATAACAAAAAAAGTTTTAAAAAAATGTACTAAATTTTGAAGTAAATAAATAAGAAAGATATAACACACTGCCATACAATTCTTTCACATTTCTTGAGATGAAACCTAATTCCTCAAAAAACGAAAAACAGCATAATGCAATTGAATGCAACACCGACCTCCTATGCATGTTACGCAACCCCCAACGAGGAGACAAATATACGTCGTCAACGGATCTGTTTTGCCGGTTACTTCCTAGACGGACAATACAACAACCCATCGTACCAACAGTACAATGCAGCACCTACTATCGCCACAATGTGTCAACGGATTGTTACCGGGCTGGCCGCAGAAGGGGTATCCACATTGGGGATATAATAGGGTGATTACAGCCGAACCGCAGGGCCACACCGCCGGAGGTATTACTAACACGGTTACACCTTTCCGTTGTTTGCAGCGATAAATTAGGCCCCCTTCTGCCCATTACAAGGGTTGTAATTATTTGTTACATACTGGTTGATTTTCTTCTTTTGCTTCACTGCGAGGCGCAGCGCGCACCACTCTTCCACCAGCGTGTGACCCGGTCAGGGGAGATGTAGCGCCGAAGTGTACTCAATAAAGTGTACTACTATATTTAGCACCACCGCCCTCTGGGGGCCTCCAGCTCCATCAACACAATCTGTGGCCGGATTTTAACACAGTCGGCATAACAATCGGCAGCACCCTCACAATACGTTGTGGGGAAGCGATTGCAGGATTACGGCAGAGAGCCCTACATTAGATACGGTCATTTGTTATAGTGCATGGTGCGCATTGCAGTTTAAGAGCTAGCAATCGAACAAATCAATTTGGATGCGCCAATCTTAGATTATGCTTACTTTTACAACAAGCCAAACCAAAGAGACCTCTTTCTTGAGCGAACCAAAAATATATTTGCGCATACTTTTCGATGTACAAGGCTATATCCTTTTTAAACATTTCCAATAATAAATCCATTCCGTTCGACTATTTACGAGTAAAGTTTTAATTTATCAAACTCCTCCACAGTACAAAATTAAGCTCAAAATTCATGAAAAACGCATATATTATTCTGTCCACAGAAATCGATCTTTGGTGCACGGAGGACGGCAACTTACGGAAAGACGAGCCACTAAATCGTGGGCCTCATCACCACCGATACGCACTATTGCACAAACTCGCATACAACTCCTCCTCGAATATCCCGCCACTTCATCGTTTCCGTATGCGGAGCGAGAGAAAAAGACTTAGAGCCGCTGCCGAATTAGACGCGGACAATTCATTAATTAACCGAGCCATACCCTGTCGAAGCGGTCGCCAACACAAACACCTGCCGGTACAAAATACCGTACGGTTGGGACAGAGAGGCCAAATGAGAAGACAAACCACCCCTCCCGATCGTTCGATTGGCGTGAAGGTGGAAATCGATTAATAAACCCATTCGCCTATTAATTCTTACAACCACGTGCTTTCTGCGGCCAGACGCCACCACAGCAACAGGAAAGGGGGTGGAAGCCCCCCGTCGGGTGGGTAAACAAATTCACCGACAGACAGGCCACACTCGAATCGACTGTGAACAATTTATTACCACCACCAGCTGAGGCGGAGGTTCCTCTCATCCAGCGCATTTCAGTCACTAGCCTAAGTTTCACATCGAGGGTCGAAGGACGTGATTGTTTTTTGGAACGGAATTTACAGTCTCCGCTCACTGCAAATGTGTATTGCGGCTATTTAAGACGTCTCTTAGACGTGGGCTGAACAGGCAGCGCGCCAGATGACCTTGAGTACCGTTTTCCTCCTTTCACAAGAATGCACCATGGCGTCGAACACGCCTACACGATTTATACACAAGTTACGCATTAATAAGAACTTACTCCATCATATTGTTCGTTGCTCCGAACGATATCCACTCAAACAAGTTTGCACTAAAGGTTCAATTTAAACTAATTATTCAACATTTTATTAAAGAAGTGTCCTTTTAGCAATAAAGTAATAAGTTTTCGTAATATAATAATATTATATAATAAAATGTATTATATATAACATAATGTAATAAAATGTAATACATAATAAAATGTAATGTAATGTAATAGAAAAAGGTAACATAAATAAATCAAAGAATCCCCTTTAAAAAAACCCAGCACCATTAGGTTCTCTAAGAACTCCATTATCAAAGGGGCAAAGCAAAAGCCGATCGATGAAGCCGTTACGACAAAAAACTTTGACAAATTGCTCTCGATTAGTGTTTATACTTCGTGCCGCCTTAAAAGGGCAAGATTGCTCGGAGCTCGGTTCAAATTTGTGATACTTCAGCTACCGAATCAATCCATATTTTACCGAACGACAATGCTTTTTCATCACTTCCATCCGCGACCGCGCACACCAATAATGATCGCACACCACATTCATTGATCTATTTCGATTTCGTAAAGCGGATCGGATAGTAATCTTTCTGCTCGATTGTTTCATTTCGCCGTCATCAAAAGCAGGCATCGTTTATAGGCTAGCAACGGGGAGCTAACCAAATCGGCAGAAACATATCGTCTGATTAAGCACACACTACCCTCATCACGCCCACATGTTCAAACCCATTCCCCCGATGGTATATGAACCCATGGCGCACCTTCACTGGCCTCTTCGGTCGGTTTTGGTTTTGGCTGCAATCTCCGCACGCTGAGAGTTGAACGCGTTAGGGCCACAATTGAAAGCTATATCCCCCGCTGAGAACCTGCCCGAAATGGACTACAACCAATTCGTCGACATCGAAACTGCTGGCGGAGAGCACACATGGGTCTGCGTTGGGACTTGGTCAGACAAGGGCATACGGTGACCCATATTATTTAATTATATTATTCGACATTAAAAAAAATGGATATTTGGTAGGTAAACCCTTATAATTAAAAGAATGAGATAAATCTCTAAAAAAAAAAATAAATCTCTTTTCGAATAGCGATGTTAAATAAAATTTAATCGTTAAAGCAAAATTTCTCCGAAAAAATAATACATAAATAAAAATAATAATATAATATATTAATAATAAATAATAAATAAAATAATGATAAATAATAAATAAAATTATGATAAATAATGAATAAATAATAAACAATATATTATATAAAAATAATAAATAAATAATCTCCGAACAAAATCAGTATGAAATGATAGGGCTGTAAACACAATCAATTTCATTTTGAAAAAGTACCAAAAATTCACATTAAAGTAGTTATTTTTAAACATGATGTACACTTAAGAGAAACCAATAACAAAAAGTTTGTAAGCAAAGCAATCAGTATCTGCTTCCAAAGAGTCAAAAGAAATAAACACTTGCATAAAAACACGTTGCAAATGGCAGTTCCTTTAGCTTTCCGTCGCACATTCTGCATACTGCAATCGCGAACTGTTTTGCTTAAAATTTATCGCTAATGGCTTATTCCACTATCCACTCGCCGCACAGCCCATTTGCGCTTGTGCAACTAATGTTTTCACGGTGCAGTAAAAATCTTCTCGCAAAACAGCTTCACCTTTTTCTTATGAATACAAAAAAAAACTAATGATTTATGTATGCCTTTTTTCTTGCCCGCGATACTACTTTCTTCTATACTGTGCACCCATCTACTGTGTATAGCAGAATCACTGGACCAATTGCTCGATGAAGATCAATCGGAAGTTTTCCCGGTTTTGTGCAAGATGAACCAGCATTGGGCTGAAGAAATGGAGAGTTAAAAACAAGTTTTGGCCTTCTATTAGGCCGGTACAAACATTCACCGCACGGTGCCGGCCCCAAGGGGGGTGCCGTAAAGTAAAACCCTCTTTTGCCATTTCCGACACCTTTTCTTGCACACTCTGGGCGCGATATGAAAATAGTGCCATCAGGAGCAATTTTATATTAAAAAAGAAAAGAAATTAATGCACCAGCGAGATATACGAGGAGTTCGAATTCTACCGCATGAACGTAATGCGATACGCCACTAACTCTTTCACGCGAAGCCGTATCGATGGTGCCGGCGGCAAACCCAAGGTCTGTGTCTGTGGGCAGTGTTAACCATAGGTTTCACTTTCCTAACTTATGATAACTGAGACTTGCCGGTGTGATAAGTGACACGCGCTGCTCGAGCGTCACTAAAATGGTTGGCGCAATTTATGCACACGCCAACAAAATCCAACCACACGCGCATCATGCTGCATTCAAGCAAACCGGGAGGAGCTTTGGTCGGCAGTAAGTGCAACTTTTACGCTTACAGTTGCAGATACTATAACGATTGCTATGCAAAATCGATTAGAACTGTTCGCCTCGCCATCGGCAACTATAACGGCAGAGGAAAGAAAATTATCGAAGAACAAAAAGCTTATTTGTGGGGTTTAATTATAATAATGGATATTAAAATCCATATTAAATAGTTTAATAATGGATATTAACCATATTAAATAGAGATTACAATATTTTATATTTTGATTGCATTAAGTGAAAATATACACAAACTATTATGCCACTACATGTTGTTTATTTGTATTATTTAAAAGTTCTCAATATCACAATAATATATCTAAACTTTTGGAAAATATAGCAAAAAAAAAATTGGCATAAATAGAATTTGTTCTTAAAACAAACAAAAATGCCACTTACTTAATGCTATCCATTAGTGCAGTTGCCAATACTAATCATACGCAATGATGCATTCCCGTGTGAAGAGCGAACCACTTCAACGTCCTAGAATGCGGAACGAGAATGAAAACACTTCAAAACACTTGCACCAAGCATCGATGGCCGACTTGGAAACATTCTTCCCGAGTGTTTCTCATCAGATCTATCAATGATGCATATTTCCAACCATGCCGCTTAAGAACATTTCATACATCTTTCTTATTACTACTTGCGATGTCTTCCCATGGCCTTGAGCGAGAACAGACTAAGTGAAAGCGTGTTAGTGTTGGCAATGTGGCAAACCTAAGACGACCTAAGAAAAAAAAAACAGCATCACAAACGACATTAATGCAGACGATAAAAGTCGTCAAGGCGTTAGGCGCGGGCCGCCAAGAGTTCTTTGTGCAGAAAATTGAAAGTCGCGAACTCGTTCCGGCATGGTGGCAAAGTCGTTAAACGATATACATGGGAAACACATGTACAAAGCCGGAGCACAAAGAAAGGGCAAGAATCTTTTCCCGAAGTCTTTGTGCAACCTGCGAATAGAAGCGCCCGACGGTTTGACGCGAAATGTAGTTTGAAATGAAAATCAGCTCGCCACAGAACAGATCACCAATTGACCAGCCATTTTGCCATCATGTGTGCTGCTGGTGCATCTCCGCGTTCCACACATATCCTGCCGTTGAGCTCATATCGCTACCACCAGCATGATACCAACTTCGATGATTCCCGCAAACAATGTGCTTTTAATTTTGCATATAATGGGACCGGCAAAGGAAATTCCATCGCCAGACTCAGTCAGCCGCCACCTTCACACTGGTGGATGCGAGCGATGATGCCGGGGGCCCGCTTCCCACAAATCATTATCGTGGGCACTTCATTTCGCTACTCTTTCCAGACCAATTTAATGAATTACTTCCATGCCTTCCATGCACGATACTCTCATGCGTGAAATCATCATCCTGGGCAACCTGAGCGAAAATATAACCACTGGATTGTGGGAGAACAGGGAATTGTGCTTGATTGTTGGGGGGGGAGGGTATATACAAGAACGGTTCGGTGCGGCCATCGGGTTAGTTCTATAAAATTGCTTTTGGATCCACGTCCACCGACTGTGTCGACTCCACGCCATCAACCGATGTTTTTCGCTAGTCTGTCCAATAGAAAAGAATTTCCCGGGAGTGCATTGTACTTGCTGGACGGACACTCGCGGATCATAAAAAGATGCGATGCGAATGAAAGAAGCAAGAATTGTTGGTCCTATCACTCGTTAAGGTAATGCTGCCCAGCAGCTGCAAAACCAACGATCCGCAACGATTGAAACTATCGTAATCTTATGTGTTAGCGTAACGTTTCCCGAAAAAAAAAACAGAAAATATTGCAGAACTTTTTGGCATTGCATTTAGCAAACGTAAAATTGAGAATCGTAGCGTGCAATCTCACCGATTGGTATACAAACAATTTGCCAACATCATCATGCCGGTTACAGTGCGCGGGTGTCTTCTACTTCTACAGCCCCCGAACAGGCTTTTACCAACGGTAGGCGCATTTCCGACCGCTCCGGCAGCGGATATCAAATTGTTATGCATCGCAGGTCTTGCGTGAAGCCAATGTACACACACGCACACACCGATGAAGCACGTTCACCTTTGCGGCGTTCACGGCACCTCACCATGGTGCGGTACACTACTTCCCTCTGGTGAGACGGCTGGCCAACTGCTTGCTAGTCTCGCTGCTGGTTGATGAGAATTAACACCCACATACGAATCGACCACCTGCCAATCGGCGGCAGTAGACAGTGCGTCTTGCTTAAGCTCTCCCACGAACCTCAGGAAATGGGCACCGGCACCACGATAATCTCGCTGTTTTGCGAAATTTATTCTACCTTTTTTACGGTTTTGGTGTTGGTTTTTTCTAGCCTATTACAGCAAACGTATTTTGAAATTGGTTTAAATATTCAATACGGGGCTAGAAGGAACATAAACAACAAGGCATTAAACACCCGCATAAATAAATGCATTAAAACACACACGGTAACGAGGGCTTGAAACTACCTCTCACGCTGCTCCAAACCAATTTCTCTTTCCGGAGTTATTGGATTCATGGCAAATGTAGACAGTGAAACATTCAGTAGCTTATCGATAGAGTGCTCTAAATGTTTGATATCATACCGCATTTACCGGTGCATTTCGGCAACCTGCACACTACGACACTGGCCCAAACGTTCCAAACATGCGAAGCGTTGGACAGATAGTGACCAATAAAAACTGCACTTTGCCACGATTTAATTACCATTTCCCTGCTGATTGCTGTTGCTAGCGTGTTTGCCCGTCGTATATACACCACCATTTACCAAAATATGTTACGGCTGAGGTCCTAAGGGATTTGCAGAACGCAACGAGAAAATGTTTAAATCGTGCCATTTTCTAATCTACCGTCTTCGTCACTGTAAAGTGCACCAATGCAGCAAATGAATATCCCAACCAGAATGCATAATACATTCATGGGGTTAGGACTATTGCGGTGAATTAACATGGACCTGGCTGAGGGAGTTACACTGGAATGTCAAGAATGATTTATTAATGAATTTTATCAGAACACTTTAGTGTAGAGTAAATGACTACGTTCTTGTGATGATAAAAAGAACGAATGCATTTGCGGTGGAGTGCACAAATACTAATTTTCATTTGCAATAGTTTTCCCGAAAGGGGTTATAACCAATTCAAGGAATTAAATATAACTACATAATATAACAAAAAATATATTATTAAATATATTAAACATAAATCAAATTGTTGTGAATTTTTTGTTAAAAAGAAGTATATTGTGAGTTAAATCTATTATTATCTGAACTATCCAATACAGATGCAGACCAGACGAAATGTGTGAAGTAATGTGATTGCAGTTACAAATGCATCTTAATTGCATTTTTATTTAAAATAACCAGAACAATCATCAGCAGTAAATTCCTGCGTAATAATTATTTATAAATGGTTTATAAACGAAACACATGAAAACAAAAGTATTAACTAAACAGAGCAGTTATAACGTTATAAATTATAATGTACTGCATAATAATTCACTCGACAGAACGGCTATGAACACTGCCATCGTCACGGCGTTATGGGCAAACCCAAAATATAAGACCCTTACAACAACAGCTCTCATTTAATGCTGTTCTTAAAACAACAATGAAGATGACGTTGTGGTACTTCAATGAAGACCGACCCTTATATACACTAAGCAATACGATGCGTACTAATTAGAAATTACCCTAACAAAGACATCTTTAAACACCTGATGCAAAACCAAAACGATTAACCTTCACTAGATTATATGCTACACTTGAGCTGATGTGCGGTGGAGTGTGATGAATCATTGCCTCCAACGAAATAGAAGACTGAAACCCCCTAAAGAATGTAACACGAAGCACTTTAGGGCCGTATCCGGTAGAGTCCGACAAATCTGAACTATTGCCTAAGAGTAAGAGGCACAATTGGAAGCATTCAAAATCGTATTGTTGAGCCAAATTAAGAAAATATGTTGCATTAACTAACTAGTAGTAGTAGTAGTAACTTGACTCTACATCAAATTTCATCAAAGAATCTTCTAAATTACTCCATTTAAATGGCTTTTGCTACTGCTTTAATCTGCAATAATCAACGTCGCAGGAAATTATAGTTTGAACATACAAAAAATTACCAAACCAGACTCTCTACCGTTCACCAACCACAAACGACCCGCGTTTGTTCCAAATAGATGCATGCAATTCGTACGCCGGTGGTAATCTGATGATGCTGCAACATGGACTCTCACGTGCCGAAAATCGATGATCCACAAGGCAGCTGTTGCAATGCCCGAAATTAACCCGTCACCATTAAGGCTACTCTATGCGAGCCGATATCGTTTACCCTAAATCGCCCCCTATCATCGAACACCACCACCACACGAATCAGGGAAGCAACAGAATTCCAACTGCACTGCTATAAATTCCAAACAACCAAGGCTAATTTTAAAACTATCTCTCCCCCCCAAACGGGAAGAATTCGCTTGCACCAGACGAATCAATCCCGGGGGAAAACCTGTATTAGAGGAGAGTTCGATTGACTTAACTCGATTGAAACTCTTGTGCAAGAGAACCCAATACACTTAAAAGCTGCAACCAACACTGCTTCCTCCCATCGCCATTATCTGGGATATTGGGGTTTGGTATTGCAATATTATAATCAAACGATGGAGTCAATTTGATCAATTTCAACAGACTAACCTCTTCTCCCTGTGATATGCAGGGACGTTAAATGAAATGTGTCGGGTTTCAGCTACTTAGGCAGTTTCATGAAATATTATCCTCTCCATCGTCTGAATGACTATAACTTGAAGTTATTGAGCTATACACAGGTCGGTCCCTGTTGGTCAAACGCATGATAACTCCCATTAGTATTGCACCCTTGCAAGAACTTGCACTCTTACACTTTGATTATTAGCTTTATATCTAAGGGTTTTCCGAAAGGGCTGTTAGATAGACGATTGTGATCGAATATCGAGCCACCACTCCGCGATGAAACAAGTAACCTTCTCTTCTAAAATCTGTTAGCCAGCCCCATTCAAACGTTGCACTACCGCGCACATTCACCAGCAGCTTCCACGTAACTTCTATTTCTGCCAAAGGGCCGGAGTTTGAAAAGCCATTCGAAAAGAATTGAGGAAATAATCAACACTAACAAAACAATGCGACTGTCGGCACGGGGCGCACCGGTCAGGTCAACTCCTGTGGTTTGGATCAAACGTATCGAGGTCGCTCTCGAATGGATGCACAAATGACGGCTCGTCGTAATCATTTCCTGCCGACGAGACAATCACAGACAAGGCGGCGGCGGTAGTAATACCGTACAGCACACACCAGTTACTTCACCCAAAACGGCCGCCGAGCGAGCGAGGAAAGCTAGAGAGAACAGACTATCAGAGGTCATCAGATGATCGGATAATTGTACAGTAGAATTGTTATGCAACGTCGCTACTTCCAACCATACTGACTAGGGGGACGTAATCTGAACTAGATAGATCGACAGCTGCTTGTTTCCTATGTATCCAGAGAGCGATTGGTCGTAGAGTACACATTTTCCCAAAGCACGTACCTAAAATTAGAAAAAAAACAGAGAAAAATAAATTACTAAACTTAGCAAACATTGTATCAAAAATATTAAATATTAAAAAGCCAACCAGGACCAGTTTTGTGGTGACTTCTCTTTCCGTAACTAACAGACAAACGCAAGTTTAATTTCCATCCACGTAATAAGCCACCCAACGATTATCCACTTATTTATCGATACAATTTAATTTAACGGGCGCGCGTTTGCGCAGCCGCATCGAAACTCCTATCATTTCCGCACGCAAATCGGCCAGACAAACTTGACAGCTTGTGCTGTACAGACACAACACCGGTAGTCACTGATAATGTGTATATGTGTAATGCCAACCTTTCAAAATATTAATCTCAACTGGACGTCGATATTGTGGAGCTTTACGAAGCTTTTTGAAGGGTAATAATTTTAACCGATCGCAACACGCACGCGATCACCGGATCGTAGGATATTTAAAAAAAAGGCGAACATCGAGCGTGTTAAATCTCGCCGAGTAAAGCACACCAAACAAACTAGGGCAACCGATTTCCACGGCGTTCCGTCGTAACAGCTTTTCGAAAAGCGCTACACATGCTGCAGCAAAAAAACCGACACATCACAGTATTATTAGCACATCATAATCGAGGCTCAGTTCCAATAGCCGTTTTTAGTGAAAAATGTGCGTAATATGTGCGGAATGGTGTAGGAACAGCAGGAAGACCGTTTGAAACATAGTTTTATGTGAGCTTTTACGGTCGATAATGATACAAACACACGTAGCGAAATCATCCACAACTTCAGCTGAGCGACGGAATTAAGATCGGGTAAGGAGGAAGAAAACACTTTCAATTACTTAAGCGTGATTTAATGAATTCAACCGTCACCTCAACCATCAACTCAGCCAACATGTCACACAATTACGCTAAAATAACAAAGTGGCAGTAAGTAAAACACAAATTGTTTCGGCCCTAATTTAGTGCAGCATAATTATAAGAGAGCTATTATTATCGTTAAATGTCTAAGTTTAAGGTAAAATTATTTTAAACGGCTTCATCTGCAACAGAAGGTAAATCATAATTGTCTTCCTTAAAACACAAAACAATTATTTGTGCAATGTTTGACAGAAAACTGCCCCTTATCCACAAACGCCTTGCATTTAAACCTTCCAAACCGAAGGAATGATGACATACTTTATACTGGCCTTATGAAGACTTATGCTATTGTACAAGACATAAAGATAAAACACCGTTGTTGCATCATAAAACAGCGATAAATTCGCAATCATGAACCACTTTTACATGGAGTTCTCAGGTCCTAATGAATTCAATATTACAATCTCAAGTTTTTTGTTTTCTTCATGCACCTCCACAAGCCGTATAAGGGAAACGAAATACACCTACTCACCCGGAGCCATTCAGCAAGCTCCAGTTTAAAAACGGTATCTTCTTCGCCGCGGAGAAATATTCTGCTGCTTTTCTCGCCTGGATTTTCGTGGGAGTCAAAAACCGTTGAGTTTTCATCGCCAGAAAACCCGTTTGAAATTAGACCAAATCACATGAAAGAGAGCGAGAACCAAGCGTTCCGTTGTAGATAATGATGGTTTTGCAAAAAAAAAACAGGGCCAGAGATCACCAGAGATGGCACCACCACCAATTTCTAAATTCATAATATTTGAAACGAAAACACACAAGAACCCACCTCAAAATAAATTTCAACACTAGCCACGCGAACCCCCAGGAAGAAAGGAAAGAAAACATCACGTAAAATAACACATTTATTTCAACAACAACCATTTACAGAATTCCCACATTCGAACGAAGAGAACTCATTAAACGAAAAAAACAGAAAACCAACAGAAAATGATACCAAAAACCCCGATTGTTTGTTTATCATGCAATGCGTTCCGTGCGTTGTTTTATATGGTCATAGTTACTTCGCCCTGTTTTGTCATCCGAGAAGGGCCTCAATCTCCTATTACCCTTATGTTTTGCAGTACCTGTAGTAAGACAACAATAAGAAGGCAGGTAGATTGCGACTATCAACAAACAGCAACATTAAAGACATCTTTTCATCCCCCCCGCATGTTTGTATCAATCAGCACTCAAAACGAATGATGCCTAGTTACGGCGGACAGACGGACAACTTCTTCCAGTTTACATTCACGATGCACACATTTCCTTTCTGTGAGGCACTGTGTTCCCGCCATCATGGATGCATAATTATGCGCTCAACATAATAATTGAAAAATAAGTCAATGGAGGGAAAACCCTTCATAGCAAGCACCCCGCCGTGAGAGCTTGCTGACATGCTGACCTTCTCTCGGGTTGGGCCCCCCTTTGTCACAGACAGAGGAAGAAACGATTTGTTGTCATATTTTCCCACCCAATCAACAAACATTGCTTCGACCGCATGAGGGTTTTGTAAAGGGCTATTTTGTAAAAGGCCCTTTGCTACCGCGCTTCACATTTTCCACCAACTGATCATCATTAGCCGTAGAAGATATTGGCCAGCATAACAAATTATTCGATCATGTGTAGGTCGTGAGAATTTTTGTCTTAATTATTAGATAGAAATATGCCTTACGCGTCCTTCTTTACTTCATTTTCGCCTCTCTCACCTTATTGTCGAACAAAACGTTAAAACAGTCAAACAAATCGGATATGTTTTCCAGCTTCATCGATTAATGTGTTCCTCATTCCTTACAACATGTTTTGCTTCAGAGAAATTACAACGAAAATGTCATACGATCGTGTCTGTTACAATTGGAACAGCGACAGGGTGGTGTACATGCTTTAGCCTTATGCGTTTTGGTCCATACACGCGTACTGGATATGCCAAGGCCAGGTTGGGTTTTAACTGGTATTCGCCATAAATTGCAAAATGTCGAACAGGAAGCAATCGAATCTGGTCTGTGTATGAACTACTCTAAATATGGAGCAGAGACGCAAAAAGCCAGTGTGGGTAACTTTGCAGTATCGAGTACTGAAGAAAAATAGGGTAAGTTGTTCAAATTTCCAACTTATGTCACTGTTTTGTATTTCTTTATTTATTAAATCAGTGACCACAAATGAGTGACGTAAGCAACTAAACTAACAAAATAAAGGTTAATAACATATCATCATGCACCATAAATCGAACCACGGCGAACCGTTGCAATCCATTTTACCTTTCGCTTTCGTTTCGCGTCATGTACAAACATCTAAATGCTTTGTTTGGTTTTTCTTGAGATTAAATTGATTCGCTCTTTCAATCAGTCTCAAACCACCGGAAAGGTCGTTTGGCTAATTGTTCGCATCCTTGGACGTCGCGGGTGTTTGTACTGGGTGGTGTATTGGCACGAGTTTTCACATTTATCAACCCCTTCTCAACTATTTTCGGGGGAGTACAGTGTGTAGCCACATAACTCACATCGACGTACACATATGGCAGCAGTGTGCGTTGTTGTTGCAGCCATTTTACCGTTCGCTTTACCACCAATCCGTCATCGATTGTAACGATCACTGGATACAGAAACAAAACAAAAAAAATACAACCCACCACCAAAGTCAAGTTCGACCGTTTGGACCTTTGCGTGGTGAGGAGGAAACTTTTTCTTGCAGCTCACCAAACAAATTCATAACTAGTCTAGCGTCTGAGGTGTGTGCGTGTGTTTATAGGGGTAGGAACCAAATGATTATCGACACAAAATATACAACACGCTTCACCGGGCGCACACGAGGTGCGAGAAGCTTAACGAAATTCGAACAAAAATGTAAACAAGCAACACATTAGTGACGATTGATAGAATGTTCCACACAAATTAGTGGACCTGATTATTCTTCTAGTTTTTCCTCCGGTTGAATGTAATTATTTATTTTTAATAATTTCAACGAAACTGCTCGTACCATACTAAATTCTGCAGGCATTATTTGCCGATAAAGTGTCAGATTTTTCATCAACCAATTATATTACAGCAATACGGAACGAGCTTGTTTCTTTTTTCGCTATTCTTTCCTTCGAAGTGCTGAAAATTGCATAACGGATGAAGCTACACAACGGGTTCTCGAATTCGTGAAGCGAAACGCGATGGTAACGCATTACAAACCTTTAGCCAAAACCCGGCCCGCCCGTCGAATGTTCTCAATTAAAGCCGTTCGATTGTTGAAGCGTTGTTCGAAAATTTGGCGTGCAAGAAACTGTTACTTTTGTGAAATACAACCTGAACAAACAGGCCTATTTGAACAGGCTTTTCTAAGCGCATGAAATGGTACAACAAAAAAAACTCGATCGCAATTTCGAGACGAGGAAAATTTATGAATACACTAAGGCCTAAAAAAAATATACTGCGATGCTTCTTGTGCTTGGTAAAGATGGGTGGATTTTGAAAGTGGATACTTCAGTTGACAGCTGAATACGATTGTTTTCACATCGCAGACATGAAGCCGAGAGGCTGTCAGATCGCCGCTCGCATAGACTATCCTATCTCAATCTTCATACGTATTGAAATGCAAACATTCGTTCACGAATGCAAATGATCAGATACGAAGGTACTCCGCGTACCGATCGGTATCTATGACATGCACAAAAACAAACAATTGCAAACTAGATCAACACAATTGGGTGTATAAGTAAGTTTGCAGCATTTTCCCTGCAAAAACTTGGGACTTACAATCAAAAATGTGTTTACAACATTATGGCAATCTTATGAATTTCATCCCAAATCAAACCCAAGAACGAATCGAGTTTGAATCTGGCGAGATACTAATTTGTCAACCTAAATTCTAATCCTAATCCTATCCTAAATCATTTGAAGGAAATGCGGTCTGAAGCAGAAGCTTTCATCCCAGCTTTGTTGTGACGGAATATCATTTTCTCATGCATATTATTATAGACTTGTATTCGATTCTATTTCTCGGTGATAGTTCGACCACTCGAAAGCAGTTCATAATATTTGATTCCCTGCTGATCCTTCCATATGCAGATCACTCGAGAGTCGAGATGCAGGAGAGTCGAGAGTGACCTTTTCTACCGAACTTGATTTTGTTTGTTTTTGAAATTATCATTTATTCTGATATACAAGTTTCTTTGAAAAATAGACATGGCTAAGTAATAGTTCAGAGGTCTTCATAATAAAAAATAGCTAACTAAAGGAAAATGACTTTTTTTTTTCTTGATCGAATCTTTTTTCTTGCACAAATGCTCAACTATAATTATGCAATGTTATTAGCATACATCTACCTAATAAATATAACACACAAAATCTGATATTCCTGCCAGCAATGAGACGCAGTCGTTAACTATTGTTAAAAGTGCAACAAAATTACTTATTAACCTAATAATATGAAATGCGTACAACAAAAAATGGTGATGTCAAAAAAAATGAACAAATTTGCATTCACTCATTCATCTACGCATTGAACTTTTGGTCATACCTAATCTAATAAATAGACCTAATAACAAGAGTAAACCTCGAACTTTAATTTTCAGTTGAAATAGAAACAAACAATACAAAATATTAAGTTCATTTTAAAAAATGTATAAGTTTTATCTCAATACCCCTCTAGACCATGGGTCTTAAAGGTCGAACGTTTCGACTGAAATTCTTTTCTTCGCGATCGATTGGTGACCTAAATTACGCCTCTCATATTTATTTACACTCTCTTTTCGGATCTGCGTCTTAGCAAATGATTTCACGAAACACAATTCTTCATTAATAAAACAAACTACAATCAACACTCCCATCGTCCAGCGTATCGATGAGAGGCCCGTGTGTATGCCCGTATGTTTCATTTGCAATGACCCAAAAGCGAGCGTCTCCATTCGAAACACACTTCCAAAAAAAAGCCACCAGTGCTTCACCAGAACGACGACCTCACATGCGACACTAATCCTCAAATGTTCGTTGATTCATGGGCGATAGTATAGCGCCCGTGCGCTATAGAGATAATCCATGAGTTACGGCGTAATTTTTGCTTCTTTTTATATCAAACCAAACAATAAAGGGGAAAAAAAAGTTTTCGATGGAAAGAAAAAGTGCGTCCGGCTGCAAGGGTTTTGTGAAACGACACCTTTCAGTTTCAGTTTCGGTAGCGGCTATAGAAGTGCCACCATCGACACGGGATAAAATTCCCTTCGCAAGCAGTGAAGGGGGTGTGTGTGAACACACCTGATCTCGTTGACAATTAGTTCTCCTTTTCACTAGAAGCAAACCTGCGGACTACGACATTTGTATAGATGCGGACATAATCGTACGTCCTTAATGTGTTTTTTTCCAGTCGCCACACGTTTAGCTGTAGAGAAATTAAAGATGGTTTACGCTTGCGTCAAATCTAATGAACAATTCGTGAATTTGTTGTTGCATGAGATGAAACAAAGCGTAGAAATCCGTAAGCTTTATATTACAAAATGCTTGTGATCAAAATATTGTAATTTTATGTTGCAATAACATATCAGATGCACTGCAAATGCTCATTCACGCAAGCGTCATGAGAAACAGAACATAAAACACGGTCTACTCTTTATCTCGCTCGGGTTACATTGTCTGCACTGGCCAGATCACACTAAATACATTAAGCTTGTAATTTACAACGGTAGGCAATTGCAAAGAAAAAAAGATCACAAATTAAAACGCCATCTAATCGCTCATTCATCTGCTCCAGCATCATCATTAACCCGAGCGCTTCTATTCATGTGACATCAAGTTGCATCAGAGCCATTCCTTACCAAAGATGATTCGCGATGTGAATCCGTGGGGTACCGTGGATATGTGTAGTAACTTGCCGCCCATCTGTTGTTTGTCCGTCCAAAACATTCCTTACCCAAATCCGTTCACTCTCAGCACGGCGGCGCTTCATTTATCTTTTTCTTCCTCCTGCAAAGTACAACCGCATACGACGATGTACACCACCCAACAACCCCCGGAGGTCGTTCGCGAGTCAAAATCAAACCACTTGCCTTGACAATCGGTTGACAGGAAAAAGGAAGATGAATGTTGGCTCTGGCATTTACGAGCGCAAACAATGAGTTGATCCGACCGATTGCCCATTTTTCTCCGGCATGCTCTTTTCTTCTGCTCTGGACACTTTTTTCGCACCGGAATGCTCTCTGAATGCCAGCCACCCTCTACAGCTCCAGTACTCTTATGGCTTCAATGGAGCCAACTGTCAACCGCACTGCTACGAGAAGTGTGTCCAATTGAACTGACGGAAGCACCTTCTCGCGAGGGAGATCGCGCAATGAGAGTTACGTCGTCGACGAGTGGTGATACAAATTTCTACCATCGTTACCCTCATCTACGCGCCAGTGAAATCATTACCATTTTTTTACGAAAAAAAAGAAAAAAAGTGAACCCCAACACGATACGTTGAATTTTGCAACCTGTCACCAAACCGTCGCACGATTTATCAGACAGCGAGCCCCCCCCTAAAGACAAAACAAACCAAACAGGGAAATGCAATCAGACAGAGGGAAAATTGTGGCGCTCTGTTGAAATATAAAACAAACTGCAGTAGGCAAAACCGGCAAACCCCACCGCTGCATGCATCCGGAGATTTCCACCGGAACATGGCGGAGGGTCGTCGTCGTCGTATGGAAAAACTGAAACACAACAGCGACATAAATTAAGTAAACAAAATTGTTACAGCGTGTAAAGGAAAACAACGGCAATGCAAAACAACAACGGAGAGTGAAAAAAAAATCAGCAACTAACGAAGCTCGACAGTGAAAGTTCACTAGTCGCGGCGTTGGCGATGTGGCGGCGCCCGCCCGTGGGCCATGGAAAGCGGACTCACGGTAAGAACGTGAAAAACGGTACCGGAAAATTATGCATTTCCACCTGCGCGAATTCGACGACAGGTCACGTCGCTGCTGATTAGGAAGGGGAGCGGCAGCATGCACTAAATGACGGTTGACGATGGGGTGTTGACATTGACAAGAGACGGCACCGGAATAACACCAGATGATAGTGACCAAAGAAAGGTGGGAATGAAAACAATCGGTAGAAGATCGTTGCAGATGATGGACGTGTGTAGAGAGCTTGGAGTTTTTTTTTTTTGAGTTGAAAACAATTATAACATTATGCATTAATAACATTTGTTTTTGTAACAAAATAGACTTATAAATTAAAATGATTAACAAAAAAAAGCTCATCTTCTTCACATCGCGCGAGCCTGTCGATCCATCTAGGTACGTCACTAAGTCAGCTATGAAAAATAGGATTATAAGTGCTTGAATAAAATTAATGGAATATTCAATATACACACTCAAAACACAGATAACATCAGATTCGTTCAGTCTGTTCCAAATCTGTTATATCTCGATTTTAATCGTTTTGTTTTTAATTGATAACTTATAGACGAAACACTTCAGAAGAGATCAAATCTGATCGAGATTATCTGTAAAGTGGGTTAAAATATCTTTCCACTTGAAACGCTCTTTGGATAATCTATAGAAAGAAAATTCCATCCGACATCCATTACAAAACCCCCATTGGAATATATTTGCTTTGAATATTGCGCCAAGACATTCTACTAAATCCGAAGTGCAAAGTGCCAACCGTCATTGCGGCATCTCCAACACCGCTGGAACACTCAACGCACAAACACTTCGCTTTGCATGAGTACGGTTTAATTTTAGATACATTTATTACCAAGATTTAGCGAATTCCTGAAGTGTTGCTACCGTAAGCACCCTGTGCAGCAACTGTTTTTGTATATCCGCGTGTTGGAGGGGGGGATGTGTGAGGCTATTATTGTGTTGTACATTTTATCGCCCTTAATTTTATGGTTTGGGAATTTTCATTTCTGCCCAACTCTACTATCCAAACACTAAGGTAAAAGCAGTATCGATTGTTTCGGAACAGACAGAACATACATACCTCTCTTATGCGGGTCGTATATTTCAGTAAATAGAGTGCATGGTTTCACCTCCATAAAGAGGTCACACAAGCGGGGTGTGTGTAAAGTCTAGACCGAGAGAGGGTCCAATAAACAACTTGCTGTAAGTTCAGTCTTGAAAAGATTCTTGATCTTTCTATCCTTTTAGCATCAACCCTATCAAATGGGATAATTTTTGAAAACGGAAGTCGTTAAAAATGAATTACAATAGTGTTGTAAAAATAGTTCGAATGATTCATTCGTATAAATTAGTCTTATTTCGACTCTCTAGGTTTCCTTGTTTCCCTTTTTTCGAGCGCCCATCCTATTCTTAAATATTCTGGAGCTAAAATTACATTAAAATGTTACAATACTTACTGACCAATATAGTAAAAAGATTTAAAAACATGTCTATTGCATAAGAGCACATTTTTTCTTATGATCCATTCATATCCATATGCGAATATCTACTTCAAAGGAAATTCACCACTCAAACACAAGACCACCCAACAGGTAAAGCAGCAATCAGATGATGAATGGCCAAGAAGCCCCCAGTGGATAATTAAGTGCATTTTTTTGTGGAATATTCTTATTTCCATCCGAACCATTTCGCATGTGGCGATACGAAAACGTTCATCTGTCGGAACGACCACGGGACCACGGTTTTTGAACTTATCTCACCGACTCCAACAAGCAATTAAAGCATCACTCTGCCGAATATCTACGTATCCCCCTCCGCCTCCCATACGTCACGGTTCGTTTAGCTTCCCGGTAGATCTACAGCGTCCCATTCGATGTGCTTTTATCTACACGTTACACCAAGAAAAGTGCGCAACTTCCACCACCTGCCGACGAATCCCCACCCGCTCATAGACAAACTTCACGCAGCGCACTGTCTCCAATAGCGCGCGCGGTGTGATCAGGTTTTCCAAATTATGGCAATTAAAAGGAACACTTCCCAAACAGGGGAGAGAAAAAAAACCCAACGACGGACAACGACTTTTTTGCTGCGTGTATTTTCTATTACATCTTTACTTTTAGTTTCAAACCATTCATAGGCTCGCCGATACTAAGCAGGAAGTGAGGGAGGGTGTTAACCGAAGACATGCACTAGCCATCTTCGAAGTAGATGGTGGTGGTGGTAGTGGGGTCCTCCACTCCACAGATAGCAGATTTCGTAGCGACTCATTAGCAAACGATTTTGTCGCACCGGAATGCGTGAGAACTGCGGCACGTTAAATGCAACCCGACGATTGTTCCGAACTAAATTACGACAAATAGTGAACAAACAAAAAAAAACACGCAGGTAAATCTTCATTTGTAGCAAACCGAAAAAAAGATCATTAACGTAAGGGGGTGAAGAAAAAAAAAGTACAGTAATGAATTACTCTCTCCGACATCCGGTTGTTTAAATAATCTCAAACTTCCCGAAAAAAAAAATGAAACGAAAGAACACTAACGATACCTCAAACGATTCATCAAACAGCATAAAAATCGAAAGGAAATGTTGAATAATATAACAAAAACATTATCTAATACAATGGATAAGTAGAACTAGTAGTACTACATGGTTATGTGTTAATTGTCAGTAATATCGAAGGATAACGTTCTTAAAATCTGATACAGTACAAAAACATTCGAATTCGCTATTCAAAAATGATGATCAGCACCGAGTGCGGGAGACACTTACTCAACTGCATAACACACGAAGTTCACAACAACACTAGACGATCTTCCAACGACAGTCTGTTTTTTTATTTCTTCCCTTTCAAAGCTTCTTTTGACGCAGAGTCCTATGTGCCGATCATTATGTTCCACATTATGCTATACACATCGCACATGGTCTTCCTCTCCCCCGTCACCATAGACAACTCCCCTTTCGCAAAAAGATACTCTTTCACTTGTGCAGCGAGTAGTGAGTGAATCCAGAGAGTGAAATGTGGTGGTGTGTGCTATGGAAAGGGTAAATTATTTCTTCCCAAAGAACTGACGACACAGCTTCGGGGCCGCCTAGTACAGTGACTGAACGAAAATGAAAGTACGAGAGAAAAATTGATGCAAACCGGAAAATTAACCAGTGCAGCACTCGCGCAGGGGGATTGGTTAGTGAAGCTTTGTAGTGACTTCCACCAAGATTTTTTCTATTTTAATTTGTATTTGTTAAGTACATTTTCTATAAAATGAATCTTTGCATTTTCAATATATTCCATCCGCCTCTTGGCGTTAAGGAACTATTTAAGTCTAAAATTGATTAAATTGAATTTACATTTATCCAGATAACATTCGATCTACAACTAAAATGAGCTAGAGATCGGATCCGAACTCCTTATTAGATCCATGGAGTCCTTATTAGATCCATGGAGAATATGAATTTATCAAAGCAATAGGGTTATTAACATAACATTTTCATAATTCATTCAAAATTACACATAATTAATTGACTACCAACAATATTTTTATCACATTTTATAAGGTAAATAAAGAAGGAAATTAGTAAATATATACAATTGTTCACTACTAACAACATAAGTAAAATTATCACTTTGTTTCAAAAGAGCTATTGGTAATCCAAAGAGATCGAACATTAAACGGCAGGTTCACTCTCAAATGGTGGAAACGTTGAACTTGACCGTGTTTAAACTTTCAATTCAATTTCCATGTAAAATGACACAAATTTCACCTTTTCTCCGTTCTTACTACCGAACGTACGAAAGTTTCTTCCGAAACACGTCGGGCCGATGATGCCGACTTCCCACGGACGCACGTTGTTACAACGTCCAAACAGACTACGTGTTTCACAAAACACGAACCACCGCTTAACATGCGCGTTAGCAGGATGTAGAGAGACATACAACGCGCGCGCTCCGAAGTCCGAAAGAGGAAACCATATTTTTTGGGAGGAAAACACTCGTTTCAAACCGTCTCAACGTTCAATGTCATTTTCAGGCTCAAGTGTAACAACAGCCACAGAGAGAAATAACACAACACATCACTCAAATGCCACGGATGCACAAAAAAAAAGATAAAAAAGCATAGTTGTTTGATGAGAGTGACAACAAAAACGGGAATGGTGAAGAAAGTATCCAACAAGACAGCAATGCAATTAATGATTGAAATTAATAAATTGCTCCCTCTCTCGCCTAGGGTTTTCCCGAAACTATTACAAAATTCATTTAACTAACGACAAATTTTAAAAAAGTCCTACTCACTGAAACACGTGTCTGATGACAACAATGCGTCCGATTGCTTACGGGTGAAACACTCCGAGTCCTCAACCGATGAGACAATAACTAACCTTCCTTCTCACAGCCAACTACCAACCAAATCGCTATTTGGCAATTGTAACGGGCTGCAAAACGAATTGATTCTATTTTAAATCATCAACCGCTTAAGACCGGAAAAATGAGCAAAACGCACTTTTCCAAGTGCAAATTACACAATCCGATCGATGCGTTGAATTGTGTCTGGAACAAAAAAAATGTGAATTTTCTATTTTTACCAAACAAATGGTGTGTAGTATGTGTGCATTCAAGCCGGTTAACGACCTTAAGATGCAAATCAGCGCTGGCAAATCAATGTGTATGCACTCCCAAAAAACATACACATTGTCTCCGAGAAACACAATACCTACTCAACTACAGATTTATAAATGCGTGAATTTTCATTAATTTAACATAGTAAATAAGAAAAATGCTGATAATGCTTTGTAATTTAGATATATAGCAATGTTGTCTTTCAAAATAAGGACTGTTAATGATAGTTATTATAAATTTGATAACTAATTATTTTTAAAATAATTAAAAATATAGTTTAACTAGTGTAAATAAAACATTATAAATCTAATAAAGAATTCGGATTAAAAATATTATTCTATGCTGTTCGTAATAATAAAATAATACTTGATCAATATAACACGTCACCCAATTCCTCAACCCCTTTTACAACCCCTTTAACCATTTCGTCCGTGATGCAAGAATCAATAATCGAACTCGTGTAGCAAGTGTTGGTACGCAATTCGTTTTTGCCACAGTTTCACCGCATGCCATCCTCTAATGCTCCAAATATTGACGCACCTTCTTCTCTCGGAATAATATAGCGGCACACACACATCCGGATCACATTTCAGATGACGGAAAGGCGACGTGCATCAAATACCGTCGTGATGACCTTCGTAGGGGGATGGCACGTTACCACACACCGCGCCACATACCGTTGGAAAGAAAATGATCAAAATTCCTCAAGGGCTTTGATGTCTCTTTCTCATAATCCACCGCGCGACGGGTTTAAAAACTTTTCCTTGGTCGCCACCAAAAAAAAAGGTGTTTGGAAGAGCGGAATCACGAACAAAAGACACAACACACACCAACCAACACGTGCGCTTTCCTTTATGATTTCGTCAAACACCGGACAGAGGATGATGACCAAAGACCCCAGAGCCCCCCCAAGGGGGGTTGGTCAAATATTACTCTTGACGAACATCGCACGCATCTAAAAGCCATTATCAGTCGTAAAGTGCTAACCAACAACCAACAACAACAAAAAAACACCAACAGGATATCCCAACGAAAACCGATAAGATCACAACCCAACGCCATGGGGGTGGATGGGTGGTGAAAAGGCATAATTTTGGCGGGTGCCCCATAACTCCGTGGATAATCTTCTTTGACAGACTCATCAATGAGGGGTGCTTTATCGCGGAAGGTTGCGCCATACCAGCTTCCGGTTCGGTAGCGTTGTTGTACCTCCCTCCTGCTGTTGTGTCAATTTTGTCCGAAGAATTTGTGCCGGTATGTATCAGCGGTAGGAAGGTATGACGACTTTGTTCACACTGAATAAATTAAGCAAAAGCTATTAAAAACGGTTTCCGTTGACACCTCCGTGGACAATAATGCCTGTGTTAGAAATCAGACGGCAAATTGAAAACATGAAAATCAAACTACTTTCGTGCACAACAACAACATGGTTCAACAATTTTCCAACGACAAAAGGAAGCAATTTAATCACTCGCTGTCAAACTTGAATTAAATACATATTTAGACGAATGATCTACATCAAACATATTTTAAGTAGCTTATTTTATGGATACTTTAGCTCATATAACATGATTAAAGATTGGGTTGAAAAAGCTGATGAAAAATGATCAAAAAAACAAAAAGAAACACAACCAAACTGTTACATTCAATTAAGTAATGTGCCACAGTATTCGAGCAAAACAAAACAAAAATAACAAAACTTCGTCAACGCCATCAAATTGAACGCCGCTTCCAATCGATTTTGAACGGGTTTTGTGTTGCACTTTCAAGTGGCAAATTTTCATCACACCAATCCCCCCAAAAGGGGCGGACGATCGAACGTTGTTTTACTCCCGTTCGCTATGCATGGTATTTTATGCGCTTGGAAAAGCTGAACCTACAGTTCTTGTACATAGACCTTCCTTGTAGGTCGCATTTCGTCAAGGCAGAGCAGAAAAATGTACAACACACGCACCCAGCCGGAAGTGAACAACAAATCCCGGAACATTGGGGGAACAAACTCCTCTTCTTTTTGGCGATTTGTTTTGGGATTGAAAACAAAAACCGTGTGCTACCAAAAAAAATTGTGGTCATCTCACACCATGGTTGGAATTTATTTTTCGGTGTTAATGGGGCGCCAACATCATCACGGTTGGATGCACCGTCATCCGTCGCCCATGGGTGGCCCTTACACCGCCCCCCCCCAAGACAACATTCCAAGGGAAGGTGTTTACTCCAATGTCAGCACCCGCTGAGACGTGGTGAGATTGGGTAGAACAGTATTTTTATTTACTAATAACAATCTACAACAAGAGTTATTTAATAAATATTTTCATTAATGAAAAATATATTGAAAAAATAAATAAATAATTCATACAAGGAAAGCATAATTAAAAACGATGTTAAAGATTCACATTCCTTACAGAATTTGCAAAAGTATCCAACATATATGACGAATATGAAAATATGAGTTTAAAGAGACTAAATAACAACAACATTCTGTCAAAAATGATTGACTTTACTGCGAATCAAAAACAATTGCATTTTCTTCAACAACAACAAAAAAAAACATTAAAACATCAACCTTCAACCATCCTCCTTTCACAACAAAACACAACCTGATATGGGAACATGATACAAATTCCATGCACCGCTAACCTCGAATGATACATCGCTCAACAACTTCCAACAACATTATAAGTTACACCCGTCACGTCAAGAGGACAGTAGTTGCAATGCGACCCAAAAGACATGGGAACACACCCATTTCACATCGAAAATCACACCAATCACCACCACCCCCACCTACGGACTCTACATGCGGAAATGGATCAATCTCACCGTACAACTCCTTTTCTTCTAATCTCATCTTCAGGGTTAACACGTTGGGAACCGCGAGCTGTGAAATGCAGCCTCAGCTTATGTTCCAGATTTTTGCAAACAGCGTCAGCTCAGTGTTCGAAAATGTAGCTTCTCCCCCCCGCGTATGCACATTTATCTATTTTCTGACAGTTGCGTGGGATCGGACCACAAAACTAAATCATTCACAAATGCATCCTAAATACCGAAATGTGGTGCACGATGCTTGGGAGCGGAATTTATCGCACCTGCAAAAGTGCAGAAAATGGGTTGAGAAAAATTGGTTCATCACTTTGGGAAATGTAAGTACGACCTCTCTCCATAGAGAAGGAGATGGCTCAATATAATAAGCAAGCGGTAAAATGGTTTCATACTCCATACGACGATACCAGAAGCTGCATCAGCAGTGATAAACACAATAGAACGAACACACAATGTGCAGCGAAGGGCGGAGACCCATTTCTCAGCCCCGAATGGATGATACGAGCCACAACATAACTACTGGCGGTGCATCTTGGATGACGATCGTTTTGCAATAATTATAACCTACACCACACCGGTTATAACTACTGAAAGGTGAGAGCTTTTGATACGCTAAATGCTTCCAAAATCCAGAACAATGCAAAACTGCTGGTGCTTTTGCTGCACCAATTTCCCAGAGCCCTTCACCAAAAAATAGTGCATGAAGGCACCACCTGCGACGTCACACACATTGACAGAGATAATGCATGGTGGAGAAGCAATCTTTTCTCGCCACTTCTGTCTGAAACTGCTCGTAGAACATTTACGGCCAAAGGTGCGGCAACAATACAGCATAAAATGTGGTTCATTGTTTCCAACCTGCAGACCTGGATTGATGGATTTAGAGCTGCCGCCGGGGCTCTCTTCTTTAGCTTAAACTGAAACAATCGAACAGAAATGAACACACTTCTTCCCATCGGGCAGCAGCAGCAAAAGCAAAACAACACGCGACCGAGAACATCGCGGGCCGCCACCTTTGGACGAATGGCTCTCGCGCTCGGTGAAATGGATCGTAAAGATCAAACCATTTTCAATTTACTGGCTGAAGAAACTGTTTAGCGTTTCGAAATGGCTCATTAAGCACAGCGTAAGAAGAGTGAGCCACTGCGAAGACCTTAAGTCACACGCGTGCGCATCCACAACCCGAGATCAGCAAAGAAAATAATACCAAGCCGGTGGAATCAAACACTCCTCGCACAACTATCAATTACAAGTGAGCTTTCTAACGGAAGAATGATTTTCTTTTACTATCGATAGAATGCGAACGGATGAACGGTACAATTTTGCACTTTGCTCTTTACATCCCGGTTTACACTTCGCTCTTTTTTACTTCCCCTAACCATTGCAATCCCCCAATCATGTACGATTTATTTCACAATTGAATTTTTCCACCCAAAAACAATACTGAGCGCCGCCGCCCCGCAGTGAATAGAAATGTGAGGGAAATTCTCTCTAATGCACACCACCACCCCGGCGAGACGATCATCTTCCCGAAGCAAAACGGTAAATGTAATTTATCCTCCCGTCCCGGGTGGGCTGAAGATCAATACATCACCACCCAACCATTTCATTTTCAAACCGGACGAAGACGGACGGGGATTCCTTTTTCTTCCCAATCTAAACAAAAAGAAAAAAAACAAAGAAATGCATGTGCATACCCGATCCTATGAGGAAATCGACAATCCCGCTTGGAAAAATTACCTCGAGCAAAAATACAATTGAATTCGAAACAAACCAAACAGCAAAAAAAGCTTTCCAAAGCACGTCCCGCAGCAGAAGGAAAAGCCATCGTCATCGCCGACACAACCACGTAAGATTTGTGTTTTATCTGTGTTCCTCTCACCCTCCTAACGCACTTCATCACCAATCCTCCCTTACCCCTTACTTCCCATCATCAAGAGCAAGTGGAGCATAACTGAAAAGAGCGTCCCTTATGGATCTCGCTAATTTCTTTTCCCTCCAAAACTCGGCAGTGGCATGCCCGGAATGCCACACTCCGGGGAGGACGGACTGTGAGATGATCCGACCGTTAGGGTGTGTGTTGTGTTGTGTGCGGAATTGTATGGTGTGGTTACGTTGGCGTTACTATTGTAGACGGTGCGGACCACAACAGCAGGTTAACAACAATAACCTTTCCTCTCAATTTCTGTTTTTCCTACACCTTAGTGTTTTTCGCGCGGCCGGAAAACTGCGGGAACCCCTTCGAACGTACAGTTATTGTTTCTTGATCGTGATTGGGGTAGCATCATCAGCATCGGTTTGAGGAGTGGGGGAGTTTCCCTACAGTTTCCGCGATTGATTTTCGATTTATGATCGCTTACTACAATCACACTCTGACTGGTGGGAAACCGAATGAAAATGATGATGATGATGGAGCTCATCAGGCAGCTAAAATAGAAAAGTTTGGATTTATTAGTGTGAAAGAAATATATCTCATTACACTTAAACTTTTTTTACAGTGCGATAATATTAAAATCACTCTCACAGTCTAGCCATCCTCTGTCACAATAATATGAAAAGAGGCATTAAAAAATACATGAAGCAAATAATAAAAAACCTATCTCAACAGTACAACTAATATTCATGCCTCAGACGAATGTTTTCTTAATTGGAGGATGCACTTTGACAACTAAAATCCATTCCAACAAATGCACTACACTTCTGCGAGCGGAACACACTTGACTGCTACCAAACCCACTTTGTTCCCACTATCTCAATGTTGAAATCTTTGAGCACGTTTCAAGAAAATAGGAAGTACGTCATGCAACCAGGTGATGCGTTGTATTTTCACAGACGAATCCACTTGGCACGTGCTGCCAAACAAAAAAAAGGACATGGCAAGCAACGAAGCCAACATAGAAACACACCAATCGTTATCACTGTTCCTATTTGGACTATTCAAAGCTTTGTTTCTTGAAGGCCGCTGGGGAAAGATGTTATTATGCGCCACGGGTCTACGAGTTTGTTTGAATAGTGCGAATAAGTGCTTATTTTTTCCAGACGGATAGTCTGGATATTTTGTTACGAATAAGACTTGAATAAGACTGTCTATTCAGCTTCGGATAAATAAAGCCCAAGAGAACCAGAAATGGCAGGTCCAGACATCTTGAGGTCGTTGTGCCGGTAATGAAGAAGAGGATGATAAACTGTTGTAGCGTTAGCGTATTCAAAGAAAATATTTTGCATTAGAGATGTGCACGCTGAGTAAAAGTGAGTGAGTGAGTTGAAACCTTCGAGAGAGTGAATAAGTATAAATCGGCACGAATTGTTTTTATGACTCCTTTAACCACTCTTTTTCATTTATATTCACTCTCACTCTCTATGCCGACTAGACATTCACTCAGGAGTGAGTAAAACTGTGTTATCACTCTTTAGCTTATAATCACTCTGTAATCACTCGGGCCGTAAAATCCAAAGAGAGTGACAAACCACGTTTGCTCACTCATCATTAGTGTTTACAATCTCAAAAGAGTGATAATACTCTTTTACTCACTCCTGAGTGAGTTTTTTTAGTCGGCACAGAGAGTGAGAGGGCGTATACACGCAAAAGAGTGGTAAAAACATTAGTGCACTGCAATGCTTTTTAATGAATCTCAAAAGAGTGAGAAAAGGTTTCAAATCTTTAAACCCACTCTTTGACTCTGATTCAAATCATTGAAAAGAGTGATTATTCTCATCTCTACTCTGCATGATTGTAGTATGTTAACTATTATCACAAAAAGAACATAACAATCAATATCTGGTAGACATTCTAACAAAGCTACAACTCAAAAAGATAACTCTTCTCCATGTGAAACAAGAACACAAATTTTCATAATAATTCTTTGCCAATCGGTATCCGAATTGTGTATCTCCCCCTTGAATAATCACCTACAAAAATGCTCAAAAATCTATTAATAAAGAACAGTGCTCTTTTTAATAGAAAATTATTCAAGATTAATGATTCAAGTAAATGATAACCCCACACGATGATTGCCGGTACTGAAAAATAGCTCTAGAAATAAAGGCAAAGAACCTGGGCAATTTGCAATCGTCGAATCTTGTGTACCTCTATGCAATCATGGCGCATGTACGAACAAACCGAGAAGCCGTTGCACCATTGGCAAGCGATAGCTAGGATTAACAGCGTGAGTTAATCCACCGTTAAGCCACAAATAAAGCGCAATCAAATCGATCAACGAGCGAAGTAAACGTTGCGCGGTACGCTACTCTCCGCGCAAGTGAGCCGGGCGCGGGAACTTTTGATTATGAAAACGTAAGTTATAGTGAAAAAAAAAACACATATTAGAAGCGATTAATGAATGCACTTTTATGCATGAACATGCGCGCACACACACACCTCGAACCGCGCATTCGCTTGTGCTCTTCTCTCCACGCATGTTGATTAATTGCAGAATGTGTACAGCATACCCAATCAAGATCACTTTTCCTTTCTGCAAGTTTTTTTATTTTCTTGCGGTAGGATCCCACCTGCGTTGGAGCTCGGAAGGTGGTGGGTTAGCATACATATGTATGCATGTAATGCATAGGCATCGTGTGCGTTTTGATTGCCATCCAACCTACACACACCACGGTTGGGATAGTGTCGATCGAATGATTGAACGGTTTCGTTGGCGCCAAGGATTGATGTACTCGCCAAAGGCGTCGAGTTTAATTGGCCCTCTTAAATGAAGTACGATTAATCGTGCCAGCCAAGTATGACAAATCATTAGCTTGAGGGTCATATAGATAAATGTATTTGCCACTTCGAACCGTTAAGGAGAAATTTAATTGAATGAAAGGAAAACCAATTCAACTACGATTGAATAATGATAATATTCAATTTCCGGAAGAGAAATATTAAATAATAGCATTTAATCCTTCTACATTTAATACAATATTCGTAATAAACACATTATGATGTAAATAAAACTCACCGACAAGAGCTTTAAAAGTTACCTCCATCCACGTGCATCAAAAATGCACTAACGTCATAACAAAAGCCCCACAAACACGCTATGATCTCCGCGTTCTACGGATTTGGCAACATCCAGAGCCTGCGCAGAACGATCCATTTGCAACATCATCATGCAGACATTCGATTACTGACGAAAGACACGAATGTGCATTCAATTGAAAGCGTAAAGGATGCACTTGCATCGGTCTACTGCAAAGCTTTCTGTCCAATGTGCGGCATATGACGTGGCTAATCGAGTTTTCGATCGGAAAAAAGCTATTACAAAACTTAAAAAAAAGCCTCACCAGGAATGCAATCTGGACCGGAAATGTTGTTCGACAACTCTTTGCAGCTCTTTGGCAATCAACTTCAATGTTGGTTTGACACGTTTTGGCAGTCATTCTAGTGGAGTTTCATAGCAGTGCATAAAGCAGTAATTCATGATAATCGTGCCGTACAGTTAATGATTTCGTTCAAATGTAAACAATTTTACTCTACCGTTGCACAGAAAAAAAAACATACAGAAGCAATATTCAAAGGGAAATCATTATGCTTCATCCTACTTCCGCTTGGCTTTCTACGCATCGTGACTCGTGAAGGAAGTAAAACAACGTACACACATAGAATATGTCACGATCGGAAAAAAGACATACCCCTCGCTCTACGTTACAATAAAAAAGGTTCACCGTACGCGGTACGCGCTAACAAATACATAGCGAGGAGAGCGAGCAACAAAGGTTAGGCTTTTTAACGAGCGGACGCACAGCGTTCATAACCGGTGCGAGCAGCAGTAGCATATAATGAAGCATAGAATATTCACGATGCATGCAGGAAAAAAAACGGTACCCGCCGTAAGCCTTTCCCCAAAACGATTGTCGCATCATGGCACACCCTCTAGCTGTCAACCTCTATTTAAATTTGAAGTTAGATCACCGATTAGGGAAACGTTGACATTGACTGCATTTTAAAGCAACGCGCAGTTACGCGTTTTGCCTTTTTCAATTTATATTAGTCAGTTACGATAATGAATCGATTTCATTAAGTTATTTATGGTGATACAACATTTATGTAAAACTGTTGAAAAAATATTTGGGATTAATAGAAAAGCAATATTCTATTATCTCAGTTTGTCGTTCAGCTGTCAAATCGCGAAGAATTGGTTTACATTTGCCAAAGTTTTGTTATCGATTTGAGGAATAATTCTGAAATAATGTATTCGTTCGGTTAGTGATATTTTGGAAAATTAAATAAAATCTTATGATGCTCTGTTTTGTGAAGGTGTACTAACATATGTAATAAAGTTTTTTTTTGGGAAACTCTCTGTCAAGACCAATTTGAAAGAAGAACGACGATAAAAAGCTCCCGAAACAATCTACCAAGGGGTCTAGAATATGTGCATACGTATAAAATAAATCATAAAACATAAATATCATAAGCATAAAAAAAAAATGGTCCAGATCATATTCTCAGCGTCCATTACCCGCATTTCATGAACGGAAATTAATCTCAAGTTTCATGCGGCCGTCTACCATCTGGTTTCGTAATGTCCGCTCGCAGCATAAAAAGTCAAAGGCACAAGATACCTTTCGTTCTTAATGCATGATGTTGATTCTTACCTAAAAAGAAAGAGAGAGAAAAAAGAAATATTAGCTATCTTATTCAATTAAAACATCTTAAATACTACATAAAGCTATAAACAATTAAACAATTTGACAAGTATAACAGATTACCTGATTCAATTAACTATCAATCTTTAATGACCGACTTAAATGGAGAATGATAATATCTTCATAATATAGTTAACTTTCCCCACACGTGAAAGAAAGCACATCGTTCTTGGACGGCTATAACATTTATATATCTAAAGCTTTATATCGATAAAATCAAGGTTTTATCAAATTATATTCTGGATAACGTTTAAACAGCTTAGCACTTCATACCAAACTAATTAACAAAATGTGTTTGATGATACTCACTGCCGATCCATCCAGCATAAACATGGGATAAAGCCGCAACTGCAGGTGCTTAAGCTGCATCGTAAACAAGGATAACAACTTGCCCTTGCTTCACTGACTCCCGCCAAAAGCCTGGCCCATTCATGGGTCCCGGGTGGCAAAAACCCAGAACGTTATGGTTTGCAAATGAAAGCGTAAATTATTATTAACTTTATTACCGTTTTGGAGAAGCGCGCGCTCGTCGTTCGCCGCACACACACACTTCACTTCACTCTTTGTTGAAGTGCCGATGTGGGGCTGTCTTTAATGACTTCCTTCCAAACAGTAGTAGCACTTTTACTCAACGAAGGAGAAAACTGCCTATTGTGCATATGTGCATGTGCATATTAATGGCTTTAAGTTGGTGCATCTTATTCAAAACATCATTTCAGTCCGCTCGTTCTTTGCTTTACTAATGAATCATAAACGCCCATTTGCTACATATTTTTTTGTGTGGTTTACTTTCAACAACGAAGAAATTAAACATACGTAGTCTCTCAATTACTGAATAATTCAAACGATTGCATTAAACAAATGATTCTCCTTCTATTTTAAATAAGCCTGAATGTTTGTTTATGCAATCCGTTATATATTGGTTCTTAATTAGTTATATTGGTTTATTGACAATCAGAGTTGTTTCAGAAGTAGAAAACAGCAAACTTAAAAGCTTTTATCGTGACCTAACTCAATGAAAAAAGCAAATCGTTCTATTCGCCGTAAAATCCCACACTCAAAGCGACCTTCACCCTTAACAACACAAGCTCATTAAAATCGAATTACCAACAAACAAACGCAATCCTGATTCCCCTACAAAATGGATCGATTTCCTAACACAGCTAAGCAGTATTTTTTTCGTGCCAAAGCTTTTCCGGAAGTGCGAAATTTCTTTCCCCCGTTTGAAAACGGTAATGTTCAAACGTTGCACACACTACCACAGTAATGTGGCAAGAGTTTAACCCAATTTGGTAGAGGTCACGTGAAAAAAAGTTGCTCAGTACGAAGGCGAAAAATCAATACCACACCACCAAGTGCAGCAAATAAATGCTCTAGCCCAACGCAACGGTGACGTTAAATTGCAGGTCTTCATTCGAACTGGGCCAGCAAAAATCGGTCAATTTCACTCAACGTGCGAGGCGTACCCTAGGAAATAGTACCACCAGCATAATCATCTCTCCACCCTCGGCCTAGCAGTTTTCGGTGCAAAATAAAACCGCAACGTTGCACTTGACCTTTCATAAAAAAACTGCAGAGGAGCAAGTTGCAGCTTTCTCCAAGTTTTAGCACACTACCAATTTTTTTCAAAGGTGCAATATGAGGGATACTTTGTTCCGAAACGATGATAGATCACGACTAAACGATTGCTGTGAATAGCATTTTACACCACACATATGTCTCTATTTCTCTCCTTCTTTCTCTCCATCGTGCAGCAAACGGGGCCGACCTTTAGTCAGTGATTGAAAAACGTGACTAATCAGTGTTGTGTTTTAATTTGTATCGTCCTGTAACAGGATAGGGGGCTTTAAGGAAGCCTTATTAAAGTCGACAGCACTCAGCTGTCGCTTTTATGGCCCCACACTATTTAAACCCGGAAAGGATACCGACAGAGAAATTCCCATTGAAGCTACTATAAAAAAGGTTAAAAATATTGACATGAAAATACATAAATAGCACTAGGGCCTGGCCGTCCTCAATGAAATACAAAATTATGCATAAATATGTGAGAACATTGAAGCATACTCCAATTCTCGGTTATTGTGACCCTCACCAAGCATTACCGGTTTAAATTCTTCAATGCTTGATGCGTTTTCGAAGCAGCAGAAGCAACTTATTAACCACCAATAGAGAAGAACATCTTATTCACAAGCCATTTGCTTCGTTTTACCTTTCCCATACAGAGAAAACATGTTTAAATATATGCTACAGCACATCACTTTGATACATGGTCACTGGCAGCCTGCAGGCGCACTGGGACTAACTTACTACTATACCATCTTATTTCCGAAGAACAGATGACCTCAAATTTGCCTATTGACCTGAATTTAACATTTTTCTCATTGCTTTCCATTTTTAACAACGAATACCACATACACACAATCCAAACAAAATTTTGAGCGGAAATTGTTTTACACATTCGAAAATTGGCTGAGAAATATGTGCTCAGCGCGGTGGCGGCGCTCAGCTCTAACGCCACTACTACACAAATCGCATCTGAATTTATGTTCTTCCTCTTTCGACATTTGTTGCACGAACGAGCACAAACGCGTCGCCACAAACCCTCGGACTCGTGGAGAAGAAAGAAAAATCTACCACCACCGGATGCAGACGGGGCATAACGTTTCGATTCCGCTCATCATCCATCGATCGATCGTACCACCCCTGGACATTGCAACTCTTTATGCATATCCAACTTAGAAGCTGTAATTTCTCAATACCTTTTTCTTTTTCAACCGCCCCACACACATAGTCCCATCTTCCGAACGGATGGAAACTTAGCGGACGAAGGGAAAGAAAAAAAGAGAGTGTTCGCTACCGCCAACGTGTATTTTCCTCATCCCGTAGAAAGGGTCAGTTCTTCTTTCGGTCACGATGTAATTTACGATCGGCACACACACACACACGAACGGGAGTCTGCTAAACGCAAGAGGTGAAGAAGTTCCTCACCGGCCGTGCGGAATTAGACGGGCGTTCTTTGATTTACGCGAATTATACGAAACCTTCGCCAAAACCTCCCCCCAGAAACATCATCCCCCCGTTTACCGTTCACCCTTGGTACCTTCTCTGTCACACACACCCAACCCACGGCACGAAACATACCGATTTTGCTCCCAATTCCAGCCGTGTGCCCTCACCGATCATCACACGACCGACCTCGCTTTCGCTTTTTCGGAATCCGCATCGCATCTCGCCAGATTCGGCCGAATTTGGCGAATGTCGAATGTGTGCAAAACCAACCCCGAAAGCAACAACCAGCGCAGTAGCGATTTATTACACTGCCCCAGTAACAGTATCCCCCATTCCCGGTGACGAAGAAATCATGCGGCTCGGCCAGATAACTTCCACGTATCTTCAAAGGAAGCATCGGAAACGCTTTGCCGATGTTTCACCGCCGGTCGTTCATCGTGGTGTGCACGACGTTTTGTCACTTTCCGATTAACCGCACACAACACTCCTCGACGACACTTTCAAATCATAGGAAGGACTCCAAAAAACACTACATCCAATACATCAACGGAGAAGCTGACCCCAAAACAAAAAAAAAAGCAACCGGAGCGTACGGCACAAACTGCAGAGACTTTAAAAGGCGACACCAGTGGCTTTGCAGCATCTTTGCGGACTTTTATGGTGCCCGAGAGCTAGAGGCGCATCGGATAGGATGGCATCGTTGCTACTTGGTTTGCAAATGCTACAACATCGAAAAACCGCTTGATTAGCTTTACCTTTTATGGAATAAAACGGTGAGGTGAAAACGAAGGAATAAAAAATATCTCGCACGGCTCATTTGCATTACATCATGTGCGCGCTCCTCTCTGCTACGTGAAAGAGATTAGAGGTCGCGAGCTTGATGTCATTTCGGAGCACCAAAAGTGGGTTGAAGAGATTTTATGACTTAACATGTCATTAGGGAAACTACACTGAAACAGAAAGTACTAGCAGCAGCTGGCGAGAAAGAAAGCGCAACAACATAAACATTGGAATGTCTTTATTACAGGACGCAATACACCGGTCGAATTCGACAATTCTTTCGCCGTAAACGATAAGATACAATTGAAAGAATTAGTTTCAAAAATAAATTAGTGTTTAGAGTTTCAAGATTTAACAAATTGGATTACCCGTACTTCCATACGAAACAGTTGCTCTAACGATCAAAGAATCGAATGAAATTACGAATTTTTCAAATTCAAATTTCAAATCATGTCCAACACGAAATAAACGACCAGAACTCACACATAACACTCAACACAACGCTAGTTTGGGTTTTATCACGATCATCGCTAAAAAACTTCTTCCCCCAAAACTACCATTTTACGGCAGCAGATTCATTGGATAACTTCATTCGAATTTTACGACTTCTAGACGTGATTTGTCACCTAAATGCAACCTAAATTCGAAAACCGAAAAGCGCGAGAAAGAGAGATCCTTTCGTGTTTTCTATGCGGACGACCACAATTAATTGTTGTCTTCTAGATTTCAGCTTATTGCGGAACACCACACCATCATCCTCCACAAAATACACACACAACAGGTTCCACCACAACCAAAAGGTTCCGTACATTTCGAGGCTTGGTGGCCACAGAAGGCACATACGGTGAGGGCAGACAGTGGCCCGACTCTTCTCAGCAGACGGTAGCAGGGCGCATATTTTATGCATAGCGTGTATTTTAGACGTTGCAGTATCGTCGTTCATAACCCGCCCTGCGTTCTCTGCGGTTGGAGGGAGCCACTCGTCGGTTTCCCATGCTTGTGTGTCCAACAACGTGTCCATCCAAATTGTCCAGTGTTAAATTTCCCTTTTCTACTGGCCTATCGCACACCTAGACGGTGGTTGTGGGTGATTTTTTTTTTGTTAGAATTCTAGCGAATAAAAAATGAAACGGTACCATCAAAGACTTCCCTTTCTATAAAGTTCACAGGAGAGTTACTCTGTATGCATACCGGTAACATGAAGTGCGATGAAGTCTACACCGGGCCGGTAGACAGTTCTCTGCATGATCGCTCGAAACGATAAGAGTGATTCATTCTTTTTTATGGTAAAATAAATGTACAAATGATTTACGACATTTACACAATTCTACTCAAGTTATCATCGCTAAGAATCTCAGAGCTAAATAAAATTCATACAAAATAGCTGAGGTTTTCCATATATTCACGTTCTAATCCGGATAGTTCTAATCCGGATAGTTCGTACCACCATGATACCATGTTAGATGCGGATTCTCAAATAAGTGGATTATTACCAAATTTTGTAGTAAAATTCTTCTTCTTTGGGACAACAACTTCAGGAGGTCTAGGTCTACATGCCTGGCCATTTTTGACTTTATGTGACTTTATTTTTACCCGTAGCTGAATAGTCCTGCGTAGGAAGTATTGGTCCGGATGGGATTTTGGTCCGGCCCTGTTGTGTGAAGACCGGCAGCGCTACCAATACACCACCAGCCCCACCTCCGAATGTAAGATTATAGCGCAATATAAAGGTAAATCTGATCAGATGTCACTAGAACGTAAAAAAGCTAAATGAGCTAGAAGCAACCAAGTGCAATTGACTTTATGACGCTGAAGTATAAACACAATTGCTTCTGAACTTATGAAAAAATACGTAATATACGTATCTTCAAAGTTCGCTACAATAGTGTACCGAGAGAACTATCTACAAAATGCTACAAAAGATCCAACAAAAAGTGTAATTCTTCCTCGATGCAGCACGATGGACAAAACACATCTGCATAATTTATGTTAATTGTTGGCCGATCAATTATGTTTTTGATCTCTAAACGCCATATATCTGGCTCCGACACAACAGCACCACACTCCACACCAGGGGTTAGGTAGCAGCAAAACGAAACCATTTTCGTATACGAGGAAGAAACTCGATGGAAAATTACTCTCCCGAATCTATTGCCGCCCACCAGAGCGTATAACAACAATGGTCGATTATTGTAGACGCGGGAAGCAACATCGTCTAGTTTTGTGTGTTCCTTTCCGCCCAGCGACAGCATACAAACGCCTAAAAACCCGCAATAAAATGAAATCATATCACATAAAAGGGCTCTGGGGGTCTGATGCCCAAACCGATTGCATCACACAACCGCATCATAACAGTGTTAGCTGGGTTCAAACCCGCAACACGTTTTTTAATAACCATTATCTCTACCATCAGATGCTACATTTTTATCTACAACCATGTTACGATGTGTTTTATTTACCAAAATTGTCCTTTTTGGGTTGTTTAGATGGAAAATATTATAAAACCTACCCTTCCTAGTGCAGCACTCGAGCAGCATCATTGATTACTATTATCTTGGAACAATCAATTTGTAAGTAAATCGTACGGATGCGAAAGCTAAGGAGTCACCAACATACAAAAAAAAACTGTCCATTTTACAGTAAACGATTCAATAAATTTCCGTCCGAACGTATCATTAAAATAAATTGTTCAACATTATGCGACAACTCGAAAAAAGCCTTCCATGTTCGGCCATACTGCACCAAGGAACAGCTTTGCAAAAACAGCCAACACAGGCAACGGGCAGTTTGCTACAGACGGTAGGCAAAAAGCACACACACTAATGTCAGTCCAGATGCATGCCTGTGTACATAAATCTTCACCAGCAAACGATTAATCAAATTTCAATTAAACCCCCATGCAGCAACTAATCCAGTGAGGACACGGCCAGCATATGGGTACCCCAAAACAGGAAAGCTCTCATGTTGCAGCCAGAAGAGAAATTGGCCAAACTCGGATGGCAATAGGAACGGAACATGTTTCGGTACATGATTTCCTACATTTCTTACCAAAACCACCATCAAAAGCAAGGGCGCCATTCCGCATCTTTACCCGCCATGCTGAACCGATCGGTGATAATGTCGCCAGAGGTCAGAGGATTAGGAAATACTTCTACATCTCTGTCTCTCTCTCTTCGATTCGCCATTTGCACGAACACTACTGAGGGGGTTAGGGTTGCAAGCGAGTAGTGTTAATGGGAAAAGTTTTTCCGCTCTGCGTGACGATGCTACCGCGGTACGCTCACTACAAGATGAGGCGCGTCCGCGATCTCGTCGCGACGAGAAGTTCAACGGGGTAACTCGCCTCTGCCGATGCCACTTACTTTCCTATGGGAAGTCAACGATATCTCCCCACTAACTGACTTATTGCTGTACCTATCTATCTGCGCGTGGTGTTTAATGTTGCCGTAATCATTCCACTACCGGGGAGTAACGGCAGAAGCACCACCATCGACGGTGGTGGCAATGATGACAACAACAAACACCCCCCTACACCGTGATCGTTAGTTTGGTGTTGTAATACTTTGCTTACACCTCTCTCTCTCTACTAATCCTTTCCCAAAACCCGGCTCACAAACCAAATCTAACTTTCACAAGACGCACACGTTCTATTGTTCCGCCATACACAACACGCAGGAAATCGATATGCCGCCGTCTCGTCCCATCATCCCCGGCCCGGGGGTACTCTTCTTTGGGGAAGTTTTTCCACCATCGATTTACCGGATCGCGTCAGGGGTTTTACGGGGCGAGCTGGTGTTCCGAGACCGAAGCGGATGTGAGAGGAAAAACTGACAACGCGCGTTAATCGTAACCTGTGAACTCCGGGAGCCCCCATAAAGGATGGATGACCGCATCGAATTCGTGACACGATCGAACACACGCCGTCGTGCGCATCAAAAAATGTTGCGGATGATGATCCACCACCATCATCAAAGCTTATTATGGTATTGAAGACCAGCGGTGTCGCGATTACATGATGGTCAGTTCCGGATGCTTCGGTGTCTTTTTAACACTTCCTCTCGCACCCAACGCCCTTCCGAAGAATCGTCTTGTGAGGCAAAAGCATCGAACATTTCTATTTAGAATGAATGTATAAATCCAAAAAAAACTTTAAAAAAATTAAACCAGACAGACCCTGACAAGGATACCTTATATACTGAAGAAGCACTTGAAACTACTGCATACTACTCATTTTAATTTAAAATTTTAGTCGTCACTTATTTAGAGCTTTTAGAAAATTCAAATATGAACTCTTAATTCAAAATAAACCACTGAGGACGAACTGCCCAAAAAGCGGCCGATCAGTAGTGATCAGTAGATGAGCGGAACTAGAAAACTAATATGGCGAGCATTAAACGATTAAATCTTCAAAAACGTACTGAAAACCCATGATTGCTAATTTGACACGTCTAGAATTATTGAAAGTCTATGCCATATTCCGAACTAAAACCGACCATATAATCATTGAAATATTATCTTTTCTCTAGCTCAATTCTCAGGAGCTCTTAGTTCTATAATATTCGATATTTCTCTTGATTTCTCTCTTCTTGGTTTAAGGATTTTCAAGGACATTTCTAGCTTATCATCCGGACAGTCACTCTATGCTATTGGTCCGGATGAGATTTTGGACCGGTCTTGTCGTGTGAAGACCTGGTACACCACCGAGTCGCTTCTTTTTTTTTATTTATTCACCCTGATTGTGAATAGATAGCCAAGTTCGTAAATTTCTTTAATTTAATTAATTAATCATATTTTTCATAATCTTATTTTAATATTTTTTAAACAATTAAAAATTTATTTATTATTCTCATATATATTTTTACGTCTTATTGTGCTCGATTCATACAAAAAATGTTTTACAAACGCAGAAAATCATAAAATAAATAAAATAAACATCAAAGAACAATAAACTTCCCGTAAACCATAAGCCATACACATGCGAGTTAGATGCCTTTCCACAAGCATAAACCATCGTTTTGCTTCCACCTTACTTTAGTAAATCACTCACATAACATCATCCTCTCCTTCAATAGACTTCATTCATAAGCCAAACGAAGATTTCTATGCATGAGCGAGGGTGTCTAGGGGGCGGTAACAACAACATGCTGCGCTTTGCTGTGGCGCCGCAACGAAACCGGTGACAAACAGTCAGCCGGTCCGTTCGTCTTCTCGGCTCGGTGGCCGGATAGTTTATCTCGCGTTATGCCGCATTCAACTGTCGGAAGTGGCGATTCCTGGCATCTCGAGACATGACCCGCGCGCGAAGCCTTGCAAATGAATCGTAACCGCGTATGGCGTGCGTTCCTCGCGCACTCCTTGCGCTAGAGGCACGCAAAACCACAGGCGCCCCGTTGAATAGTTAACCGCAAAACAAGCTCCACAAGGCGCAACAAGAAATCGCCAAAGTTTGTGGAGCTCACTAAGGACTGGGGGGGGAGCGGGTTTTGGAGGTGGACGGGAGCTAGTTGATGCGGGTGTGTTATTAAATGATCGAAAGTGTACTTTAGCGTTTCCCACTGCTGGGTTCCACCTTACCCGACGCAGCTGCTGGCATGGCGGGTCGTTCCAAAGAGGGTGGAGAACTGTCGATGCTGCGGCCACCAGAGGGAAAGATTAAATCTTGGCGGCTTCTGTTGACCTGGCCCCTGGTCCTGTTCGGGAGAAAGCATCAAGTAGCACTGCATGCTTGGGACGGCAGACAGCCTCCCGGTGCACGTTTGCATAACAACCGATCTATTGTTATTCAAATATGTTAAATAGCGTGTCGATGTCAGAAAAAAATCGTAGACCATCGCAAGTGTAAAATGGCTGCAAGACAACTGCTTAAGAGGCTTATCTAATAATTAAACATGCACGTTTTCATATCATAGAAAGTTTCAACTAGCATATAAAATATTAATAAAACTAATCTAAAATTATATAACACTTCAAGGTGACAAATAAAAACTTCTGATCAATTTGGAACATTGATTTTAGAATAATTTTAGAATAAATTAATACATTATTTTACCATCCTTAACATATCACATTACACCCAAAGCTAGTTGTATATCACATTTCACTAGAATTAAAACACAAAATCAACACCCTCGCAACAAAAAGCTTTGGCGGTTCACGATCTTCCAAAACCCCCCAAAGATCTGTAGCTCAATTTTCTACATCACACAGACCAGTCTGCCCCGTCTCCTGTGTGTATCGGATAAATCGGCGCCAGTACACACGCCGTCATCTTAGTAAAAGAATTCAATAATAAGATGCTAGAAAGGAAAGATGGAAAGAGGCATGGCGACATTCAGACACGTGGAATAATCAGATCAAATATTTCCTCCCTCCAATTTGAAAGCATCGCGCGCACAAGCATTAGCAACATCATCGTGGGTGGGTATGCAACACCCTCCTCCCTCCACCCCTCCATCCATTTCAAGGTGCATGCGGTTGTTAATCAGCAAACACTAAACACTGTCAAGCCGTGGCCCGTACGACGGGGCCCTTCGGAAATCACTTCTCACAAACAAGACCCCGGGTTGAGAGATGCGCGTTCTACTAACGCATTGAGATTTTATGCGATGCATTTCTCGCCCTGCATAACGACACCTAAACCAGCGCCAGTCGTTGCCAACCGTTGCATGAAACGCGTCGGGCACATCTTGTCTTGGCGCGGTGACAATAATGGCGCCGCATCTCATTTAAATTCTTTACAGCCCGCCGGATAAACGCCACTGACAGTGATCATCGTTCCGGGTTGTACACTCACTCTAGATTGGAGCGGTTCTCGGGTTTTCTGATCGGTGCATAGTGAACTGTTTGTGTTATAAAAGGATTTATATAATCCTTTCATATTTTTACATTCTCGATAACACACACCGCCATCTCCATGGAAAGTCGATTCGTCGTTAAATGAATAAAAGTATGGTGTGTCTTACAAATACTCACTTTGGAGCTTAACTTTACAGGGTATCCCGCAATTCTCATCAATTTTTGAGTCAGTTTGACAGTTTTGACAGTTTCCCATCAATTTTTGAATCCATCCCGAGATTCGGAACCCGGAAACCTCGGGAAGGATTCAAAAATTGATGGGACGCAGTCAAAAAATTGTGGAACGGATTCAAAAATATCTGGGACGCAATCAAAAAACCTGGGAAACTGTCAAAAAATTGTGGGATACCCTGTATCATGAATAACATATTTTCCTTCAATGTTTATCGAAAGCTCTTTGCTGTTACCACCACCCGCGTTTAAGCGCATCGTATTATCGGAACAATTCAAACATTTGACGACAGCTCAACACAAAAGTTGTGAAAATAGCTTCAATGGTTCCAGAGAGATGTTGCAACACGTTTATCGAGAAGCATAATAAGGAAGTTCCATTGTGTATCCACGGGGAACCTCGGCGGCATGGTGTGTGGCGGAGGTGGTATAGGTCATGACAAGCTGATGAGTTGCAACATTCAGTAACTGGCAGAGAACTCTCGCCACACCGCCGCCGTGTGTACGTGACTTCCGGCATCCACCGTAGCACAACACGGCGGACAGAGAAAGGCATCCTCCACAGACAGCGCACAGAGTTCTAGACACCGACCAGACAGACCGCAGACGGATGAGGCGCAAGCCGGAAGAAAACTTCACCGAAAATATCCAGCAGAAGAAGGGTGAGAAGAGATGTGCTCGATGAGACGATGGTGATGGCAAAGTTTTCCGACCATTCTTTGCGAGACGCTAGGTGCAAGGAAGACACAAACAACCGACACAAATGGCACATAAAACATCATCCTTTGCGCTAAAATGCTGCTCTCTCGCTGCCCATAGAACCGGGGCCAGACACGTCCGGAAAAAAACACACACCCACTGAGACAAGTCTTTTCCTTTCGGGGAAAATCAGACACGAAACGTAGTCCGAAAAGGAGGAATGAAATGAACGAGTTCCCAATTTGCTGATTATCTGATTTAAAAGTTTGTTTGGCATTTTCTCCCACCGACGCGGTTATTACGTGCGAGAAATAGATAAATGATGTTCAATTTCCACCTGATACACAAAAGGGAATAATCTATTCAACCATAAACTCCAACAAACGCTTAAATACTAGTGATTAAGATTTAAAAATTAACACTAAAATTGAATGTCAAATATTCTAGCTATCTTCTTGGTTTAGCAACATTCTAGAAAGGACATAATTTCTAGAGACGAAGGCCCAATCATTCTATCCACGTATTTCGGTACATCTGACCGATCGCCGTGGCACAACACCATCAGACCGAAGAGACCCAAAAGAGCACTCACATAAACTGCTCGTAGCTTAACAACTCATAAACTCGTAACTAACAAAGTTCAGAATTCAAGACGAAAGAAACGTAACATCTGTAGAACGAATCTTAAACAACACTACAGTGCACAGTACAGTGGTATTGTGCTTATGAAGTCATTTTCAATAAAGCATCCCATAATAGGCATCATAAAATTCCAGTGCAACAGCTTTTGCCAATATAAAACGGTGAAACGAAGCTACCACAACGTCGGAGAGCGTGCAACATTGCTGCTTCTTTCGCTAACTCTTTTTTTATTTCATGCAGTGTTATAACTTCCCGTACCACAAGTATCACGAGTTGAATTTTAGTTTCGCTTGTTTTATAGAATCGATTTAACAGAACGATGTTTTTTTTCCATCATGGCTTATCGAACCCAATTTTAGACGCTTCGCAGACCCACAAAACACATGTGAGACGTGGGCTCGCTTGAACGTCGTTTAGTAGCAGCAGCAGACGCACGTGGCATTCAACGTTTTATTCGTCCGTTGAAAACGGCCAACAGATTAGCCAACACACCTCCACCTTTCATCTTCCTTCTTTCCACTCCCATCACCCACCCACCTGAACGGTTGATGCGGTTCGATAGATTTTTTATTGCCCATCAAAAAGAGCAGCTCTGCATCGCGTGTCGGCGCGCGCGGGGCATCTGCGTGTTCTTGACAGCATCTTGACACATTGCCAACCTTTGTGTACGGAAAGCCACGGTTACGACCGTTCCGAGGCTTACGGCGATATGCGCTCTCGAAGACTTTTCTACGATATTTTTCCCCCCTGCACTGTAGTGCTGTAAGAGCGCTTTTGAGAACAAGACCAAAATTCCGGAAGATGTTTTTATAACATCACTCCCCGACGTATCTCATCTCGGGTGGTCATTCAAATTTTTTAATACGTCTCTTAGGGGATGCATTCTTTCATTATATAAAAAAAGTAACACGAGACCATAAATCCATTCTAGATCTTTTGACTCGAAGGTTCTTGATCTATGCTCCACCGTGTCCAATAAACCATCCCCCTGGACAAGACGTTGCACTGGGCAAGACACTCGTGCCACTCACACTTCAAGACCGACTGCGCTGCCTCGAACCGAACCGCTGCATACAAATCGGGTCGACTTGGGTATGAGATAAGCCAAAAATAGAGAGCTATCTTCTTTCGTGTGCTGACACTCCAACGTATATATCGGGCAAAACCGGTGCCGCCGCCCGAGAGCTACCCAGGTCCGGTACGTCCGGTGAGGAAACCTCTTGCGTACCAATTCTTCCCTTAACGCAATGATGCTCTCGTTAGCGCGCTTCCCCAACCTTATAGACTCACGCGCAATCACGCACGCGATCATTCGGATGCAATGTGCGCGATCGCACTAAAACAACATCTGAACGATCCACACGGCGATGTCTCAAACCGGCGGAAAATCGTCTACTAGGCGGGATCATCCACCAGGAAGTGAGATGTGTTGCTTCGGGGGAGCTGTATGTACTCCCAAATGCGGACTTATAGCGCGCATGATCTCTTACTTTCGCCTTCCAAGAACGAAACCGGTCTTCGGACCAGCGGTCATCTTTCGCGTGCCGTGTGTGCCGGCGCGCGTGCGCTCACGCAATGAATATTTGCCGCGCTAAGATGCTTGCGCTTGTGGGTATGGCCTCCTCTCCCTTGGCGCTTGTGTGCATCGTGTGGCTGTCACAGCAGCAGCAGCATGTAGGAAGCAAAGTTGTTGGGGCAAGATTTTATCTCATCGAATATTTCTTTTATTGCACTTCTTCCATCCGTACAACGCACAAACACACACCTTGGCGCTTCCGGGGAATCAGCGCAGCCCACCACAGCTGATTGAGTGTGCTCCACAAAACCATCCCCAAACAAATGTGTTTGCCTCCCTAACGAAAGCATAAATATGAGCTGCCTGCGGAAATGAGGTGCGAATGGAGGCGTGTGTTTCATTCACGTACAGAGATATGCATCAAGCGTAGTTCTTCCAAAACCAGGTTTATACTACGCACACGACACACACACGCACACGCTTGGCTTGAGAGGCTGGGAGGAGACCGTATCGTAGCCACCGCACCAAGCTTCATTGATTAATCCGCGAGATCTTGAACGGACGTTACGGCCGCTCTGTACCACTTTCGAAGTAATGCTCACGCAAGGCTTGCTGATACATGGTTGAAATGTGTTGCCGAATCGGATGTAGAACAGGTTGATTGGCTGGAGGCTGAACTACAACATAAAGCAATGGTGAATTTGTTTCCTTCCTACACACGCGTTCCTTCACTATCGAAACATGAGCTAAGCTTGCCGGCGAAAGCCCAGCCGGACGTTCGGCGATGTTATTTGTGAAGGTTGGAGTAAAGGTGTATAACTTTTACAATATCATTCAATATTTTATAGCTGGTTTAACATTGCCCGCGTATGACTCATCGCTCCGGAGCACTTTCGTATTTAACCCTTTGCAAATGGATTTATCATTATGCTTGGTTTTATTGTAGTTATCATCCTTCAATTACAATCAATATTACAATCAGAAATTGAAGAACAATTCTTTTAATTGTTTTACCTTCGTATTAGTTGAAATTTGGAAGCTTTTGCATATAAATTGATTTTTATTCCCACAATGAAATGCCAATGTTCCAGACGATTTATTTTCATAATCCCAAAAAAATCCATTTTTGGCTGTCTATATTTCCAGTCCAGCACCTCCATACAGTCTCCATCATTTGGAGATTCATACAAAAATCGTACTCAGACATCAGCCGACACACACACAATCATTAAACTCTAAAACAAGACACGGAAAGTTCATGTACGGAATTTATAATGTCGTGCGCATTGCAGATAACAGGCCGCGACAAATTCATGGCCCGTCCCCGAATGGGGAACACCGAAAACGGAAGCAGACAGCAGATAAAGGTACAGTTTTCCGAACCACAGAGGCGCGCGCGCGTTTAATAGTTCATAAGAGCGCACAAGACGCATATAATGTGATTTTGTCACTTTTATATAATTATAACAGGATTTCAATCGGTTACAGCACCGCCCACTGACAAAAAAAATGTGTGTGTGCCTAAATGATGCAAAATGTGATAATTAAATCGTTAACGCCTAACATGGTTAACCGTCACACAAAGCGAAAAGAAAAAAACGTCAATATCTCAGATAGCGCGAGAAAATATCCTGTTAGCTGTGGATCCCGGTTCAGCAGAAGTAGTAATTTCCTCTGATGGAAAGATAATCGTGCTCATTCGTTAATAAAATGACCTCTCCCTCGTCCCTCCTACTATTTCCTTTTTTGCTATCCCAAACTGTGCGCCCGAATTCGCCTCCGTTTTACGTCACCTTCACATAAAAAAAGCCTAGCCGAAATAGGCCATTCGTCGGTGAACCTAAATATTTTCCTTTTCCCATCCATAATAACCCAATCTCAATCTCCATTCAATTTCTCCTCTAACTGCACACGTCCTTTCCCGCAAATTGCCATCAAAGCTTAAAGTGTGCTTTTTTGTGGCAAATTGAAAAGAAAACACGGGATGATTGAACTAAACCATCTGCAGTACATAAAAAAGCGTCATAATAATTTAGGAAAAAAAAGATCGATATCCTACTAGCACACTAGAGGTTGAAAAGATGTAGGAAATTGAGATCGAGATTAACTTAACGATTGCTAATGAAAGACTATCTTGAGCGGTGCCCTAACCGAAAGGCTCGCTAAACAGTGTGTGCCACTTTGTTCGGTGCGTTTTGCGGCGTGATTTATAAGGGCCTAATGTAAGTGTTGTCTTATTCACATCCTGAAACCACCACCCCCCAGTAGTTAAGGTATATTCAATAAATAAGATAAAATGGATAGGAAAATTTAATAATCCAAAACTTCACGCGGCATGTAAAATATTGCACAGTTGCACCACGATCGGACGTAAAGTTCACTACCGCCACCATACCGCGATCGCGCTCCAACCAAACGTGCAGAACCCGAACCGGAGGAGAGGAAGTTTCGAAAAGAGATGTCGATTTAGCAAAAGGCGGAAGGAAAGGAAGAAGAAGTCAGGCCCCTGACAGACGGCCCGAAATAGCTAAATGGTCATTAAGCAATCAATTTTCGGAACGCAGCGAACCGACGGTGCGCGAGTGCCCCCATAACGCTCTAACAACAATCACTTCCTGATTGATGGAGGAAAAGATCGTTACCAGAAATGATTGCTCCTTTTAGGCCAAAAACCCGCCCTCCACGGTCATCACGGTTACGACGAGAGAGCCCAAAACAGTGACCACCACCACCGCAGGCCACCACAAAACTAGCGCGCACGACGTTTGCCAATCAACTCCGGCTCACCTCGGACAAAGTATTCAACAGTATCCGTCTCTCTCCCATGCAGCAATGCAAAAATGCAACCCCCGTCTCCTCGCACACTACTAAATCGATCAATCGATTTACGGGGTACTTTGCGGACGTTTAAGCGCAAAAATGGTTTCTTGGGAGCGCGAGACCACGTGGGCACCACACAACACCCCTTTGGAAGTGGACGCAGTAGATGATGATGATGATGGGCATGGAGTCGAATTGTTTCACCGACACAACAATGGTTCAAATTGCAAACGACCATCATCGCCGGAGTTGCAGTGGTGGTGGTCTGTGAAGTGTTTCGGAATCGAGATCAAAGGTGCTGACCTTTCATCCAATTTTCGATTGTTTCGCTCCATCCGATCTCCATACTTTAGGGTCCCTTTCTAATGGGATGGTGTTTTTTTTTGCGTGAGCAAAATTAGCGACACAAACTGACACTGCGATGCATGCAAAACACAATGAATGAGCGAACCAACGCGTCTAGCGGGACCAAAAATTCATTGGAGTGGCATCATCCCCTTCTTCCATTTTGTGGCGGTGGTTTATTTTTTCTCGCACTCAATGTCATAAAACTTTACTACCGTTTTTGGCAGCAAATGGAACATGAAGGTAAAATGGTTTACAACTGCTTTCTTCACACCATATTTCACGACTTCCTAACGCGATGGGCAACGATGCAACCATCAGGCAAGATGGATCCGTTTTACGGTAAAATATCACTGTACCGGTACGTAATTCACTGCTTGTAGCTGAACATTACATTAATCTTCATGCAATAAATAATTGGATAAATCACTTTTTTTATGGAATGCCTCAATAAACTCTAGCAGTGATAATAATCTCAACATAAATTGTCATATGATCTTCAAAACTCCACCACTCAAAAGTTAATTTCGGAAAAGATTTTTTAGTTCTGAAAGACTCCTTAAAATTATGGATGCTCAGAATTACTCTAGATTATTCAGAGTTCCTCTAGATTGATCAGAACTACTTCATTTTTAAGTTCGAAGTAACATCAATACTCCGTATAACTCCGGATTGGGGGAACCCCAGACTCCGAAGTAACATCAATACTCCACATAACTCCAGATTGGAGGAACTTCGAACTCCGAAGTAACATCAATACTCCACAGAACTCCAGATTGGAGGAACTCCAGACTCCGAAGTAACATCAATACTCCACATAACTCCGGATTGGGAGAACTCCAGACTCCGAAGTAACATCAATACTCCACACAATTTCGGATTGGGAGAACTCCAGACTCCGAAGTAACATCAATACTCCACATAACTCTGGATTTGGGGAACTCCGGACTACACGTAACTCCGGATCTCGAGAAATAACACTTGTTTGCTAGAATTGTTCAAGTATTCAACCGATAATTTGGAAGTTCGTTTGACGTTGCCTCAGAATTCAGACATACAAGTTCCAGAATTCCCGGAGACATTTTATACACCCACCAAAAGGCGTCAAGTGTACTAGGAACTGAATTTTAATTCTAGTTATTTTCAAAAACCAGAACTTAGAACCCTTTAGTAACCTGTTGTGCAACGCAAGGTCAATGATAGTGTAATTGCAAGTCGTTTGTAGAATTTCCACTAATAGAGCATTGCGTACGCGTCTGGCATCGTATTATGCAACGAATTGGAGCAACAGATAGCGCCTAAACCTCAGGATAATAACTATTCGTGGAGCGCATGGCGCGCACGATACCTGTGATACACCGGACACGAAACATAAACTTCTGCAGCCAACCAAAGGCAGGTGTTGGTGTCGTCGTGTAGACGCTCAATCACACGTACGTGCTCGGCCGTGTTTAAACAATCCGTATCACCCAACGCATCGATATGGAGCGCTGATCTTCGCAGTGCGCATTTTCCTTTTCAGTAGCATTACGGTGCGCGCCACCACTGTGCGCCAAGCTATTTCCAGCGGTAACAGTGCAAAGGGAACGAGAGATAGAGAGAAAAGTGGCCACCCATGATTGTTGATGAAATTGGCGGTGCTGCGCCTACACTATCCCACCCCCTTCTCGGGGAGTCACTCAAGCGAAATTGTAATTCTGGCCACCACACACTACTGTCAGCCCCAAACACAACACAGCTGGGGCTCTGTCGCGTTTTCGACACTTTGCGCGTCTCGCGGCGTCCCGGTAGTATTGCGATGCGCGCACCAACACACAAGCACACCCTTTTTTTCTCAACAAACACATATGCTCGGGGGCACCAACATTTACGCACATAAAATGCAATTTTACTAAATAAAGAAAAGAATCCACATGTGTTCGGTGGTGGCCCTCCCCGTTCGTTGATGACTTTTGGCCAGTGTATGCGCACACTCATATCATAAAGGGGGTGATGGTGGGTGTACACATCCACACATATGTACACGAAGCAGGGGTATGATATCAGACTGCCACAAACCCACGTTCCCTTTCCTGCACGCAATGGGGCGAACGTTCCGCTCGTTGTTTAGCTAAGCCTATCTCGAAATCAAATTCGACACAGATCGATGCGCATCAGCGAACATTCACTGTCGTGAAACATTACTCCGCACACTCGTGCACTGCGACGATCGCGACGCGGTGTAGCGGAAGGTGCAAAACAGGCAGGTGTGAAGGGCAGTAGTAGTAGTAGAAGCCGATCGAGAGGGGTTGGGGGTTGGGTTCACCTGGCCAGTGACTGGCCAGAAGTGCAGAAGCTCAACCCCAAACGTCGAAATTCCAACGGGAGCGCCCAATGTGGTTGAAAGAATGATTTTTTGTTTATTTTCTATACCCTTATTCCCCCTACATTCCATGATCGGGCATGGTTCTCTCCCTTGGAATAAGAGAATGCGTTGTTTCATCGAGAGTATTGGTATTTACTGGGGAGTTTTAGTAGTTTTAAATATGACCATTAAGAACTTTAAAATGGTTTAATCAGACTTCGAATTGTCTCCATGGTTTGATTGTTTTACATAATAAATGAAATTTAATTTAAATCACGTGTGTTAACAATATTTAATAAGGAATTAAATTGTTAGATATCTTAGGTTAAAGAATTTTACATCGGAAGCCAAACTGTAATTCCGTTGTGTACGCTCGGTCCGAGCTTCCTCGATATCTACTAAAAGTGGAGTACCTCATATTCACCAAGTCAAGTCCGATCAACTTTGTCATTTATCAACTTAAACTACTCCACCCTCATACAATTCCAGCATTTTATGTCTTTATTCTACTCGCGATTGCTTCAAGATCAGTACCAACCAATATCTTCGAGTGTTACTGCAGATTTCACCTGTGCTTTAAACGGCGACAGAGGTACAGGTACACACCTCACCATATTCCAGCTGATACACACCCAGAAGCGGCGGCACATTGTTTATTTGAGCATTCACTCGTCGTAGCAGCGTCGCTTCCTTGTAGCGGGCAGCACGAGAAGACACCCGCAAGCCGTAAGCACCCGCCGCACTGGAGCGTGACCATACGCCAGAATCTTGAACCGCAACGATCAAGATCTTACCGCTCGGTGTGTGACGGGGATGGGTATATAGAAGCATCTCCAACGATCCTTTGCTTCGCCGAACCGCCACTCGGCATTCCCATATGTTTCGCAACCACGAGGTTTTAATCGAAAGACCCAAGCGGTATCGGTGTAACCAGCCTAGAAATACACATCATGACCCTAGTGTAGTAGTGCACACCCAACTTTAGCCACTCGCAAGATGTCTTCTCCCTCCGAGACACAACCAGGTATGCTACTACAGCAGGATGGACACCTCTCCTGCATCGATTGCCACGACTTAATTACGAAATCATACACCAAAACGGTATCTCTCTTTTCACGGATGTCTTTAAATGGGGAGGAGTACGGTGCGCGAACGAACTTTGGCAACCGCCCTACCGCTACTAGTAGACATTCGAATTCCAGCGATCTGGGCGAAAACCTGCCAAACGGTAACTCCACTCCAGTTCCCAGGGATCGCTCGTTTCGAAAATCCGTGGGCAGCCCAATTGCTGTGTGCTATGGATGTTAAAAGGGTCTCTCTTCTCCTCGCTGCTGCCACCGTCAAAAACACTGCCAAGCAATTTATCTTACAGCACACCGTAGCCCTTCGATCTCGGCGCAGATTGTCGGTGTTAGGTTTTCCCAACCACAACCAGGCCCCCGTGAACGTGTCCAATGCTATTGCACCATCCAAACAACAGCAAGTGCCACCCCGAGAGCAAGGATTCGTAAAGCTAATAAAAACAGCTCCGGGTGTCTCGTAATGCTGATGGCAACTCGAGACGACACGGGAGGTCATTTGCTACTTTCTAGTTTCCAGATTTAAGCGCTTATTGCATTCACGCTAATCGAGACACCACAACAACACCCCAGCAGTCGGACTAGACTGATGTACACCGGGTTTCGTTACACGTTACACGTTTCTGTACACACCTGGGTGCAGTATTGAGGGCTTCACGACCTGAAAGTGGTCCACCCTTAGCCAAGGACATCACAAAACGATCTCACTTTGTCAAAGGGGGGAGACCGACGATTTGTTGTCGTCCAATACCGTGGGAACGCAAAAGCAAACGTTTCCGAGTCTTTATTGCTTAGAATTTATTCTAGGGTCCTGGTTGTTCTCAGATGTGGACTTTATGAATAAAACATTCGTTAAAAAAACAGAATCTCATTTTTATTCTTTTTTCCAATTTTAGTTCAAATGATTTCCAAAATAACGTGACAAAGAAAATTTGAGCTCCGAATGTTCGATAAAGAATGTGACGCCAAGAAAACCAGGCTACGTCTACGGAACTTGGCAACCTTTAACCACAAACTGTAATGTAAAGCGCCCATTGACAATGCAGAAAGGATTCACCAACTCCTCATCATTGGGCAAGAAATTCAATTGAATGCAATTTCTGGACATTATAGACATTATAGAAACGGTGCCAACTCTGCTGTGTGACCAAACTTTAAATTTGCTCCAATAATTTAGACCCAAAAGAGACGCACACGGTGCGGGGTCTCTTCAAGTTGGCAAACGGTGCCGGTGCCATTTACTTTTCTCAAAACTGGACACAACTAGTAACCGTGAGTAACCGCGATATAAACGACGTGTTTGTATGGACAGTTTTATTAATATAAAAATTCATCCATCAAACCCCAACCTCCCCAGAAAACGGCAGGAAACCATCGCCGACGCTCCGTGGGCAATATTATCCGCATATACTTCGAAGGCACCCCTCTATTTAGCGTTTGTTGAACCAGAACATCAATTCAATTATAAACGCACAACACACGCAGTCCACCGCGAACACGGGTGCCGGAAATGGAACACTATCGATAGAACTTATTTTCGGTGCAAACTATACGAAGGTTAAGCCTGTTTCGGACTCACCCCCTCCCCTTCGTGGGCGAGGAAACATCTTTTTTTTCGTTTCGTTTGGTTGTAGTCAGTTCAGTTTTTTTTTTTCGTAAACTTCGTAGGCTTCTTTTAATTAAAAGGCCTCTCGCAAAATAATGCTGCGCAATCATTTTTCGTTCATATCGCAAACTCATCCGGATCGTTGAAATTTTCCGCTTCCACTTCCTGGGCCCGGGTTAAAACCGATGGTTAGTATGGCCTCTGGGCCTGTCACTCACAATCTGATTTATTGCACTAACTAACGACACATACACACACACACACGCAAGCGGTACGGTATGGCATAAATTATCACCATTCCAATGTTTCGCCCCCCCCCCCCCCCCTCTTAGAGTACGCAATGAAGGGTTTAATTTATGATAAATTTACACTGTCCACCGGTAAAATAACAAAAAAGCCAGCCAACAGCCACAAAAAAAACCATAAATGGGCAAAAATTTCGTAAACGATTCGAAACATACCTGGCTAAGCAGGGTGCTGTAGACCAATTATCTGTAGGAATTGTTTAATAACTAAAAAAACCGTGTGTGGATTTTTTTAGATTTAATCCCTTTTGGTAGCAAAAATTAGATCGAATTTGATTTATGGTCGTCCAATCGTGGGGCATCCTCCATGATGCCTTAATAAATTGAACCTCAAATCTTTCGGAGCCGGATGTTTATTGACCTTCAGAGCTCGTATAAGAATGTGCCCGTACACAGCTCCATTTACGATCCCCATTATGGAAAGAACGACTAATAAGCAATTTACTTATAAATGTGATTTCTATGTACGAATAAGCGCTTCAAAAAATGCAGATGCCAGATAAGAAAAAGAATGCGGCAATGTCGTTTTGTTAAAGATGTCTAGCTATATGTGGTGTAAATAAATTAAATAAGTTTAATTGACCAGTTTTCGGCAACCGTTTTGAGGAGCTTCTTCGACCACTTCAATCGATGGTACCTCGGATAGTAACCTGCTGATCGGTGGACATCATAGAAACCACATTTTAGCCACTAGAAATACATGATTCCTACTATGGACATGCTTATATGTCATTGAATCCTCGGTAGCTGGCTTCAAAAACCAATTACTTCAAGAACTTCCAATAAAGTAAGCTTCTCCAGCGAAACGGATTTAATGTGTACTGGAAATTAAAATATACCACTTCCTTCGATTCGGAAATTAGCCCAAGTTTAGGCACAGGTAAGTGGAACGGTGGCAGTCACCTGTGTTTATGCTTTTTTTTTTATTTTCTGCTCTCCTCTGTTCCACAACACATCTTTTAGCGGTGGGTGAAAAACTGCCCCCAAAATTACCACCAAAAACCGACGCGTACGAAAGCTTCCGAAAAAGGCGTGGTAAAATAAATCACCCGCAGATAATCGCAAACAACGGTACCCACCCCTTATCAACCCTTCTCTCTACCCGTTGCGAAGCGGTGGTGGTGTTGCAAACCGCAGCTAAAAGGAAGATTTGCTTCTTTGACTATTTTCCTTTTACGCACGAAGCAAGAAAAAACAGCGGATGTGTTAGTGGAACGGTGGATTTTTTGTTTTAACAGCAAACGGCACCGAACGGGTGGTAGAGTGCGAAAAACAAAGATACGAATTCTGCTTTGAAGGTATGTGAGGCTCTTCAAAAATTACTTAATTGGTAGTTCATTACGCCCAACTATGGTCTCGTTCACTCTTCACTCTCTGCTCTCTCTGCTCTCTCCCCGGCCGACTAGCGGATTACACTAGTGGACCGTGATTCCGTGCATCGGGAAAATCGTCCACCCCTGGGGGGTGAGATTGTTGTGGCCCTGTTGCCGGTGAGCGTTAATTTCGCGCTTTTCCAGCTCTCTTTTTCGTCTCACTTTACTACATTGACATTGTTTTCTCGGATGCGATGCTTCCTGTGCGCGCGCGATATCACCAGACCAGACCGAACCCCCCATCCATCAATCCTTTCCCACCCTAGCTAGCTTATGGGAAAAACAACACGGTGAAAAACAATACAATTAACGCACAAACAAACGCAAGGCATAGCAGGATCGTGGAAAAACTGATTCGGAGAGGGTGAAAATGATGCTTCGTAATCAATCGAAAGACTCCACAACGCGATACGTAACCTACAATACGGTAGCAAATCCTAAAAACTGATCCACAACTCAACGAATTGAAGGCGATCTTGAAAATCAACCACCAAACGGTGATCAAACCACTCAAAGACGACACAAACACACAAGATAAAAACAAAATTTCTAAAAACGACGAAGTGAAGTCGTCAAAAGTGCAAAAAAAAAAGGAAACATTCCACCGTTAAGAAATGTAGAAAAACGGCTAATTTATATCGACCTGCAGCAGCAGCAGCAGCAGCCCACTCATGATCAAAACATAGAGACAACAAAACCAAAACAGTAGCGCAGGAGCAGCAAAACAAATAATTCGACAATTCGATATCGTGTCAAGGTTGGCGTGGTGGGCACAGCAAGTATAATAACATAACACAAGCAACCCGAACATTATGCGCTTGCTGAACATAGGTGTATGTGTATGGGTGTGTGGAGGTTTGCACACGAAGGCACACGGGCGCACTATTTATCGTGGGTGCAAGATCATCTCAAAACAAAAGAAAAACAAAAAAGAAATCGACCTACTGTGAATCCGTGCGCTGAAAGATGCGATTACAATTAATTCGCGCATCAGTTGTTATCATTAAATAATTTTTACATTGCATAAGCAGCACACGCACGCACACACAGTCAGTGGCGCCGGTGTGCGCTTTGCGATGCTTTTACGATAAAAAGACCTAAGTGTTGTTTTTCTGCTTTTTCATGTATATATGCGTCGTGCGGGCTGGAAAATGCGTTGACCAGTAGTAGTGACCGTTTTCAAAGCATCGGGGGGGTATGTATAAAACACTCACCTTGCGAAGACGTAAAACTTCTATTTCGTTGGCTTCGATGGATTTTCGCGTACCGAGCGTACCGTTCGACTTTAACGTGATGGCTCGTTTGGCGGGGCTACTGTTGGCTGATTTAATGTCCTGCAACGATATAGGAAATGTTTTATGTTAGTAAATATGAAATGAGCAGCTTCAGTAATAACACTAAGAGATGGGAGGGGCCGATCCAGATGAGTTTAATGAATAACGATCGATTTTTATTTATATTTATATTTATATTAGATATCAGATATAGGATCTAATGATGAGGAATGAGACAGTATAATTACACTAAATAAAAACACTTAGATAGTTTGATTAACATGGACTTGATAATGACTAGCCACTTTTATCGCCTAACGTGATCGCGAAGTATGATCGTAACGTGCAGAATGATCGTTTATCTTCAGTTCATTCATTATTCGAAAACCAAAAGATTAATGAATCTCTAAAAATTGAAGAATTCTTGGAGATTCCAGAGATCTTCGAAAGGATCATAAAATTTCAAACATTTCTTTACTAAGTTTTCAAAAACTATTGAATCTATTTAATCTATTTATTTGACCTAATTTATAGCAGTACTTTGATTATTACCCATCTACACGAAATTCCAGACTTAAAGTATGAAATAAAAACCGCTTAATAACTTGGTCTTTTAAAACCTTCTTTTTTAACCTTTTTAGAAGTATGAAAATTCTTCTGAATAACATAATAATTCAGAAGTCTTAATTTAATTTAAGGAAGATTTTGAATTCTTCAATCTCATTCTCATTTCGAGTGGAGATGATCCCAACAATCTAAAGCATACCTTATTTCAGAAAAAAGAGATCTTAAATCGTCTGATCACAACCCCATTTTCTTCAACTGGCAACTGGTAATGCAACTGGCCCGCGAAACGGTCTATCGTTAACTTTATCCGAAGTTCATAAGCCACACCGTGCTAAAAAATTACAGGCCAAAGCCCTGTTGCTTCTTACTGAACTAAGCATCAAAAGCAATTATCTCGAAACCATTAGTTTTCATTAGTTGGTGGACAGTGTAACTCAAAAATGGTTTGTCTAATTTAAACGCCATTTATGCGATCTATGACTGATAATGGATAGTATGCGAAAATAGTACGATTGAAACCATTTATGCTCACAGGATAATCTAAAAAACCCACATATTACGCAAAAGGAATTACGCAAAAAACGTGTAGCCGGAAATCGGCATTTTTAGTTATTTTTAAACAAATCTAAAATTTCCTTTTTTAGGCTGCCTATTTACATGAATGTTCTACTCACTTTAACCATGAACACATTGTGATATTCGTGAGGTATGTGAGATAATGTAATTAATTAATGATTACTTTTAGACTCTTTAACATTATTAACACACCCCAAGATAGTACAACTAAGATAAATAAGTCTTTCAGACAAAATTAAACATGAAACAATATGTTTTAATATTTGACAACCCTTTAAAAAAACCCGTACAATTGCAACCATTGTTTGTTTATAAAATTTCGCCAACATTTACACTTTCTTGGAAAACTCTAATCATTAAACTTCAAACGTACGGGCACGGGGTCCTCTTGCAACCTTCGCCACCATCCCCAAATTCTTTTTAACGACGCAAAGAATGATTCCACACGTGCTCCGGAGCACACTATGCTCGGCAGTAATGGCGTGTGCGATATGCAAGCCATCTTTTTCACCTCTTGGGTCTCTCTGTGGCCGTGCGTGCACTCGGAGGAAAAAGCGACACAAAATTGCGTTTCTATTTTTACTGCCGGTGCAACGTTGTGCGCCCTTTAACACACACACACATCCAAAGGCAACCCCATCAAAGCCGGTGGGTCTTCACCGTTCGACTACTCCCTTAGACTACTACCACGTCCACTGGTAAGGAAATGGAAAATTGATGATGGGCACGCATTTGATGAAAGTGATCGAAAATAATGCGACCTCTGCTAGAAAAACTACAAAAAAACCCTATAAAAATAACGTCTGTACGCCCTTATACAACGAGATTGCTACTCGAGATCGAGTGCATGCTTCGCATTCCTGCAGATGAACCGCTCATATTACCAAACAAAAACAAATCAAGCTGGTGAAGCTGCAAACTGCACATTCTTGTTGCATCTGGTAATGTCTCCCCTAGCCTTTCCACGGATGATGTAAAACGATATGCCGCTCCTCTGGGAAGGCATTTTTATCACACCGTTGGTCAGCCTTGCAGAATATATTTCGTTGCTCCATGTCGTTAGAGTACTTCTAAATATAAAATCTTCCCAGAGTTCATAGCACTTCAGACCTATTTGCGATATCTTGCCAACCTATGCATTATTCCATGTGACCCTGGGAGAGTTACCTCTTAAAACACCAAAGAACAAATTGGTGCCGAGCTTTAAAGAATAAAAAACTAATTAGAATAATCCTTCGCTGCTCTTATGTACACAGGCACACTATTAAATCTCCCCCACTGCTGCAACATGAACGTTGTTAACCCACTCGGGTCGCGTGTCTTCCCCAAGAACAGGGCTAAAGGAAGGCGATAATAGTATTACTAAAATTGCAACATAAAAGAAGCAAAAACATCTAAGAAGGGACGTTAATATCAGATCAAGACACCACAATTACCACTGATACCGGTACGCTGCTTAGCCCTTTTTTCCCACCGCAATAAAGGTGCTAATTGGAGAGTGGCCCCAGAGCAAGATCACAAAAGCGCTTTTAGACGTTAAATACCTTCGCTCTTGTGGTGCTAGAAAAGATTGAAACCCGATAGGTATGCTAAACAAATTGATCAGGCTAATAAGAATCTGTGCGGTTTGTTCGTTTCTTTTGGTTTTACATGCCGAATGTGCAGACTCTTCTTTCGAGGCATGATGAAGCCAATTATGTACGTGAAGTGTTTCTGTGCTAATTGTACGTAATTCATTCATTCGCCAATAGGAATCTTCGTGTTTATCTTTTATATTCGCTATGTAAAGCAATGCAGCGTAGGAGGTGCTTAGAACACTAGAAAATTTATAGAGGAAATTCAACCTGGCTCCTGCAAAATTCTACAATATTGCTACAGGTTAAGGTGAAGACCTAAGAAACAGTCTGATGTGATATCAAACAATGATCTCAATGTCTCTGAGATCAATTCTACAATTAGATACAACAATTATCATATTTTGATAAAGATCAAAAGAGTTACAATTTATCCAGAATCCAAAATGAATACAAAATTCAGCTCCGGTTTCAAAGTCGGATACGGCCGCGTGTAGCCCGTCAAAACTATCAGATCAACCAAGAAAAACTGCTCTGATATCATTGTGACGAGATCTTGGGTTCTTTGAGAGATCTTCCAAAATGTTCTCTCGGACCGTACGAAATATCCCAATTGATAAAAGTTAACGAATCTTTTTTGTTAGAATGGTCTCAGAATTTCTCCCTATTCAGACGAATTCTAGGTCATTCTTGGGAATCAGAAGAATTGCATGATTTAATTAGACAACAGTTGAAAGATCACACTTCGATCATCCTGCTATAGTACTTTAATAGCAAAATCTCCAAGCAATAGTGATAACAACTTTAATGTTAATGTAGAAACAAGGGTAGATGAATAAAGAGTCTCAAAGATCCGATCCGATGATGTCTCCAAGATCCGAAGAAAATTATGTACCACATTCAAACATCACTACAGCAAAGTACAATGAACACTTGACTTAAGTAAACTTGACTTAAGGAAACGGAGCAATAGGAGACAAATGCCAATGCCAGTAGGCTAAATTGGAAACTGTTTGAACAACAATAAATTGGAACCCTAAAGTTCCAAACGGAAGGTTCGGCGTGTGCATCCCCGACTGTAATGAACATGCAACATTCCAGTGCCTCCGAGAACATTTAGCTACAGAACATAATTAAACCACCGCTGCTCTACTGCAAAGGCCAACCCTCCGGAGAATTTATACGCCACATTCCTTTCCTGCCACTTCTCACAGTTCGACCTACCTGTCCCTTGGCGTAGTTCCAGAGCGTTTTAACAATGCCACCGTTGCTGGTCTCGATCCCATTCAGCCCGCCCAGCGACGCCGCGTCCGGATCGGGATCACTTTCGCCGCGTGACACCGTCCCTTCGCCTTCCTCCTCATACACGGGCGAGGCGGAGGATGGCGTGCCCATCATCATCATCATTTGGTGCGCGCCACCACCATCGGTGTCGTTGCGATCGACAACACCACAGATCGGATCGTAATTTACATCAAAATCCAGCGACCGGGTAAAGTGCTGTTCTGCGCCCCCGTAAGGTCCGCGTACACCACCGCCACCCGGCGGACCACCCGGCCCTTGGCTGAACGATAGCGACCGGGCGAACGAACTCTTGAAGTACTGACACGGACCTCCTCCACCACCGGCCGACGTGGTCAGATCGAATTCGTTTGATTTCTTCGGTATTCGCACCTCGTTGCTTTGCAGATGGGTTTCGATTGTTTTCGACATGTTGAATGTGTTTTGCCAGGACACCCTGGGGATGTACTCCTTCCGTAACACAACGAACGGGGGACCCGCACACACACACGCACGCACGCACTCACGCACGTTCTTCTCACAACACACAATTGCGTTTTATTACTATTTTTAGGCTTGTTTTCGGTAGGAAAGCTCTTTTCCAGCAATAGGGAGCGAAACAAATATCGCTCAACGGACACTCTTTCATACACACACCACACGGAACAACGCTTTGCGACGCATCTTGACGACGAAACAGAAAGATCGCACACTTTCGCATACGCACAATTGCCAACGAAAAACACACACGCACTGTGTCACAACGGTGGAAAAACTGGACCAGTTACTACTGGCCACAACGACGTACTACACACACACTTACACACTTTCTGGGAAAACAAAACGAATCTACCCTGTGGGAAAGGAAGATATTAGCCAATGTGTGTTTAAACTTTTCTTTCGTATAGATTCATTTTTGCTACTGCTGATACCGCTTAAAGTAACAGAAGGAATCACAGGAACCGTGTATCCATGGTAATTACAACTTCACTTCACGGTAGACGGAGGACGCCATAATGCAAAACATCTCTTCGGCAGGCAAGTGATGAACCATTTTGTCCGGTTTTTAGACGCTGCACTTTCTTTTAGAACCTTTTCGTAATGATTTCTCACTAGCTGTCTGGCATTACACAAATGAAAACCAAGAACAATACGTTTGATTGTTCAACAGCATGACTGTTGTGGGTTTTTTAAGCAGGAAACGGTAAAAAGCCGGTTCTTTTGTCGGTCAGTTGCCACCACTACTTTTACAACCCGGTCACAGGATGGCAACGTTGTGAAGGACACTGCGCTCCTGTCGCACACTATTGTACAATATCGCTGCTGGTCTTATTCCTTTAAATGGCGTACGTGGTATTCCCAACCAACACACATTCCATAGCAACTGCATATCTCTTCCCAAGCATGCCAAATAACAGTTGATAGTTAATGTCAGTAATTGGGAATTTTTCTTAACATATTCGTATTACAATATGATTAAGTAATTTACGAAACACAACTTGTTCAACTCTTATGAATGCACGAAAAAAAGGTTCAGATATGATTGATTTCGATCAACAAATTTCGCAAACGGCAGCTTCTTCCGAATCGATTGGAATGGGAAACCCAACACACACGACACACTTGATTGGCAAGACGGCAATTTACGACGATGTTTGGGTCGCCGCTAGTCGATCGCGTGTGTCCTTCGGTCAGAAACTTGCACGCGCACCGAACCATGGCCGTTTTGGCTACCGAAAATGCAACATCATCGTCTCGTCAGTATCACCATCATCACTAGTCATCTGCATTTTTGGGCGAGCCGAAAGGATATTGCACACGCGACAGTTGTTCCAAACTAGGCGTTTAGAAATCACACACACTCTTGCTCCGTAGAAACGTACACGAACGTTAGTATTAGTAATTTTTTCCAAAAACAATCCACTACGAGAATTTCCGCACAACGAACAAAACAACTCGCTGTTCCCGTGTTCTCGAGAATTGTGTTGTTTGACTGCACTTTCGCTTACCGGCTTCGCTGCAATCACGCACGCACGGAGCATCGGTGTGATTCCTCGCAAGTCAGATGTTGTTGTTTGAATGTAGCGTGTTAGGCAAATCGCGAACAGCCGGGCCCGCTCTGTAGAAATTTTTGCCCCGCAACTACCAGTTCCACTGCGTCTCTCAACACACGACAGCACAAGCTGAGCGGCTCTCGCTGAGAGTTTTTTCCTATCTCTGTCGTACATTGCATGGCTTTTCATGCCTTCTCGCTCAGCATGTGTCGTAGAGTAGCGAGCGTTTCCACGTCCTCTCCACAATATTGTTGCTCGAAAATGTATACCCATCTCTGTCTAACATTCGTTCTATTCCCCTGGACAATTCGAGTAGTTTTACACAAGTTCCTCCCCAGTGGGCAAAATGTATGCAAACCCATACAAAAACAACAGGGTCAATTAAGGGTCTTCCTGAGGAATATTATAAAATTTTAAATGACCCACTTGCACGGCCAAGCGGTGTCAAAGGGTGCGTGTGTTACGTCGCTGTTGCCGTGCTTCTCACTACTACATGCTCACCTGCCCTGCTTTATAGAGAAATTAATCCACCCGAACGTGTCTGTACACGGCAATTTTGCATCTATGCTTGTGTTGGCGCGTATGAAACGTGTGTTGCTAAAAGTTTGACAATTACATTACAAAAGGTAAGCTAAACCAAAACAAATGCGAATCCGCATTTACAGGGTTTGGCAATAGATAGGATAAGGTGTGCCCAACTTCAGCGATTTAGGATGGAATCGCGCAAGCGAATAAGATAAAGCGTACCATTGATAGTGAAACGCAAAACTTTATGATATCGCGTGATATAAATATGGAATCGCGTGCACAATTTAGTGAATGTCAAATCGGCCGGCCGGTTTTGAATCTGGGTATATATTACCCCGGTTGAAGAGTTGCAATTTAAAAATAAACGGATAATAAGCGGATAAACTAAGTTAAAATAGAGCTACGGACCGCAGCAACCGAACTCTGACTTACAAGTGCAAGTGCAAAATGCAGGCAGTTCGTTTCAAACGCCCCGACGACAAAAAACCACGTGCAACGAAGATATAGAGCGTGTGGTAACGGCCTATGAGAACGGAACAACGCATGCAAATATTAGCCAAATGCTAAACATAAAATGCCCAGTGCTTCGGGCAGTTTATGGGTAGTCAAAAAGTACCAAACAACATGGCAGATCGACGCCAAGAAACGTGGTGGCAACAGGCAGAAAGTGTTGTCGCAACTAGCCATAAGCGATATCCGGAGCTGGATCAACAAAGATTGTACGGTGGCACTGAAAACACTCGTCGAATAAGTATTCGAAAAACACGGTGTGCAAGTTTTCACTACTACTATTGCGAGGAAAATAAAAGGCTTCAACTGCTCCTTGAAGATGGTTAAGCTGCTTCCAGAGCGGCGCAACACTCTGACAACAATCGAAGATCGCAAATTATATGCTTCACCGTTTTACGAAATAGCTCGGAAAATTCCGGACAATGGTCTAATCTACCTGGGCGAAGTGGGATTCAACTTCAGCATGCGTACGCTTAAATGGCTTAAATGGATTGAAGCTAATGTCTGTTAGGATATAAATAGAACGATGTAAATCAGAGTTCGATTGCTGCGGTCCGTAGCTCTATTTAACTTATTTTATTCGCTTGCAGTTTGCTAGTCACAACCATTAAGCTAGTAGAAAATGATACCTGTTGTACCCAAACGCCAGAAAACACACAATAATGCAAGAGCGTGTTAAAATTTAGCATCGTTTTAATCGCTGCGCAAAAGCGTATTTGCGCAAATACGTTCCTTTATGTATATTTGTGTTTTATGTTGACACCAAAAATAAACATACGATTTGTGTTAAATCGAAAACTGAACGCAGGATACAAATTATTGTTTTGCACACTTGAATTAACTTTAGACGCTTCGCGTCCTAGACCAATTTTAAATATTTTCAATACCGGTTACCTAACGACAGCTTATACCCGTGTTTTGAAATCCTGTATATACATACAATGTTGGAAAGATTCAATTCAAAATGTTAAATGCTATAGTTGTATATGTTATTTAATGTTGTTGCTTGACGATCAATTATTTTATGTTCCATTGTTATCAAACATTTCTTTTTTGTGTCTCCAAAATTCGCTATTTCATGCAACATTAATTTGAAATGTTTATTTTTAAACTTCAACTCTTCAACCGGGGTAATATATACCCAGCTCCAAAACCGTCCGGCCGATTTGACATTCACTAAATTGTGCACGCGATTCCATATCCAGATCACGCGATACCATAACCATGTTTTGCGTTTCACTATTTATGGTACGCTTTGTCTTATTCGCTTGCGCAATTCCATAAGTTGGGCACGCCGTGTCCTATGTATTACCAAACCCTGTATTTTTTAATTTCAACTCTTCAAGCTGGGTAATATATACCCAGCTTTAAAACCGACCGGCCGATTTGACATTCACAAAATTGTGCACGCGATTCCATATCTAGATCACGCTTTATCTAGGTACGCTTTATCTTATTCGCTTGCGCGATTCCAGAAGTTGCACACGCCGTATCCTATCTATTGGCAAACTCTGAATATTCAAGATATTTACGAACATATCCGATTATATGTGCAGTCAACAGAGTGCTACGAGCCTTTGGTTAATCGTCGTTTAGGATTCGGCTAGTAATAGATAATTCGTTGAGACTTGTTTGGGTTCAATCGTAGAAAATATTAATTTAAAACATTTCGTGTGCGAATAATTCGGCGTGATTATACATGAAATAGGCAAAAATTAATTTCAGAATATGTCTATTCTATTCTATTTCTGCATTTCTATTTACATGCTGATTGCTCCAAAATTTCAATTTTTCGTTCATACCGGTTCGATCCGAGACCATCTGTCATTTTGTACCGAGCTGTCAAAATGCATTCCACGAACCAACCTGCCAAATAATCCTATTCGTGAACGTGAAAAAATTCTTTCTCCGTGCCCATTCTGTGTTAACAAGGATTTACCTACAGAAAATACGTGTTGCAAGACAATTTACTGCAGGAAAGAAGTAGTATTTGTCGAAGCTTAGTCCATCCGATTGATTTCCACTAGTGGAGCGTGCTAATTCAGCAGGTAATTGGCGTTTGGTGCAAACTTTTCCTTCACCTTGATGGCGTCTCTAGCACCGGTGTTCCGCCATATTAGAATTGTGAATTTCTACGATTTGCAATTTGTTGTGAGCTTAGACGGAAGAAATACACTTCGAAACATTTTACATGTAAAGCGTGTATAGCTGAATATTTATCTTTTCCTTAACATTTGCAGCGTACCGTTTAATTCGTTCTGCAAGCAGTGTGAATCGAGAAGGAAGTCAGTGAAATAAGAAGTTTCCAAAAATGGTTTTACGTGGTGTGCGGGGTGGTTACCACTCGCGGGGAGGAGGCTCACGAGGAGCTGGACGCAGCACGTACCACGGCGGAAGTGGATACCATGGTTCGAACCATCATAACAGCAGCAGCTATGACAACCGGAACGATAACCGAAACAGTCGGTACAGCAGCAGTGGCGGAGGTGGCGGTGGCGGTGGCGGTGGCGGTGGATACGATTCCCGGAACTCGTCCCGGTACGAATCAGATTCAAGGTACTCTCGGCACGATAGTCGCAACGATAACTACAAACGTTCGAACTCCTCCAAGTACGAGGTAAGTGCCTGTCTGACTCTGGACAGTTTATTTAAAATAATGAACCGTGTACCTATCGAAACGGTTGACATTGTGACAGCACAATAATGAATATTTTATCTTTTTCCCCATCGTTCCGTTCGTCAGGATAATCGCGACCGTCGTTCCCCGGATCGGAAGCGTCCTCGCAGCGATCACAACACTCAGGTAATTGTGGGCGCAGAGTATTGATTGTAGCAAATCGACTTGGCTAAAATGTTGCGAGTGTAAGAACCGCATTGTATATAAGCGAAATGCGAACGCAAATCAATGCTCAATATCCGCCTCGAATGGCATTGTTGGCCTTCTGCAAACATAGTTTTCGGTACGTCTGGAAAGGGTTAAACGCCATACTTTTAGCGACCGCATTAGTGGCACACAAACAAAGCACTAGTTTTTCTAATTGCGGGGAAAAAAGTTCCTTTTCATCGTAATTTTAGTTTACCTTTCGCACTCAACCCTGCGTAATGCATTAGGAGGCTTGTTTAACCGATATCTTTTTTACACAAATGTCTATTTCCTTTCGTGATTCATATTAATTGATGATACTTTTCTTTATTTCGCGTTTAACATCAAATCCGTAAAGTTATTTCCAATGAAGAAGAGACACGAGATTAAGCTGCTACAGCTGATGATCATTTGAACATAGCAAGCAAAAACGGGGAATGGATTTGTCTGTTGTGCATCCTTCCTAGAGAACGAGGTTCTGATCAAGCGAAAGAACCCGGGCATGCAACCGGAGCAAAAGGTCGCAAACGCCCCCCTTTGACGGTCGCATATGCCTATTCGTGGACGAATAATGCCGTGTACGGTTTAGAGCGCAAATGAACATTCACCTAATGGCGGTAGGTTCCCGGGCTGATCAGTCGGTTTTGATAATGCTGCACGTTGCTATTGAGAAGCAGAATGAGAAGAGACCAAGTGGATGAGATTGTTTTCTTTACTATAAACAACGGAAGCTTCTTGTGGTGCAAAACGCATACAAGAAAGCGAACGAAATATCAAGATCTATGCAGTATCAAAGGTTAAATCTACACAGTGTGAGAGAGAGAGCGAGAATATTGGCCGCTGTTGCTGCAGGGGAGCATCGAGCATCTTTGACAGGAAGGAACCGATCACAAACGCATCCTTTCCCGTCGTAGTCGTTATGGTCAACCGTGACCGAAAGTAATTTCAACGTAAAAAGAAATGGAGCGTTGTATGTCGGGCGTTTCTCCTTGAATTTATCTTGCATTCATCTATTTTCCCAGTTCAACATTAAACAGACGGCATGTAGAGAACAGAATGAACCGTGCCAAACAATGCCACAGTAAAGGCAAATGATCCCCGATCGCCCATCGATTGGTTGTTGCACGCGTTGCTCCACGGAGAAAAAAAAATCACCGAACTCTGCAGTTATTCGTCGTCGTGCATATTTTTTCTTTGTACCTTATGTTCCGATCCGATGTAACGTGTCTTGTATCTGCAGATTTTTCTTTACGTGACATTGTTCACTCACACCAGCAAACAGAGCATATCTTCATGATAGCAGATGGTTAATGCATATTTATCGATGCTACAAGTACGGAAGGATATGGAAAAAATGGTGATACGAGAAAACTGATAAACGATACAACACAGTTATTCATTAGTAGGACCTTCGCATGCTCCGTGATAGTCTAATGAAGGCGGTGATACAGGAAACTTGTTCTAGCTATGTGAAACGCGCTGTTCGCGGTGGTGCTGCATGTGTTAAGAAGCAGGAGGAAATTAATGTTGAGCGTGATGATGATGGCGAAGGTGCAAAAAATTCCCTGTTAAAAAGGACATCCATAACATGAGACGTGGAAACGTGGAAAACTATGTGGGAGATAGAGAAAGAACAGTGAACCATTGGTGATCGTAACATCGATAAAGCAACACACGTAGTAAAACACATGGCCATAATAACAAAACTGACTAGCTCTCTTGAGATACGTTTGGTGCAAGCTTTTTTTTACGGATATGGAATGTCGGCAAAAAAGCGCACGTGTCGCAGCAAAACCGGATCACTTGCGAAGCTAGCCCACCCCATGGCTAGCTAGCTAATTCTCTATCGCTTATACCTCTCGAATAGCCAACGGATTGGTGGGGTTTTTTTCGTCCGTAACAGTATTGCATAAACGAACCCAAAACCCAACACCAAAATGGGGCCCATTTTAACCAAATCAAAGATCAACTTCCCTTAATCTGACATGAACTGATATTCTAATGCCAAATCTCTTCAACCAATTCACGAAATTATCCATCACATGAATGTACTGTTTGTGTGTGTGTGTGTATCGTGGTTTAATGCACGCGATGGAATGCACGAACATGGAATAAATCACACATCGTCGGTGAACCGGGATGCCATATGATGCAACGGTGCGCGGTATCCGGTGTATAGCAGGGAGGAAGCTCGCGGCGCGATTATGGTAGCAGCGGAAGCGGTGCTGTTGGTGGACGTGGCGGTGGATCGTCTAGCCGGTACCACGAGGGAGGCAGTTCCAGTTCGTCGTACGACAAGCGTGGCAGCAACAACGAGCACCACTCGTCGTCGTCCGGTGCTGCCGACAGTTCGAACCGTAGCAAGTTCGATCATCATCGCAGCAGCAGCAGTGCCAGCCGCAGCCATGGTGGTGGTGGCGGTGGCAGTGGCGGCGGTGGCGGTGATTCCGGCAGTTCTTACAGGTCACGGGACAACAGCTCTACCAGCATGGGACCGCCACGTTCGGTGGCGATGCGGAGCAGCCATAGCAGCAGCAGCGGCGGTCGTTCGATGATGCGCCCTCCGATGGGAGGCGGCCATCGATCACACATTGGCGGTAGCTCACTCATGGGCGGTGGTGGAATGCATCGCCGGGGAGGTGGTATGATGCGGGGACGGATTTCGCACTACCGCTCCGATGGCCGGCGGGGCATGTTGACGTCACGCATCATGGGTGGGCACCACCGACGGACGGATATGCGCCCGATACCGATGCACAACCGACGCTTCCCATCGATAAGGGGCCGTGGTGACATGCGAAGCCGTATTATGGGTGGCAGCGATGTGATGTCCAAACGGACGTTAGATATGAGGATTTCGAAGAAGTACGTATTAACTCATATATCGATGGAAAGCATAATTCTAGAGCAGTGATGTTTAACTCCTTTTACTTTTTTAAAAATAAAATATCGACATTTTTATTAGCTAGAATTTTGCATGAACAGACGAATTTCTCGATATTCCTTCGATATTGAAAGTACTTGCAGAAGCCCTTATGTTTGCCATTACTGGTCTAGATATAAGAGTGCGATTTGATCATTAATACACGTTATATATTTCCCACAGAATTCTCTACAAGCGTGCGCTTCAGTTCGCAAAAGACGGATGCGATGAGTCACCGTTCGAAAACGATGACGATGATGAGGAAGAGGACGATGGTGGTGATGTCGAAGCGGCACCCTCACGATCAAAAAAGGCCAAGAAAACCGACGTTGCAGAAGACGATGAGGAAGAAGAAGTGGACATTAAGGAGGAAAAAAGTGAACTGTGGGACGACGACGACGACGACGATGCTGCAGATACAAAATCCAAATCGTCCGCACGTAACGAAGAGGAGGACCATGACGAAAATGATCCCAACAATACTGGTAAGAATAATTGCGCATTATAGTTTTAACTGCATTGTGTTGCACATGTTTAACCTTTTTCCTTCGCTACAGCAACTACGATCGGTGAGGAAGGTGAAGGGAAAGATGGTGTAAAAGTACAAACACCAGTAAAGAAAACCGTTAAGAAAGAAGACGGTAAGGAGGAGGGAGACCGTAAGGCTTCGGACGAGGGATCGGAAAAAAAGCGATCGACTAAGATCAACACGAAGTACCGGTCGTCCAACTTCATCAAGCTCACGTGTGTGCACTGCAAGATAAAGTGTGTAACGTTCAAGGTAAGCAAATCGGGAAGAGATAGTTTTCATGTACACAAAAATAGTCAATTTAACTTTTATCTATATGTTGTTGTATTTTACAGGAGTACCAAACCCATCTTTATGCACGTACCCACAAAATGAAAATGCGCACGTTGGCTGTTAAGTGTCGGGAGCGTTTGCTGGAAATGCGTGCTGCGCAGCGGAATGCCCAAAAGGACGAGGATGAAAAATCAGACGACGGAACGGGTGGGGAGGAAAGTAAGCGTCCCGGGTTCTGTATGCTGTGTCGCCTGAACTACCGGCAACAGCGCGCCATTCACCAGCAGTCCGAAGGGCACAAGATGATGAAGAAATTCCTGATGCCGTACTGCAACATATGTAACCTTGGCTTCAAGAGCCCGATGGCGTTCGAAACGCACCGAGCATCTTTGGATCATTTGAAAATTAAGGCACGCGTCGAGCGGTACGCTTCGTCCACGAAGGGCGAAGAGTCGGGCGAAGAGCTTCCGGCCGATACGGGCGATATCGACCTGGACAGCTTGACCATTGTTGATGAGGTTGGCAAGGTGGATGAAATTTGCGAACCGGGTGCAGGTGCGGAATCGACACCCACAAGAAAGCGCGGCTTCGGTGATGCTGGTGGTGGTGGTGGTGGTCGGGCCGGAACGGAGGATGACGATGACGAGGACGATGACGATTTGGATGAGGACGATGAAAATCAAATGATCATCGGCGAGGAGTACGTGAAGATTGTACAGGTGCAATACTGTGAGCTGTGCAATATGTACTTGCCACGGCGTGCAGTGAACCAGGAACGCGTACTGCGCGAGCACTGCAAGAAGCGACCTCATCTGAAGCTGTATATACGCTTCCGGAAGGATAAGAAGCTGCGCGAACAGGCGGAGCGTATCCACAAGAAGAAACTGAAGGGTGACAAGGAGTCAGCTACAGGTACGAAGGGTAAGGCGTAGCAAAAATGCTGGTTGATGCAGAGTGTGTACCCGTTACATAGTGGTAATCGATGTACATTTTTCTAAACAACTTGAAAACCGTGATACAGATTGCCATGTTCGTTTCTGTGCCAAAAACTTCAGTCCAGTACAATTGTAATCATTAAACATTTTTTTGTTCCAAAATTGGTTGATATCGAAAAATGGCGATTTCGATTATCCGAATCGTTTTTCAAATATGATCACATCAGACGTTTTCCTGTAGGGAAATCTGAAGAGAAAGGTTTATGTTGATAAACCAGAAACGCTGCAAGGACACCAACATACGACGAAACGTGGCTGTCATTCAACCCGATACACAAAAAATTGATAGAAATGGATATAAGATAGCTTACGTGTGTGTATCATCTGTAGGTGGACACCTGTACGATTTAATTTTCAAATACTTACCAACAAAAAAATCTTAAGAATTCAAACAAAACGTGAAAAAGGTTACCACTATGTTTGGTACACCCTGTACTTTTATCCATTATAATCTAAACACATTGATTCATGAGTACCATTAACTCTATTTTATTTCTACAGGTGATGAAAAGAAATTGAACGATTCGACTGGAACCACTGAATCAAAACCATCTACTGACAACACTAGCGCAGCCAGTACCAACCCGACCGAGTCTGCATCGATTAAAACCGAAAGCGATATCAAACTGGACAAGAATAGTTCCGCCGGAAGCGATGCTGCCTCCAATGCAACTAAAACAAATGCTTCCAACACCGGTAATACGAATACGGTAGCGCAGGATGGGGCCAGTGTTGATTCAAGTGAAGCAAATCTATCGTTCGATGGAAGCAATAATTTAACCGCGCTCGGTGGTGCCGGTACGCTGACAGACGAACAGGTCGATAAACTGATGTGGCAGGTGGTGGACAATGATGATTTGGGTGATCTTTTGCGTGACGTGCAGGATGACGTCGAGGAGGAAGATGACGATAAAACGAACCTGGAGCGTTACGATAAGTTCCGGCACACAGAAAAGAACGGCCTGGAGCAGCGATCTGAAACGGCCGGTGAAGGTGCCGAGGAAGAGGAGGACATCGCTTCCAGCAAATCACAGAGCGGTGCGGGTAAAAAGGGGACGACTGCAAACGGTGGTGCCGATGTGGCAGCAAACGGTGAAGCCGGCAAAGATTTGAAACCGGTTGTAGGTTAGATGGATGAATGGATTATACTTGCAGCATAAGGAGCAACTATCTGCAACGAATGAGCCAAATCGGTCGTTTACTAATTTGTGCTCGGCAGACTTATTACAATAGGAATGCACAGGGTGCGTGTTATGTTTAGGGTAGCAGTATGAGTGTACCTTAGAGGGAAACATTTTGCAGAATTAACACACGACTAGAATGTTACGATTACGAGCAGTAATTGTTTGACGGCAAGTAATTTAATTTGCTACCAGTGTCGGCGGTGTAGTTGGGTGTGATCCATGTTTCCACGAATTCTTCCTTGAATATCATTACCGTGTTTAAGAATGGCGGTCCTCACAGTTTCATGGTAAACTTTCCTGCTAAGTACACCACAAGAAGAGTCACCGCTATACTACACGATATTTTATGCTGTAGTACGGAGATTTACGTTTGCGTTCGTTCGTATGAATCAGTTGACTTCTCCAGTAATTACACTGAAGAAACCAATGAAAGAGGAATAGTGTGAGATTTTATTTAATTACTGACACGAGACAAAAATATTCTTTGTGGTAAAACTAATCGCAAAATCTTACATAAATAACAAAACTAGAGAAATATTGTTATTTTTTTATTTATAATGAAAGAATTCGGATGAATGTTCAGTGAGAGTGCGTAACGACAAGAGAAAGAGCTTAATACCTTCACATAAATTGTACTGTATTTACATCTCAAAATCATCTCTCATATCGTTATACTCCAACAGATGCTTCTGGATGGCGGAACCGTCCACCCAGGTGACGAAATCTTCCAGCGTTCGGGGCACCAGAAAGGCCGGATCCTTTACAACCTCTACACCGACCCGCACGTGTCCGTGCTCGATCATTTTCGTCGCGTGCGTTACATTTTCCGACATTTTATTTCTCACCAGCACGAGCGGAAGCCGGCGGCGGCAGAACGATGATGCGCTAATGTTGTTTGCATTCTCCAGATCCCACTTGGTCGGTATCACACCCATCACGTAGAGCTTCTCCAGCAGCAACGCACTCATCTCCGTCCGGAACGGGTGTTTTTGATCGATGTCCGCGATCTTTTTTGCTAGCTCACGTACGCTCCGGGCCACCTTGTTGTAAGCGGTGTAATCTTCACGTTTCTGCAGGTGGTACTTGCGCATCACCTTGGATTCCTGCAAGCTGTTCGTTTCCTTCCAGTTGAAGAAGTCCACCTTCTTGAGCAGCTTTTGCTCATGGAATTTCAATTTTCGCACCATTGTTGGGGTGAGTTTGGCGTTATTTTAACAGTCGTAAACAGAGGCTAGACTACGTACAATTGAACCCACTTTATAACACTTTGGAAAACGAATATACGTGGATTTTTTTACGCATTGTTAGAAGCAAAACAGCTTCAGTGGTCCAGTGCGGTGTGGAATAGAAAAGATACCAGAAAACAACACTGATGAAATGTAAACAAATACATGAGGTGACTTGACAGCTGTCAAACTTGTTTTCCCCTACAAGCTCAACTCAACTGTGGTATTTGACCGCAGCTGTGATGTGTACTGTGGTATCACGGGAATTGATTGAAAATTTAATGAAATTGATTGCGAGATTGTTGGAGTTGTACAAAATAGTTGCATTGTAGTACAATGTGTAACGTTTGTTCCAGCATAAATATTGAAACGAAACTAACAAGCATTCTAATTCTTTCCTCTACAAGGTGTATTCCGCAGGTGAGTCTAGTCGTCAATATTGAATTCACGATGACGATGATAAATATTGTGAGACAAACATTTCACCTAAAATTAAAACTTTAAAGCAATATCATTATCGTCTATTATCGGTGTCATTGCTTGTACTTCAACAACACCTCAATCTGTGCAAACAATGCACGTAAAACTATCAAACCAACATGTGCTTTGTTCACTATAAAACCACGTGCAATAGCGTTTCGGTCTTTTAGTACTGTTGCTAGACCCCATGGCATCGTTTGGCTTGATAGTGTTGCTGATAGTGAGCTCGTATGCCAATTTCGATTCAGCGTATGGCCTACAGTTAGGTCCATTCACCATACCATCGCTCGCAAATGGCGGTGCTTTAGGATTTTCAAGCAGCCTTCTGAGTGCGGCAATCGATCCGCAATCGAGAAGAGTTTCATTTGTAGCACAAGCTCCCCAGCTAGCTTCCAACAGTGGATCTTCATCACCATCGGTATCGAGCTTAATAGAGAGGTTTACTAATCCTTTCACCAGCTTCTTGTCTAGTCCAACAAACACACTCCCGTTTCAATCGTCACCCATATTGCCATCGAATGTACAAATTCCAGCAGTACCAGATTTTGCCAACATTTTACGCTCTTTTAGCAACGCTATTCCCGACGGTGTTAGTCGCTTTCAAAATGCGGCAAATGCGTTCGGAAGTCTTGCTTCAAATGCATCGCGATCTTTGTTCAATCCATCGGCCATACTCAGCCAATTTTCTAGACTAATTCCAACAAACGAACAACGTGCTTCACTCGCTGCAAATGCATTGCAAGTTAATCCTGTGCAAAGTAGTTTCAAGCTGACATCGGATGTGGAAGTGGATTTCTCGACGGAAAACGTGGAAACGCCATCACAAGGTGTAAATTCGCTTGCTAGCAATACACCTGGTGCTACATCTAAATTGACCAGTATTCCGGTCATTTTGGCTGGGGAAGATTCCACCTCTCCAGTAAATCATAACGACCCTCACTATTATCCAGGGCGTCATGTAATGGTACATCTGTTCGAATGGACATTTGACGATATTGCGGTGGAGTGTGAGCGGCTTCTCGGGCCTGCCGGATACGGTGGCGTGCAGGTGTCGCCAGTTAACGAGTACGCGATTGTACCGAACCGTCCCTGGTGGGAAAGGTATCAGCCCATCTCCTACACGATCAACTCGCGATCAGGCAACGAACAACAGTTTGCCACTATGGTGCGCCGTTGCCAACGTGCTGGAGTTCGTGTGTATGTGGACATAGTCGTCAACCATATGGCAGCTCCAGGTGACAGTGTTCCACTGTACGGTACTGCAGGATCGTCAAGTGATCCTGCCAGCAGAGACTATCCGGCCGTACCGTACAATGGAACTCACTTTCATTCTGATTGTACCATCAACAACTATCAGAATGCTACGAATGTACGCTACTGCAAGCTGAGCGGTTTGCCGGATTTGAACCAAGCGGAACCGTATGTGCAGGATCGTATCGTTGAGTTTATGAACCGACTGATCGCGCTGGGAGTGGCTGGCTTTAGGATGGACGGCAGCAAACACATGGAACCGGAGGATTTACGCGCTATCTATAAGCGATTGAACTTCCTGGAGTTAACGTATGATTTTCCGATGTATACCGCCCCTTTCATCTACCAGGAGGTGATCGATCTTGGAAGCGAAGCTGTAACTGCGTAAGTGTTTCTTGAATACACTACATACAATACGTCTCACATCATAACCTTCGTGTAATGCTGTCTGTTTATCTTTTAGCTCCCAGTACACCGATCTTGGGGAAGTCACCGAGTTTAAGTATTCTCTCTTCATTGGGCTTACCTTCCGTGGCAAATTGGAAGCTTCCGTACTGCAAGCACTAACCAAAAGCAATGCAACACAGTTTGGCCTTACGCCATCAGAATCAGCTCTGGTGTTTGTTGATAACCATGATAACCAGCGCGGACACGGAGCAGGTGGTGATTCAATACTTACCTTCAAAGATGGGTCAATGTACATCCAAGCCATCGCATTCACCCTGGCCACCGATTATGGTATTGTACGGCTGATGAGCTCCTATAACTTCACCGACACCGACCAAGGACCTCCTGCAGACGGGCAGAAGAACATCTTGTCACCCGGTTACCCAACGAGTGATGGTTCCTGCCAGAATGGATGGATTTGTGAGCACCGCTGGCCAGTAGTAAGACGTTTGGTTACCTTCCGAAGTCTAGTAGCACCGGCACCACTTACGGATGTTCAGTACACTAGTGGCACATTTGCCTTCTGTCGTGGCAGTGTGGGTTTTGCTGTATTTAACTCCGGTATGAAAACGTACGACGGCGTATGGAAGACGTGTCTACCTGCGGGCGAATATTGTGATATAATTACCGGTGAAAGAGCCGGCGGAGACTGCACTGGAACTCGAGTACCAGTGAATGGAGATGGTACGGTTAGCCTAACGCTTCCAGCCTTCACCAGTATTGTGCTCGATCTGATTGGGCGTGTTGCTTGAGTATACGATCATACAACCGAAAGAAAATTATGAAATCGAGTAATATGTTTTATTCGGCAACATTCGATACCTACACCATTGTACCTTCCTCACTGTGCTAAACGACGGTTTGCGTTAGTAAACAGTCCTCCACCAGTTGCATCTCCATAATCTCCGAACGTAGTTGTTTGTTCAGTATCTTCATCGTTTATGGTGGTGTTGTCATCTTCTGATACTGAAACAGATCGACTTGTTGAACCATTCCATTGACCGCCATTGAAACCATTCGCCGATGTGCTTCTAGTAATAGGATTGTGGGTAGTTCCCTGATTTCCGAAGGATCCGAATCCTTGTCCTGATTGGCTACCAAATCTTCCATCAAAACCACCAAAGGTTCCTCTTGCGCCAGAACCGCTTTGGGCTCCTTGATTGCCAGAAGCTAACGGACGTCCATCAGCTCCAAAGCCTGTGTTGGATCCTCCGAAAGTACCTGCAGCACCACCAGCCAGTTGTGATCCTTGATTTCCAAATGCCAAAGGCCGACCATCACTTCCAAAAGCTGCACCTTGAGTTCCTGCTCCAAGGCCGGTTTGTGTTCCTTGGTTTCCAAAAGCACGAGATCTGCCATCAGCTCCAAATCCAGCGGTAGATCCTCCAAAGTTTCCTCCTACTCCAGAACCTGCTTGCCCTCCTGCTCCGAAACCAGATCCTCCAAAGTTTCCTCCTACTCTTTGTCCTCCCTGGTTTCCAAAAACTCCGGCACCTCCAACACCAGTACCAGATCCACCAAAGGCTCCCCCTACTGCTTGTCCTCCTTGATTGCCCGCAATTCCAGAGCTATCTCCAAAATCAGAGCCGGATCCTCCAAAGGTTCCTCCTACTCCTTGTCCGCCTCGGTTTCCAACTCCGCTACCTCCTAAGCTGGTGTCAGATCCTCCAAAAGCTCCACCTACTCCTTGGTTACCAACAACTCCATTATCTCCAAACCCAACACCAGATCCTCCAAAAGCTCCTCCGACTCCTTGGTTACCAACGCCTCCACTATCCCCAAAACCAGAACCAGATCCTCCAAACAATCCAGTTCCAGTAGCACCACCACCACCAGCTAAACCATTCGGTACGGATAAACTTCCCCCTGTTGGACGGAAGCCCATACCAGCCCCAGCGACGTACTGCATATCATTGCGGCCCGCTTCGTTATTGTACGAAAACGATCCTCGTACGTTACCTGCCTGATCGGCAGTTTCTTCACGGGCTGCGTCTGGCGTTTGGTAGCCAAACCGGTACGATCTGTCAGGCGAAACAGTACCATCCCGAGCGACATTTGAAGTGCCTGCGCCGAAGGGTTGGTAACCACCATTCGCTACACCATTGTACAGCAAATCATTTTGTCCGATTTCATTACCGTAGGAAGGTACTTCATTCTCGGGACGTGTCACCACCTGTTCCACTGATCCGCCCAGTGGAGGAACGGCTGTTACCGTACCATCCGCTTGAGATAATCGCGCTTCCAGATCACTGACACCAACTGATTCCGTTGATCCTCGCACTATTTGATTGCGGTCCGTAGCAGTAGGCTGTGCCGTATCGGTTGCTTCTGTTGATGCTCTCGGTAACCCAACAACGGCAAGCGAACTTTGATCATTTGCACCCGCATCAACACCACTTCGGCTGGCCCAACTGTTTGGAGCTCCATCACTTGTCCTTGTCTCTTCGTCCACACCAGGCTGGAAGGTCGTTTGTGGCACTAATGGTAATCGCGCTCGCGAATGAACTGACTGGGGCCCATACTCAGCCGGATTGGCAACACCCACTCGGGAGTCACCGATACTTGTCCGCAGATCTACATCCGGTGCAGCGTCGAAGGAAAAATTGTGTTTCGCACCATCGGTCTGGAAACCGTAACTTCCTTCGACATTTCCATTGCTGTGACCAGTTTCTTCGCGCGAAAAGTGCGGTGTGTAGTATGAAAAGCTGTAACTTCCGTCCGGATTGATGTGTGCGACAGGAACTCGATAGACGTAACCATTACCGTGCCAGGGCCATCTTGCTGCACCGTAAGCACCATAATGCGGAGCTCCGTAGCGCCATGGTTGAGCACCGTAGGTTGAGGTAGTGGGTCGACTACCGTGATAGTGTCCACCTGCTCCAAATCCTGATCCGGATGATGCGAAAGATCCTGCAAGAGCTGTAAGTAAGCAAGATATTAACATGCAATTATTTAGTAGACACACCTCACGTACCGTTAGCGCCAGTAACTGGTCCATTAGCATGATGAGGAGCAAACTGACCATTGGCAGGTCCAAAGTTGCCCGAATTTCCTTGGTTGTTGTAACTAGCACCACCTTCGGAACCTTAAAAAGAGGATCACTCTTAGTGACAATCACTTCCACGTTATATTTAACCGATCGCGCACTACCTGTCGCTAAGGGAGCTCCACCTGACTGCTGAAAACCTGTTCCATCTGCTCCAAAGCTATCACTGGCTGTGGACACTCCTCCTGCCACTCCTCCCAGAGCTCTACTACTATCACCACCCGTCCACTGGTTGGCTCCATTGCCCACAGCTCGATCTACTCCACCGGAAGCCCCTTAAATAAGAGATCATTTTCAATACCCAAAGGAATCACACTGTCCGATCCGCTGACGGCTGTACTACCTCCACCTGTTTGACCTTGGAAACCACCACCTCCCGCACTCCACGATCCACCACTAGCTCCTGCTCCGGCTTGATTACTTAGAGAGCCTGGGCCACGTCCACCAAAGTAACCACCGGAACCCGCTCCTTGGTAGTACGTGTTTGGTTGAAGATTCCAACCATATCCTTGCTCCGTTATCACTCCCAACATCAACGAAAGCACCATCCAAGTAAGCGTTGGACCTTGCGCCATGGTGATGCGAACACTGTGCCTAGCTGTACCGAAGACACTGCTTGCTACGATCAGTCCGTTGGGTGTTTTTATAAGCAGTTTTACAGTAACGCACTCGATCGATACGGATGTGCGTTAGAGCGTGTTTGTGTGTGTATGGATATCCACACTAAAACATCTCCACGTTAATATTCCCAACCAGATGACTTAATACTCGGAGGAACCGGTATGATTGAGTTTGCTTCGTCTAGTCATAATCGTGTCAAACCCCTAGCCGACATTGTGATATAGGGCAGATCATTCAACCACCCCCAAGTGGTGCGGGTGCGGATCATCTGCATGTGAATGTGTGTGTGTGTGTGTGCTGCTGCATCACAGAATAAAACATCCCTTGCGGCATTCGTCATGCATCTTGGGTAATTAGCAATTTCTAACATTCTTAAAAGCCGGTTCCGTCTCTTACACTCCGTAACGTCACAACTCGACTGTTACCGCACCGCGATTGTAGATGCGTTCCCGTTGACGGTCTATAATTCGTTGGCATTGCAACGTGCACTATTAGCACAATAATTGGCCCCATACTGCTTATTGCTTTGGGAGTTGTGCTGCCTTGCGGGATAGTTTACCCGATTAATCTTTGTGGATCATCTTCGTTAGTACCGAAACAAACGGGGGAAGGTTATGGCGCGCAGTGTATAATCTAATAATCCCTTCGATCGATAGATCGATCGATTCATCAGGCAGTTTGTAACAAAATGAAGCCTTTGGGGATGAAGATTGATCGATTGCATTGGGAAGAATTGTGTGTGTATTTATAATTTAACTTTCAAGAACTGCAACTGATTCTTGCCGTAATAATACAGGATCGTTAATGGATGAATCATTACAAGAGGTAGCTTTAGGGACGTACCAGTCACCAAAACGGGTAGTTTATTGTTGTGCTGAAGTGGTATAATTTAATAATTAACGACAAATCCCCTGATTACCAATGTCTGATAATGGGGTTTGTTAAGTGTCGATAATTTATACGCACGTGAGTTCCTGGATGCGAAGGTTAAATGGAAATTGGATTTTATTATCGAACAAAAAGTGATGAAAAGCAATAAAAAAAATCTATCAGATCAAAAATCAGAAACAGTTATGATTCTGTACAAACACATGTTCTTTCAACGCCTTTCATATCCTTATCTTCATCTCGTACATCCGTTGGCAGCCATTGCAAACCGAAATGCCCCCTTAATGTCATACGTTTCATATTTACCACCACACCATTCAAATTCGCCCAGCTTCTAACAAAGCGATGTGTATTGATCGATTAGTTCGTTGTAGCTTTTTTCATGCCTTCTATAGTTGCTTCGCATTCCTTCGCGAAGGGTGCCTGTTGGCGCATCGATTGTATTCAAATGCAATGTGTGAAACAAGTGAACGTCTCGCTGCTGCCCGCAGCTATCGCTTGCCCACAACATGTTGGCGTGCTGGTAAACATGTAAACTGATGAATAGTTTTACATATGTACAGCTTTTTTTGCAACTCTCTAATTGATACACACGTTTCTTTTACCGAACGGGACGGCTAATTGATGCTTGTTCAATTTGTCAGCCGGAACAGACAAATTGGCGATTGATCGAAGTAGGCGTTAAGAGATGATGATTGAAATATCAGATTTTTGTTGTTACAATCTTGCAATTCAATTTTCTCTTTTTCACATCATTCTTTGGAATATTCTAAACGAACGGGTTCTAAATTTCGTCTATTTTCTTGTAATTTATTTCACCAACACTCACTCTAAAATCATCTAGGATTAAAAATCTGTAAATGATAATTATAATTACATACAAATAAGTGAAAACACATACAATCAATTGCTATTATTTCAAAACGCATTCGCTTCCGATCGTTTGATCGACTTTATTTCTATTAATACTCATTGTGCAATAATTTATTTACATAACTAAAGCTCTTCGCACGATCTGTAACCGCTGGAAATTACCGTCGATCGTACGGTTTTCTACCGCCCGATTTGGCCTGCGCCTGCGTATCGCGCCGCAACGCATCGCCGGGCGACGGAGCACGGCCACCGTACGGTAGCAGATCAATATTCTGTATATGCGCCCGGACGGAGGCACCCGGCGCGAGTCCCACGTACCAATCGCCCACATTCTTTATGATCGTGGAATCTTTCGCGAAATCGCGCCAATCCTTCTTGCGGTCGTCTTCGAGCTTCTTCTGATCGTACGTTACCTCGGGAAAGCCGGAAAAATCGTTCGAATTGTACGCGTTCGTGCCGGGTGCTGATTCGCCGAACGTTGGGTACGGTGCGGGACCGGATGGACCACTCGAGATGGCCACATCGAACGGTCCGGATAGGGGCGGTTGGTCATGGTCATGATCAGGGTCATGACTGGTAGGACCACCGGGACTACCCGCCTCATAGTCATACTTCGGTGGAAGTAATCCTATTATGCTGTCATCTCCATAGCCTCCAAGATCATGGTCCGAAGGATCGTCCGGAAGTGGGTACTTTTCGCGCGATGCTTCACTCGAGTCGCCGGATGCCGTCGGTCGATCCGTTGTCGGCGGACGCAAGTTTGGGGAACTCGTCGTCGGACGCTTGTTGTCGAAGTCTTCCTCGTCGAATCCTTGCCCCGTTGGTCGGCCACTCTCCGGATAGCCCGGAATTCCTGGTTTGGATCCATCCGGGTAGTTACTGCCCGCACCGGACGGACCGGTGGGAGGATCATATGATCCGCCCGGAGCTGTTGGACGATTTGAGCCACCTCCGTCATAGCCACCGGCTGAAGGACGTGCGACGTGATCGTACCCAGCCCCCGACCCAGCACCGGGACGTTCACTGGCGGGACCGGAGGGAGCCGTCTGGTATGAGGGATTGTTATTGTCCCCGATTTCACTCTGTTCGACGTGATTGATGCCAAAGTTGGGCTGCGGTAACCGATGCGTCCCGGCACCAACCGTACTCTGTACCACCTTGTAACCGATGCCGGCCCCGGCAATGTACTGCACCGTTCGCTGCACACCCTTATCGTCCAGATAGGAGTAGGAACCGCGTGTCACCCCGTCCGGGCCAGTCGTTTCCGCTCGTCGCTGATCCGGTCCCACAGAGAGCAATCTGAAAGGAGTGAACCAAGAAGTGTGATACAAAATACCCACCACCAGCTTTTACCACATTATCTCCATTCCGTTCCACTCACTTGTACTGGCCGGAACCGCTAGGGCCACTCTCGAACGCGACCTTTCCTCGCACCTGCTTGTGCGTCTTGTAGAGTGGACTTTCGTAGGCGATCGTGTTCGGTGCATCCGGAACGGGGTTTGCTACCTCATAGCCCGTACCGGAGCCAGCGGAATACCGCACCGAGTGCTTCTCACCCACGTCATCGATGTACGTGTAGAGACCGTTCACGCGCCCATTACTGTCCGAACCTTCGCGCCGCTGATAGTTTCGTGTTTTGAACTGGAAATCGTAGCTTGGATCATCGTACGGGTCGGCCTGTGGGTCTTCCGGTGTACCGATCGGGCCACGCTGCACTTGCGACAGGCTCTGTTTGCGATGGATTTTCGGTCCTCGGGCACGAAAGCTATTCAATTTAACGGACAAAAATATTAACAAAGTTTTAAACAAAAAAATAATTCTCTTTATATGAATCAACAGGGGGTTCGTCGCTTGAAGTCTATTGTTTAAGGGAAAGCTTTTTTAATGAGCTAATATGAACCTGTAGGCTACACATTTGTTTAAAAATGTTATATAAAGTAGATCAGGATATTGTACATTTTCTGTATTTTGTAATAACATTTAAATGTTTAAGGAAAATAATTTAAAAAGCAGTTAAAAGTGCCAAATACTGAAGGAAGCTGTATGGAGCAAGTTATGTCCTATGGAGTATATTATAGTGGTTAGCTTTATCTAGCAAAATCTTATTATTAAATAGAGTTCTCAGTGGGCTCTAAAGTTCATCTAAATAACAGCATGATTACTCAGTCCGATAAAATTTTCTAGAACATGGAAAAAGGAGTCATCCACATGTTAGGCCAGATCGGTTGATTTAAATGCATAACTATCTGCTGGCATTTTATTTATTTTAAGTTTTATTGGAGCAAGTACATAACCGTCATTTAAAGATAAAAAAAAAACAAATTATAAAAAATCCAGAAAGACGAAAATTTCCAAATTAATTTAAAAAAAAAAAAAGGTTCGTCGCTTTCACCGCTGTTGTAGTCTTCTGTGCATTGAAGTCTCTCCAAGTTGTAGTTTTGAACGCAATATAAAACAGCCTCAATATTTACGCTGCAGAAGCTAGAATTGGAAGAACTGACCTTAAAATTATCATACTTTAATTTTTTGAACCATTCTCAAAACGATTGAACAATTAAGTTAAACACTTGCTATGGAAACCGTTCCATTCTGTCGAATTTAAACGTCCCTTTAGGTAACAATGCAAAACTATCGGTTTCGGGCTGTTAAGAATGGCATAAGACAAGCAAAAACAACAACCGAAAAAAAACACGCTCCCTTCATCACAATTGACCCCATCAGTGTTATAAACCCACTCCTACACGAAGGTCAACTCGCACTGGTCCGGATCATTCCCACCGCGGGGGCATTCTCAGCTGTCTCGCCCCACACAATCGACCTGACCTGACCTCGAAATAATTACGCTCCTCTTAACGGTGTGATAAATGCTAAATTAGTATCTCACTTCGCCGTGGTGCGTCCTCTGATCACAATTCAAGTTCATCATTGAGACACCTTTCACTCGGATTCGAGGGAGATGGTGTTTTGTTTTTTGGGGGGTAGTAGGCTTTGCAACTTACCCGCGCGGTCCAGCCGTGTAGATCGTTTCCTCGACGCGCCCCGTGTCCGGTTGGCGGCTTCCGTACCGTCCCCGCACGATCGTCTTCGGGTTGCCGCTCGCCGTATGATAGTGGGCACCGGGTGTGTCGGAATTTTTCAACCTTTGCAGGAACGCGCCAAAGACGGAGGAAAATAAAAGCAGAATAGAACACAGTATTTCAGTAACGTTGCAGTGGGGAGATGACACATGATTCTTTTTTTTTTTTAATAGGCTTCTGTACACTACCCGAACGCAAACGAGCCATCCGAATTGATGTGATTAAAGTCCGTCTGATCGGAGTGCACTGGAAGCAGATGGATAAGCACCACACTGAGCAACACAACCACCTTCATTGTGGGTTTTTTGTTTTCGCTTATCACACTTCAATATTTTATGCACTTTGTTTTGTTGCTTTCCAACGCTTTGTATTTTGTTTTTCTTAAAATTTATTTCACATTCACTTTCTCTTTTATTTCACTTTTTTATTAACAGCATGTTTCACGGTAGTAACATTTATTCGCACAGTTCATACATCTTCACACTTAATCCTGCTGCGCTGTTTTTTTCTTATTACACCGAGTTTTCCACTGAGCACCGGGATGCAACCCACACTCTGCTAATGCACTGTACCAAACCCAGCTCACCCGGTCAACTGTTCGGTGCGGCGAAAAATCACACCTCTTTATATACACTTTGACCTCCCGCACAACGTACCGCCCGCACCACCCAACGCGCTAATGGTGCTTTTCCGCCCCAAAAAAAGATGGAAGAAATATTAAAGCACCAAAGGTGCTTGGGGGGCACCTGGGTGGAACAATAAACGAAACACCACCACCCCCTAGAGGGAGAGAAAGATGCCACCCACCCAGATGATGGGATGGCTCCTGGGTGTTTGTTTTGCGATCTAGCCGAACGATCCGAACACCGAACGAGCCAGCATGAACCACGTGCCGCCTGGCCACTGGGGGTTCTCCCCTCCCACCCTCCTTCTCCACCCCAGTTTGTACTCCCAGTTATGGTTTCGGATTCTTTGGGGCGAGATTTTAGATTAAGGAACAAAGTCAGTCGGTTATCCCTACCTACCCACCTTGCGCAGCCGCCAAAGTCTTGGGCGTTAAACACGCATGCGCATGCGTGTTGATTAGATGGTTCTATGACGCGTTTTGTGTGCCAGTGCCAGATGCAAGGCGGTCACCATTCCATAACCCTACCGGGTCCCCTCCCCTCGCAGCATTAACACAATGGAGATGGCGACCCGGTGGCGAATCTCTACATTCCCAGCCCAAATCTAAGCTCGCCCTCGCGGCGGGTTTGGAGCGGTACCGAGCGGTGGTTGCTCGATATCGATCTTTATTTTTCGCCTTCTTCGAGCATTTGATCAAACGCGGTAGGACGGGGACGGGGTGAGGAACGCGGTACGGGTGCAGGTCATGATTTTTGCATGAATGCGTCTTGCTTGAATTGTAGAATGTGCGGTGCGAGTGAAGTTGCAACGAAGGTACGGTGTTTAGTGTGTGTGTGTGTGAGTGTGTTTTCATTCATAAAATGTTTATCTTTATGCGCAGGTGCGCTCACTACAGCTGTAAGGGAGTCGTTAAGAGGAATAATGATTTGCTTGAAGGAAGACGATTGATGTTCATATGCCTATGGATGTTGACAATTACACGTAAATCGTTTATTTTATAGTATGATGCTTCTTGTTTCCGCTTGAATTCAATATTTTCATAATATAATACTCTTGGTGAGCTATTTTTATGTAACTTTATACAAAAGTTTGAGTAAACTCCGTTTTTTTAAATATTCCGAGAATTTGTTTGATTAACTTACGAATCATGAAATGAAATGATGAAAAACGATATATTTGTTTAATTAACTTTGTTTAAAAATTCTACATCAGAAAAAGTAGTTTTTAAGTTTGATAATTTGACACCCTTTATAAATATCATTATAAGAATTATAAAGTACCTTGATTGGTTACTTTTCTATTCAAGTTTTGATACTGATCTCAGATTTTCTAACAATATTTAAGTTTTGAGATGAGAACGTTTGACAGATTGTTGTGCTGGATTGACCTGGAATATGTATAAATTATCACTTTGCTGGATCTTTTACAAGTTTTTTATTATTAACGGTAAAACGGCCAGGCCTACCTAAATTTTACAAGATGAAATTGAAACTTTTCGATTGCAACACTTTCAGTGTGCCAGTCGAGAAAGCTTTAAATAGAAACCTGTAAAAACCTTCAGTCCAATTCCAATTCAATTCAGACTCGACACATTCCAGTTCTACTTGAATAAAATCCAAAAATGTCTCAAATTCAGTCTTATGAATTTTTAAACTATTGATAATTTATTTTATATAGTAAGCAAAAATTAAATGAAGAAGAAGTAAATAGAAAAAATATTGGAAATTAAATAGCATTTAAAATTAAAATTATGTTTATACCATTATTATGCCATGCCTTTATTTTAAATAAATTTATAATATATAAACATCGCGAAAATTGAAGTTTGGAAATATAATGTCATATATAAATTTAATACAGACCTATTATTCTCGTTTTTGTATCGCAAGGATTCATATTTTTTTTTAACTTTTGTTTTTACAGTTTTTGACACTATAAGATAAAGGGGTTCAATCAAATCCTGCGTTCGGGACGGTAATCTTCAGGACCTGAAGAGTAGCAGACAAATTTTTCAAACAGACTCTTGAACATTGAAGTGGAAATCTTTCTTTTGAGTTCTAATTGGAATTTTCATTTGTCGATTTGTTTGGTTATTCTACTTCTATACTAATTCATGTAGATCTTTCCAGGTTTATTCAAATTTAATTTGAGCTATGAATGAAATGAATAATTTTCTATCGGCCGTCTGTCATTAAAGACGTCAACAGTCATATGTGCATGGATACATTACCAAAGCCACAGTCTGCTCGAACTCATGAAACATCGATGCACCTAGATGAAGAACCGTCAAACCGTTGACCACCGGCCGTACAACGTTTTCCGTTTTTATGTATTCGGCTTCCCTGCTCCGCACAGATACAAGTCAAGGGCAACCATCATAATGAAACGGCCCGCTCATGGGCGGGATTTTTGCGTCTTCAATTGTTTCCACGCGATCACGATCGCGATCGCCCCCCGGTTTACGACGCCATTCTGAGGGATAGAGAGAGAGAGAGAGAGACCGGCCAGCGAATAAGTTGGTGGACGATACAGAACTGAAACCATGACCCATACCATCCGACAGCACATCGGTCCGCGATGGACGAGACTCGCGTGGCACATCGGCACACGTGGCATTGAAGTCCGGTGGTTTGTCGGATTGTCCGATTATTTTGGCAGGATTTCCTCCTTCTTGTGTCGGTGAACGGCCGTGTGGTGACGTTGGCGTTCGGGATGGAAATGATTGATTGTGGCAGTATTAGTGGCGGTTGTTGGCGGTTGGGTCAGGTAGTGTTTGCTAAATTTTCGTACATCCGAAAAGTCTGCGCTCGCTCGCATGCCCGCATTAGTAGGACTGACCAGACAATGGTCTCCCGAAGACAGTCGGATTTTGTGTGAGCGCTTGGTAGGGTTTTGGGTGTTGATTTTTGAATTTTCCACCAACCGGATGGTAAACCATCCGGTGCTCGTTTACAGCAGCAGTACGTTATTATTACCCTGGGGAATGCTGATGACGGAGGGAAGAAGCGGGGGCAAGGAGGCGTTACTTGTTATTAAAATCAGCTGATGATTTATGACTATGAAATGATCCCTCAGCTTGATATGCAACACTGCCAAACCGGACGTTCCATCGGGGGGTGATGGAGATTAGCAGCTGTTTCACAGTTTGAGACGAACGGGTGGCGAAGGCGTTCGGGTTGGACATTCATCGCATCTTCGTCGTACGCCACGATTAATATGATAAAGTTAACACTCAGAGGTGATAAGATCTTGTCGGAGCAAAAAAAAGGTTCATAATTACTGATCTTTATTTGAACTTTAATACTTGGCAATTGTTGTAGTAATGAAAACTACAACACCCAGAAAGGTTAACTACTGATTTCTCAACAAGCAAATTGTACCATCGAGCGATGTAATTAGTCTTTTTTTTTTTAATGAAAATGTTTTAACATTCAAAGGCAAAATCTAATTGCGTTTAAACAATCTAAACACCACATCACACACGTGAAATGCATTTCTCATTCAAATGTATTACTTTTTCGTTATCTTTTCATCCTCCTCTGATCACATTGATCATGTGAGTGAAATTGATTGGATCGAATGAACTTAAAATAGGCTCGTGATCGTGATTACACTACTCAGGCACGCGGGAGAGGTTTGTATTGGAGGGGATGGAATGAAGCTTATTAATGCATTTATAATTTTAGCAATATGTTTATTTATGACGGTCAAAATCATTCACACCTTATCGTATATTTTTGTTCTGACGGCTTTGGGCTTCTGACGGCTGGATCGTGGCTGCAATGACTTTGTGGTACGCAATATACATGCAATGGGGTTGCTTTACAGACACTTAACATTTCGGAATATTTACGAGCATTTGTAAAAGATGTTGCCCTTGTTTCTGTTATGCACGTGTTAGGTTATGTTTATACTTACTTATCGTTTATCCCAGTCTATTTGAGCCAATAACTAGTTAATGACATGTTCTAATGACATGAGCAAGCTATCAGAGCTGCACGATTCTCATTTTTCACCCAAAAAATCAGATATTTTGAAGGGCCTTTAGTCTGGAGATCTGGAGGGAGAAGTTTGGGGTTTTTGGTGAAGAATTGTCTGGAGACTGTGATATGATAAGATAAACTGCGATTGATAATTATTTATCTGAGATAAAATTACGTTTTGAAAGATATCCAAAATAAAATCACCGATAGACCTATTAACTAGTAGGCTCGCAACATGTTAATATCCGACAATAAGGCTTCCGGCTACTGTTCGATTTACATAATTTACGTTTAAATCTTCAGGACTTGTTCTATCCTGATCAAACATTGGTTGATGCTGACACGATGTTTTGGATCATGTCTGTGTCTTTGGCTTCTGATCGTATTACAGTGGTTTTTTATTCAAGTGAATATATTTAAACCATTATTATATTCTCCTCATGTTGAAGTGGAAATTTTAGAGATTGATGCGGAATCTTTTCTGCATTTTGGTTTTTGTTAAAAATGAAGTTGATTTTGTACAAAGATTGATGAATTGATGCTTTTGCCATGTTAGAAAGCTTTACAAAGAATCGATTTCATCGAGCAAAATCAAAACCATTCTAAAAAGTGGATGGGATTTCAGATATGCCTCGACCCGTTTCAGTAACTCTTGAGAAGATTTCATTCCAATAAACTTTTTACAAAATAAATGGGTATCGAAAATTCAATTTTCAACACCTCAATTGTTGAAACAACGGAAATGTAACAGCTCCCCGGCCAAAATTCGAACGATAGTTTGCACCGGAAGCATTTAATTGGATAATGCTGCACCCGAATAATCGAACCCTATCGTGCGCGATCTTGTCGCGCGGTACAATGTCAACCATTTTCAACGCCGTTGCGAAACATCATCGGTTACCATTCCCAGCGATTAGCGGTGTACGGTGTAAGCATTTGTTCTTTGGTAGGATCTTTATTGGACGATGACAAATTGTTGACCATGTCGCGCGAGCCGCGAAACCCGTGAGAACAATGGTGGCGGGTGAACCCTCAAATGCAATTATTTGTGTCGGATGCGATCGTAATCGGTTGCGTTTCACGTACCGTGCACCGGTTTGCGGTGTGTTCTCGGCAAAAGATTGTTTACTTAGCCACCAGAATCCATTGTTCACCGACGGTGGCCATGAATTGTGGCCGTTCTTGAGGAAACTTGCGTGCAGTAAAATGTGTTCCTTGCCTTCCTGTCTTGGCAGGGCCTTTAAAACATAAAACCGTGGCGTTGAAAAACTCTGTCACTTGTACTGTCAACGAGATTTTCGTAAATTAAAAAAGATTACAATTGATCGTATTGCAATAAATTTAGAAACGAAAGATTCAGAATGTTGCGTGAGTTTTAAATTATTGCAATTTAGATAATGAGCTGAAAAGGTAATGTTATGCCGGACAGATGTTTCCATTGTTACATCGCTTCCCTATTCGTAGACATTTGCATGGGCTCCTCGTAAACCATGTTTCCTTATGCGTTAAACTGTCCAGCTGATTCGTCATTGTCTTGACCTTTTAGTGGAGCTAACTGAGGCATAGCTAATTAGCATTTTAATGGGCTCCACTGGTGCTCATGTACTCTTGTTTTAAATACATTAACTGTCTCCATTTTCCTCTCAAAACCACCACTGTCAGCCACTGGTGCCAACAACACCGGAAAATCATCAAGTGATGAGCATTTCAAGTAGATTTTTTGTCTTCCTGACTTCCTTATAACATGAGACGTTTTTTTTAGTTAATTCCATTTTAATGTTTTAGCTTGAATTTAAGTTGTTCTATCATCATCTGTTTTATTTATTTATACTTTTTAAAACAACGTAAAATCACATTTCTATTCCTTTCGCCAAATTCATTAAATACTATCTTATAAATAATATTAAACCTAACACCGATGATAATTAATGTAACATTTCTCAATTGACAACCACTGGAAAATGTTTTTCACGATCCATGCTTAATGATCATTCTCCGTCTGGCCGCTGCAATAGTCCGTAATCATGTCCGAAATGCAATCAAACACGTCGAACGCGACCTCACACTGTTCGAAATTTTCTAAAACATTTACCAAGAAACAAACAACCGCTCGTTAATATGATTCGATCGTTTCGAGAAAATCGAATTTCCCCACTTACCGGCCGCATCGTTCCGTTTGATCTGATACTTCTTCGACGTACCCTTGAGACATCGATCAACGCCCCGTAGTGTGGCCATAAAGTAGCCATGCTCATTTACGCCATCCGTGTACAGGCTGACCAATCCGTCCAGCGTGGGCCAACCGTTTTTATCGATTGCATTATTTTTCTTATACACACACTGCATCAAACACTGCGAGGCGAGCGAAATATTGAAAAAATTATGCACTATTGAACTGTTAAAGCCGTGTCCTCAGCGTTTTTTTTTGTCAACGATTCTTACCCCCGCAATCCATTTGTCCTCATGGGAAACAATTGTTGGGTGCGAAAAGTCCACCGTACCGTCATCGGCATCCCGTTTGCGACGATCGTGCCACTGTCCGTGCTCAGCAGTGAAAATCTTGAGCGCATCCTCGATCAGGTTGGATTTGATCTCCTCCTGGCACTGGTGGATAACCATATCCACCTTCTTCGAGACGGTTGGTTTGGTGAGGCATCGTTTCTGGCAGGATTGAATGAGAAGAGGAGCAATGTGGTAAACATTAGTTCTAATGGAATGATGAATATATCGAAAGCGTTAAAAGTAAAACAAATTTAATTAACGAAAAAAATAAAAATAAAAAAGAGCAATATCGATCATATGAGGCAAAAATTGGAACTAAATTTTAATTTTAAATAAAACTTTTAGGCTCATAAAGTTTGCTAATTTTATTAGACATGACATGGGTCTGTATGTTGATCTGTTCCCAATAAGTTACCCCATCACATAGCGCAGTTGGTATTACAGGACCCAACCACACGGTTCGGTTTGGGTTCAAATCTCGACTAGATCGTGTCCCGTGTCCGTGCCTTTTTATTCTCTTTGATTGAGTCTTAACTTAAATCTCCGTAAAGGGAGTAGTAGTAAAAAGGGGGTTATATTGTACGGAAGTTGTAGTTATTATAGTTAAATTATGGGGCGGCCCGGTGGCATGATGGTAGCGGAGCCGGTCTTCACACGAACGGCCCGGACCAAAATCCCATCCGGACCAATCCCCCGTAGCAAGGACTGACTATCCGGCTTTTCGTGGTAAAATAAGTCGATACGGCCAAGCCGTTCTAACGAAACAAAAAAAAAATAGTTAAATTATCTTTTCTAAATTTTGAATTCTCTTTAGAATTCCCTTTAAATAATTCTAAATTCTCTTTATATTTATGTCTAATATCAGCATAACATAATTTAAAGATAAATAATCGTCTTTAAAATTTCGAGGCCTCGCACGAACTGAAGTGATACTGATTCAGCTTTACGGTCCATAACTTTGGAAAGCGGTGAGTATCTCGTGAACCTCTCTAAAAAACTAAAGGATTCTCTTGACCTGCTCCAATATTTTAACATTTTTAAACTCTGATTTAGCACTCCTGGAGAACCCAAAACTTATCATTTCTGGGATTCATGAATTTTGGAATGCAGTGAAGTGGCGTTCTGCGTATGGGCAAGCGCTCTAGATGGGATTAGGTACCAATCCTGTCGTATGAAGATCAACATTATAATCCATTTGGTACCAATATTGATTTTTTCCCATTACTCTCCCATCGCCAAGATATATTTGCTCGAATCGTTTAAATTGAGCTCAAAAAGCTATAAGACGATCTATACGACAAAATACTACAACTCTGCATAATACCAACCTCATCAATTGAAAAGGTTGCATGTAATCACTACCGGTTCATGATTACAACGCACCGCGGAGAAAAGCGTCACCATAAGTTTGAGCACGAAAAAAGTTTCACATTTGTTGGCCGTTGTTTTGAGGCGCCCCAAGTACCTGACCAGCAAGTAGAAAACCCGTTTTGTCCATTTTTCCCGCAAAAGTCACCAATGTCGTCGTGCCATTCTCGCATAACGACTTATTATTGCGCTTCCTGTAGATTGGACGGCGACACGAAAAGTTGTCTTACGCGAGCAAGTCCGGTGGATGAATTTCCTTCATGGTTCGTTAGCGCGACGGAGGAGAGTTGTGTTGAATTTTTGTCGAATTTCGTTACCAGCCACGATCATTGAAGCGCCATGGCGCCCTTCCGTATGATGTAATGAACTCTACGCAGTGCTGCTCCTGCGCCGTGAATGCAGTTTTGGACAACACAAAGTTTATGTGATTAAAAGTCCTTGATGCGTGATGGATTTGTGAAAGTAAAGAAAGGCTACCAGTTAATTGTAGCTGCTCTTATCAGTACAAACTCACAACCTAATCCCGTCTCAAGATTGTGCTTAGCGTGGAGCAAACATAAGCGAAAGTAGTAGCTTTTAAACGTTTTTAAGAAAAAAAAACTCCGATCATTTCACTATCATCCATCCACTGGTCAAGGTGAGTCGCTCTATTAGCGATCGAGCTTGTGTCCGTCGGTGATCTACCGGTAAATCCAGCGGATCTAAAGCAGTAACGGTTCACCGGTGCCAAGGTTGTTTCCATGTTGGTTTTTTGCTGTTTTGTGTATGTTTATTTGTTTCGACAAAAGATAATGGAGCAGGGATCGTCAAACGAATCGTGTAGGATTTCTAACCAACGCGAAACAAACATAATAAAGATCGCTTTGGCGCACATACGTGGACGTACGGTCGTTTGCGTGTTTTGCATAAATATACCCACGCACCGCGACCAAGCCAGTGAGAGTGGTGCAAAAGATGCGTCACGGGTTAACACCTGGGTGGGGCGGACTTGAATCAGCTTGAAGAGGGCACACCACGCCGACGGCTAAGACCTTGCACGCCACCACCACCGAACGAGTTGCGGGTTGACTTTGAAAAACGGTTCGACGGCGGAAAATGTGTTACGAAAGCGGGGTAAAATTTGAGGAACCGATACCGAACTGTAACTGTGCGCGCAACCCAAATCCGAGCCATCAGTAGAAAGGTAGGATGGAATGGAAAGTCACGCAAGAAAGCAGTTTTGCTTTACATGTTCGCTAGGATCAGCAATCAAGATCGCACTGTTTGATATGTGTAGCGTTAGTGTCATTTTTGTTATCTTGCGTTTCTCATTCGGGTTTTCTTGGTTCCAGACATTATGTCAATGTCTGTCGACATTTTACTATACTTTCAAACTATTTGCTGTGTTGCTTAAATCATACATACAGAACGAATAGGTATTCACTAACTATAGTTAAGAAACGTATCGTACTAATATGGAATTGGAAAATGAAACTTAATTGAAGATATCAAAAATACTAAATTTTAACAAAAAACATAAACAAAAACATTACAGTTCCTCAGAATGTGAGAAATATCAGAAACATGGGAAACTTGAGAAAGTATATCCATAGAAATAGTATTTTTTTGATAAAAAAAGTAAAATAATACAATATGAAAAGTAGAACAGACTTAATAATGGAAGCATATATTCTAAACATCTTCAATTAAGAAGTGAAACAATTAAACACTTGAAAACATATTAACGATATTAAAACTTATTAAAGGAGTTGCAAAAAACACATAAAAGTAAATAATTAAAAAAATCGTAAGATTGATAAAAGTACTCTAAGACAACATCACACTATTTTTAAATGAATAATTGCATAAGCAAGTCAAGTAAAAAACACAAATAAAAAGACAATGTCAAAGAGAAAATATTATATTCAACTTTAACAACCTAAAACATAAAAAATATTAAACTCGTGAAATTGATTATGAGAATAAATAGGATAATTAAGCGAAAACAAACAGAAGAAAATTTAAATCTTAAATGCAAACTAAAATATCGTAATAGAAGAAAACACCCTTTTCATAAATTTTACATACAATGTTACTTTTTCTATAATTTAAATGAATTTCTCCTACTTTTACTCCACACACAATGTGGAATATTCCACAATGCAATTCGACACATCCCCGTAAACCAAACATTGTGCAATTTTTCCACAGCGACCTCGTGAATGTAAACCCCCAAAAAAATACACCACATTGCTCACCCCCTTATTACATGCCCCAAAATTACATAACAAATAACGCACAGTAACCGATCGACGGTGGGCAATTGCAAGTAAACATCGAAACTCACTTTCGGTGCATCGGCCCGTACCGGGTGCAGCATCAGCTCGCTGCAGGCCACAACGGCCCACAGCACCAGCACTACCGTCGAACCCTGGAAGGAACGGTTTCGTCTCATTCCCGGTACGTTGAACTTTACTGGCAACTACAAACTCTTTTTATTTTTTGCTGTATTTAGCGTACCCCTGGGGCTACTGTACTGTGCGCAATTAAACACCCGTGGTCAGTTCTGTTTCCTTCACGTTGGCACTTTTACTGCACTGTCTCGAATGCACTTTATCGGTTGGCTTTCCTTGCACACCGGGTTCGGAACGCAACGAGGGACAACGCTTCTTCGAAACGAACCTCCCGGCGTGGAATCACGATCACTAGTGTGCCGCACACGCCGAGTGAGAATCCTGATCGCCACAGTGCGACAGGTTAACAATTTCACTTTCAACCGTCCCAACCACACACACGCATCGGTGAGTGTATGTGGCACGATGCCGTGTCGTGTGTGTGGTTGTTTTTCTTTACCCATTTTCGGGTGTACGCATTTTGTGCACGCTATCGTAACGCGTAACACCGTCCGCGTGTGCGACTGTATTTGCTAAAGGAGGTTGTTTTTTCTTATGCTTTTGCGCCCACCCCATCATCATCATCATCATGGGGTGGGTTACGATCGATGGATCAAGCAGCGCAGAGAGTAACGACTGATCTTGCTCGATCTTCATCGCCGGCGCATCATGGCGTGTGGCCACCTGATTTGGAAGCTTGCCTCAATTAATGACCCTCTGTACGGGATAATGCAAAACTCAAACAAGCGTTCCACCGTTTGCCGACGATGACAAGCCCCCAAGCGATGATTGCGTAGGTAGGGATAATCTGCGCACGGTTTACAATACATTTTGGAAAGGAGTTTGCAATTCTGGCCCCCTGAGGTTTTATGCGGCGCCACTGCAAGAAACCTTGAGATGGGATGCTCCGTACGTATTCGTACGATGCATCATGAGTGTACCAACCATGTTGCGTTCGTACTTCTGTTTGATTAGAGAGACATTGCGCACGTTGCAATTAAGGTTTGTTTTATAACACGGCATCATTGGTTGAGGAAATCCCGAATAGGAAAGATGTTCATGAAGCATTGGAGGAGCCTGGTATGCAGACTATGTCCACAAGCAACCGTTGCTGGGGACACGGATTCACTTTCTTCTTTCCAAAAAAGAAGTGCAAAGCATTATTGAACTTTTTGCTGATGTTTTGCGAGATGGAAGCTAGCTTATTACCCGGATTGACACACCATTAACATGGCTTTACTCGTGGCTTCAAAAGCGCATCTTTTGCAATGCCAGCGAAGAAGCTTGTTGTGCCTAGAGATCCTAGAGTGTTATATTGCAACAAGAAATCAATTTGCAACTTTTTTGTTGTTGCGTGACGATAAAAAACTTTTGCTGGTAAGTTTGTTTTAAAATAAAAACACAATATTAAGAAGGAAAAGCTGATAGGCAGATGAGAAGGAGTTTGCTATTTGATTAGCAAACTCCAAAGTTGAAGTATTTGTCTGGAATTTAAATACGCTAATAGACAAAGTACATCACGAAATCATTCAAATCCGCAAATGTGTTATGTTCAGCGTTCATTGTAGGAAAAAATATCAAAAGGGATCAAATTTTAAATTAATAACTTTATTTAAACTTCAAAATACGGCAATTGCCATCATCATAGACAAACAATTTCATTGAAATTCGTTATATCGTTTGATTAAACACATAAAATAAAACAATCTCAGCTACTATCTACCATCTCTTTGTACACTCTTGTATACGCATCGCGTGCTGTTATTCAAAATTAAACGACTTTAAAATATTTTCAAATGGCTCGGCTCAATTTCCGTGTAAATTCCACTTCAGCGTCCAGATCGTTGGTTGGGGAACACATTTGCAGAAATCAACCAGAGCGTGTATACAGCTTGACATAGCACGCGTTCAAAAACAGAAAAACAACACAAAAAGCCCCAATTGTCAAATTCAGCGAAGAAGAAGCAGAAGTTTTGTGCGTGCGTGCGTGTGAGGTAAAGGAAAAATTTCTGCTGCTCCTAACTATCCCCCAATTTGCGTTAATTTTGCAAGTATTTAACCGTTGTTAAGTTAGTTTCATCTGCTGAAAACGTTACTCGTAAGATTGTGCGTGCGTGCTGGAATTGTTTTGGTAAAGGGGATGGTACAAATAAGTTACATTATGTAATGTGAAAACTACTGCCGGAAAAGGACAATCGAGAGCGGCTGCAAAACCATGTGTCCTTGTGCTGTATGCACCAATAGGTAGAACCAATAGTACGCGTGAATGTGTATGTGCGCTCGGCTAGGTGTGCGAAATGTGCAGAAAATGTGGGCCAGTGTCGCATTGGCCGGGGTGTGTTGCACTTCGGGTGACTAACGCACGCTCGCATTCGTACAGCGTGATGCAATTAATCACATTTCACCGGCTGACGAAACCACGGTGGCTTCGTGGCAGTAGCGCCCGTAGAGCAATCGAGAAAACCGACCGCACACCTGTATCGGAAAACGTCACCGTACGGCGCCTTTCACTCGGATGAAGAGTGCGCGGGATGTGTGTGTGTGTGGACAGTTTGGTTGGAAGCAAAAAGGGGACCTGCAGGAGGGTATCTGGGCCAGTGATATTTACCAGAAGTACACGTGGGAGAAGGCTGCGTGCAAACATTTGCCCAAGCAGACGAATGTAACAGAGGGCATGAAAAGGGGCTTTTCCGGTGGAAATGTTCTTCCCCGTTGATTGTGTAATGTTCCCAAGTATAATACGTTCACAGACAAGTTTTTTTCTTTTCTTCTCCCTATTTCAGGCTAAAAGAGAAGATTCGTAAATCTTATTCGGTAGAAGATAATTGCGCACTAAGCCCCTCAAAATAGCGGTTCCAAACAGCACCGAATCGGACGATCCATTAATGAGGTCAAAGGTTCCCCGTTTTCATTATCGCCTCCGTTGGACGAGCCTCCGTGAAAATGGATGGTGGTTGACTCCTTAGGACACAGTCCAGCTGATAAGCGGCCAAGATTCTGGGGGTGCGTTTGCGGAAGAAGAAAGGGCTGTTCAACATGCGCTCGATTGTTTAATGAGTGCCCTTCATCACTCATCAAAACACATACCCTCGGTAGGGCTGGTGATGTTCGGTGACTGATTATGTCGTGTTCCTGGCCGGCTGTAACCGGTTCGGGGTGCTTAACAATGTAAAGCGAACATCAGCATGTGCGATTCGGATGGAATGATTGCCATTGCGTGAAGGTGTTAATTTTATAAGGACGATTATTGATCCTGACACATAAAAAACACTTCATATTAGGCAGCACGACACGACAAAAGATGATAATTGGCCACCGTCGGTTTGGTGTCGTGTGACCGGGCAGTTAGTTGGGAGGTGGAAATAGGTGACACACACAGAGAGGAACGTGCATTATCACCTTCCATTCTGGATGAATCTAGTTCAAGTGAGAGAGACAAACGAGTACAGGCAGAAAATCGTAACTACGCAGTTTGTCCACATCCACCGATCCACCACGATTGTGGAATGCATATGGGTTGAAGTCAACGGAACGATCGTACAAAGGTTTTGTCACACGAGCGTGTGTTGATAAGCACAACGAGGAGTAAGGATGATCTTTTCCAAACGTCCATTACCGGAGCAAATCATCTGCTGCAATGGTTCCGTGGTTGGTCATTAGTGTTTTACTCGCCTTTGCAGCGTGTTGTCGTTATTAAGCTTTGGAATACCAAAACGTCCTTCAAATCTACCGGGTTTGCATGACCGTGGCACACATACTAGAACGATTGGTTATTGTTCTCCGATTTCGATTCGCACAGCAATCTTCAATTATGCAAACTAAGCATGTTGCCGGTGCTGCTGTGTAAACAAACCAGCGCGTTACGGCCAAAATACTTTGTTAACTAAGGGAGTATGAGCTTGTGGAGGAGAAATAAATGTATTTAAACATTTGGTGCTATTATTAGCAATTGATAAAACAGAACCCAAGCTAACAAACTAGTGTCTGTCTGTGAGTAATTGTTGCTAAACGGTAATCTTTGTTGCAGTTGGCTAGTAGACAAGATATGATTGTTTGTTTCTATGCACGAAGTTCTTCTAGTTTTAGTTCTAGAAGTTCTTTTAATTCTTAATTGTGACATAAGTTCGTTATAAACTGTAAGCGGGTTTGAAACATTGAAGTTTCTTACTTATCTAATTGTCCAAAAAATGAACCAATTGCTTAAAACCAGAGTACAAGTACAGAGTATAGAGTATCTAACCATACCAAACTTTCGAATGCTATAATTTATATATATTATTTCAATTATTACATTTTTCGAATGTAATAGACGACAAATATCTCCGTCATACTGGCTAAATAAATAAATGGCAAATATGACATCTTGCATAACATGTTTACAGAAATTTCGGTCTAGAGAAGCGATTTAGCATATGCTTATAACTTAAACAAATTTTTAGCATAAAATGAGGCAAAAGAATGAAATGTTTTCTTAAAGCTTTAAATATGTACTAAGACATCTAACTGAATAATAATAATTGTTAATGTTAATTTTACGATAATTGTAAAGAATCCGTAATAGAAAAGAGACAAATGACCACCAATAAGCTCAACAGCTGTATAAAACGATTCAGAACAATTACCTTTTTACGATCTATGATCGCGATCATATCCTAAACGGACGTATTGATCACGTTCCAATTTGCTCTCGATCATTATGTGTGCTGGCACAGAAAATTGCAACGTGTGCATGTGGGGTAGTACCTCGACGTCACCCGAGATACTGCAGCGCGGTTTAGTGCAACCACCAGAGACTTGTCGTAGAACGATGTCATTCGTCTAAAGGTACCCTCAGCCGGGCCAGGTTACGGCAGTTCGGAAAGGGAAGAGTCACTTTATTGTTTTATGGATTTTCTTACATCAACCCAACAATCCCGGTTAGTTGGCTTGAGTACGCACGCAGACCTTTGGTAGTGGACGTAATCTACACCCTATCCATCCACCCTTCTCTGCGATTCGGTACAGTAGGGCACGCGGTGCACATGTGTGTTAGTACATTGTTGTGCGCTCCGTACAGTCGGCGGGCCCCGTATCTGCCTGTCTCTCGTGGCCAAATCATCGTGCACACAATGCCAGTCGCTCGCGAGCTGTCGTTGCGCGAACATTCGGTAAAGTCCGCGACAAAGCCAGATCCGTTCCTTCGGTGCTGAACTCGCCGAGAAAGGTACGTGGTTGGTGTTTTGAGTGTGTTGTGTGTCCTTCGCGGTGGTTGAAAAAGCGATTTTGTAAGGACGGCGCATATTTTAAACCACCCTTACCAATTGTGTCCAGTTCCGATGATCTAAAACCGTAGAAGTGATGATCGGTTTTGCGCAATCGGATCTCAGCGCAAAACTGTTTCCAACTGTGTGCATTAAAGTGATTGAGCCGTGGAGTAGTAAAAATGGCGTGGCATTTTTGTTAGGAAAATTTTCACGTGTTACATAACGGAAAAAAAGGAATGCCTGCAAATGAAGTGGAATGAATTGACGATAGAGATGTATAGGACTGAATGGCGATTGTACGCTGGAGAGTTACCGCTCATGTGATTATTGCATGAAAAGCGGCTAACAAATTATCGAATAGCCCTGAGCGATGGGTAGCTCCAAGCGAACCGAGACTAACATTGAAGTTACCTTCTCCGAACGAAGAATATGTTGTATCGTTTGATTTGTTGCTCTATTCGCTAGCTATTCGCATGCTGTTACCACAACCAAAAGTCCGATCGATCGAACTTGATCTCTCTTAGATAACCCCCTCCCCGCTCGCCCAATTGTGAAGGTTTTGCGATCGCTGATTATTTGCCCGTTTCCAACGGTGTGAACCCAGAGGGCCTCCCTACCCTCGACTCCCTGAAAGGATCTCATTTCTCGTCCGGTGTCCGATGAAGATGAAGACTCTTTGAAGACGGTACAAAAATAGAAATTGTGTTTTTAGCAAAAAGCCGACCGTGTTGCCGTCTGCCGATGGTGGTTGTTGGCACGGATTGTTTTTGCGGGGGGGTGTTGTGAGAAAGGGTGTACTGTGTTAGTGACCGCAGATGTTTTGTTTTTAGCGCAAGGTTCAGTGGTTATGCAAAATGATAGTCCCCACCGCACACGCCGGTTTTTTATCCCCAGAACATTCGGATTCTTTTCGGACGCTCATAACGGTTGGGCCCTTTCTGAGGGACCGCTGCCTGTACTTCAAGATGCCAATAGTGGACATCAACGTCTGACGTCTGGAGCACTTTATCTAATCGTTGGAGGTTGTTAATACTCGCGCAATAGACATGAACAATCCTTCGAAAACGTAAACTTGCTCTATACCACGAAGCCCTGGCCACCCTTCCAGATATCGAACGGAAACTCAATTTAAAATGCAATTCCAGGAGGGAACTTTATCAGATTGTGAGGTTGGAATAGCGAGCTTCGGGGTTGCGTCGCTCTACGTTGGAAGAGAACAACTGGTGACGTACAATCATGGACAACACCTTTCTTAATTCACGTGCCCTGGCGCTGAATGTAACAAACGCCCTATCTCCAATGCGTGCAAATCGAAAGTGACACTAAATACGTGCTCAATTTTATTGATTCCTTGCCAATTCTCAAACACGTACCATTACTACGGCAACCGCAAGAAGAAGTTAGTCGTCAGTAGGGAATTCACCTTCACCAAAAGTTTACGGGGACAAGGCCAACGCCGCCAAACGATCGATTCCATTTCGGATCACTTAAACAGCGGGTGTGTTCTGGGTTTTGTTCCGAAAAAAAGCTGTAGACCGCCAGAAAAAAACCGGTTGTTAGTTTTGCGAATCAATTCCGCGCAGCAGTTGACTTCCCCATGAGTCAATGATCGCCAACCTCCTCGACGCGGGAATCCGATCCGGTAGGGGAAGCTCCAAAAAACCGGCATACACACACACTGGAAGTTAATTGTTGGCGAAACAGGTTTTTGGTTCTGGCTAAATCTCCAATTCCGGTTCTATCCGGTTCGATTCCAGCTGAGCAATGCTTAATGATCACCTTTCAGACTTACCTTATGCTGCGCAAAAGCTTATCCGGTGTAGACGGGCAAACAGTTTTTGCTGATACCGAAACATTCCTCCCGAGGCGTTGGGCGATGGCAAGCAAAGGTGGAGCAGAGGGAAAAGAAAATGTGATGATGATGCGAGTGAATCACGTGCTCCTGCTGATTAGCGAATGCGCGCGCCTCCGCAGTGCGCCGAACGCCGCGTGTGACGCATACACACTTGCGCCGCATGTGTGCGCGCGCGCGCCCTTAAAAAAGCGTGTGTGCGTCATCTGACCGGTGGAACCGGCACATGATGTCATCGGCGTATGTGTGAGTGCTCGGGAGGCAGATGTTATGACGAAATGATGCCGATTATACCCTTTATCAAACGTGATCGAACGATAGGAAACATCCTGGATGAGTTTTATCTACATTTGCCAACAAAAAAAATCATAAAACTTTTGATAACAAATATCTTGCTTCTTTTTTGTAGGAAGTTTATGCATCTGTTGAAAACTTTACGATGAATTGTTTCTGGTAACGACTGGATACTGCGCAATAGGGGGACGTCTCCTTCCGGTACATCCTCAAGGATAACCTGTTCTTAGCGAAATGGCGATAATTATACACACACTCGATCGTGCCGAAAAGATGATCTTCTTGGAGCCGTGTGTCTTGTGCCGTGTCGTGACATTTCTATTTCGCTCTACTGACGCACGACGTTTAGTGCGTCGCTTTTTTTCGAGAGCAGCGAGAAGCATGCATTTCGGTATCCATGCTCTGCGGCCTTGATCTTCGTCCTTTCAGTGCCATTGAACCATAATACGTATCATATGCGCCACGGTTCTTATTTCGACTGCTTCAATAAGTAAACACCAACAAATTATCTATCCATAAACCATAAGACCGTCCCATCCGGTTGATAACAGAGGCAGCACAGCAGGGTTGATATCGATTTCAATACGGCACACAGTTCACACTTCCCGCCACTGGTTGGTGCTCCCGTACAACAACAATCGATAAATAGAGTAGGGAGGGAGAGGAGGCACGAGGGTGATGGGCAAGTATTCGCGTGGTTCAATGTCAAGGTCGCACACGATAGTCTCGCACACTACGGAGCAACGGTTCGCGAGAGTGTTCTCGAGGCTTTTTCTTTTCTACCGTCACGCGATGTACACACCCTGTCGTTGAGGGGCAGTGGCAGCTCAGGGGAGAATGTTGTGTCGTGGCAGTAAAGGGAGAAGGCTATTGACCATCATCAACCACACCACCCACCGTCGTTCAGCAGTCGATGTTAATGTTTTATTTATAACCGAACCGAACGTAAAACCCGTGCTAGAGGAAAACGTTTGGGGAAAAATCGTGCTGAAGTGGCCAATGTTTGGTGGTATTTCGTTCCAACGACGGGGACCTGTAGCAGTTTAGTCGCATTAGCGAACATAATTTGACCTTTGTGTTTTTTTCGTTTTAACAGAATTTGCAAACGATTATGTAATCGCATTATGAATTCTTTTGGCGTTGTGCGAACCTTTAAGCAATTAAATATAAATGAAGCTGTTCCATGACGACTTTTTGAAGAATAATTCCATATTTTAAATGCTAGGCAGGTGTTCTTTTATGGCGTTCGGTTTTTAGTAATCAAGAAACGATCGGCGTACATAAAGGGATGTTTTATTGCGACGAGAACTTCGCTTTAATCCGCGAAACACGTGTTTATTGCCATCCAGAGCTCGTAAATTCTTTGCAAAATAAGCTCATAAACATTCAACCATCCTCCAACCATCTGATAGTGGATGTGTTTTTTCGTGTTTTTTTTGCTGAAAATTACGATGAACGTAGTATTTATCGTACAAACTGGAATCAAAATATCAACCAGTGTGGGTTAATAGCTGACAGCCTTGATTTTTTGTTTCACGATGTAGTTCTATTAAGTGTCCGATAAGAGAGCCTGACCGTGACCGAGTTTGTTTTCATAAAGCCCTAGACAATTGGCAAGCGTGATGCAAGGAATTAGGAATTGCAAAGTAACGATTTGGCAAAGCCCTTTTCGCTATAAAACGAAACGAAATGAAATGAATGTTATCAATATTTGTGTAATGAGACATGATTTGATAATGAATTAGGGTTAAGATTAAGGTACAATCTTGATGCTTTCTTACCCGTGTTTCGTTAATGTACACTGCAATACACAGATAAGCCGAATAGAGTGGCATAAACTTGGTGGTGTGTTGTATTCACCGTTTAATGCGACAATGTTGATAAGGGGGTGTAGTACATGGTGATGTTGATATAAGGGAGTAGTATACTGTGACAGCTTTATCCTATCATTTTTCAATTTTAGAAATTATTTTCATTTGGCACTCTTTCCTCTTTAAATCGTTTTTAAATCGAATGAAACGTTTCAAAATCCAGAATCTCTTCCAATTCTGCAATGTTACAGCAAAAAAAAGGCTTTTAACGTTCGGAACGTACTACCCCTTAATTTTCCCAGCTTACGCACACGGAATGTAAACGCACAATACATGAGTGTGTAACTTTTTCTTCGTCGTAGTAGCCCTAACATATTGCTAATAGTACAATTTCATCATTTTGGTTTAGTTTTTCCATTAAAGTTGATTCCACGCATTTCGGTCTCTAAACTAAATTAATTGTTGTTGGTCGGGGTGTTTCCTTCCTGTTACAGAATCTGATCCAAATCGTCGTCCACCGACGCACCGTTTCTTCGGTACGGGTCACACGGAATCTTCCGTCGTTTAAATATTTGGACTAGTGCCTCTCTCGCTACTATCTCGCTCCAGAGTTTAGACAAAACAACCTGTCAAAATGCATCGCGCAAGAACAGCTCTCCATATGGTGAACCCGATGGGTCAGCAGAACTTCGGATCGTTTCTGCTGAAAAAACCAGCATCCAAGGTAATATTATTGTGCTTTTTTTGACAATGTGTTGTCGTGAAGATTAACTGTGCAAATTGTGCCGTTTTTTCAGCTGACCACGGAACTGGTTGCGGCTTCGTCCGTGAAGCTGTACAACTCCGCCGCAGCTGAACCATTCCTGAATGGTTCCTCGTCAAACTATATCGACGATATGTATAATGCCTGGCTGCGGGATCCGGCTTCCGTGCATGCGGTACGATAGTGTGTGAGATTGTACTGTTGCGTCTTGTAACTAATGAAACATCTTTAATCATTTTAGTCCTGGGATGCATATTTCCGCAACAATTCCTACGCCGCACCACCGAGCTTAGCGCCGGTACCGAAGAATCATGTCCCCGCCGCACAGTACCTCGGCAGTTCGCTACCGGCCGTTGCAGGCGGTGGTGTCGCCGTCGGTGGACGAATCGACGATAAGCTGATCGATGATCATCTTGCCGTGCAAGCTATCATTCGTAGCTATCAGGTAACCTAGCCATTATGAACTATACCTCCAGTTGGTCCTCGGTCCCCCTTCTGCTCCATGCGCAGTACAGAATGTTAAAGATATCGTCCTACTTCGGCGAGAAATTTGTCACATCTCCTTGCTCTCTTTCTCTTGTGTCATACGTCCTCCCTAGACCCATCCATATGTTTCTCGTCTATACCTTTCCTATTTATTCTTGGCGGCCAGTTAAATTGTTATTAAAAGTGTAGTACCTTTGTATACTCCTTCCGATGGCTTAGGATAGCTACTTCCCTCTTCAAATTCTTCAACCCGAAATATCTGTCTTGTATTTATTAGACAACAAGTTGTAAAAATAACCAGCGCTATGTGAAAGTTTATTTTGCAGTCCTCGGAAGGAGTTTTTTGTTTTGTTTTTTTTTTTTTCGTTTTATACATAGCTGCTCTAAACATTTTAGTTTATCTGATTTAAAAAAGGATTTTTTGTTTATCTGCTCGCAATATGATGCGGTTTACGTAATTGTGATTCGGTCCAATTGTGTTGCATGATTGTTCACGTCAATATTTCTGTGAACTTTTAACGAGATATTCAAAAATCATAAATTTAGAAAACATCGTTTTTTTAGTCACACCGATTGAAGGATTCAATATGGCGTAATATTGTAAACATTATTCAAATAACAATATTTTGAAACAAAAAAAAAATGCAACAACACATACATCAGTTAACAAAGTGGCATCGTGTAATCGCCTTAATGAAAGGAACAACCAGAACAAGTAAAAATCATTCAGTCGTGTGGGAACCTTAACCAACATCTTCTGCCTGGTAGATTAGGTGTAACCGATTACATTCTCCCCAGAAGCTAGGCCAATGCTTGTTTGGGTCGTAGAAAAATGCATACGATCGTTTTGCCATTACTTAGAAAACCGATCCACACGCATATCCACATCCAATAAGCGCATTAACGTATTCTATATTTAATCACCAATCCTTCATCGAAAACTACTTACACCCCTCTGCAGTCCCGTGGTCACCTGGTTGCGGACATTGATCCGCTGGGCATTCTGAATGCCGAAATCAACCCGGAGAGAGCGAATCTGCGTGCGAATGAAAAAGTTACCCGCAGTTATATGAACTTCGGTAAATGAAAACGCCTTACTTATTTCTACATATGTTTTTTTCTCTACTACCTCCCGCTAATATTTACTATAACAATTAGCTTCGCCTCTAATACACCGAATTTGCATTTAGTATTTAAGCTTTAATTTAAGGAGCATTTGCTTAACAAGTCTTCGATTTTTGGATTGAGATTCGGATGATGCAGAGAGGAAAGCTATAATTACACCTGCGATAACAGGGCGGTTGCATTCACGGGAATTTTTAATACCTTTTTAATCGGGTTTAAGATTGGGAATTTCGTACGAAGTACAAACTACTCTTTGATATTGTGGAGTTAATGGAGTAAAACGAATAATCTAGCTGTAATTAGTTACGCAGAAGTGATCGAAACAATCTACCCAACAAACGTAATGGGCACCAACCACTAACCTGCTAATTATTATTGGAGTGACGTTTTTTTCTGTATTATTTTGTGAGTGTGTTACTATTCGCAATAGCATTATTCGTCTAGGGGAAGTCTAAAGATGTTTTCAATCCTTTTCATTATATTGTTTAACTCCAAACTGTTTTCAACGACAATTGTTGAATTGACAAAAAATCTTTCTACTGTGTCCCTAGCTGAATAATGTATTGTGGATGTTTTGTTTGTGCGATTATTTTGTTTTGTATTTATGTTCATTGTGCATTGCTGTATTATTACCGTAACGTTTTGTTTGTCCTGTGTGCGTGCGTGCAAATTATCGTGCTGTGTTTTGATGCTAAATATTTGTATACTATTGCCGCTTTTCGTTGCAAACCCTTTGGTTCTGTATTTCCTCTCGTTGTAAAACATTTCCCTCCTTTCCCCAACGTTGTGAATCTTCCCCTCGGTTGCCGATTCGGTGACACAATCGTTTATAGAGCAAATTTCTTCAGCGATCTCTATACTTCCGAAATGAAACATGACCCTGTGAATAGTAATATCGTTTATAGCCCATGCCCAAATATGACTGATTTTTGCCTTTTTTCTTCATTCCATCCTTTTTCTCTCTCTCTTTTAAAATGTGTGCGATACTTTGCTGTACTTATGTGTACAAAATCGACCGGATACTTTAATATGTATGTTTACAAAACAAATTCCATTCTACCATCCGTGCGCGCGCGGTTTTGTCAAATACAACTTTTACACATGCAAACTTAATTTAACTACTCTACGCTCTTCGCTACGATTTTCGTAACCTAACCAAACTTCAAAAATTTTCTACTTTATGTGCACCAACACCCAACGCCACCACCACCACCACCAACCACCGCTACGTGTGTAATTATGATGGTCAACAATTGCAAACTCACCTCACCCACGGAACCTCACACCACAACCAAATTTGGGGGCGATTTTCCGTGGGCATTCACATTGTGGTGTGCGTTTGTGTTCTGCGTGTAAATGTGTGTGTGCGTGTGTGTATGTATGTCTCTCAATGTAATGATGTATAGATCAGAGGGCATAACGTAGCCCGTCTTGACCCGCTCGGCATCAATAGTGCAGACCTGGACGATAAAACTCCGCCAGAGTTGCTGTACTCGTCCTACCGTTTCGGTGAGTATCGATCGCGGTTCGTCAGGAGACCTATGTTAATGTGTAGAGTCGTAAGCCACCTGGATGCCCACCACCTATAATCTCCTGCTACTCACGCGCGTAGGGTGTATCAATTCATCTCACACACCATTATTTCGCCACGCCTGTCTCACTGTATTTCCACAGTTATGTGTTCTTTTTTCTTATCCCGGTTTTCATACGTTGCTCTCTTGCTCCAGTTATCATTTTACATACGATACACGTTAGAAGGAAAACACTTCATTTGTTCATCATTTTTTCGACCATGGTTTACTGCTAAAACGTGATCTCTGTCTATCCGGATATTGTCGATTTTCTTCTCATTTCTCACATTATTGGAAAAGCTAAGAAATAAAACTGCTCAAAATCATGAATCTTTGAAGATCAATCTTTAAAGTTGAATGATTCGATATTAGTAGAGATTCGAAGTTATTTATTCCGATTCATGCATCTGAATCAGAGTCATCCATCACCATTTCGAACGTATCTTTTGGACTTATGATCCTGTATTTTCTATTGAAAGTCTTGCATAAAACAACGCTAAGCTTGAGCCTACCCCAAAATAAGCCAGTAAAACTGCAGATATTGTTTTTTTTTTGTGACGTAAATTTGCCATTGAACAATGAAACTTAATCTCAATTATGTTTGATTTCTGATTCTGTTTCCTTTTCTTCTTTGAATGCCGTTGTTTTCCTCCATACTTTCATTCGATGTTTTACGTTTGAGCATTTGTTTGTGCACTTTTCATTTCCTCGATCATTAGTTCACCAAAGGATCTTGGAGTGTGTAAGCAATGAAGATCGTCTACTGCTGTTGGGGATGAGTAAGGAAGAACACCACAAAACAGAGTAGAGCATGCGCTCTATCTACTTTAAAAGATTAATCTATTTAGACTTGCCAATGCTTATACATACTTTGTACATAATAGAATACTGTTATTTTGTATACTTTTACACATCAGTTGTTTGTTTGAGTCAAATTTTTGTTTGTTTCTATTTCGTGTATGCTTTTTTTTCCTGCACTATTATCTCTCTCACTTAGCTATAGGCTGCCTTCACAGGCTATATAGCACTACTTTGCTTTATTTTCCTGTATATTTGCATTGCTTTTTTCACAATTTTATAACCAGACAGCATACTAACAAACAATTTCTATCGGGCGTGAATTGGAAAAGGCTCGTGTGTAGTAACTCTGATTTGATGCATTTGAACTTTTCTCACTGATCTGTTTTTTCTACCCCATTTATTTCTCTATTTCTCTATCAATCTTTCCTTTTCTGCACCGCTTGGGAATGTAAGAATGCAGTTCTAAGTGCTATTTTCGTTGCTTTTACGCACAAATATATTGGTAACCGTATGGCACACAGTGCGCACGATGCTCGTCGATGCCTGGCTAAATGAGATCTAAATCAGTACACAACAATAGGCGCTAAAACATAACATCCATTGATAAAATTATCCCTTCTGTTTGCATTAATTTCTTTTCTTTTGCGTAGATTATTATCGGCTCTCATCTCCAACAAGACACAAAATAAAGTTATCCGAATTTCAATCTTTTTTTATTACAATACTCCGTTTAAAATAATTTTTAACCGCAATCTGTGATGTTTTGAAATTAAAGTTTTGCAATTGAACAAAAGCGTGTTGAAGTAAAAAATTGAAGCATAAATTCCATGCTAAAAAAAATGTTCAATTCTTGCAACATTTTAATTATTCTCATCAGGACAGTAGAATAGAAACACAGACGTAAATGAAAAATGAAGACATTCGCTGAAGCATACCGATCAACGCAGTGAAAAATTTTATGTTTAATGTCCGTTTATTCGATGCAATTCGTCCACGTTCAAAGTCGAGATGCGTTGTTCGGTTTGCTTTTGGTGTGTGGTGAATATATGTGAATGCTGTACATACGGAGGATGTTAAGAGGAAATTACTAATACGTACAAGTTTTTCTTCTATGCACATTCATGTCCATCATTGATGCCTGCGTAAAACAGAGGAAGCCGACATGGAACGTGTCTTCAAGCTGCCGAGCACGACATTCATCGGTGGCAAGGAAAAGTTTCTGCCCCTGCGGGAAATTCTGGGCCGGCTGGAGAAGGCATACTGCAACAAAATCGGCGTAGAGTTCATGTTCATCAACTCGCTAGAACAATGTAACTGGATTCGCGAGCGATTCGAAACGCCCAACATCATGACCTACACGAACGAGGAGAAACGTCTCATTCTGGCCCGTCTGACGCGTGCGACCGGTTTCGAAGCGTTCTTGGCGAAGAAATTCTCGTCGGAAAAGCGTTTCGGTCTGGAGGGTTGCGAAATCATGATTCCCGCGATGAAGGAGGTTATCGATGTGTCGACGCGGCTGGGCGTGGAGTCCATCATCATGGGTATGCCACATCGTGGTCGGTTGAACGTGCTGGCCAACGTGTGCCGCAAGCCGCTGCACCAGATCTTTACGCAGTTTGCTGGTTTGGAAGCTGCTGATGATGTATGTAAAATGGGGGGGATTAAAAGTTGCCAACCGAGATTGATTTTCATTTAATTTCACTCTAGGGCTCCGGCGATGTGAAATACCATCTGGGTACGTACATTGAGCGGTTGAACCGTGTGACGAACAAGAACATTCGGTTGGCTGTCGTCGCCAATCCGTCCCATCTGGAGGCTGTCGATCCGGTCGTCCAGGGTAAGACGCGTGCCGAACAGTTCTACCGTGGCGATGGCGAGGGCAAGAAGGTGATGTCGATCCTGCTGCACGGAGATGCGGCCTTCTGCGGTCAGGGTGTGGTGTTTGAGACGATGCATTTGTCCGATCTGCCCGACTACACCACGCACGGCACGATTCACATCGTGGTGAACAATCAGATTGGCTTCACGACCGATCCGCGTCACTCGCGTTCATCCCCGTACTGTACGGATGTGGCCCGTGTCGTCAATGCACCAATCTTCCACGTCAACGGTGACGATCCGGAAGCGGTAATGCATGTATGCAAGGTGGCTGCTGAGTGGCGTGCCACCTTCCACAAGGATGTTATCATCGATATCGTGAGCTACCGCCGCAACGGACACAACGAAATTGATGAGCCAATGTTCACGCAACCGCTGATGTACAAGAAGATCCGCGGTACGAAGCCTGCGCTTGACATTTACGCTAATCAGCTCATCACGGAAGGTGTGGTGACGGCGGAGGAGGTCAAGAGCGTGAAGGACAAGTACGAGAAGATCTGCGAGGAAGCGTTCGAGCAGGCGAAGACCGAAACGCACATCAAGTACAAGGACTGGATCGATTCTCCGTGGTCCGGTTTCTTCGAGGGTAAGGACCCGCTGAAGGTTGCACCGACTGGTGTGATCGAGGAAACGCTGGTACACATCGGTAACCGATTCTCGTCGCCACCACCGAACGCGGCAGAATTCGTCATCCATAAGGGTTTGTTGCGTGTGCTGGCCGCACGTAAGGAAATGTTGGAAAACAAAACCATCGATTGGGCGTTGGCGGAAGCGATGGCGTTCGGTTCGCTGCTGAAGGAAGGCATTCACGTCCGTCTGTCGGGACAGGACGTCGAGCGTGGCACTTTCTCGCATCGTCATCACGTGCTGCACCATCAGACGGTTGATAAGGCAACGTACAGGCCGCTGTGCCATCTGTACCCGGACCAGGCCCCGTACACGGTCTGCAACAGCTCGCTGTCTGAGTTTGGTGTGCTCGGTTTTGAGCTCGGTTACTCGATGACCAACCCGAATGCGCTCGTTTGCTGGGAAGCGCAGTTCGGTGACTTCAACAACACCGCACAGTGCATTATTGATCAGTTTGTGTCGTCGGGACAGGCGAAGTGGGTGCGCCAGAGTGGTTTGGTGATGCTGCTACCGCACGGTATGGAGGGTATGGGACCGGAACATTCGTCGGCCCGTGTCGAGCGATTCCTTCAGATGTGTTCGGACGATCCCGATTACTTCCCGCCGGAGTCGGATGAGTTTGCCATTCGGCAGCTGCACGACATCAACTGGATCGTGGCGAACTGTTCGACCCCGGGCAACTACTTCCACCTGCTGCGCCGTCAGATTGCGTTGCCGTTCCGCAAGCCGTTGATTGTGCTGACGCCTAAGTCGCTGCTGCGTCATCCGGAGTGCAGAAGCAACTTCAGCGAGATGACCGATGGAACCCAATTCCAGCGGTAAGGTGTATAACGGTGTGCTCATGAAAGCATCGCATTAATGTGTTTTTTTTTTTACTTTCAGATTGATTCCCGATGCATTGACCGCCGAAAACCCGAACCAGGTGAAGCGTGTAATCTTCTGCACCGGTCGTGTGTATTACGATTTGCTGAAGGCGCGTCGTGACCGCAAGTTGGACAGTAATATTGCGATCAGCCGCATCGAACAGGTTGGTGTTCCATCAGTCGGTATTGTTAATAACAACATTACAATGAAAATATGCGCATTTCAGATTTCGCCCTTCCCGTACGATCTGGTGAAGGCCGAGTGCGCCAAATATCCGAACGCTGAGCTGGTGTGGGCCCAGGAAGAACACAAGAACCAAGGCTGCTGGACGTACGTGCAGCCACGCTTCGACACCGCGATCAACTCGACTCGTGATTTCAGGTGAGCATTTATTCCGCTGGATATGATATCGTGTACGGTTACGTTTTCTTGTGTTCGTTGTCCATCCATCTGTTCATCTCTTACGAAAATACTACACAAACAAACCATAAAAATACAGCAGACACGAAGACACACCTACCTACATGCACTAAACAAAACTAAAACATTTCTTTGGTTCGGATTTGTCGGAATGGGGGTTCTCCTGTATTCGCTCCACCGCCACCCTGTATGATGCCTGTTTCCTTTTGAAATGAAAAACACCATCATTCCTCCTATCTACGGTTTGGTTGCAGCATCTTTCTTGATTAATTGGTATACAAAAAAACACATACACTACATACAGAACATATGCACCACCACTAAACCACCGCCTACATTCCTTTTCCTCCTTCATATCATGTTTGTCTACGTTCCATGCTCATCCACTATTTAAATGTTTTAGACAAAACACGTACAAAAAACCAACCTTCCTACTTGAATAGGTAAAAGGCATTTCGTTTCTTCCTGCTCTGCACCCCCTTAGTACTGAACTGCTGTGCCACTTGTTTTTTTCCCCTATTTTTCTATCTCTTCCATACTCACCAATAAAAAAAAAACTTTAATTCTTTAGATAAAAAGCGCACCCTTATTCTACTACTGCACCTCCACCCCGTATTACTCTCTTTGCGATGCTCTCTATTTTCCTTTCTATCACCTCGTTCCCCTCTGTCTGTTTCTTCGCTCTATTTATCTGTTCTTTAATCGTATGCTAGTAGAGTTGCGCATTAGTAGACGGTACCGTATGTAGTACACAATTGGCTGTAATGAGATAAGTGTTTTAAAGGAATTATCACCCTTCAATCGGTAGTTCGGGGTTGTGGTGGGATGCAATTTGAGTGACGGATGCACTGATATACGGGATAGAAGGAGCGCGCGTACTTGCTTAACAGAAGTAATAGTTTAAATTATTTGGCCAATTGTACAAACATATCTAAAATGTTAGTTCGGTGTTGGGTTTTGACTCTCTACAACATCTACTTCTTAGGAATAGTGAGAAATGCCAACAGGCTTAACAGCGCATAATATTAGGAAATTAACTTAATTCGTGGCAATTTGTGGGGGTTGAGCAAGGGCAAAGCTTTTGTTTTTAGCAATAATAAAACTTAATAGGTTAATCAGGAAGAAGGTCCTCTTCTCACAACTTTCTTATCTTTTCTGTAAGATATTTATCTTTCTCTAGAGAAATTCTTCTCTTAGGAGATACTCTTGTGCCTGCCTACGATGAAAATATTATTCTTTCTTTTAAGCTGAGAAGTAATAGCTATCCTTCTGTAGTCTTACAATTCAATATTTTAATTCCCCAAAAACTCTGAAATTTGTCGTATATCGGTATCTATGTAAGATAATGAGGCAGCGGGCAAGTAACAGATGAAATTCATAGTATAAGTAAGAATTTCGACAGTCAACATTGAGTTGACGTGTTATTGCAATACGGATTTGGATAAAAAACTGGACAAGTGAAGACGAAAGGTTCCCTTTGCACCTCATTCATCGATACAAAGTTTATCGGTACAAAGAGATTAATTTCTTTAGCTAAATTCAATGAAGGTCTCCTCTGTTTGTAAAGTAGTTTTTTTTTGCGAAAAAAGAAACTAGCACCCTATATCTAGCTAAACTGCCATGAATTAAGTTAACGTACTAATACAAAGTATTCAACCAAACAAATTTACTCAGTCCCCCTCACTGCTGTTCACCACTTTACGTTATCATTTCGGCTCAATTTTAGATAATGCCATAAAGTTATTTTTCATGTGTTTTTATAATTTTGTTTTGCATTTCAATCAGTTGATAATAATGTCTCTATTTCCTTACTTGCTAATAATACACTTTGTGACATCCCTAGTGTGTTGAACCTTTTTTATTTGTATGTTTTTTTTATTATGTTTGATTGATGTTTGGTTTGAATAGCAGTGATTTCTTCGTTTTTTTTGTGTTATTTTATTATTGATTGTGATAACGTAATGAATTAGTATTGTTCTTTAGTTTTGACGATAAGTTGCATTATCGCATAGAAATATTTATTTTCTTTACACAACAAAATCAGTGGTAGTTGCAATCGCTTTCAAGCTACGTTTACCTTAATCGGCGTTAAGCAAAGGCGAGAAATGTTTTCCTATCTTATCCCGTTCACCCATAACATGAAAAAAAATGCTTCACACGATTTAAACGAAATTGAATTCGGACACAACAAGCAAAAGCAATCGACCAACACGAGGCCCTCCCTCTCGTTCTTCATTTTGCAGCGTCGAGGGCGACGAAGGAGCAAATGAAGGTGGTTACAAAGATGTGTTTGAAGCATACAAACCTAAAAAACGGCCGTCGACCGCTGGCAGCGATACCCGACAGGAGCCCGCGGCATCAGTGCATTCGCCGCCAAGCGTCACTAGTACCACCACTACGGTGCCCGCCGGAACTGACGCGCCCTCCGCCAACTCACCCAAGCCCCAAAGTTCTTGGTTTAGTCGTTTGTTTGCGTTTGGCAGTGCGGAAACTGCTAATGGCTCCAATGCTAGTGCCGCTACTGCTACCGCCACCGCCGGCCCGGCGCAAATCCAACAGCAAACACTATCCTCCACATCTACATTCCCATCATCCACCTCCACTAACGATAACCGTAGCCAACGTGCCAATATTCATAACCACAACCCTACTCCTAATGCCCGTATTGACAGCGTGCAAGAAGAAAAGCTTGTGCAGCAGAAAACCGGCCAAGGATTCAATATCCCGCAGGGTACATTTAACTCTCCGACGAGCGGTTCCGCGGCCAGCAAGGGTCGCAAAGTGCGAATCTCATCGCGACCACTTAGGTGAGGGGCCTCAAAAAAACAACAAAAAAAAAACCATACACAGACCCAATCTCTCTCTTCCTACTAGCTACTACTACCCGTAATAATATGAATAATTATAGTGTAGCCGCAGCAGCAGCAGCGTTAGCAGCGCTAGCGAGCGGCTACAGCGCTGTGTATGCTTATTGCTATTTAACGTGTCAACCTTGCGCAGCAGTAGCTTGTTGTAAAGTTCAGTAAATTCTGCAAAACACATTGTTTGTCATTTTGCTTTCGTTTTATGAATCGTTTAAATGCTTTTTTTTTCTTTCGTGTTGCAGTTATGTTTGTTTCTTAGTATTATCATTTTTAAAGCCATTATAATTGACTAGTTGAAAGATGCTTCTGTTTGTCTATTGTTATCGTTGCTGCGCAATGTTAGCACCTCGTGAATTGGTTGATATTGTCAAATTTTAATATTATGTTCATCTTTAGTTTTCATTTCACTAAAGATTAATTGGCACTTTGATATAATTGGTAGTGCATTAGTTTAAAACAATCAAGCACTTTGTTTTATTATTTTTTCTATTACACAAGTGCGTTGTTTGTTATAAATTATTTAAAAATTTACGTTTTTTATTGTTTCACAAATTATTTTTAGCCATGATATGATAAGTTTGGTTTAATAACATCTGTGTTTGCATGTACGTAATAATTTGCGATTACTGTAGTGTCACTAACGGATAGTGTTAAGTATTATTTGATAATTTATTTATTAACCGTTACTTATTGGATGTGAATTAAGCTAACCATAGTTGGCAAAAGGAATTGTTTTCTTAGCGATCGTTTACTACCACTTTTACTACTAACTGTTTAATGCTTTTGCATCTGTACAATAATCCGCTTTAAGTTGTGTGACAATTTTCCCCTGCCTGCGTGCTTAATTTTCTGTGTGGCTTGGCTCCTTTCACAAGTTATGCTTTTTACTTTGGCAGTAACCATTGTCACGTTGTATATACTGTCAGTGAATCCATTTCTGTTTTACACGCAATCTACACTGTTATACCACTTTTCGTTACTCGTTCGTTCAGATTCAATGTTGTGTATACATCCTACCCCATATTACAGCGTGTTTTCCATGACAATCGTAACCCCCAACATCATTTTTCCATATATTTTTGTGTTTTGTATCGAATTAACAACCACATTTGATTGAACGATGCATTGTTGCTAAATTTGCTCTAGGATATTAAAGTTTCCACTGTTTTACCATTGAGTCTGTATGGTTAAAGGACTAATACTAACTTTGTTTTCGTTTTACTTTTCCCCATATTTCTGTTTTCGACTGCTACGACAACGACAATATGTTATGCGATCTACCTACTGCCCTACCACTCTACTCACAGCTATGTTGGACGTCCATGTGGTGCATCTACCGCCACGGGCTCGAAGGCCCAACACATGAAGGAATTGAAAAATCTTCTGGACGACGCGATGGCCTTGTAAAATGGTTTGTGAGAGGTGCTGCAAAACACAAGGGTCTTTTGTGTTGTGGGTTGGTAACTACTAGTCCCTCCTACGCAGCATATAGGCAACACCCTGATGAAAGGAACCGGCAGACGAGCGCGTGGCGATGATCTTTTTTTGTTTTAAATGAGGTTTCCTATCCCTTTGCTCGACAAACGATAACACACAAACGACACAGGGACCGAATGGTACGAACAGCGGTTTTATTTGTTAACCGCCGGACTATATTCTACGATATTACAAAGTGTAACAGGATATCCTTCAACATCCTACGAGGACACGGGGCAGTATGTACGGCAGCCCTCCGCGGCTGCCTACTGTTTGCTCGGTTATTTATGAAGTTTGGCGCTAGTTTTAGTAGTTCTATTTAATGCGATAGGTGCGAAAACAATGATACATTTAACCATTAACACAGTTATGAAGTGAATAAAATCAAACAGTTGCGAAAACGGTGTGAGAATACACAAAACATGCAAAACTAAAGCTTGTTTGTTAGCATCAATGTAGCAGCAAGTGCGGGTATATTCGTTTTGTTTCACCAACACACAGATCCTAACCGGCGCTACTCCCTAAGTGTAATAGTTTTCTAGAGGAAGCAAGTGGGAAAGATGAAGCTCATCTTTGCAAGGATAATAATAGTTTACATGCAAACAATACATCAAAAACGCAAGCACATATGCGGAACCTATACATACATTTATTTTAATTAATTAGTAAATGTGAAAAAAGCAACAGGAATAGAGATAATTCTGCGCGTTGCGGCAGAGTTGTTGGTGTGTGCGCTTGTTTTGCTCACAGCGCAAATGAAGCCACGGCCTACACCGGCATATTTATTTATATACATTCATACGTTTTTTTTCTTCTCTGCTTTCCTTTCACTGTAACGATGAATGAATTTAATGATCTAGTAAAACAAGGCTCACTAGCACTATTTTATTCTGTTGTTGATTGATGTAGGAATGAGCGGTGAGGTTGTTCTCGTCACGTGTAGATTGTTGAAGGATTCAGTGAATTAAAAGTAAAAAAAAAACAGTCTGTTGCGCTCAATAAATGCACAGATGGAGTAAATGTGTTTTGTTTTGTTTTCTTTTTCTCATCTCGATTTAGTTTAATGTTCATTTAACCTTAGTTTTATTTATGTTTTGTCCGTAATTGCTTCTTATAGAATGATGCGTGCAAACAAATAGCGATTATTGCTCCTAACCATGCAGTAGTATAAGGCGCCACTAACATTTAGCTACATACCTACAAGTGCTTTGCATTATAACGTTGGTACCAGCAACCAGATGTAATGTTACGGGGCGATCCGTTACAGGGCGTAACCAGGGATTAGAATCTTCGTGAATGGAAGTCGATTTTCCTCTTTCGTTGCAATACTATTTAAATGAATTATTCCCCATGCTAAGGGCGATGCGTTGCTGCACGTGCGCTGATAGTTAAGAACGAATTGTATCATGATGAAATCGATTGGTGCTTTCATTTTAAAGTGGAGAAATTTGACAAACCAAAATCGTTGAGCTACTACGTGAACTACTACTGTACTACGATTGGGACACAAACGTTATCAATGTGCAAACTGATACTAAATGATAGAAAAGTACATACACAAAAGTAAAACGTTAAGCAAATCTAGAGTTCTCTTACTCGCGAGGACCGTAGTTTGGTAGTGGTACCATTTTAAGTCATCCTTCTTCCTCTTGCTATACTAACCAGTTTCGGCCGGCCTTTATACCGGTGCGTGTTAAAAGTCGAACCTGTGTGCAAACTAAATGGACAGTGCAGTATTTAAAAACAACAGAGCAAGCTCTCGCTCTCTCTATCTCTTACCTATAGAATATTCACACGCACAAAGTGCTTTAAGTGGTTGTAAATACACTTCTTGTTAGGGAAAATTGGGAAAAGGAACACAACCACAGGATATGTGTGGAATAACAACGGCACTGCTTAAAACTAGAACTGGGGAGAAACGCAGCTTAATAAAGAGTTTCCATGTAAAGGTTGGATGATAATGTTGCGCAATGTGTAAGGATATATTTTGGATGCACTTTTTAAGCACTACTTCACACACCCTAGCACTGAGTTCAACTGGCACAGATTCAAATGAAACATGTCTAACTTATGAAATGATACAACAAATATGACCCTTTATGACGCACTGTTGGGGAAAGTGATAAAAGGGACTAAAATAAAGCAGAACATACATAAGAAAATAGCACACGCAACACGAGGTGTGTTCGATGCCATTTGGGTAGCGGTTTAGATTGAGAAAAGAATCATCGCGTTAAACGATCACATTCATATAATGCGCTTCATTTTACGATTGCAGTTACGTCGGTCGAGTTGTGTCGGCGTCTACGGCTACCGGTACGAAAGCAACCAACACTCGAGAACACGATCTCTTTTTGAAAGATGCCATGAGCATTGGATCGCCTCCGAGAAGGATGCCTCCGGCTAGTGGTACACTACTACCAGGCCCAAACGGTTCAAGCGGAAAGCGGATTGAGAAAATCAAACGTATCGGGTTTGCCTCCTTCTTGTTCTAATGGGAAAGTGAAGATGGTCGCAAGTTTGCGAAACATCAACCTTTCGGAAATATATTCTCTCCGAACCGAATGAGGTATGTTAGGTAGATAGTTGATTAATTTATTTCATTCAAATTTTACATGTGAATATACGTTCTTCTCTTCTCTGTTTTCTGGGTGTAGAACGCAATCGACAAACGATTCGTGCTTGATGAGTTCCTGTGGTTTTGTAATGCATGTATGTTTTACCTACTTAAACGATAATTAGTAGGTTCGCTTCTGTCCGTCTTCCTTATTCTCCTATCGTCGGCGTCGCTCGGAAGATTTCTTAAGCTTCTTTGGTCCCTTGACGAAGCACCAGTCGACGGAAATCGTCTGTCCAAGCACCTCCGAACCGTTCAGTGCTTCTTTCGCCGCTAGCGCTTGCTTGTACGTTTCGTACTCCACCAACGCGTAACCCTTGAGGAAGCCGGTCCGGCGGTCCAGATTGAGGTGAATGTTTTTGATGTCACCGAACTCGCAGAACTTCTCCTGTATGTCGTCCTCCTGCGCTTCCTCGTGAATCGATGTCACGAACAGAATCCATCCTTCGACCGATCGCTGTGGGCCTGGTTCCGCTTCCTCTTCGTCGTCCTGCATTCGCTCGTAATCGATAGTTTCCCGGGGAATGCTTTCATTGCCGAAACCGCGTCCTTTTCGTTTGCGGGCCTTCTCCTTCAGACGTGCGATTCCCTGATCGCCATCTTCGTCCACCTCGAACTCCTCGTGGTTGTAGATATCAAGCACATCGGCCATTCTGTGTTAAAATGTGCGTTTAAGGCGAATATTTTCACAAAACTTTTGCACTGCTCCGCTTCGTGGTTGATGTTTGCAAACTTTCTCCGAGTCGATGTGTTTTGACCGAATTGACAGCTGTCAAAGGCAACAGACAGCACGCCGGTTGAAAATGCTGTCAGTTGGTGCTGTGAGTTTTTATGTTCAAAATTAGAAATCGTTATCATTCCACACTCAATTCAAAATAAATTAATGTGTAGGTTTTAGCGTTGTTTTGTATATATTTTAGTTTATTTGTTCATTTTCACTGTACACTTTACATAACAATCGTTCTAATATAGTCACAATGAGACAAAATAATAACCAATTTATCTATTTCTACACCACCATCAACTGTACTACTAGTGGAAAATCTCGAGGATAGATGAACATCAGTGGTAGGGTTTTAAAATTAGTCAACAACGCTTCCCGTTAAATCTTGCACCTTTCCGGTGGTATAAGCAGACATCTTCTACATTCATCACTTTTTCTCGTTATCATTCGTTTTCTTGTTACCAATATTGTACAACCGATTCTGTGTGTCCCATAGCTTTGTATAAAGACCTCCGCTTCTTAGCAATTGATCGTGCGTACCACGCTGACCAACACGCCCATTCTCAAGAACTAATATCTCATCTGCATCCATCACGGTTGACAGGCGGTGGGCAATGCAGATGCTGGTACGATTATCCGTTGCACGTGCCAATGCTTGAAGGATGTTCTACAAACCGGAGAAAAAAACGTTAAAATGTTGTATAATTCCTTTGGTGCATTCTTGCTCACGTGTTCGGTGATCGAATCCAAACTGCTTGTGGCTTCGTCGAATATAAGGATGGGTGAATTTTTCAAGATTGCTCGCGCTATCGCTACCCGTTGCTTTTCACCGCCAGATAGTTTAAGGCCCCGTTCGCCAACTTGTGTATCGTACTGTCTCGGCCATTGCTGTATCGAGTCGTGCAGATCCGCCATTCGGGCAGCATCCTCAAGCTGTGCCTGCGATTTCGACAAATCACCATAGTGGATGTTATGTCGGATGGTATCGTGGAACAGTACCGAATCTTGCGGCACAACGGCAATCGCTCGCCGTAAGCTTTGCAGATCCACCTCCCGGATGTTTTGTCCATTGATCAAGATCTCACCCGTGCTGGGTTCGAAAAAGCGGTAAAGCAAACGCACCATCGATGACTTCCCCGAACCGGATCCACCGACAATGGCTATCTTCTGACCGGCCGGGATGGTAAACGAAAGATCCTTAAAAATGTCGTTACTCTGCGCATACCGGAAACCAACGTTCCGGAACTCGATCGAAGCCGTCTCGCGGCGCACGTCTAGCGGTGGCGCATTAACGCGGCTCTGGATCGCACTCTGGACGCCCATCAGCGTAAACATTGTGCGCATATCGAGCAATGCCTGGCGGACCTCGCGATACACACTCCCAAGGAACCCGAGCGGTATCGACAGCTGAAAGAGAAGCCCATTCACCATCACCAGGTCGCCAACCGTCATACGGCCCTGTGCGATCTCATTTGCCGCCATCACCATAATCGTGCTCAGAGCCACGCTGAAGATGGCATTCTGGCCAAAGTTTAGCAGCGCCAAACTGGTGCTGGTCTTCAGACTAGCGTCTTCATATTTCTTCAACACCTGATCGTAACGATTCGCTTCGTACTGTTCGTTGTTGAAATATTTCACCGTTTCGTAGTTGATCAGCGAATCCACGGCCTTGTTGCCCGCTTCGTTCTCCGCCTGGTTCATGTAGATGCGGAACTTGGTACGCCACTGGGTTACCGCGAGCGTGTACGCACTGTACACACCAACGCAGCCCATCGACAGGGCAGCATAGGCCATGCCACACTTGACGCCAAGTATGCTTGACACGAGCGCCAGCTCAAACATGGTCGGTACCACGTTAAACACCATCGCCGTCAGCACGAAGTTGATGCCACGCGAGCCACGATCAATCGTCTAGGGAATAGAGAGGAATAGAGAGGAACAATTATTTGTCGTCACTCGGTCCCCCGGGGGGTCTGTATATCGTACCTTCGAAAGCGCACCAGTTTGTTTGCTAAGATGAAACTGTAGATCGAGATTGTGCAAATGCAGGAACACATTGGTGGCAATTTTGCGTATCGAATGCTGGGCAACGCGCGCAAAAACTGCGTTCCGGAGCTCGTTGAAACCAGCAGCACCGGCACGCGCAATACCATCTGTATGAGAGAGTGTCCAACCACGGTAGAAGAAGTGCATTAGAACGCGAAACACAGTATCCTTTTCCTCATTGTCTTACATCCCAACAGCACGGAGATCGTTAATGCGGAGGCGGCTTGCGGTACCGTGTCCATGCTCAGCAGGTTCAGATTATCAACGCCCATCTTAAATAGGAACGGAACACATACATTCAGCACCTTTGCTCCACCCAGCAAGCTTAACGAAATTAGAACGCTGAAAAGGAAAGTTAAGGTAAAGTAAGGTTCGCTTTTCACGATCACGGTCGAGTTTTTGGCAGTTTCATCTTACCGTTTTCGCACCATCGCATCATCCTTCGGCCAGATGTAGGTCGCCATCGCTTTGATCATATCCGTCGCCGTAATTTCCGGTCCATCGTACGTGCCGATCGATTCGCCCGACGCCGGATGGTGCCCTAGATGGAAACAATGACGAATGGGTGTTGGTTGTTTCGTGAATGGTGCTTGCAGTGAGGGTTGTGATGGGTGGGAGACCCCGTACGAAGTTATGGTAGGTGGTTTCGCTCGTTGCCCCGCGAGCGGCGATGATGATGAATGCAACCGATAGTACCGTTCCTGCTGAGCTAGCTGTTGGCGTTGCCGTTTCGGGCTGTGGGGAGACATTTCCTTCGCTAAACTACCCGCTGGCAGTGAGTCGCTATGAATGGCACGGATTCCCCAAGATGAAACACCACCGAGGGCTGTTCGAGCGATTCGATCGTTTCGTTCGATTTTCATATTTGCGTTAGCCGAGTGTGTGTAAAATATTCGGGCGCGAAGGATCATCATCATGGGTTTGTTTCGATTTTTCAAAATGGCAATGTGAGAAAGGGGAGAAAGAAAAAAGAGGTACCAGAGAGTAACGTAACACCCCAATCAGAGCAATGTCTTTCGACTCAAAACGTAAACGTAAAATGTTCAAACAAATAACACATAACGAAGTTCTTAATTTGTGCATTTTCCACTCACAATCACAATCAGCTCGCGTGGAAAGTGGAATAATTTTGAAATCTTTCGCGTACATGTCCACGATGTGGTACGGTCACAGCTCTGGATGACCTTTTGAAGTAACGTGTGTGCTAAATAATACAAAATGGGAATGGGCAAACATATCGGAGGGTACTGAGGAAAGCAAACTTTTCATAAGCAAAACGATCTACACTTGGAATGTATTTTACAAAAAGGGGACTAATTTTAAATGGCGATGGAAAATATTAATGAAGACAATGACATAAATTTAGGTAGAATTCTATGTTCTATAAGCCTTCTGCTAGACGCCCTACTGGTCAGCTAGAATCTTAACAAACGCCAATCAAAGGCAGGAGCGATCAACTGTATTTTGGTGTTGGTCTAAAAATTAATGGATTCGATCTGTTATTGGATTACTCTAAAATGATCTATTCTTCATAGCCGAGAGCCATTTGCGTTGGATTGGCTGAAATCCATAATCTTCAGTACTTCGTTCTCGGTCTACCACTTCCGCCTCAGAAATATCTCCTTGTTCCATTGTTTTGTCTGATTGATTAGACCTCCAGGGAGAATGAAGACATCGTTTTGGCTATGATCTTCAACGTTAGATTCTGCTGAAGGTATTATAGTGAAATTTTTAAATTAAACTGCTAATGTTATCCAATTTTGTCTGTGCACAGTAAGATAGCTACAAAAGATGAAATGATGCTGAATTTTTCGTTACACAGTTGGGAACTTGCATGTTAACGTACTAAACGATAAGATGTATGTATTATAATGTAATAGGTTAGTAATTTTCTTTTCTTGTAGTGGATTCTTACATGGAACTTCAAAACATTACAACACAGCAGCTTATTAGCAAATGCACGAAGGTCAGTAATGTGGAAGGCACAATTTAGATGTAAAACTTGCATTACGCATAGGTGCATCTAGAGAAAACTCAAAATAAAAGTCGAATAATTACCACTCTATTTGAATCCTTTCCTTTTTCTTACCTTTTTTCTTCTTTTGGAAGATGTTCAGGAGGGCATTCTCGGTCGCTTGCTGATTATTCGCCGGTTTCGTATCGGTGGAATAGCTGCGCCTCTGAGCCCATGGCTCCAGCAAGCTTCTTCTTTTCCGGCTGTCATTGTACCAGCTTGCGACAACGACCGCACTAACATGCAGTTGCTAATTTTTTAAAATACAAAATCGTCCAGGTGAAGCAAACAATTACACTGTTACTTAAAAGCTATTTTTAATTTTATTCAAAAATGCACCACACTCTCGACGGTACTCTCGGTAAGCGGTTCCGGCAGGACTGAGCTCCGGCAACGTGTTTAATCCTTCGACGCTTTGTGTGATTTCCAGCAGTAAAAAATCCACCAGACGAAGTGCTATTGCTCGGATCGGTTCAAGCGGTGGCGTTGATGCAAATGCGACCATTTTCATGTGGTGAATGTTACGCTCCAGAAACAGAACCGTCAGGCAGACGGCTAGATTGTGACTGAGCAGATCGTCCGCCACGAAAAACAACTGCTCGTCCAGGTGGTGATCGGCCAGAAAGCGATACTTTTCGCGTGGCAAGCGCAAACAGCGTAGCTCCGGATCGTGTTTGATGAAAGCGTTAATAGTGCCTATGGTAAGCTCTACAAAGTCGTCCGGATTCGAGGCAATGAAAAATCCATACTCGAGCAACAATTTGGTGTTGTTGTGTGGGCCGTAACTGATGAAAATTTGACTACCGGGTTGGTATGCCGTGTCGGTTTGAAGATTATAGCATAGCTCCATCGGTTGTTCCTTTAGCAAACGATCCCGTATCTGTGCGATCGATAGTGACAGTTCACTGTGCGTTTTCGTACCACACTGGTGGTTGAAGAAGTCCAGAAACGGTGCCAGTGCCATGGATGGTTCATCTGCTAGAAAATCCTCAAACAATGATCCGGACGGTAGAAAGCTGTTGATCATTTTAACTGCCATCGGGTCGAGGAAAACGCTCCGAGTGTTAACCACAAAGTAAGCCCATTTAAATTTTTCCAGTTCGATAGTGTGCTTGAATTCCTCGCGCAGGACGGATTGAATTTTCTCCATTGCGCCCTTTATCTGGCCATTTTGTTCCACCATTCTTTGTAGCAACACTTCCGATAGATAGACCAGCTCTTGCTTTGTGCAAAAGTATGGATTCGTGAAGCTGGTTGGAAGTGCTTGAAGATACGCATCCAAGCGGGAGCACTTGCTTACACACAAGTAAAACGCCAGCAGGGCCTGAAAGGAAAGCTTTTCCAGCGAAAGCGCACTCTCTTGTAGAGCTACCTCGTCGAACATATTGCGGAAATCTTCATCACGTTCGAGAACATTAAGGCCAATCATGGCTTCGTACGGCAGGGCTATCAGACAATCTCCATGCTCTAGCGCTTTCCGTGAGTACAATCCTTTGCCGGTGTTTTCAAAGCTGGCTATTCTTAGCGCCGTTTCATTCCTCCATCCCAGCCCTTTTAGCCACCGAAACAGTGCTATGTGTTCCACGCATTCTTTGGGATGTTTTGCGCGTTTCCTTCCTTCTTGTTCGAGGTGTATCGAGGTCATTCCGTCAGCTGTCATTTCGTCGTGATTATGTAAGGCCGGCAGCTGTTAGCAACTCCAAGCGGACGTACGCTTTGGCCTTGACCGTGAGGATGTGTTTGATCTGATATTTTTCGCTTTTCGTGTGATAACAGATAGGTCTCTTACGGGGAACCGTATCAGATATAACGGGTACGTGCGATCGGTGGCGGTTGGGGCAGAGAGCGAAAAGATGAATCACGGCTGAAATTGTACACAGATCAACTATCAGTCACAGATGGGGAAAAGGGAATTGAAAATTTAAAACAAAAGAAACATTGCAAATCTCGAATCTTTTCACTCTCTACCGCCATGCCTCCATCCACACGCAATCGTCCGTAGAGCAGAGCACGGGATTACGCACTACACGAGAGTACCGTCGGCTGGTGGTGCGTGTGACTCTGTTCTAAGCGTGGTTAGGAATACACCGAGCGTGAAAGGAACTGATTCGTTCCACACTTACCCGTGAGTGAAGGCGGCAATAGTTTTCACACAGTGGATGATGATTTTTATACGAAAGTCGTACGCCTTCCAACAGGCTGCGGTTCAATTGGGGAGCTTGTTTTGATACAACTTGAAGCAGCGCGGCCATTTTTCAGCTGACGTTTCGCACTGACAGCATATTTTTTGCAAACCCAACTGCACTGACAGCAAAACGATAAGTCCCATAGCAGTGTGTGTAGTTTGGCTGTCAAATGTGACAGCATCCTGTCCATCAAAGCAGAAAAAAAAGATACACCACGCGGTATCAATATCCGTACCAATATACACGCTTTCAAAGTGCGGTGCAGGTTTTATCGGATCATCTAAGTGCAGTACAGAGCCAATTTTCTTTAAATTCTGCTTCATTTTATTTGCAATGGCCGAAGAACTCAAACGGGAACGTAGCACCGGTGGGTTCTATCGCCGGTCGGCTAAGTTCCGGAAGTTAATCGAGAACGGAGAAGATCTGCAGCAGGCGGGCCGTAGCCGAAAAGGTAAGTTCGAGTGCTGTGTGTGTGTGTGCCCACCCCTATTGTAATACGGTTCTGTTTTTTTTAGTTCACAAAGCGGCATTCAAAGCGGTTGTCAATTCGCCTCCGAATGCAGAACTCACACTCGAGATGCCGGCGGTTACGCAAAAGCCGTTACCGGTGGGTCCGGAAGACCCGTTAACGGTTGTTCCGGAAGAAACCGAACGGGTCTCCGATCATTTGGGCAAGTGTGACAGTTCATCCGGCACCAGTCAGGTGGAAGCGAGGAACACGCGCACGTTCGAAACAATGCCAGTCGTCGACGAGATCCGACATTGGGCATTGTCGAACAACGAGACGCATCGGTCGATCGATATGGTATTGCAGCTGTTTAGAAGAGCTGGCGTAGATGTGCCTTTAACCGCCAGAGATTTGCTGCAGAACAAAACACACGCGTAGAGTAGTAGAATTGAGTAGAACTGTACTTCTGAATTGAAGGCGAATGTTGAGTAGACGGTGAGCACAGAATTGAGTAGGCGTTGAGCACTACTGGTTGCAGACAACGGGTTTTAGAAAATATTGTCCCGCTATTTTCGGTAAGTAAAATTAATATCAACCATGCATAGTAACATCGTTTCCGTGTGCAGGTCTAACCATCGCTACATTTATTCTCGTATTTCAGTTTAGGTGCTCCACCAGCGGTTCAACAGTTCACGATCACGTCGTCGGTCGATGGATTGGCACTGTATAACCGCGGAGTGCTCCAGTTTTGGCCAGTGTTTTTCGCCGTCGACCAGCTCCAGTAATGACGGTAGCAATCAACTGTGAGCTAACAAAGCTTACCGAACATTTACCGGCGCCCGGTGGTCGATGAGCTGATCTGCCTTATACGGAATGGTATGCTTATCCACGAGAAGCGTACCACCGTTAAGCTCGCTGGCACTGCTGCCAGGAATTTTCTGAAAGGTATTATAATTATAGGGAAATTAATGTTTAAATAGTTTCATTTATGACGTGGAACTGGTAATACTCTAATATTTGGTCAACTCTAATATTTCTGTTTCACTTCAGCAGGCGTTCCTGGTCACACCGGTTATTGCAGCTACCATAAGTGGACGGTGCATGGAGCAAACAACTGGTAATGGTACATGATGGTGTTCCCGTACGTGAATGTCCCGAAGCGCACGGACCAGGGCTTACGGGATAATGTTCCGGGGTGACACCGAAACACCTCTCCTCGAACTGGATGCGTTCGACATTGTCGAGTGCGTCCCTGTTGGTGACCGTTTGCTCCTGTCGGCAACTCGAAGCAGCTGTTGATAGGGTGGCGCGACGGGAAGCTGGACGGGAAGCACCGCACCGTAAGGTACGGCACATAAAATGTTTGGGCTACTGGAAGGGTTCTGAACATGCGTTCTATTTTTACACTATTGCTCTTTCGTAGTGTTAAAGACGCATATTACTCCTGCAAAATGCGAACATTTTATGCTGCTGTATTATGCCAAGACTTTGCTGTCTGCCAAAGGGCACAAAGGGAAAAGTTCGTGAAGGATTTCGAACCGGTAAACGACGTAAGGTATATGACCAGTAACGTCCACAATTTGTTGCATGTGCACGACAAAGTGGTTCGTTCCGGGTCATTATCGGCTATTGGATGCCGATGTAGAGAAACTAATCGTGAGAGGACGGAAACAGGACCGGAAAATGTAAGCATTTGATGGTCCTATGGACTCGAGCGATATGATTATTGATATGTCGAGTAGGGCTTGACTTCCAGTGTGTGAGAGACGAGATCGTGCGCAAGTTAGTGATAGAGAGTTAGTAGAATTAGTTAGTGGTAAAACGTTTGTGCCACTGCTTCACACGTTTCGGGAAGAATGACTGATGTTTGCGTTGTTAGTCCAACGCAGTGCATTTACTACGCGTGCATAAGCGTTCTACGTATTTCTCTTCCAAATATTGTGATATTAGACCATCATTGCGATTGTGATATGTTACACAAGGTATAATGCGAATAAGAGACAGTTGTGTCTTATTCGTGTAGCCGTATCTGCGTTCTACGTATTCTCGTATACGTGCATCAGCGTTCTACGTATTTCTCTTCCAAATATTGTGATATTAGACTATCATTGCGATTGTGATATGTTACACAAGGTATAATGCGAATAAGAGACAGTTGTGTCTTATTCGTATAGCCGTAGCTGCGTACATCAGCGTTTTACGTATTTCTCTTCCAAATATTGTGATATTAGACTATCATTGCGATTGTGATATGTTACACAAGGTATAATGCGAATAAGAGACAGTTGTGTCTTATTCGTGTAGCCGAAGCTGCGTACATCAGCGTTCTACGTATTTCTCTTCCAAATATTGTGATATTAGACCATCATGGCGATTGTGATATGTTACACAAGGTATAATGCGAATAAGAGACAGTTGTGTCTTATTCGTGTAGCAGTATCTTTCGCTTGGTTGTATAATAAAAACTATTTTTGGTATTGCGAATGAAACAAGACTTTGTCTATGTTCGGTATTATTATAATGTTGTTAAGTTGTCAATTTCTTACATGTTACAGCCTTAAATCTTTTACATTGCACCTTGGTTCTAGCCTGGGTTTGTATTAACACTTTCGTTTCGCATGGTGCTTGTTGCATTGGTTATGTTCCTACATTTTAATGCCTTTATTTTTGTACGATTACTTAAAAACTGCGATTAAACTTGATTCTGTCTTTGTCTATATCCTATTTATTAATTTCTCAAAGATGACGCATTGTTAACGGCATTTCCTATTGGCATTATGCCCTTTCCCAGGCTAGTTTGGTTGGTATTATCATCTAGTCCCTATCTCTATTCCCGTTTTTTCTTAAAAAAAACTGCATGATACAAATTTCAGTCTTCTTACAGGGAACCGGCACAACAACAAGAGAGAGGCGTGAAAGTGATAGCACACGACACAAGTTTCGTAATAGCTACGGGAAGGTGCAAAGCCACTAGAGCTTCAATTACTATCACGAGAGTAGAGAACAAAATAAAAATTACTTAAAACCAACCCTTAAAACAATTACAAGCTAAGTAAATCTAGTCTTCTTATGTCTGGAACTCGCTTTGGTTGCAGGGATATGCAGGCGAGCCTTAGCATGTTTCAGCTTTCGCTTCAGAAAGTCTGCCACATACTTCGGTGTTGACAAGAGCAAACCGTTCCGAATAACTACAAAACTTTCACAAACTTCCTCAATTTTTAACCCTTGGTTTTGTCCCGTTCTACTGACTCCAGTTCGAGACATTTGGGTAAATAAAGATATTGTGAATAACAAATCGATCCGTGGAATGGATGCTCACGCTTTAGTGGTATAAATTCGAAGTCCGTCCAAGGAAGAAGCCGTTTTTTAATGCTTGCCGTTGCCGGGCAGTGTTACCGAGCGCATGAGTGCAAGCAAGAGAGAAGTAGCCGTTTGGTGCGAGCACTTCGGAATTTTGTATGGCGTTTGGTCGAAATATTCCCCTTGGGAAATGTTTAACACTAAAGCTGCCGGGTAAGTCATTTGGTTGAAACACTTTACTTTATTCACAGAACAATTGTTGAGGTTAAACAGTATCGCTGTAGTTGATGTTTTACTTCTACTATTGTGTCTTATGAATCTTTGCAGATGAATCATTCATATGAATCTTAGGCGTCAGGCGGTATTTAAATCAATAATCGACTTCCAAAAGTGAGCAGTAGAGCAGTAGTGAATCAAGTCCCTTAAGTTCTAGAGCGAAATGGCAGTTCTAGCATTATTATTTGGCAACTTGGAGGCCATAAATCTTGGATGATTCATGAGTGTTAGAAATAGAGATTCAGATTCATTCGGTTGCAATAATCCATTCAGATTCATGAATCAGAATCAGATGAACACTAATTACTTCTGCACAATAAGTCAGTAGGAAAAATATTTGCCCTTTCCAAGCTATTGTCTAAAGTTGGAAGCCTTATGAGGATTGTTTTCCAAATCTGCTGGTTTCACTCATGCTCATACAAATGGTTAAGTCTTTCCCCACGGGGAGGATAATTGCAACACAAGTTATTGTATCGAATGTCTATTGAGGATCATGCAGCTAGTTTCCATTACTGAATATGATAGTTTTTTGTGTTTCGTTAGTAAAAGAAAATCAATTTAATGGAATTTCTATCGTTTCTAAATACACATAATTTATGTCATCCTCGAATTCCAGTTTAAAATCATCTACATATTCATTCTGCCCATTAATAAAACACTGATCCGGCAATACGGAATGGGTCTTCCAAGGAATGCATTTATAAGCTTAATGCTGAGCAAAAATAAGCACTCCTATAGTCAGCAGTGCTACACCGCGGAGAGCACCTTCAATCAATTCTCCCATCAGCAGCAGCAGCAGCAGCAGCTCAGCTCTAGCGCTCTATCCTATGCTCTTCTCCACCGACCACGGCCACCCTTTTACCAAACAGCACTGCGCGCAGGTGATCTAGCCATGCGAGAGACGGCAGGTTCGAAGCTCCACAGACTGTAGCGCGCGTGGAAGTCATCCGCAAGCCATTGTCCGGTGTGGACGGCAGCATATTTCGTACCGCTGGCAGTGAAAAACAAAATGAAACTGTCCGTTCGGTGAGGGTGAGTGCTTTCCTTGCGTTTTGAAAAATTAAAGCTACCAAAACAGGGGTTCGTTGAGGGTTGAACACAAAAACGGGGGCGATTGTGCATTAGTGTGCGGGCACGCAGTTTGAGCGTGAAGTGTAGTGGAGTTTAAAGCGATCACGATCGCGACGAAATAAGGTTTTGACGGATGTACCAGTGAATGAAAGCACCTGAATGGAAGATGCTATCAGACGTGGTTTTCAAAACAAACAGTGAGACAGTGTAGAAAAGTAAAAATAGTTTTAATTTGCAATTTAACAAACGCTTAAAAATTGTGTCTTTATCAGTGAAGCGTGAAAGTGTGCGGGTAGCCACGAAACGAAACATCGCTCAAAGCGGTGAGGTTAAGCGGGTAGAACCTTCTTCCGCAGTCGAAATAAAACACCACCGTCTACCGTGTTGCACTGATAAGGATTCGCTCAGTTTCGATGTCTCACGTCCCCAAGCGAGTAACACGTGCAACATTACCCTGTCTGTGTTGCGAGTGTGTGTGCGTGTGACGGTTTTTGCCCATGCTGGTTTAACGTGTGCTTCCAGCGAAAGGGAGACGATCATCCCCTGTTTTCGTACCCCAAAAACCAACGAACAAGTGACTTCTTTCACATTCTAACAGACGGCCGTCTTTAAAACTCGTCCAGCAAAGGCAAACAACACAATTTTCGTTGGTTCCGGATGTATGTGGCGTCTTGCTTCGGTCGAAGCTTTCTCGAAAAACCCACCCTCCATGGTGCTCGCGATCGAGGAAACTGTGCCAAAATAATGGATCGACAGTAAAACTCTTCGCTCGTTTGGAGAGGTTTTTTTTCCTGGGATGATGCTGATGGGTTTGATGTGTTTCACGGGGTTTTGTACAATTTCTCACCGGGCCCGGGAAATAAATGAAATGAGGTGCAAAACGGGGTGCAATTTCCCGTACGTGTAAGTATGCAGTTTTGGAACCATGTACACAGCCGCTCCAAAATTGGAAGTTTTGTGATTTGGGATAGAAGGAAGGTGAATTGGCCTTATGCCAATGAGCATATTGATGAATGGGAATGTGATGGTACAAATATTCCATTGCATCCTGTAATTCGAAATTACTTACCTTTACTTACGTATGATCACACCGGGATTCCTTTTTTTCAAAAGTACAGAATGCACGATCATGCCGCGTAGTGTGCCTTGATCGTTGTTTACTTTCCCGGTTTGTCTGATGTCTGCCAATGCTCATCACAAAACCTAACTGTACGATCATTATGCGCTGCTTACCTTATGGTGCAGTGGAGCGATGCGAGTTCGGAACCATTGCTGGGGTTTGCTATTTTTACGCACAACTGTTGCGCATCTTGGTACGTTCTAGGCAGGAGTGGTGTTTATTTGATTTCCATTCCTACGGAGTACAGTTGAATGAGATTGCAGTAGTGATACTTTCTTCGCACTTTTTTATGTCTTTTTTGTATATGCTGATAGCGAGATGGTTTCAAATGTTTCAGTTTCGGTTAGTTCGGTGAGGTTATGTTTTGCTGATTTTTGTAACATTTCGTAATGTTATTTTATTCTTTGTAAATGTCTCAAATGTTTTGTTTTTGGCAACTATATAGAACTATAAAATCCATTATGTTGTTCAGATCAGATAGCGAGATAGTTTCAAATGTTTCAGTTTCGGTTAGTTCGGTGAGGTTATGTTTTGCGGATTTTTGTAACATTTATTCAATGTTATTTTATTCTTTGTAAATGTCTCAAATGTTTTGTTTTTGGCAACTATATAAAACTATAAAATCCATTGTGTTGTTGCGGGCTTATATGTCGAAAAAATCGATTTTGCACATTTTCTTAAAGCTCAAGGTTTCGAAAATATCTGTTGTTAATTTCCAAAATTGTCATCGAGGAGTAATCAAAAGAGTGCAAAAAAAAACACCAGTAAAATTACCTGTAATCCCAGAATTTCTAAGTGTTCTACAAACCGATTGACTTTAAATTTTTTAAATTAAGACAATTTTCTAGTGCTTGGGAAAGGCTTTCATTCTTAAATTGGTATTTCTTGTTTCATGGGCAAAACAGTACCAAATTTTCGATCGAAAGTCACATTTTCAACTTCGCCACACGTTCACCATTTTCTCAAAGATTCATTTGTTCAATGAATATTATGTCTAATACTAAATTTAATTGTGTTCTCTTTAAATGTGTTCCATTTATTGGATTCCGTTAACCGTTTTAAACAAAAAGCCAGTGGACTTCAACTCCAACTTTTTGATAACAACACACAATCCAACAAACGCCTCAAATTATCACTTATTTATGTTTTGATATAATTTTTAAATATCATCATAATTATTAAAATATATCATGTAGTTTTTTATTTAATAATTCCCAACACAATATGCTTTTATTGATCTATTCTCAGCTTCAACTCCAAATTATGACAAAACCACACAATTGAACAAATTACTCAAAATATCAATTTTTTAAACGTATAATTAAAATTTTAAATGTCATCGTTATTACTAAAATATATACAGTATTTTTTAATTTAAGAATTCCCATAAAATATCCTTTTTCGACCTTCTCTGCGTATGAAAATCATTTATTCATTCAGAACATTAACATAATTCTGTTTTATATCATACTACATCTGATATTATGCTGTACATAATACTTAAGCAATTTTTGCTGTAAAGTAAATAAAAGAACAAAATTAACTGTGCAACCCAAAAATACACACCATTTGCAGTAGTGTGTTACCACCTTCATGGGTACGATCGGCGTGTTATGAGATTTTCCATAACGGAGCTGCACAACTCCGCGAACGGATACGCGTAATGATGAGATCAATTTGCATATAATGCGCTGCTGCCGCGCTTCCTACGAGCAACAGCTGTTTGGCGCGGTGTATCATATTCTCGCCAGTTAGAATCGTTCGTACGCGTGAAGTTTATCAACCTGCCGACCTTGGTGTGTGCGTGTTCATCACATGAATGATGAATGATGCTTTCTTGTATGCACGATAAGCAATGTCCAGAGACAGGGATCGTTTTGTTTAAACTTGCACTCCTTATTTGTGTGTTAATGGACATGCTTACGTAAGGCCTACACCCTGCCCATTACAATCCTCCCAATTGCCGCCCTTTCATTGCAATGGTGGTTCCGCTTCCTCTTTATTCGGGGTGACCCACATCCGGGTGTTCACTTCCCTCCACAACTTAACTCATTCTCAGTAGTGTGTTGCGTTGTTTCGTTTGTTTCATTTTTGGACACGGTACAGACCGTCAAAATATGGCTCGGACGCATCAATCCCTTGCCCCGAACGGGGCTCGCTTACTCCGTTAGCTTCCGATAGAGTGCAACGGTTGGAAGTGATTTGGGCAGGCCGGAGATTGCGCTCGTGGCCAAATAGGTAGGTGTAGGTGGTAAAATAATAGGCCAACCATCATCCGCTATTCGTGCGTAACATGCTAAAGTACATTGCGCATTGGAGGGATTGAGTTCCTAAAGTAAAACATGTGCATCATCGATGGGGAATACTCGTTTGAATGGGCTCGCTGAAGAGCATATTTCAATAATAATAAATTTATCTGTTGTTCTTTCTCGGTCGTAATTTTAACTTAAATCAGAATAGTGAAGGTCATCTACCTTTTTGTTTAGAATTGTTTCTTCATTTTCATCATTTTCTGATGCAATATGCCGAACTGTCACACAATACGTAAGCATTTGTTTGATAATAATCATACAAGAGTACGAAATTGCTCTTTTTATTTAAGTGAAACAGACTAAAGAGACTTTCTGACATCTTCTAATTTAAGCAAATAATATTTTTTAATTACATCGTTTAAATCGATTTGCTCTAGTGTTGAAAGAGGAAGAACATCGTCATATAACAAAAGACTCTGATTGTATCTTTTCGGCTTCGAATGAAAATATTCAATTAAATCATCATCTAATGAGAGTACATTTTAATGTACGAAATGACTTCATATTCGTGAATGTACGCATCTCGTGTCAGCTTGCAACAGGCCATTCATTCCGCTTCGCGCAAACATTATTGTGGCGCAAAAGACGACAAAGCACATTTTATTTGGCGAGCGTATCAGCGCGGTGGTTCGCTTTGCTATCGTTATCGGACCGTGTTACGTTGTGGCAGGGCAATTGAATTGAATCTGATAAGAATCACACGTACGCAATGCTGAAACACATCGATGGTCCACGTTTTATGCGCTGCGGGCAAACAGATGGTCCGGTGCGGTGGAGTGTATTTTGCAGGGTTCGCTATTTAGGGGATGCTGATGATGTGGATATTTAGTGGGAATTAGTGTTTCAGAGTTTTTGAAGAATTATCTCATAAATCTAACAAGTCACCATATGACGCGGAGCCACAAGGAATGGAAATTTAATAGTGGGACTACAGATTCCCGGTTCCAAGACTCTGAAGAAAATTCTGAAGATGATGTCAATTTATTCGAGCTCTCTTTGGGTTTCTTTTAGACTGCTTTTGGACCATTTTAAAGGATAAATGCATAAAATCCTAATGGAATAAATAAAACACAAATGTACAAAGCCCTCTCCACCAAACAACCCTGCAGATAACACGCACATTAGTGCAGGGTTCACCTTCACCCCCGGTGGAACGTAAAGCCAGTGTCAAAACGCAGGTGGAATGATCCACAACGACTTCACCGCAATAGAAGCATTATTATACCTCGTTCCATTCGCGCTTCGTTTTTCGACCTTTTTGAATATCCGCGAGGGTGTCTGGTGAGCTAAAGCCGATCGTGAAGAGTGAGAGTTAACCGGGCCGTTTCTGTTGGGGTGTGAACAGGTAAATTCCGCGATCATCATCCACCCGAAAGGTCCGGTGAGTCAGCGGTGTTCACTTTCATTGTGCGTTTCGTACCTGGTGCCAGTAAATGGCCACGCAATGAGGGAAGATTTTTGGGACCAAAAATTTACGCTCAACCTGCTCGAGTCGGACGTGTTTTCGATCGTTCCCTTCCAGGGCCAAACACTTCGTGTAAAAGTGAACTTTTTCTCTCTCTCTCTTTCGCTCTGTCAAAGCCGTTAGATTAAAGATCGCCATTAAAAAAGTACAAAATGGCGGAAACAAAACAAAACCATCACCGGACAACAGTGACCCACATTTTACCCGTACCCCATGAAATAAAAGAGAAAGAGACTGTACCGAACCGATGCACCATATCTGTATGGGATTTTTTGGCCAAGGAAAATGGGTAACAAATCTTCACCACGCAAAGAAAAGTGAAACGAGTCGATTTTCGCGAACCGACGTGTGCCGGCGCCGGTTTCCGTCGAACCGTGACCGGAAGTGTGAACCGCAGTCGGGCTGTGCCGGGGCTTCGCCCGTTGCCTGTTGGAGCTATTTTTCGAAACGTCCATCCGTAATGTAGTGCAGTGTCATGCGAGGTTATATGCGATCGTATCTTGAACGCGGTCCAAATGTACGGTTGTGATGTGGTAGTTTTGCACCGCGCCATCGAAAGGTACAATCGGTGTAACAATCAGAGCTAATGAAGGTGGTACTTGGACGATAAGAAAAAGAACCATTTCTTATCAATTGGATGGCATTTTTCTTTGTGGCATGGCAAGATAAAGTGAAAGATATCCGCTGTGTGTGTGATGTTGCAAGGTAACTGAAGTAACTGACTAGCTATTGATTTATTTGCTTTGATGTGTCTAAGACTTATTCGTGGACTCAGCTTGAATTGCAACACAAGTTTTCTTACCGAATAGGTCCAAAAGTAATGAAAAATCGCAACCAGTCATGTGGAGACTACCCCGGATCGGACAGAAATAATTAATTCATGAACCACGTGTGTAAACCGATCCAAAACGTAGTGAGAAGAAAATGTTTGGGGCTGGTTCATTCATTTCCATACACGGTTCAGTATGCTTCTCTTGTGTTTTTCCCTCTTTTTTCTGCAATATTTGCTTTATACTTTATCATTTTTCATATGTTTATGTTCCTTTTTTTGTTTTATAGTTTTTATTCCTCTCTCGCATTCTGTTTCTTGTTTATTGTTCTTTTTACTTGTTTTTACCGTGCACTTGCGAACTTGGAAGTGGCCGTAGTAAAAGAGATGGAGTAAAAGATGGTGCACGCGTTGTGCAGCTTTGTTCGGGCCTTCATCGTTCAACCAGTTTTCATCGTGTTCCGTGCGCAAAATTCAATTCATTATTAGCCGCTAATTTTGTTGTCTGTTTTGTTGCGTTTGTGGCCAACATCTGTGCAGAAAAAGAGGAAGCATCGCATCGCAACATCAATTGCTGTGCCTGTGCGCAGTGAACGTGTGGTTTTTTTTGTTGTTGTATTTATTCCTGGTGCGGGTTGTGAACAGTAACATAATCGTAGACATTATTTAGGGGTTTGTCCAGGGGGCCAATGCCAAAGCAGCAATTGGTGCACTTTGCGTGGCGATGCACAACACGCGGTTGTTGAGACGAACATATTTTATGGCAGGAGAGAAGCGGACTGAATGAGTTGAGAGTTGGGTTGTGTACCGCCATCGCTTCAGCGGGGCGTAGAAACACTTTTGCTTCATTTTCGATTTTTAATGGATCGATAATGGACCCAAACGGGCCATAATTGATAAGAAAGTGTTCAACACCTTTTTCAAACGATTCGTCGCTTCGGTTGCGATTCGATTTTTGTGAGGAAGAAATTTTATTTTCAATATGTAAGGAATGAAAGTTTAAACAAAGGAGGTGTAAGAGAAAAAAGAGTTTAAAAAAATATTAAAAAAGCAACAAAAAGAGTGCGTAAAAATAGGAAAATTATGGTATTTTGTTTACTTTTGAAATTCATTTTGTTTTGTTTTCATGTTAGTTAAAGGTTTATTATTTTGAACAATGTTGTATTATTTTAAAGTTTAATCTAACTGTTTAGCTTATTATCTAATAAAACTAAACGTTTTATTTTCATAATACATTGCTTCAAAATTAAGTAACAATTACTTTATAGTAGATTTCTTTCTATCATTTTGTTTTTTTTTACATTTGTTTTCATCTTTCGTTTACATGTTTTGTTTTTTCTTCTTTACTTTGTTAAAGTAAAGTGTTGTTTTCTTGCGTGCTTGTTCATTTTATTTGCACATGTTATCATCCGGCAGTGTTAAACTTTTATCGCGTAACTATCGTATCACCGCACTCAATTTAGATTGTAAAAATGGCTCGCTCGTACTATTTAACGATCGTTTCTAATTGATTGAGTTGATAAATTGCACGCGTGTTGCCTGTGATGAAGTGTGTTTTTTGTAGTGCTTCATCGTGGGTGTGACGATAAGATAGCGGGTGAGACATTGGAATGATCATGCTACAAATTGTGCTTACGATAAAGCCTTCTTTTCCCAACCATCAGTAGATCTTTGGGGTGAAGGTGTGCTTATAAACTGGTACAGAGAATGGACACGTAAGTCAACTAATTAAAGGCATTATTTAAATCAAGAAGACACCAACACTGATTGTGTTTTTTGCCCACCCATCAATCATTCCGTCCATCCGATCGCCTTTCAGAGCCGCCCCGGCACGTTCGATGCGGACAGTTTAATCGTTGGGAGTAAAAGTAAAATTAACCACGTAATTAATAGGAGCATATATCTCCGTTTTAAAGGGGAATTTAAACGAAATGGATTAAATTACAATTAATCTGCACCGTCTGCCTTGCGAGATAATGAGCTGGCAAGTGATTAGCTTGAACGCAACCGGCAAACCGGATGACACAACAGGTGCATTTCGTTACTGAACCGTGTGTCCGAAAGTTTCCACCTGGACACGTGTGCAGTGAAGCGAGCAGTGAATATATTCTAACCGTTTGGTGCCGAGGAAGTATAAATCACAGAGGGAAATGGTTTCGGTCTGTAGCCGAACCGAAGCAGCGGCAGGAAGGCGAGTCTGTTTCGATTTTGACAGCATTGGATGGGTTCGATTCACTTTAGCCGGAACGTTGGGGGGGCGTGCATGGTGCATAATTTGGGGCCCGGGGAGGTACGTACAGCACAAAAATTTGTAGTTGGCTCCGTGCCAACGGCTGTCTTTAGTTGGGAGGGAACGTGCCTAATATTACTAAGCGCACTCACAAACGAGCCAATGATTCAGTTTTGTGACGCGAACGTGTTTGCATGTTTTGCTTGTTGGTTAAGTGTGAAAAATATCGTGGGTCAAAAATAGCACTAGCGTGCTGGTGGGCAAGGAAAGGAGCACATAAATGTGAAGGTACGCATTAAGAATTACCGACAGGATCATTATTATACAGCCACTAACAAAGATATAAGAAAAAGAGTTAAAACTATACAGACGAAGAAACTTAGTATTAATAAGTATTATGAAAGTTTTATAAAGTATTAAAAGAAAGCAACAAATTGTTAACCAAGTTAAAATACAAAAAACAGGAACAGTAGATAACTAGTTGTAAAAATGCCCGATTTTACAAAAAACGGCTGTTTAGGAAAAATCATTTTTTCGATACAGTCAATTAAAAATTCGTTCAACATTAATGATAATAGTTTTAAGGCACTTTGCATAATGTTAATATAGTGATAATACATTTTTATTTTATGGTAATTCCTGTCACAAGAATATTGGAGTCTTATACGCATTTTTCGGAAATTTGTAGTTTATCTTTTTCCTTAATAAACTTTTTTATACATTTGCTATTTTTATGTGTGAAAAACCGTATAAATTTGTATTAGTGTTTATAATTTTTTAATGTTTACAATTTGACTTTTTTTCGCGATTTATATTTAATATTTCATGTTCAACAAACATCAACGTCATGCCCTGTAGGATAGGGTAGTTTTATATTTGTTTGGGGTAATTCATTTCGGCGCATAGACAAATTATCACGTTATTCATTTTCACAATAATAATTTTAAATTCCTTAAAATAGTTTTAAATAGTTTCAATATAAATAGTACAATATTTATTTCCGCGATAAAGGAAATAATAAATAAAATATTTCTGTATTATTAATAAACATTAATTTCAAACAGCCATTAAATTTCTTCAATGTGAACTATGATCAACATTGTGACAATTGAAGTGTCAAGTTGTTACATTAATGTTGGTCACTAAGCTATGCTATTTATTTTTGAATTATGTCGTACGAAATCCACTCACAACATTGGACAAGTTACCCCAAAATAGAAACCATATTTATGTCCTTCAACTCGCTGCAGTTCGGCTGGGCAACAAAGGCTTATTTTACAGCGGGCTTTTCGCGGTTCTCACTTAACAACATGGCCACAAATTCAATGCACAATGTCAATGTGAATTTTCATACCAAAAACAAGAAAAGAAAAGAAAAACAATTTGCATCGTTCTCGCCTTTGTAGCCTTTTCCGTATGCTTCCGGTGCATCGTTGCAGCCGCGTGAATCATTAGCATGTCGCGTGGCGTATCGCTGTGTGGTGGTGGTGGTTTGACGGTATTTTGTTCTTTTTATTTTTTGCACGTGAAACAGACATTCGGTCGGTCGAAGGAAGTAGCGCATAAGCGCGACAATAGAACAATAACTACTTGCGCACTACAAATCACAGCGGTACAGCCGCGAATGCACCATGGCACATGTTCTCGTGCTTTTGTGTTCCTTTCCGATGTTTGCGTTTGGTTGCATTACCATGCATACACGCGGCGAGCGGGTTAACAATCGTACGGAACGTGTGGTGTATTTTTGCGCGCTGTTGCTAGACGTGGTTCACATTTGGGAAGATATTTTGGCTAGGTTTGTACAGGTGAGAGATGTTTTGGTTGAATGCCACTTGTTCGGTTAAGAGTTTAGGTGCTTTTATGTGGTTTCTTTCTACAATTTTCTTGAACAATTAAAGTCAATTAAACACACAAAAATTCGTAACACATCATAATTTGTTAATCTATTTATCCAAAGTTTATTTTGTTCTAAAAGAAAAAAGACTTTTGAGTTCAAGTAATACATTTGTAACCATTTCGTTAATCTTTGTTATGTTGAAGTTGAACATGTATTGGTAGATATGCAGTCATTCTACTTTTCTAGAACTTTAGCAGAGTTGAAATGATTCTGACTAAAATATTAGCAACGCACACACTGACAATAGTTTTTTTCCAAATTACCAATATGTCAATTAATAGAAGTCAAGTTCATGAAGAACATCCATTAAATAAGGAAGCATTTTCATCTCATTCAACATATTCCAGTTCATCTTTAAAAAGAGTGTAGCAAATAGCTCCATCCTTTATTAATTATTCACTCATCTTGTGTGATGAGTACCTTTTGTTGTTAGAAACAAATTTTCAGTGTAAAAATCAGATCTTCAACAAAAAAATGCTCAGCTGAAATCAGCTTAAAATGAAAAGTGTTTAATATATATTTTTAAATATGGATTTGTACTTAAAAATAAATCAAAAAATAACTCAAACTCCCTGTTGTGCTAGAACTTCCTCAATACTCAAAGCTTACTCCGGCATTGAAATTATAATGAGTTACAGCTGAATGCACTTCGGCAAGCTCAAATACAAAATTAAGTACAGCCTTTTAACGGATGAATAAATTCCATCATATGAAAGGAAGAGTAAAGCCCTTTATCATCATAATTTTCAAGCCAATCTTTCAAGCCATCCATCAGTAAAGCCTCCGAAAATAGTGAGCTTTCGTTTTGCTCCCTTACGTGGCCATATTGGTCACTGCTTCCACCGACCAAAAAAAACACAAAATTCCCCCGAGATGAATAATTAGAAGGAATCGTAAACAAGCCCGCACACTCTCTCTTCCACTTTCTAATTCACTGTACAAAGTTATACAACGTAGTTGTACGCTACAAGGATGGGCTTAGCAATTGTGTTACCGGCTTCTTTTATATATTTTTATTGAACCGGCCATCCGCGGGGGTACTGCTGGAACATTTTAATGGTTCCATATTGACGTGTACTTTTGTTGAACCGACGGTAACCAAAAGGTAACAAAGCGAAAATGGTCCCCCCAAACTCGTTCGATTCGCGAGCGACGTGTTACACGAAAAAAGCACGCATTAAACTGTGTACAGAGAAGAAATTACCATCGCGCGCATCGCGGGCGCGTCACAAACGGAAATGAATTAAAACCGAGATGAGCCGAGCTGTGGTGTGCGCACCTGTAAAACTTGTTACCCAGCCCGTAGGGAAAGCAAACGGTTGGAAAAGCGGGAAACGAAACGTGATGATGATGAAAACACACGAAAAATCAACCGGCGTGTGCTGGTGTGGGACCGTTACAGCTCACTGCTCGCCGAACCGGCGGCCCCGGTATGTCATTGCCAGATTTTGTTTTCATCACAGTTTTCCCGACGTTACGAACCGAGGGCGAAGAGATTTCGTGACATTCGCTGTGGAGTTGCACCACGAGTCGGTTTATGCCACCTCGGTACGCCTTGCAGCGTTTTTGCTTTCGTTCGGTAGTGCGGCACGGTTTGGGTGGTGGGGGGTTTGAAAAATATACAAACACAATTTAAATAATAGCAGTTTTCCAACCGGCTACATTGTGCGTGGGCTTTTGCAAGGTGATTCATTCGTTGTGCTCTTCGTTGTTTTTTTTTACTTGACGCCACAAACTTCGAGCGCTAAAGTCGTACGTGTATTGCGCCACAATTTACTTCGCGTCACCGGTTCATAATGCTGCAACCCGGCCGCTGCTGCCATTGTTGTGGATGGTTGAACTGATCGGGCTGTGCTTTTTTGGTTTGGAAAAAAGTGCGTTTTGTTGCGGTCACTAATTAATGTGCACAAGGGTACATCAAGGGATGAGCAAACTATTGCGCGTAAGGTGTGGTGAAAGTGTAACCTTTATTTAATTGATTAATTTCATTACAGAACTGATCCATCCATCGATCAGTAAGCAAGCAGACGTAGCCGGAAGTGAGTGAATGAGCCTTTTTTTTGCGTAGTGATCCTGAAAGCAGTATCGGGAAAAAAGGTAGAACATCCCGTAAAGAGCCCTGACCAAAGTGGAATTTAAATCGAAAAGCAGTTAATGATTGCATTTAAAACGGACATTAAATAGTGCGTGAGTGTGTGTGCGTGTGAGTGTAGTGGTAAAAACCGCCGACCGCCGTATAAAACATGTCTACCAAAATCAGCAACGGAAACAGTGGTGGGGTCAATCCCGCATCCAACACAACGTCAATTACCAGCAACAGTAATAACAACAACGATTCACCGGACGTACAAGTGACCGTTAAGGATCTTCCGATCTCGTTTAAGGTGAGTCGATAAGCAACAGGGAGCGAGAATACCCGCACCATTGCAGCGTACACGTCGCTGTCCAGTGGGCCGGAAATGGTGATGAGCTACGGTAGAGTGAAATCATGTGCGATGTCGTTCCGCTTCTATGCATTGAGGGATCCCCCCCCCCGAAAAAAAAAGCAAGCACCGGCCACATACACTTTGCGTTCAAGGGTGAAATGGTTCTAGATGGGCGAAGGTTCGTTGGGTTGCTTGTTCCTACACCGTACGTTTAAAGCCCTCTGGTTCGCATTGTTCTAGTTTCGAACGCTCGTCCACCGGTGGTGTATTGTTCGATCGTTCGTCAACCGTGAACTTCCGTTCTGGTGTTGCCGGACGACGCAACTTGCCGGAAGTTGGTGAAATAATGTAGTTTTAAAAATTGTTTTGTGATGCCTTTTTTTTTGGTTTGTTGTGATTCCTGCGGATACATAAAATACGGTGGAGGTGGATCATTTTGAGATCACAAAATCATGCCTCTTTTTGGAAAAAAATCGTTAATGACTTTTAGAGTTTATAATTTGTACCATAAATTACATATTTTGGGGGTGCAATTAAATAGCTTGTTTGTTACTTTTGTTTCAAAGAGATTTTTGTGGATTGAAGTGACATATACAAATTATTTTTGGTAGGACTTTGATATAACTCAAGTGTTGTTTCAGTAGACTTTGTTCTATACCCGAAATTAATTTAATTTTTAATATTTTAGTTAATTGTTTATATTTTATTGAAATATTAGTAACATGTTGAAGGTTTTACTACTTCCGGGATCATTAACTTCAAAATCGGGACGATCGGTTATATCCAAAAAATTACCAACGTGCCTTACTGATTACATACTTTCAGGGCGATAAAATCCACACTTATAGCCATTTGTCTCATGTTTTGGAATAATTGATTAAATTAATCTTCTTGTTTTAATAAATTATACAAAAAAATTAGTTCTTTCTTACTTTACTCATGAAGATTGGTCAGATCGTAGATCGTTGATTGAATTATTAATCGATGATAGATTTCACATTAGTTTGGAAATTTTTCCTACACGACCGAAAGAATTGAGTTGAAAGGTATGTAAAATGAAGGATTGAGAACTCCATGTGGTTCTCCAATTTTAGGATGGTTTACTTCTGTTCGCATGAAATCATGTACTGTGTTCGATCATTAACTTTTGGAGCTTTTCACCCATTTACGGAAGGTGGCATCAAGATCGCTTTCAAGATTATTCATAAATTACTAAACTGTAAACCTTTTATTATAGAATGGCAGTAAAAGAAAGTACAACCGAAGTTGGGCAATTTATGACCTTATGAACAACTCGCAACAGTGCATCATAAACTGTAAAATAATCTAAAAGTATGTGTAAACGATATTTTCTTGTAGCAGTGCACTGCCGTACCGATCGCGCATTCGTTAGGCGCAACTGAAAGCTTTTAGCACCCCGCTGTACTACATTCATTTCTTAATTATACAAACCCTATCAAGCTGTTTAACCATCGTTTGATGTATAATAGCATCATCCATTTCCTTTATCTTTGCTCTTGCCGCGCTGTTCACATTATTCATATTCGGGACAGTGAGCGTTCCGAACAGGTACAGCGTTACTGTGAATGATCGCTTTCGACAAGTATTGACCGGGTTTTAGGTTTTCGGTTTCCACCCAACGGATTCTCATGGGTGCGAGTAGGTATAATGTCCGTTAGAAGAGGCTTGTGCATGGGCACGAAGGGAAATCAAGTTGCAATATAATTTCATGCACCTTTGTACCCTTTGTTCCACCGATTCCGGGTGATACGACGGGACGGGCGAGAGCCAACAAGTGGAAACAAGAAGGGATAGGGGCGTCTAAAAGGGCTAAATGAATGATCCGTCGCTCGTGCTATTCAAACAGCACGCGCTATTGTCGGCGAGATTAATCGAACCGTTTAGATAAGGGTGGAGTTGGCGAGGGCTGAGGGTTGGTTTTGATTAGCCACAGGAAGTTATGTTTATGCGTGTGGTTTTATTAGTACTGGTTGAGGTGCAAGTGCAACAAGCTAAAACGAGGGGTTTTAAACGCCATTGGGATTGAATTTGCTTGAAGTACTTTCAGCTTATGAAATTGAAATTAATTTGATATCTAAAGAAGCTATATAGCTTCAAAAATCTTATAAACAATTTCATACATTTCATACAACTAATCTTCCTACATATAACTTTTCGTTGTAAATTAACTATAATTTTTGGATTTTATAATTTTATTTTAGTCCTTTCCAAAACTGTACGTTGTAACGTTGTAAATTATATGAAATTTATGCCTACATATGTTTTGGCGTATTTTAGTACATCATCGCAGAGAATTACAGTAAAACGAATGTTTTAATATTTCTATTTCAAATTTAAAGGTTAAATATCTTGGAAGCCAACCCGCCACAGGACTTTGGGGCATCAAGCACACGAGGTTACCGGTGGATCATTTAGTAAGTATCTCTAAACGATCCGTAACTGAATATCTCAGTTTATTAACCAAATTTTTATAACCCCCCAGGTCAGCGTTGCCAAAAACTTGCCCCCGAACCGAATTCTTCCCTTCTGCAATCTTACTGTATCGCTTGACGGTGTGAAGATTGAGTCGATCACCTCGAAGCTAACGTCGGTGTCTAATTTTACGATCGATACGATTTCATATGGCGTGCAGGATCTGGTGTACACGCGAGTGTTTGCAATGATCGTCGTTAAGGAGAACTACAACCTGAAGGAAAAGAACCCGTTCGATGTGCATGCGTTCGTGTGCGATAGCAGGTAATTAAAGAGTAGAACGTAGAAAGATCTACAGATATTACATATGTGGTACGTAATACTCATTTTGTTTTCGTCTTCTCATCATCAGAGCGATGGCACGAAAGTTAACCTTCGCCCTGGCCGCCTCCTTCCAGGACTACTCGAAGCGAGTCAAGGATGCGGAAGAAAAGAACGGCGGCAGTGGGGGCGACTCGGAGAAATCGCTGCGAAAGAAGTTTGCCATTGATCTACGGACGCCCGAAGAAATGCAACAGGACATCACAGAGCAGGAGACGGAAGCGTGATTTTTACAGGGATGCGGACGCGTTCACCAACGTCCATCAAGCGAAAATACAAAAATAAAACGCTGGAACGCTACACAACTAGAACAACACACCAACAGAACATTCACACGGGACCAACCTGAGTGCAAATCCTAGTCCTTATGCTAACGAGCCAACTGGAGGACACTTTGGTTTAGTTATACCTCCAGTATCCATTCCACGGTGCCGAATGGAGTTAAGCGCTATTACTTACTTACGTATTGTACCAAATGAAGCTTTTGTTTTTTTTTGTTTTTCTCGACCGTTCCGTCTACCGTACCGCTTGCACGGTTTTATGCTAGTTGTATAATTTTAAAAAAACGAATGATCGCGAAACATGCTTCCTAATGTGGTTTTACGAGACGTGTCGAGGATATGCGAGCGATGTGCGAGATAGTTGGAATGAAATGTTGAATAGGTAAATAAGTTAAGGAAGGCTAGAGGCTTACGCTTTCTAGCTTCATTATTGCAAGCTACCGTGGCGATTGATTTTATTTCAATAAATTTTTGTGAGTGCAAATTTTGTCTGCTATTTTTTTACTACGATTTATTAGTGTTACAAAATAAAAGAACAAGGTTACAGGCGTTTTCTTCATATTGCTTCTAAGGAAGCTAATTTTCTCACTTTGACAAGTAATTTGGTTAATGAAATGAGTTTGGGGTAATTAAATATCCAAATATTATTTTTGTAAATTGAGGTAAGTAAAATAGCATATATGTATATACAGGCATAGCGCCATCCGTACTACTTCTTCGTCTCCTTTAACGGCACAATAACCTAAAGAAGTCTAAGATTAGCACCGCTACTTGTATAACACCACTCCAACTCCAAAAAATCCATCTTAAATCTACTGAAAAAAGTTAAATAACTAAATTAAAAACCGAAATTTGCGTGCATAACCCACCCCTATTTTGCTAATACGGGTTATACACGCTAAACTACGGTACGTAAAAACGCCTAAAAGTATGCAATGATACACACGATGCTGTTTACAGTGCTGCGTGTATCTTTAAGCGAGCTGTAAAATAAATATCGACACTCGATAAAAGGTATAAAGTATTACATATATACATATAAATCAAAAGGATGGAAAATGTAAAAAAGAAATACGTCATACCACATCCTGTTGGTGCAGCAGTAGCAATAAAAAGGCTCCACAGTGTTTGAACAATAATTTTCTTATACAAACAGAGTTTTATTTTCATGAACAATATCCTTTCGCTCTTGCCTTGTGATATGTTTTTATACGAAAATTTGTGATTTTAGTTTAGGTCAGTTTTTTTCACTCATCGACACATCGCAGGGCTTTGCAGTAAACAATTTCTGGCATTATTTAATTGCGAGAAGAACTTTCGTAACATCTGTAGTTGGGGTAACAAATAGTTTTCAAAGTGTAAATGAAAACAACGGTAATTTATCACTTCGAATACTGTGGATAAGAACCTGCAGATCAAAGTTTCGTAGTTTCGTCGTGTTGTATTCGACAGTCCAAACCCCTTTCTCATCAACATATCGGTTTTAAAATACATTACAATGAAAACTCGTGTTTTTTAAAAATTTTATTTTCAAGTCGTTGGATTGAATTTGACTTCGACAGAAGCTCCTTGCATGACAAAGCACGTACAAGATGTTTGTTTCGTTTCGTTTGAAATTGTAATAAATTAACTTACGCTAAACGGCCACGGCGGCACACCGCTGGACCGCGTTGGTTCTACCGGTGGACCTACTTAACCATCTAATCAATGCGCTCGGCAATCGGTGCGCCCCCCCCCCCCCCCCCCCGTGGAACCTTACTGCCGCGATCGGATGGCGTCGGCTCGGAAGAGGAACGTTTTTCTTCGCCGAATCGGTGGACCCTGGGTGACAGCGTCCAGCTTGAACTCGGTTGATACGATCAGCTCGGGCAGTTCGGCACTATCATTCGGTCGCAGCGGTGCCATCTCCTCCACGATGGCAGGGCTTTCCAGGGGTCGTTCCTGCTCTTGAGTGGGTGTGTCCGCTTCGGCTTCCCCAAGCTTGACGTCAACCGTTTCCGGTTCCGAAGCAGGCAGAACCGTTTCGTCCGCTTCCACGCTGACGGTGTCGTGCGTTTCCGATGAATCATGCGCGGTGGCAGCGGAACTCAACTCCGTCTGTGGCGATAGTTCGTTCACCTGCTGATCACTTTCCAGCGCTGTTGAGCTTTGTTCACTATCGTTGACTGTTGATGACGCATCCGATGTCATTTGTGGTGCTTCCATATCGGCCGTGTTGGAGTGTGATTCGGGCAAGACCTCGTTGTCTTGTTGGTTAGCTGGTATGAACAGTGACGGTGTTGGGTCTTCTACCATCTCGGCAACAAGCGGCTTAAGCTCATCGGTCTCTACAGCAAGATCATGTACGATAGGTTCTAGCTCTTCCACCATCTGCACGGCATTGAGTAGTGAGTCAGCTTCGTATTGAGTTCCGTTTTCCATTTCTGGTGTTGCTGATCCTGCAGGTTCACTCGGAGTGCCTCGAGTGTCCGTCTCCATTTTCTCCAGCGGTTCATCTGCAGTAACTTCCTCCAGGGATGCTGTGTCGGAGAGTGCTACTACTGACGAAGGTTCTGAGGATGCAACCTGTTCATGTTCCTGCTGTGGCTGCTGTATTACATCATCCATAACTTCGACCTCATTGGATTCTTCTTCCTGGCTCGAAGGATCAGCAGCAACAGTTCCTTCCGAGGGAACAGTCAAAGTCGAGTGAGGTTCACTTTCATCCATTACTTCTTGAGCAGAATTTTCTGACGATACATTGCCCTCCTCCTCCTCCTCCTCAATTGGATCAAACAGGTCAGCATTCATCTGATGCTGTTCCGCTTGTTCTTGCTGCTGTCCCGCTTCATCATTCAGAACCTGAACCGATTCTGCTTGTTCAGAGGGCTGCTGGGTGTTGTCTTGCGCAGCTTCTTCACTGGGTGCAACAATCTCAGCCGCGTGGGAAGGAGCTTTTGGAGCTTCCAGCTCTTGAACTGGAGCTGTCTGTACCGGTTGCTTGCGGTTCATTTCTTCCACTTGTGGCGCTTCTTCTTCCGCGGCCTCGGAACTGGGAGCGGATGGTTGGTAGTCTTCGCCATCGGGGTAATACTGTGCGGACTCCTCACAGGGATAGCCGAGCTGTCCGTCATGGACGCACGTTTGATACATTTGGCTGAAAACAGTGCGCTCGGCACAAATGAAGCTGAACCGGGCATTATCTTGGCAGCGATGGAAGATCTATTAAATGAACAAAAAAGGTTGGAAAATTCAAGTGTCTGTTAAAAAAATTGAATCAAAGACATATGTTACAATTATAGTACAATATAATTTTGAGGATATCCTAACCAAATTTAGTTTATATAAAGCAAATACACATGTAACTGTATTCTAGCGATTTATATTTTTTTCCTAGATACTTCCAATTACGAAGTCTCATATTACCCAGATCAAGGTATTAGGGTGGAAAATCCAATCCTCAAAAGATCACCTTTCACTGGTCGCATTCGTTGGATTCGCTTTTCCCGCTATGTATCTAGCGTGTAATTTGGGGAATTTGCTTTTATTAAGTGTATCACCCTTCATTGCTCGGCCGATCAGGTTCCGCATTACCTTCGCTGCTATCAATCGTTCGAAAACTCTTTCCCTTTTGCCGTATCTTACCTGACAATCATTGTCCATATCGACGTAGAACCCATCGGTACGGTTGGCGCACGCAAACGAGTGGTTAATATCGTCACGTATCTCTTCCGCTCCGGCCGGCAGCACGTAGCTGTACACTTTCACTTGTTTGCTCTAGAGGAAGAGAAAGAGGGTAGATTGGAAACAAAACACAAAAATTGTCAATTAAACTCTTACATTTTCATAATGCACCGAGCGTAGCTGTGAATTATCAAATTTGAAGATAATAACGCGATCGGGTACGGAAAGGCACCAACCAACGTGTTCGGGGCGTGCGTTTGATGAACCAACGTGAAGGGTTCGATGGCCGTTTTGAAGGGCTAAAAATAGGCATGAAAGCAATGCCTTCGATCGTGGATAGGTAGTGCGTGTTTGATTGGTTTATTGGGTTTTCAGTGGAAACCAAAGGTTTAGGTAATTAAATTCGCTATTTATTGCTCTTTGGGAATGGAATGATTAACGATGCAATAGCTAGCTCATGTTATACGATCACTTGCGATCTCACTGAATATTTACATTTGACCGAATATTAACATTTGCTTGGAGTTTAATTTTATAGATGTTTGTCGTTTTACAAACCTTTGCATGTTGATCGCGAGAAAGATGTAAATGATAAGTTATATGATTGGTTATAAGTAGAGGACGAAACAAGAGATAGTAGTATGAATCTGAAGATCAGTAAGATCTGAAGATAAATATGTTTGTTAACATCAAATGACATTTTGAAGAAATTCTACCAAACATCACCGAGGTGTTTAGCGTGTTGTATCTGAGGTTGTTAAGGAGGTTGAGTTGATCAGAATTGTTGAGAATGGTTTGATAGATATGTTTGTAAAACTCCAATAATCTAGACCAGAACTGCCAAAAGGATTTAACGATTGTCTATGTGGCTTGGGTAGTAACATCACAGTTATTATGAAGAATTAATGAGTTCATAAAAGGCCATGGATTCTAATATATCACGGTAAAAAATAACTCTTTTTCTAGTTTTGAAAAGATACGAAAAGATCCTGTCATTTAAAATACCGCTTCAACAAAATAGTCTAACTTATCTATTATTTTATCTAATTTATTTTTTTTATGAACCACTGGTAATTAATCTCATATACTCATGCACAATTGTTATTCTCATATACTAACTGTTACATATTTTTTAAGAAAATCATAAATTATTCTTTCAAACTTTTACCACAACCCAAAGCTATCTTTCTAACGAGCGACAGCACAACGCACTTTACGTGACGCGACCATAGACAACAGGATGCGATTGGAATGTCCGGTTCTATTCCGCTTTCGTGTACGGTTTAGAACTATCCACTGTGAGTCACTCACCCGGCTCGGCAATATTCTGGCGTTGGCAAGCGCTGCCACGAAGAGCAGCACTGCTGCTAACGGAACTATTCGCATCATCATGGTTGGCAGCAGACGGACGTAGATGAGGATCGGATTTGGCGTTTCGGTGAGTTGTTGGTGCTACTATTTCCCCTTCCGTCCACACAGTGAGCTCACTTTTGATGTAATTAATCCTTCAGTGTGTTGCTGTAAAAACTACAACTCAGCACTGCACATTTTCTTCCCCGGTGTCTGCAAAACAACTGTAACAATTAATCTATCACTTGCGAGGGGCTGGAACGTTTCTTCCTGTTTGATCACTTTTCACAACTCCGAAAACCACATTTCTATACGCACACGTTTTGTTTTTTCAGAATAGAGTTCAGAATGGAGCTTTACCGTTTAACCGTTTAATTTTGTTTCCCACCCTTGACTAAGGCCAACGCGACTGCATAGCTGCCACGACCTCGTCCAAACGAAACCGCGTACGTTCGAATGCGCTCTCACACGTGTACGGGAAGAGTCCAGCCCGGTGCCCGGTCAGGTGCAGTATGTGCGGAAAATTTGTCAAACACCACCAATTTATAGTGAAAAGCTGTCACTAATCGAAGCCGCGGGTCGCGGTCGCGTGTTTGGACGCGTCAAATTCGAGCTTCCCCTCCAAACCCGACGTTCCGAAGTGGCATCACTGATCACTGAGGACGTGGGATTACCACCACTAACAAATCGGGGCCCGCACGCCGAACGTCGTTGTCGTATTGGCCGCCGTCATCAACATCGGCGTCGTCGGTATTCTGACATCGTCGTTCCGTCCGAAGTTCAGTTTTCACCTCACCTAAATATGCTTGTGTTGCAAAGAAAACTAACACGCCGGTGTAAGAAAGCGAATAGATGCACACATACGCACACGAGGTGAAGGAAGTTTGAGGAGAAATGTGCGATGGCAAGGCTTTTATGCATGCAGGTGGCATACGCTAGTGCCCGGCCACGGATGCAGGTATGCACCTCGGCACACCGCCACATCAGCCTCTGGAAGGAAGTGACCGATGAGGTGGCTGGATCGTGCACGAACGGCGAACCTCGTCGTGCTGCAATATGTCGCGTAGGTCTGGCGACCTTTCGATATTTTTGGCGCACGGCTTTTGGGTGAGAAAATTGACGCTAGAATTAGAACTTTGGAGACGGCACTGGAACAGGGCAGTGGCGTAATCGATGAACTTGACTGGGGATATAGAGCACGGCCATTTTGCTAGTGGAGATATATTTATGCAGTAACCCAGTAATAACTGCAACTACTTCGGATCGTTGACTGTGCCAGTGATTGCACACTGGCGTCGATTTGAAAATAGTTTCATTGAAGAACTTGGTGGTGCTATATTATTTAGTACGGTAAGTGGATATGGACAGGACAGGACAAGAGGAATCTTAGTTCCTCAACATACTTAGATTTAGTTGGAAATCAACCAATGTGTTGATATAAATTATAAATTTGGAGGAATATAATTACTTTGTTCAATCCAATAACCATCAATTTTTGTGTAAGAAGCCCAAAAATGCTAAATTTTGTTGTACTAAACTGTAGTAATTTGTACTAAAAATGTACTAAAAAATCTCCTTTTTTCTTTTTATCAATTTCTCATTTAATTTCATTGGAATGTGATTGAGTTATTTCGATATTGAGAAGCTCAAATTAAACAATAAAATCACCACAGCACCCTGCATGAATACTAATGGAGAAAGTGTCCCTTTGGCCACAAACTTAAGTAAAAAGTACCAGATGCAACACTGCTAGAACATGGCCATGCAATAACCCAGTGCACTTTGCACATTAATCAATTGATTTGCAAGCACAGATGGACATCGAGCTGAAAGGAAGGAAAACAATGGATAATGATTAAAACTAGAACTCTCCACCTGGCATTAGATCGACGATGGTTCAGGCCAAATGTGGCGACGGTGGGTAATCGTAACGCGCTGTAAGCGAAGTGTCCTAAAAGGGTACACCAGTGCTCCTTTGCCGTGATCGATGCATTTCGCTTGCATCGGAAGTGACCTACGCCGAGTGGTGGGTAGAGAGACAAAACAGAAGGACTTTGTACCTTATGCGTTTCGTTTTTGCAACGTCGCACGGTACAAGAAGTGTTCACCGGGTACATCTTTCCCAACCACAGCACCACCGTGCACCATCTAGGCACATAGAATGAAGAATGTAGTTTTAGCACTCATAAATTATTCACCCAGCGGTCCCGCACAGAAATGGTACGCGAACTCAAATGTCGACGGGTATGGCGGTTTCGGTCGACGCCAGCCGGCGCGCACACCCCGTACGCTAGAATCCCTGCCCGCACCACCCGCCATATAACATAGGCACCGATGGCAATTGGTCACTGTTGCGCGTCACATTTTGATGGCAATAATTTCATTAACGGAACATTTGCACACCAAGTGGCGTTTTGCAGTGGCACCGTGGCAGAATGTGGATGCTTTTATTTCTGGCTGATCGAGCCACGGTTTCGAGCGCCTTTGGGGTGAACCATTAGGTACCGCTCAGAATCACCACTTCCCCGGTGCCGGAACGGTCAACGGGTTTTGCATTGCAAAGAAGGCTTCCTTCTTCTCCCACCGGACAGGTGGAGAATATTTTACGGGCCGCTATTTTTATATAGGTCACGGTGGACACACTACGCCCCGGTATGTGGAGCAGTTGAAGCGGTTTGGATGGTTTTTATTCCGAGCACTGCAGAAATGCGAATGATCAGATTGTTCTCCCGTTTTTCGGTGCAAATCCTCGTCGTACGCCTAAAGAGTACTCATTACGCGTGATGGGGTGGTCGCTGAGACTGGATAATGGCGGGAAGAGTCGAATTAGGATGCTTTTATGTGAAACAGTTTTCTGTGGGCAGAGAAATAAAAAATAATAGTTTTACACAGCGGTGTTTCACATTTATGCTCTGATGTAATTTATTTTCAAAAAAAACTCCAAACAAACTCCAAATTAATGTTCTACATTTTGATACTCACGAACTCTTACTGTTTGAAGAACAATGTTCGAAACGATATTTTAGCGCTTAGGTTAGGAAAACATAACAGGTGGGCTGATAATTGTTTGGCCTAACACATAGATCACGCTAGTAGGTTTAAATCCATATAATTTTTAGTTTGTACCAACCTTCAAACGAGTTCTGTCAAAATATGATAGCAATTGGACAATAATCTAGTAGGCTAGAGCAATATGTGTGACACAACTTTTGTGTTTTGAGTAATCATGGAAAAGAAGGAATTTCGCGTGATGCTAAAATACTAGTTTTTGAAGGGGAAATATATAGTTAAAGCCAAAAAATGGCTTGATGAAGAGTCTTTAGACACTGCTCTACCAAAATCAACCATCAAATATTGGTATGCTAAATTTAAAAGCGGTGAAATGAACACTGAGGACGGTGAATACAGTGGACGCCCAAAAAAGGTGGTTACAGACAAAAACATAAAAAAATCCTCAAAATTATTAAAAGCAACCGTAATGTGATGTTGATCGAGATAGCTGACACCCTCAAGATGTCTAAGAAACGTGTTGGACGTATCGTTCACGGCTATTTGGATATGAGAAAGCTCAGTGCAAAATGGCTGCCGAGCGAGCTCACATTTGACCAAAAACAACAAGGATTTGATGATTCGGAGCAGTATTTGGAGCTGTTTGAGCGAAATAAATCCGAGTTTTTGCCCCAGTATGTTACCATCGATGAGTCTTGGCTCCTTTATGGCAAAAAATTCATGAATTAGGTTACGAATTGTTTCGCCACCCACCATATTACGTAGAACTGGCTCCCAGTGACTAATTTATTTTCTCAGATCTCAAAAACATGTACTCTGAGAAATTAGAAATCTCAAAACATGTACCGAAGAAATTTTCCTCGGATGAAGAGGTGATCGTCGAAACAAAGGCCTTTTTTGAGTCAAATGACAAATGCTACTACAAAAATAGTAACCACAAATTGAAAACCGGCTATAATCGGTGTAAAATCCTTGAAAGAATGTATGTTAAATAAAAACAATAATTTTACAAAAAAAAAAAATGTTTTACTGTCTTAGGCCAAACAATTATCAGCCCACCTGTTACTTTTAGGCAAAACCAAGGAAGATTCAATACGTGATTCAAAAGTCAAGTAATGTTATCACGATTTTTACATCATGACTCCTCCTGTTTGTAATCGGAATAAGGTTAGCTCTTCCCATAGCGTTACACATTCTACATCCGTGTACAAAAGAATCACCAATCAATCAAATGGCATCAGATAAGCCACAGCTTAATTTGATGATTATCAAGAAAAATAAGCTTTGAAGAGTAACTGCCTCATAGTACCTTATATCCGGATTTGCATTGGTTTAATCTACCCAATCGACACCCGGACTTAAGACATGTTGATAAGAAAAATCAGTTTCCTAATCAGTTTCAGCAATTGAAATAAAAGCCAGTTGCACTTGAGCAACAGGTATCAGTTCTTTGCAAATCGGTGAAGTTAACATACAGTTCGGACATGCAGGTCTATACGACAGTGCTTGCTTTGATTGGGGTTGTTGGGATGTCTGCATTGGCCAGTGATGTACAGCAACTCCCAGTGAAGACGATTGAGAACCTTGAACAGGATCTACGATCCTTAGTGGACGATACTAACAACCTTTCTACGGATGGGTATGAAGTCCGCACTGGACAGTTCCCGTACCATGCTCAGCTGTATATTAAAAATGATGTGGAATCTTCTACTACCTTGGCTGCTGGGTCCCTCATCACACCGAATTACATCCTGACGCACGCAAATGCTTTGTCCAGAAGTATAAACAGCTACAATAGCACTCATGGTTATGCTGTTCTGGGTATGGACGATAGAAGGAGCATAGAAACGCAGCAGCAAATCAACTTCACCCAAGTAGGTGTGCAGCTACATCCCAATCGTGACATCGCTACAATTCGCCTAGATCATCCAGTTACCTTCACGAAGTTCGTGCAGGCGATTCGTTTGCCCAGCCTATCGGACTCCCGCACGTATGAGATGATGGAGGGCACAAACGTCGGAAGCTATTGGAGCCCGTCGAGATATTTGCGTAATCAGATAATGGCGAATGATGATTGTAATGAGCAACATCCTCATGCGTCGATTTATTCGTATAACATCTGCACGAATACATACGTAGGAGGAGCTTTCTGTACGAGAATGTACGGTTCTGGGTTGATCGTTCAGGATGAGAACGGGCCAATACTGGTTGGAGTTACAACTTTGGTTTTTGCGTGCGCCGTGAATTATCCAAACGTTTATTTACGCGTTTCGGACTTTCGCGACTGGATTAGCGTGAACTCGGACTATGTGTTTGATTTTTAAACGAATCAACGAATGTTTTTTATGGAAGCAAATAAGATGCATTGATACGAACAATGTTTTATGAATGAAAATAAAATTATAGTACCGCTGCATGAAGCACTTAGTTATTTTTTTTTCTGTCACATTTTAAATGTTGTTAAACGTAATCGACTTTTAGGATCCCACGATGGTCATATTCTCAAGCTTACAGGATTTTTTGTCACAAGTGTACAGGACATCCACTAACAACATCCCATTACAAGCGGAACCGGTCGGATTGAGTCACAAACTACGAATATGCCTCAACTTAATTTCTAGCCCATAAGTCTGAGTTTAACCTTAGTCTAAGTGAGAGTTTAACCTTAATAAGGTAACTGATGTTAATAAAGTTAATTTTACGGTTATTTAGGACAGTTTTGATTCCTTTGGTGTCGAATTACTTGATATTTTTAATGAATCGCTGAACACAGGCCGTTTCCCATCAACATGGAAGGAATCCATTGTTACTCATATTCCTAAAATTCCTTGGACAATTAATGCGGAGGAGTTCCGTCCTACTAAAACTTACTAAGTATTTTAAAGATTTTTTTAGTTATAGTCAAACAACAACTTGTAGGATATTTTTTTCAGAAACTATTTGCTGATACCAGAGCAATCTGGATATCGAGAAGGGCATTTTTGTGAAACAGCTCTGAATTTGGTGTTTGCGAAATGGAACGAGTGCATGGAACGTAAACAGGTTGTTCTAGCTGTTTTCCTGCTAGAATCGACATCAAAAAGATTTTAGTGAGCTGTGATGTAAATCGTTTCGCTGATGACACGGTGGTGTTTGTGCCTCATAATAAATTAGAAATAGTAGCAGCGTTGCTGAACAAAGACCTCGAAGCACTCGAAAAAAGGTTGAATTACAAAAAAAAACTTATGCTTAACGCCAAGAAAATCAAGCTACTCACGATAACATCCACATGACAACACATGACGATGGACTCTGACATTAGATTAGGGAGGGAAATTATCGAAAAGGTTACTGAGATAAAATGTGTGGGGGTTACGGTGGATCAACACCTCAAATTTACTACTCAAATAGATAATATTATTAGTACAAATAGTAGTACAAAAAGCGGGAGCAATAACACGCCTGCGCAAAGAAATAAACTTTACTTGAATCGCATCTTGACTTTTGTTCAACTATTTTGTTTCTTGTTATCGGTGACCAGATGAATAGATTACAAAGGGTACAGAACAAAATGATGAAAGCAATTTTAAACTGTGGAATGTATACTTCCGTGGCTGCAAGGCTGAACATTCTTCAGTGGATGTCTATAGGGCAGCGGTTTAATGGTCACCTGCAAATGGTAAATCCTGGAAATGCTTTGCCTAATAGTGATAGTAAGACGAAAACGTTGTTTGTATTTCGGCGATCATGTGCGATTTATGTTAAAAACTTATATGTGTTAAATAGTCTATCATCATGTGCTCGTGCATGCTATATAGCTGAGAGCTTTTTCCAATTTTGGTGATTAAGTTCAAATATGAATAAAGAAAAAAATGTGCTTTTTTAAGAGTCTGCATGAGAGTAAGACAGGCGCGTTTAGTTGGATTTTAACTGAGGGTTTTAATGGTATAGGGTTGCGCCAAGAACTATGGCGACTTGATGGAGCAGTACCGATGAAACAATCATCCTCTCGTTAAACTTAGATCGCGTTAAATAGTTTTTAAATTATTCTCCACGATAGCTTCGTCCTACTCAGTCCCAGGTAGGGGTGAGAGGTGAGACATCATCATCATCTTAGCCAAAGTGATACCAAATGAACAATCCCGAAATGTGCATAGTTGAGCTGATGGTAGATGGTAGATGGTTCACTGTGTACCCTTAGGTAGCAGTCGGTAAAAGGTTTGTCCGACGACAGCACCGAATACTGAATACATGCTTAAAATCGACACTTCCTCATACCAGGTTATGTTTATCAGGGTATCACAGTATCATTTAACTGCAACAGATAATAGATAAAGAATGAGTTATATTCATCATCGGCATAGTGTAAGAAACAAAATTCATTAGTTTTATATCTTGGCAGCATGGATTATTTTATCATAATTGAAAAAAAGAGGACGTTTTGTGATTAAAAAAAAAATAATGCCATGGAAACAGCTGAAGAATAAATGGTTTCGCATTTTTTTGGCGTAATGATGATTTTGCTCTTTGTAATCAGTTTGGAATCGGTAGAATATAAGTCAGCTTGGCACGAGGAACAGTTAGTAGTTATTTGCAATTCGTTAAAGTGAACAAACTGTTCAAGGATGCATTGGTTCACGGTGTTAATTACGCTTGGTATTGTTGCAGTCTCTGCAGTGGGAAGTGATGGGCAAGAGTTGCCAGTAAAGTCGTCAGTCGAGAACTTAAGCCACATTCCGCGGCCGTTAGAACATGATGCGAACAAACCAAACATAGCGGCCGCGTCAGATAAGCTGTCTACGGATGGATATGTTGTGTTCCCTGGACAGTTCCCACACCATGCACACCTTGATGTTAAATTTGAAGAAAGTGTTACAACTGCCCAAACTTCCGGATCCCTCATCACACCGAATTACATCCTTACCCGCTCGAATGTGTTTCGAATAAGTAACCCTTATGGAGTAGCAGTTTTGGGCATCGGCGATGCAAGTGACACAACAACACAGCAGCGTATCAACTTCACAAAAAGTGGTGTACAGGTTCACCCGTCGTACGATATTGCTACAATTCGTTTGGAATATTCTGTTGCCTTAACCAAGTATGTGCAGCCGATTCGTTTGCCCAGACTATCCGACTCGCGCAAGTATGAGATGATGGAGGGCACAAACGTTGGAAGTTTTTATGGACCGAGGAGATATTCACGTAATCAGATAATGTCCAACGTTGATTGCCATGAGCAACATCCTTACGCGTTCATTTCCTCGTATGACATTTGTACGAATGCTTTCGTAGGAGGCTCGTTTTGCAAAATGACGTACGGTTCCGGATTGATTGTTGAGGATGAAAAAGGACGTATACTGGTTGGAGTTACGTCTTCAATTTATGCATGTGAACTGAACTATCCGACGGTGTATGCGCGTGTAGCTGAGCATCGCGATTGGATTGCTACGAACTCGAATTATGTGTTTGATGTTTAGACGAGTCACGAAGAGAACGTTTGGAAGCAAATAAGTAGAGTTGATATGGACTGTTTTGCAAGTGTAATAAATTGTTATATAACTGCATGAAACACCTTCGATGTTTCTTTGTTTTATCTTTATTTTTTAACCATCCGAAAGGTACAGCCAGGCCGTATTGCTTGCTTTTTCATCATAATTGTAAAATTAAACCATCATAATTAAACCATCCGTATGTATTGCATGGATATGACGTCAATGAGTAGGAGGAGGAGGTAGAGAGGAGGATTTTGTTATGAAATCATTATTATTATGAGGTTGCTTGAAACGATGTTCAACCGCTTGTAAGGTTTGTGGAACATTCGTTCTTCTCACGAGTCTTTAGATCACCGGAAGAACAGCAAAGCTAGTCGCAGCTTGGATCAAAGCTTGTGATGCCACAATACCTAAAAAGAGATGCTTCAACTGTGGTTGACGTTCATTATATTGATGGAATGTGGCAGTAGGCAACTGCCGAACCGAATGTAGAAACCTACAGCGTGGCAGACCGTATCAACTTACGAAGGTCCCGAGAACAACCTACATAAAGGATAGATTTGATCATAAGAGAGCGAATAAAAAGAACCACTCCATGCAACTTAGTGAAGAGATTGCCCGTAATCCATGGTGCTATATGGTACTCAAAGACATAAACAGATCATTGAACATCTTTTGCTAGTTCATGACCCCCGACACTGAGAGCCAGTGTAAAGGTGCACCCAGCAGTCTTCCGCCAAGCAATATTACAAGACTGCTTAAAATCGGAAAATTATCCTGAATTCTGAATATGGCAGCTCCTTCCGAAAGGATGTTCCAAATGGGTATCCTGTTGGACATACACAGTCGTTCAGGTGTGTGGGCTTAATCGACACATTATCAAAAGCTTTGGAAAAGATAACCCATACCGTGAGAGTAAACGGGACAGTGATAACGATTGACGTGAAAATTGGTGGTTCCCCTTACCTGTAGGCTGATATGGAGTGAAGCTGATATGGTGGAATGCCGCAGTGATCCATACTTGGTTTAAGTCTCTGGAATGCAATGTATGACGGGGTCCTAATCTTGCGTCTGCTTCCAGGAGCTTAGATTATCGGCATCACAATAATGTCGAATGTATTTCTCACGATACTGAGATATAGGGCACTCGTCTTACGTGAGTATGAATCGCTTTTCGTTCTTCGCTGGGGGATCATGAGAAGATTGTGAGCCAGTTGTAAACAAAAATAATGACGCACATCGTAATAAACGCACAAAAGAATCATCGATCAATCAAAAGAAAATATGATCACTATCTCGAAAAAGTAAGAAAGTTTCTGCAAATGTTTAACCGGTGTTTGTGCTTTGTAGATTAACTACTTCTTAATACCGCACACTTCTCATATTCGCCATTGTTCAATGTGGTATCAATATCAATCAATAAGATATTAGAGGTATTGATAAGCATAAAGAATCAAACTCTGATTTCCAATCAGTTGCAGCAACCGAAATAAAAGCCGCCTGAACCTTTGGAACGGGTACCAGTTCTTTGCAAATCGTTGAAGTTGAAGTACAGTTCGAAGATGCAGTTCTATTCGGCAGTTCTTGTTGTGATCGGTATTGTTGGAGTGTCTGCAATGGAAAGTGGCGTGCATCAATTGCCGATTAAGATGTTCGATGATCTTGAGCAGGATCTACGACCGTTAGTGGTTGATTCAAACCAACTTTCTACGGATGGATACAAAGTCTATCCCGGACAGTTCCCGTACCATGCTCGGTTGTATGCTGTTCCTCAATTATCTTCTATTACTATCGTGTATGGTGGGTCCCTCATCACACCGAATTACATCTTAACGCTTACGCCTAGCAGAAATTTAAATACTGATGGATATGCGATTTTGGGTATCGACGATGGAAGCAGCGAAGAAACGCAGCAGCGTATCAACTTCTCCCAAGGTGGTTTGCAGCTACATCCCATCCACAACATCGCTACAGTTCGCCTAGATCATCCAGCTACCTTCACGAATTTCGTGCAGCCGATTCGTTTGCCCAGCCTATCGGACTCCCGCATGTATGAGATGATGGAGGGCACAAACGTTGGAGGACATCTCGAACCATCGAGATATTTGCGTAATCAGATAATGTCGATCGCTGATTGTCAGAAGGAACATCCTGATCGAATTATTTATTCTTATCATATTTGCACGAATACATACGTAGGAGGAGCACTCTGTAAAACAGCGTTTGGTTCTGGGTTGATCGTTGAGGATGAGAATGGGCCAATACTGGTTGGAATTACGTCTTCAATTTATGGATGTAATATAAACTATCCTACGGTTTATGAACGTGTATCTGAGCATCGTGATTGGATCAGTATGAATTCGGACTATGTGTTTGATTTTTAAACGAATCAATTAGTGTTTGCAACGATGCAAATAATTCATATGAACAATGTTTTGTAAATGAAATAAAATATCGTATGTATTTAAAAAAGCGACAAAATGTTCTGATATATTATGCGATTATCCGATCATCGGGTGGTCGGTCCACTTATCAGTGATCAATGTATATTGGCAGGATTACCACTTCTTTCCGTGTCTGTCTATACCAGCTGTGTCGGAAAACTCAGTGGTAACTCAAAAACATCAGTTTAACTTTCTTGCCAAAGATACTTTTCCGGCGAAGTGGAACGAGCTTGTCGTTATGAACGATGAGACGTACCTCACGTTGGACAACAACGACTGGCAGGGCTAATGCTACTTTTCCTCCCCGGCAAAGGAAATTAGCATCGATATGAACTACATAGCTCTAGAGAAAACAGTCGATTCTCTAATTCAGAGTCATTTTTTCAAAGGAACATCTTTGCGTCTTAGAGCGGCATTCACCTGAAGTGCTTTTATTTTCTAAATTAACAAAATATGTGCATAAAAAAAATCATTCTTAATGATACGTTTAAAGAAAATGTTGAAAGTATTAACACGCATCCGAATTCGGGTGATGCCCTTTGGTAATCGTCTTGCACGATTTTACACGGCGTTGAAAGGGTTAATACATCTTTTCCTGGATGCATATAAATATATACTGTATGATTACATAGAAGTTCATTTTTTTCGAACAGAGATTTGAATCGGATTCAGAAGAACGACCCCAAGGCGGATCCGGATCGATTGGATCGAATCCCTTTTGGGAGCGATTTTTCTTATCATTAATTCGCACCCGACTCCAGGTTGGGTCGGGAAAAGAATCGTATGACTCACCACTTAGTCGGACTGTGGTGATATAAGCGAATTCACAGTAAATTTTGTACACAGCTCGCAAAAAATAGAATTATTAAAGTTTTTTGAATCTAAGCCCAACGGCTAAAATCTAATAGAAATTGTGTACTTTGAATTCGCATACAGCGGGTATGGTCGCCACGTACCGCGTAGATCTTCTTCTTTGTCGGAACAACAACCTAAGGAAGTTTACGCCTGGCATTTATGGCTTTGTGTGGCCATTTACCCGTAGCTAGATAGTCATTACTTTTCCGAATGGGATTTTGGTTCCAACACATTCCAGCACATCCAACAGATCATTTTTATCCCTCCGCGCATGCGTCAACTTCTTTTTTCTTTTGGATTATCGGAGGAGAGAATCGTTAGAGAGAACCCTCATCCTTGTCACAGAGGAAGCCTGCCCCAGTAGGAACCACCATAGTCAGAGAATTGCCCCATTCGCCGAAGCGCCTACGGACTAACAACTCCTCAAACCTCAGAACCTAAACCGGATGGTTGGTTAGGATATTGCTCGATGTTAAAAATATATAATGACGCACATCATAATAAACGCACAAAAGAATCATCGATCAATCAAAAGCAAATATGATCACTATCACGAAAAAGTAAGAAAGTTTCTGCAAATGTTTAACCGGTGTTTGTGCTTTGTAGATTAACTACTTCTTAATACCGCACACTTCTCATATTCGCCATTGTTCAATGTGGTATCAATATCAATCAATAAGATATTAGAGGTATTGATAAGCATAAAGAATCAAACTCTGATTTCCAATCAGTTGCAGCAACCGAAACAAAAGCCGCCTGAACCTTTGGAACGGGTACCAGTTCTTTGCAAATCGTTGAAGTTGAAGTACAGTTCGAAGATGCAGTTCTATTCCACAGTTCTTGTTGTGATCGGTATTGTTGGGGTGTCTGCAATGGAAAGTGGCGTACATCAATTGCCGATTAAGATGTTCGATGATCTTGAGCAGGATCTACGACCGTTAGTGGTTGATTCAAACCCACTTTCTACGGATGGATACAAAGTCTACCCCGGACAGTTCCCGTACCATGCTCGGTTGTTTACTGAGCGTGAGGGTTTAGTTGGTACTATCCTGACTGCCGGGTCCCTCATTACACCGAATTATATCCTTACGAGTGCAGCGGTCAGAAATAGAACCACTCATGGATATGCGATTTTGGGTATCGACGATGGAAGCACCCCAGAAACGCAGCAGCGTATCAACTTCTCCCGAAATGCTACGCAGGTACATCCCGTCCTGGACATCACTATAGTTCGCCTAGATCATCCAGTTACCTTCACCAAGTATGTGCAACCGATTCGTTTGCCCAGCCTGTCGGACTCCCGCACGTATGAGATGATGGAAGGCACAAACGTTGGAGGATCTTCTTCCGGACCACCGTTTTATTTGAGTAGACAGATAATGCCGTTCGATAGATGCAATGCGCGTCGTATTTGCACGAATTCATTCATAGGAGGAGCATTCTGTCGTCCAGTGTACGGTTCTGGGTTGATCGTGGAGGATGAGAATGGGCCAATACTGGTTGGAGTTACAACTGAAGTCTATGGATGTGACCGGAACACTTCTACGCTTTATGACCGTGTATCTGAGCTTCGTGACTGGATCAGTGTAAACTCGGACTATGTGTTTGATTTTTAAACAAATCAATGAATGTTTGCAAGGATGCTAAAAATTGGGTTCGATATGAACAATGTTTTATAAATGAAATAAAATTATAGTACTGCTGCATGAAACTACTTTATTGAATTGTTCAACATTGTGCCATGGCGGTTGTGTTGGTGTTGTGTGGAATTAAATGTATCAGTGGAAAGAGAAGGATCTCTTTTCGTAAGATTGTATTAATAGAGCACTTTGTGCTCATTTTGTAGTGTTGTCTTAGCCCTTTAATAAAGCGGAAGAACCCATAAGCTTAACTCATGAAAATCATACGTCAATTGAATACAGAGTTCATAAAATAGTTTACAACGTAAAAGCGAGTCAAAAGGGCCACTCCATGCAACTTAATGAAGAGATTGCCCTAAATCCATGAGGCAACGCGTTTTGGGCAGCAGTGACCATAGTAGGAAGCTGGGTTTAACTGCGCGAAAGAAACCCTAAGGCTTAAACAGATCATAGAACATCTTTTCTAGCTCCTGATCCCCGCTCCTTGGTAGTAGCCTCCTCCATAATATAGCGTTCTGGAGACTTCTACTTCGTCGATCACTTTCGACGATCGTTTGATGGTGGTTAACAGCTCAAGTATAGTATCATCAACACACACTGCAGGCTACGATATAGACGAACCCAGCAGTGTTCCAATAATTGTAGTTTAATTTGAAGCGGATACATTTCCTGAATTCTGGAAATGGCAGCAACTAGTTCTCCTCTCGAATCCAGGATATCCTGCTGGCATTATAGAATCGCACGGGCCTGTGGCGACACAATACCACAACAGGTCCTTTGTAAACACCACCACTGCATTCGCGTTGTTATTGCACTGTGATAACGATTGACGTGAAAATTGGTGGTTCCCCTTATCTGCAGGCGGATATGGAGTTACCTAGACTCCGTATCAGATGAGGTCATCTACTGTTAACGGTGGAATGCCGCAGTGATCCATACTTGGTTCAAGTCTCTGGAATGCAATGTATGACGGGGTCCTAATCTTGCGTTTGCTTCCAGGAGCTTAGATTACCGGCATCACAATAATGTCGAATGTATTTCTCACGATACTGAGATATAGGGCACTCGTCTTACGTGAGTATGAATCGCCTTTCGTTCTTCGCTGGGGGATCATGAGACGATTGTGAGCTCGATCAATCAAAAGCAAGTATGATCATTATCACGAAAAAGTAAGAAAGTTTCTGCAAATGTTTAACCGGTGTTTGTGCTTTGTAGATTAACTACTTATTAATACCGCACACTTCTCATATTCGCCATTGTTTAATGTGTAATCAATATCAATCAATGAGATATTAGAGGTATTGATAAGCATAAAGAATCAAACTCTGATTTCTAATCAGTTTCAGCAATCGAAATAAAAGTCGCCTGAACCTTTGGAACGGGTACCAGTTCTTTGCAAATCGTTGAAGTTGAAGTACAGTTCGAAGATGCAGTTCTATTCGACAGTTCTTGTTGTGATCGGTATTGTTGGAGTGTCTGCAATAGAAAGTGGCGTGCATCAATTGCCGATTAAGATAATCGATGATCTTGAGCAGGAACTTCGACCGTTAGTGGTTGATTCAAACCCACTTTCTACGGATGGATATAAAGTCTACCCCGGACAGTTCCCGTACCATGCTCGGTTGTATACTGAACGTGAGGGTTTAGGTGGTACTGTCCTGACTGCCGGGTCCCTCATCACACCGAATTATATCCTTACGAGTGCAGCGGTCAGAAATAGAACCACTCATGGATATGTGATTTTGGGTATCGGTGATGGAAGCACCCCAGAAACGCAGCAGCGTATCAACTTCTCCCGAAATGCTACGCAGGTACATCCCATCCAGGACATCACTACAGTTCGCCTAGATCATCCAGTTACCTTCACGAAGTTCGTGCAGCCGATTCGTTTGCCCGGCCTATCGGACTCTCGCACATATGAGATGATGGAGGGCACAAACATTGGAGGATCTTTATCCGGACCACTGTTTTATTTGAGTAGACAGATAATGGCGTACAATAGATGCAATGCGCGTAGTATTTGCACGAATACGTACGTAGGAGGAGCATTCTGTCGTGCAGTATACGGTTCTGGGTTGATCGTTGAGGATGAGAATGGGCCAATACTGGTTGGAGTTACAACTGGATTTTATATATGTGACCAGAACAGTTCTACGTATTATGACCGTGTATCTGAGTTTCGTGACTGGATCAGTGTGAACTCGGACTATGTGTTTGATTTTTAAACAAATCAATGAGTGTTTACAAGGATGCTAATAATTGGGTTTGATATGAACAATGTTTTATAAATGAAATAAAATTAAAGTACTGCTGCATGAAACTACTTTATTGAATTGTTCAACATTGCGCCATGGCGGTTGTGTTGGTGTTGTGTGGAATTGAATGTATCAGTTGGCAGCGAATAGGAAAGAGAAGGATCTCTTTTCGTACGATTGTATTAGTAGAGCACTTTGTGCTCATTTTGTAGTGTTGTCTTAGCCCTTTAATAAAGCGGAAGTAGCCATAAGCTTGACTCATGAAAATCATACGTCAATTGAATTCAGAGTTTATGAAATATATGAACTGCCATGACGCAATGCGTTTTGGGCAGCAGTGGCCATAGTAAGAAGCTGGGTTTAACTGCGCGAAAGAAACCGTAAGGCTTAGGTCTAAGGCTTAAACAGATCATAGAACATCTTTCCCTAGCTCCTGATCCCCGCTCCTCCATAATATAGCGTTCTGGAGACTGCTACTTCGTCGATCACTTTCGACGATCGTTTGATGGTGGTGAACAGCTCAAGTATAGTATCATCAACGCACACTGCAGGCTACGATATAGACGAACCCAGCAGTGTTCCAATAATTGTAGTTTAACTTGAAGCGGATACATTTCCTGAATTCTGGAAATGGTAGCAACTAGTTCTCCGCTCGAATACAGGATATCCTGCTGGCATTATAGAATCGCACAGGCCTGTGGCGACACAATACCACAACAGGTCCTTTGTAAACACAACCACTGCATTCGCGTAAAGGGAGCAGAGAGCCTTTGGAAGGAAAAAGGGTGGAAATTGTTATTGCACTGTGATAACGATTGACGTGAAAATTGGTGGTTCCCCTTATCTGCAGGCTGATATGGAGTTACCTAGACTCCGTATCAGATGAGGTCATCTACTGTTAACGGTGGAATGCCGCAGTGATCCATACTTGGTTCAAGTCTCTGGAATGCAATGTATGACGGGGTCCTAATCTTGCGTTTGCTTCCAGGAGCTTAGATTACCGGCATCACAATAATGTCGAATGTATTTCTCACGATACTGAGATATAGGGCACTCGTCTTACGTGAGTATGAATCGCTTTTCGTTCTTCGCTGGGGGATCATGAGACGATTGTGAGCTCGATCAATCAAAAGCAAGTATGATCATTATCACGAAAAAGTAAGAAAGTTTCTGCAAATGTTTTATCTGTGATTGTGCTTTGTAGATTAACTACTTCTTTACACCGCACACTTCTCATATTCGCTATTGTTCAATGTGGTATCAATATCAATCAATGAGATATTAGATTTCTAATCAGTTGCAGCAACTGAAATAAAATCCGCCTGAACCTTTGGAACGGGTACCAGTTCTTTGCAAATCGGTGAAGTTGAAATACAGTTCGAAGATGCAGTTCTATTCGACAGTTCTTGTTGTGATCGGTATTGTTGGGGTGTCTGCAATGGAAAGTGGCGTACATCAATTGCCAATTAAGATGTTCGATGATCTTGAGCAGGAACTTCGACCGTTAGTGGTTGATTCAAACCAACTTTCTACGGATGGATACAAAGTCTATCCCGGACAGTTCCCGTACCATGCTCGGTTGTTTACTGAGCGTGATGGTATATCTGGAACTCTTCTGACTGCCGGGTCCCTCATCACACCGAATTACATTTTAACGCTTGCGACGGCCAGAAATGTAAATACTTATGGATATGCGATTTTGGGTATCGACGATGGAAGCACCCCAGAAACGCAGCAGCGTATCAACTTCACCCAAGGCGGTGTGCAGCTACATCCCATCCACGACATCGCTACAGTTCGCCTAGATCATCCAGTTACCTTCACGAAGTTCGTGCAGCCGATTCGTTTGCCCAGCCTATCGGACTCCCGTACGTATGAGATGATGGAGGGCACAAACGTTGGAGGACATCTCGAACCATCGAGATATTTGCGTAATCAGATAATGTCGATCGATGATTGTCAGAAGGAACATCCTTATCGTTCCATAAATTCTAATCATATTTGCACGAATGCAAACATAGGAGGAGTGTTTACTAGTAGAGTATACGGTTCTGGGTTGATGGTTAAGCATGAGAATGGGCCAATACTGGTTGGAATTACGTCTTCAATTTATGGATGTGACATGAACTATCCTACGGTTTATGAACGTGTATCTGAACATCGTGACTGGATCAGTGAGAACTCGGACTATGTGTTTGATTTTTAAACAAATCAATGAGTGTTCGCAAGGATGCTAAAAATTGGGTTTGATATGAACAATGTTTTATAAATGAAATAAAATTATAGTACTGCTGCATGAAACTACTTTATTGAATTGTTCAACATTGCGCCATGGCGGTTGTGTTAGTGTTGCGTGGAATTACAAGTATCAGTGGGAAGCGAATAGGAAAGAGAAGGATCTCTTGTCGTAAGATTGTATTAGTAGAGCACTTTGTGCTCATTTTGTAGTGTTGTCTTAGCCTAGCTCCTGATCCCCGCTCCTTGGTAGTAGCCTCCTCCAAAATATAGCGTACTGGAGACTGCTACTTAGTCGATCACTTTCGACGATCGTTTGATGGTGGTGAACAGCTCAAGTATAGTATCATCAACGCACCCTGCAGGCTACGATATAGACGAACCCAGCAGTGTTCCGATATTTGTAGTTTAATTTGAATCGGATACATTTCCTCAATTCTGGAAATGGCAGCAACTAGTTCTCCTCTCGAATACAGGATATCCTGCTGGCATTATAGAATCGCACAGGCCTGTGGCGACACAATACCACAACAGGTCCTTTGTAAACACAACCACTGCATTCGCGTAAAGGGAGCAGAGAGCCTTTGGAAGGAAAAAGGGTGGAAATTGTTATTGCACTGTGATAACGATTGACGTGAAAATTGGTAGTTCCCCTTATCTGTAGGCGGATATGGAGTTACCTAGACTCCGTATCAGATGAGGTCATCTACTATTATTGGTGGAATTCCACAGTGATCCATACTTGGTTCAAGTCTCTGGAATGCAATGTATGACGGGGTCCTAATCTTGCGTTTGCTTCCAGGAGCTTAGATTACCGGCATCACAATAATGTCGAATGTATTTCTCACGATACTGAGATAAAGGGCACTCCTCTTACGTAATTATGAATCGCTCATCGAAAAGATTGTGAGCCAGTTGTAAACAAAAATAATGACGCACATCATAATAAACGCACAAAAGAATCATCGATCAATCAAAAGCAAATATGATCACTATCACGAAAAAGTAAGAAAGTTTCTGCAAATGTTTAATCGGTGTTTGTGCTTTGTAGATTAACTACTTCTTTACACCGCACACTTCTCATATTCGCTATTGTTCAATGTGCTATCAATATCAATCAATGAGATATTAGATTTCTAATCAGTTGCAGCAACTGAAATAAAAGCCGCCGGAACCTTTGGAACGGGTACCAGTTCTTTGCAAATCGGTGAAGTTGAAGTACAGTTTGAAGATGCAGTTCTATTCGACAGTTCTTGTTGTGATCGGTATTGTTGTGGTGTCTGCAATGGAAAGTGGCGTACATCAATTGCCAATTAAGATGTTCGATGATCTTGAGCACGATCTACGACCGTTAGTGGCTGATTCAAACCCACTTTCTACGGATGGATACAAAGTCTATCCCGGACAGTTCCCGTACCATGCTCGGTTGTTTACTGAACGTGAAGGTTTAGCTGGTACTGTCCTGACTGCCGGGTCTCTCATCACACCGAATTATATCCTTACGCGTGCAGTGATCACAAATAGAGTTACTTATGGATATGCGATTTTGGGTATCGGTGATGGAAGCAGCGAAGAAACACAGCAGCGAATCAACTTCTCCCGAAATGCTACGCAGGTACATCCCATCCACGACATCGCTACAGTTCGCCTAGATCATCCAGTTACCTTCACGAAGTTCGTGCAGCCGATTCGTTTGCCCGGCCTATCGGACTCTCGCACGTATGAGATGATGGAGGGCACACACGTTGGAACTACTTTCGGACCACTGTTTTATTTGAGTAATCAGATAATGTCGAACAAGGATTGCCATGAGCAACATCCTTATGAATCCATAGCATCTTATCATATTTGCACGAATGCATTCATAGGAGGAACATTCTGTGGTAAAGTGCACGGTTCTGGGTTGATCGTTGAGGATGAGAATGGGCCAATACTGGTTGGAGTTACGTCTTCAATTTATGTATGTGACGTTAACTATCCTATGGTTTTTGAACGTGTATCTGAGTTTCGCAACTGGATCAGTGTGAACTCGGACTATGTGTTTGATTTTTAAACAAATCAATGAGTGTTCGCAAGGATGCTAAAAATGGGTTTGATATGAACAATGTTTTATAAATGAAATAAAATTATAGTACTGCTGCATGAAACTACTTTATTGAATTGTTTAACATTGCGCCATGGCGGTTGTGTTGGTGTTGCGTGGAATTACATGTATCAGTGGAAAGAGAAAGATCTCTTTTCGTAAGATTGTATTAGTAGAGCACTTTGTGCTCATTTTGTAGTGTTGTCTTCGCCCTTTAATAACTCACTCCACGCAACTTAATGAAGAGATTGCCCTAAATCCATGAGGCAACGCGTTTTGGACAGCAGTGACCATAGTAAGAAGCTGGGTTTAACTGCGCGAAAGAAACCCTAAGGCTTAGGTCTAAGGCTTAAACAGATCATAGAACATCTTTTCTAGCTCCTGATCCCCGCTCCTTGGTAGTAGCCTCCTCCATAATATAGCGTTCTGGAGACTTCTACTTCGTCGATCACTTTCGACGATCGTTTGATGGTAGTGAACAGCTCAAGTATAGTATCATCAACGCACACTGCAGGCTACGATATAGACGAACCCAGCAGTGTTCCAATAATTGTAGTTTAACTTGAAGCGGATACATTTCCTGAATTCTGGAAATGGTAGCAACTAGTTCTCCGCTCGAATACAGGATATCCTGCTGGCATTATAGAATCGCACAGGCCTGTGGCGACACAATACCACAACAGGTCCTTTGTAAACACCACCACTGCATTCGCGGAAAGGGAGCAGAGAGCCTTTGGAAGGAAAAAGGGTGGAAATTGTTATTGCACTGTGATAACGATTGACGTGAAAATTGGTGGTTCCCCTTATCTGCAGGCTGATATGGAGTTACCTAGACTCCGTATCAGATGAGGTCATCTACTGTTAACGGTGGAATGCCGCAGTGATCCATACTTGGTTCAAGTCTCTGGAATGCAATGTATGACGGGGTCCTAATCTTGCGTTTGCTTCCAGGAGCTTAGATTACCGGCATCACAATAATGTCGAATGTATTTCTCACGATACTGAGATATAGGGCACTCCTCTTACGTAATTATGAATCGCTCATCGAAAAAATTGTGAGCCAGTTGTAAACAAAAATAATGACGCACATCGTAATAAACGCACAAAAGAATCATCGATCAATCAAAAGCAAATATGATCACTATCACGAAAAAGTAAGAAAGTTTCTGCAAATGTTTAATCGGTGTTTGTGCTTTGTAAATTAACTACTTCTTAATACAGTACACTTCTCATATTCGCCATTGTTCAATGTGCTATCAATATCAATCAATGAGATATTAGAGGTATTGATAAGCATAAAGAATCAAACTCTGATTTCTAATCAGTTTCAGCAATCGAAATAAAAGTCGCCTGAACCTTTGGAACGGGTACCAGTTCTTTGCAAATCGTTGAAGTTGAAGTACAGTTCGAAGATGCAGTTCTATTCGACAGTTCTTGTTGTGATCGGTATTGTTGTGGTGTCTGCAATAGAAAGTGGCGTACATCAATTGCCAATTAAGATGATCGATGATCTTGAGCAGGATCTACGACCGTTAGTGGCTGATTCAAACCCACTTGCTACGGATGGATATAAAGTCTACCCCGGACAGTTCCCGTATCATGCTCAGTTGTATGTTATTCCTCAATCATCTGGTCCTACTCTCCTATATGTTGGCTCGCTCATCACACCGAATTACATCCTAACGGTTACGCCTAGCAGAAATTTAAATACTTATGGATATGCGATTTTGGGTTTCGACGATGGAAGCAGCGAAGAAACGCAGCAGCGTATCAACTACTCCCAAGGTGGTTTGCAGCTACATCCCACTCGTGACATCGCTACAGTACGTCTAGATCATCCAGTTACCTTCACGCAGTTCGTGCAGCCGATTCGTTTGCCCAGCCTATCCGACACCCGCACGTATGAGATGATGGAAGGTACAATTATATCAAGACGTCTCTTAACATCGAGATATTTGCGTAATCAGATAATGTCGATCGCTGATTGTCAGAAGGAGCATCCTGATCGAGTTATTTATTCTAATCATATTTGCACGAATACGTACGTAGGAGGATTGTTCTGTAACAGTGTGTTCGGTTCCGGTTTGATCGTTGAGGATGAGAATGGGCCAATACTGGTTGGAGCTCTTTTTTCTTATAATCTTTGTGAGTATACCTATCCGTTGGTATATGAACGATTATCTGAGCATCGTGATTGGATTAGTATGAATTCGGACTATGTGTTTGATTTTTAAACGAACCAATGAGTGTTTACAAAGATGCTAAAAATTCGGTTTGATATGAACTATGTTTTATAAATGAAATAAAATATCGTATGTATTTAAAAAAGCGACAAAATGTTCTGATATATTATGCGATTATCCGATCATCGGGTGGTCGGTCCACTGATCAGTGATCAATTTTTTTTTGTAGACTATGTGGCGAACCGGCCAAAGCCACTACAAGAAACAACAGAACAACTTAGAAATTCCCATAACGTCAACAATGCGCATCCGTAGAGGAAGACAATGTACAGGATTGTATTCAGGGATGCAGCGCATGCACGCACATTCCTGGGTCAGTCAGTTCTGAACACACTTCAGCATGTCTGCAATCAACTGCCCACACAAAAAGACTGCTTATCGGAAAAATCTGCTTTTCTGGGATGCATATAAATATAAAATGACGCAGCTATTTCTTCCGAGTCCACCCGGGTTAAGGTGCATCCTAATGGTGGGAGAAGGAAATGCCTCCCTACCACATAAAAATTGTTGAACTATTAGCGTTTAAGTATAGTCTATAAGATATACGGCCTGGCCGTTCATCTGTTAAATAAAAAAAATATATATACTGTATGATTACATAGAAGAAGACGCTTATCTTTTTCAAACAGGGATTTGAATCGAATTCGGAAGATCGACCCCAAAGCGGATCCGGATCGGTCGGATCGAATCCCTTTTGGGAGCGACTTTTGGTGAGCGAGAATCGTTAGAGAGAACCCTCATCCTTGCCACAGAGGAAGCCTGCCCCAGTAGGAACCACCATAGTCAGAGAACTGCCCCATTCGCCGAAGCGCCTACGGACTAACAACTCCTCAAGCCTCAGAACCTATACCGGATGGTTTGTGAGGGCATTTACGTCAGCGATAGGCCTTCTGGGTACATTTGTCCTTACTATGAAGCTAACAAAACCGCCACGGCGCTGCGTGATGATCATTGGTTTGATGTCAGGCGTTCGAGGTGATCACGGAATCCACACAGGCAGTCACCAGAGGCAACCACCTGTGCTTCAGCCAACTCCCCTCGTGATAGACAAAGTACGATCCACGTATAGACTAGAGGAAGAAAGGTGGCTAAACCTCCATACCTCAAAGTCACCCTTTACATACCCGACTCACGAATCTGTTGCTACAGTGGCGGGTTTGCCCACGTGACGCACTCGTGAACCGAAAACTACCCGCTAGGAGCATGAAGACGGATTTTTGGGTTGACCGTAGGTGGTTTCCTTTCGCCCTTAAGGCGACACTTTCCGGTTTCCTGCAAACGCAACAGATTTTAGGGTAGATCTTTCAGTGGTGAATGCTTAAGTCCACTTTCAGGCTCACAACTGTCCCAACTTGGTTAGGATATACTGGGGTAGTGAGGCCCATTATATCTGTATTCAGCAGCGCCACGAGGAGGCGTGGGATCGGACAATTGCCGGTAACTACTTGTGTTAGGTATCAGATCCCACAAGCAATTTACCGAGGGGAGGTATAGCAGACCACCCCCTGCCACGAATGCATGTTTAGGAGGTGCATTCTGTAGCAGATGGGTCTGGATGGATCGTAGACTACGAAACAGGTTCTGTACCATATGTTCCGTAAGCTATCCAAACGATTTCCTACGCTTTTCGGATGTTCGCAACTGGACTATGAGCTATGAATTCGAATTTTGTATTTGAAATAAATAAATACCCAACAAATTGAAATGTTAGGGCCCTCATTGCTTGCGTATTAAATTGACCATTAGTTGCTTGAAATTACTTTAATTAATCTCTGTTTTTTCATCATAAATTTCGAAACAAAGTTAATTTCAAGAATCACACTGATAGCTAAACCATCGTGAAATACACATTAAATGAAACATTCAGTATACTGGGCTGAATGTTGTTAACGAAGTAACAATTGGATTAACATTTTTTTTTTGCCACACGAAATAACAAATAAAAAGTCTTGCATCGCTAGAAAGGTTCTGCCCTACTTTATGACAAGCTCTTGTAGAGCAAGGACTATGGAAAAATCAATCCTTGTGCCAAATTTTTACCCATAATACAGGGACACTTAGCGCGTGTGTATTTGTGCATTGATCGCACCATTTTAAAAATAACAATATTGTTGATGATTGTGTCCTGGTCGCATCTAGCGAGGTTACAGTCACCAAGAGCTATTAAACTTTTGCTCTCAAATTTTACATCTAAGCAACGTTTGACGAATAGGCGAACCGTCAAGTTCACTCAGTGTGAATGCGCTATTACTTTATACAGCACCAATCAAGTGCACCATCAGATAAACACCTGGATGTATCTGGATAGTAACGATTCAACGGTTTTCATTGATAAAATGTCATTGATAAGAGCAACACATTTCGATCATGGAATGGCAACACAGTTTATTTATGGAAACCAGATAAATGACTTTCGCTTTTGTTTGTAAATTATTCTTTTCTTATCCATTTATGACTTAAAGTGGACATTATGGTTTGTAATCAATTTGGACAGATGCAATATAAGCCAGCTTAATGTGAGAAACAGTAGGTAGTAGGTACCAAATTGTTGGAGTTGCCATACAGTTAAAAATGCAGTGGTTCACGGTGTTAATTACGATTGGTATTGTTGCAGTGTCTGCAGTGGGAAGTGATGGGCAAGAGTTGCCAGTAAAGTCGCCAGTCGAGAACTTAAGCCACATTCCGCGGCCGTTAGAACATGATGCGAACAAACCAAACATCGCGACCGCGTCAAATAAGCTGTCTACGAATGGATATCTTGTGTTCTCTGGACAATTCCCGTACCATGCAGAGCTCTACGTTGACAATGGCGTAATTACAGCCAATACCCACACTTGCGGATCCCTCATCACACCAAATTACATCCTTACTCGCGGGAATACATTACAAGCAAGTAAGCTTCATGGAGTAGCAGTTTTGGGTGTTGATGATGGAAGTGATCCAACAACGCAGCAGAGTATCAACTTCACCGAAGGTGATATACGTCTACTTCCTATGCATGACTTGGCAACAGTTCGTCTGGAACATCCGGTAATAATCACAAAGTTTGTGCAGCCGATTCGTTTGCCTAGATTATCCGATGATCGCTGGTATGAGATGATGGAGGGCACAACCGTCGGGGGTTATTCGTTACCATTGAGATACTTGCGAAATCAGATAATGTCCAACGACGAGTGTAATGCATTACGTTACTTCCCCATTCATTCTTATCATATCTGCACGAATACATACGTAGGGGGTGCGTTCTGTAATAGAACTACCGGTTCGGGATTGATAGTTGAGGATGAGAATGGACCTAAACTAGTTGGAATTACGATTATGCACCCTGCATGTGAAGAAAGTTATCCAACAATTTATACGCGCGTTTCGATATTTCGCGACTGGATTGCTATGAACTCGGATTATGTGTTTGATTTTTAAAGAAGTCACAACTGTGTTTGTTGCGCTGTTTTGCTAGTGCAATAAATTGTCCTTTTCCAGTATGCATGAATAGGGTTTCCAATGCATTCTTTATCAGCTCGCGAGCAATTCGGATAGGATACTTTAAGGTGGAGCTTATTGACTAAACTACCTTTGTGCGGCTTTGAAGCTCTTTTGGTGTGAAGCATGCAGCATGAAAGACGATTTATTAACCTGCAATGGAGGTCCTATTTTCATCACGTAACAAAATGGTGTGCAATATTGGTCTGTGTTGAACGACATGCAATATGTGTCTGGTAACTAAAGAACCATTTAGCCACAAATATACAAGAGATATGCAACAAACAACACATTACTGTAATCACGATACAAAGGAAAATGAGAAAGTGATAACGATTTTCATATCTATTAGATAAAATCTAGAAAGATTATTCTATTGCTATTTACCAAAATATTCGATGGATTGTATTTGAAGTCGTGATAAGAACACTGCGATAGGATGTGAATTATATGATTTCATTTTGCAACACTGATAACTTATCATTTCCTATCAGTAATTGGTGTACGGCACAAATTTAACTTCGTAGTACAGCTAGCACATCTGTTCCAATCGTTGGATTACACGGTTTCAGTGGATCGGTAGATATTTATTCGTAAATCGGTGAAGCTAAGTTAGGTCGAAATACAGTTGGAACAACTTCCGCACGTAAGAGATGATGGAGGGCACATAGTCGTCCGAGGATATACGACAACGTCGAGATGCATACGCAATCAGATAATGTCGAATGACGATTGCCAAAAGCAACATCCTCAAGTGGACATTTCTTCATACCATATTTGTACGAACACTTACTTTGGAGGTGCATTCTGTAACAGAGCGTATGGTTCTGGGTTGATCGTTGAAGGAGAGAAGGAACGTATGCTGGTTGGTATTACGATTTTGGCGTCATTGTGCAATGTGAACTATCCAATTGTTTATTTACGTGTTTCGGAGTTTCGCGACTTGATTGCTATGAACTCGGACTATGTGTTTGATGCTTAGGAAATTTAAATAGGTTCTGATAGGAAAAAAAACACGTTTGAATGATGGGATTTTTTTCGTTAGAACGGCCTGGATGTATAGTCTTATACAGACCATGTTGCTGGCGAGAACAAATGCGGAAAACCGGTTCCGCCGTGGTTGGATGATCACGCGAAGTATGACCCTTCAGGAAACTCTCGCGACTGCCAACACAGCGACTCGAAAAGCACCACGTAAGGATTAAAGTACAAGTCAGTTTTATTCACAAATTTATCTGCTTATATAGCAATTTAGAGGCCACCCCTTCCTTTAAGCAGCACTTGTTTGGAGGTTAGCACTTGCACAGATTTTAGGTCGTGTGGAGACGGTTCGGATGAGTTTCGGAAAATCGACTTACTCGTTCAGCGTTAAGATTGTAAGAGAGCTTTTATTAATCCTAGTTGCTTCTTGGCAATGTGTCTTGTGATTGGTAAGTGCAAATGAGATGGAAGAATTAGAATGAGATAGCATCTTCTGCCTTGGTATTTAGCGTTATCGCCTTTTACCTGTACGTGGTTTACATGAAATTACTATTACATTTACAGGTAATAGGGCTCGCTTGGCCCTATTTTCGCATATTAGTTCAGGTGTTTAAAATTACCTGTGTCCGGATATGCTAGCTGACCGATGGAAACTTTGGGTATTTTATGACATTACCCTAATGGCGGTTTAATGTTTACATGTTTCTCATAAGGCGTGTTTTGGTATAAAATGTAGCTCTTTTAGTTTTAGCCGAGACGGCGATTTGTAGTTTGCTTAGGATTTTTCCTATCTTTCATTTCTTTCATTACCCTTCCGTTGGGCGTGTTCCTTCTGTTCTTTATCTGTAACGTATCCTTACGTGTGTTTGTCCACGCTTTACACCCACGCGTTGGGCGTCAGACCTTAATAGTTTTATATATGTTTTGAATACATGATAATCTTTTTCCTGTTTTCTAAGTTTCTTATGTTTACCTTCTTTGATGCAGATACGCATAAAAAATTCTTGCCATCATCGTGAATATGTTGGTGAAATTAGACCGACCGAGAACAATTGAACCGACTTGCACCCATTACTATTGAACCGATTACTACTAAGACATCAAATGTCTTTGCAGGGTATGGGAGTTACATTTGATTTTTTCCTTATTTAAGTTTGAGATCTTGTTTTATAAGAAGTGTTCAAAGATGAAATTAAAACGTTTTGCAGTTTTTTTATGTTCCGTAGATATGTACTTTGCATGCACCATAAATGGAATGAAAAGTGAAATGACCCTCACTAATAGAAATCGTACAAAGATCATTAAACTCCCGTACGTGATGCGCTCTAAATCAAGCTCAAGTAAGCTACATTTAGGGTGCTAGTAATTACCCTAAACGTGATATTGATTTGAATCCGTGCTGGACAAGCAGCTCGTGGCCGATTTCGTACTATAGTTGGTTAAAACGTATTTCAATGTCGTTTTGAGCGGGTTTCAACTTAATGTCTATTTTCGCTCGTTAAGTTCAACATTTGTTTCACTTGGTTCGTTACGAATGCCTCTTGGTTTCCTTAATTTTATTCTTTGCACATGAAATTAAGCCCTTATTTAGGTGCATCCCATGCCAAACAGGGTGCGAAGAATGTGACACTGACCATTACTGCCGACGTGCCGCCACCGTACCGAGGTGATCATGTTCGCTGCAATGAAAGTACCGAAGAATTAATATTCTACATTGCATTTATGTCCTGACCTACAGAGGGTATGCGCCTGAGGAAATGAAACGATACACAAAAGAAAAATAAAACTAATGGTAGGAATCGATTTCGTTCATGAAATTGAAAATTTAAAACGTATTTAAACGTTGACGGATGGAACAAAAAAAAATTAACAGATCAGATCACCAAATTGCTACCATATTGATCAGTTATTAACGTCACGTGTGTTACCCGTTTGCTGATAGACTACCAATAGGCGAACGGTGTGGAAAGTAAATTATGGCAATACGATGTACAATCTGTTCCAGGTCGTAAGGTGTTGACCGTCGTTAAGGAATGTTGAATGTGGACGGCTTGATGTTAGTATTTTCGGTGAGAGTTCATGTTCACGTTCAAGGTGGCAAATGCAATTGTAACTGCAGCAGGAAGTCGTGAAAGCTGTATAGAAATGAAATCGTATACAATCAGCTGTTACTTGCCATGCTAAAGCATGACATATCGCTGTAATGGGTGTAGTCATCTATTAATTCGATGACACTGTTGAGAACATTATTTTTCAGTGCAGCCTGCAACATATTTACATGAAACTAAAATTCGTTAGTGTTTCGTAACCTTAAAGATTGTGTGTGTTTGATGCAAGTTTGAATTAAACTTGGAGTTTTTTAAAATTTTTAATTGAAATATTTTGTTTGATTTTCAGTTGCTCTAGACGCATTTAACGCAAATTGCTTGAAAAATTAGCACATATTTCCGTTTTATTTGCACGTGAATTAGTAACACTTTTTTATTCCAGTTCTTCGAGTTTGCCCTATTTTAAATGCTAGTTTCACCAGTGCTCCCATTAGCAACGTTTCATTCGACCGACTGCTCTTGACCGTACGGATTCAGCTGGAACAATCTCACGTATGCTCACGAAAATAAACGACCTAGCCACCAGTAGCTTCTCAATTGGCCGTGTGAATTATTCATGTAATCAAAAGAAAACGAACAAAAAAAAAACAAACCGTGCAAAGAAACATGTCGTCGCCCATGCCTGCATAGCGGTCCTTTCATACGGTTGTCTGGTTGGAGTTCCAACCCAACCATCGAACTCCCCCGATGCACATTGCACATTCCCGTAGCAAACGGGAGCGATGGAGCGTAAAGGTTTTGTTTCAATTAAAAACGCATAAACCCTAGTTCCATTCGATTCACAGCTGGGTTTATTTTTATCATGCTATGTGTCAACGTTTGGGAAAAGGGTGATGAGCGAATGGGTCACGTACGCACCCGTTTGGAGTAGCTGTGGCAACGGTTCGAGTTTAATGTCTTCATCGGTGTGGACGTGTGGACGTGTTGCGACTGGTTGTGTGTGCCAATCGGGCATGGCTCTGGTAGGACAGAGGAATCGAATTGATGGAACAGTGGAATGGTTGTTGCTTAGAAAGTGCGATCAAAGATAAAGATAAGGCTCATTTTGATAATCAACTCCTACTAATCAATTAATCGTCAAATAATATGTGTGAGAGAAATACAATTTCCATGACGGAAATGCGTAACTGCCTGAAGAAATTATATATTTTTATTTATGGGCTGTTGACATGTTATTGCTGGATTTAATTTAATTGTAACATGTATGGAAGCTCGACTAATTGGCAAGGAGTATGATTTTATGTTTTTGTTTAAATATTGTTGCATGCAACAATCCCACTGTGTGATAAAAGAACATGCTCGTTTCCAACCTTATCCACCCACTTTGTCTCCCCAGCGTCGCAGTGATTTCAAGCGTGCTCTAGGTGACGAACCTGTCATGAATGGCAAAATGACAATCATGTTGGAATGACCAATTGGAAGCCCTCTAGCGGTGTGCATCAGCGAGGATTGATGTGTTCTATCAGCCAAGCCTGCCCTCAACGACGGAAACACTCCTGTTCGAAATAGTTTTGTGTTCACACTCCTGTCAAACGTATCAAGCGTTAAGATGTAAGTGTCCCCGAAAAGCAACATACGATACAATGTATCGACCGGTGTGTAGCAGAACTGCGTGCGTGATGTTTTACGCCGATACATGAACCAGCAACATAAAAATAGTCACCGGATTTGCGGTTCGCGATTGCAAAAAATGTGATTGGAATAATCGGCACGGTAAATGCTTGCGTGCGTTTAGTTGGACTTTCCTCGACCGATTCATACCGGACAATGTTTTGTCATAGTACACATGGAGTATGACGTGCCTATGAGTGGATTATTTTGAGATTTATGGCTTTATAAATATAAGCATGAATGAAAGCGTAAATGTATGTAAGTATACCGTGAGATGGAATCGAAGTTTGCTGAGCTGGTTTTTATGTGTGTTTATCGATTTTATTACATTTTTATAGCTCATTGGCATAAATGTGTCCATAAAGCGTTAGAAAAGGAAATAGAGGTGTTCAATAGATGGGAGTACAGTGACTTCACCATGTGTAGTGAATTTTAAAATCTTGTTAGAATTCATAAAGCTCTATCTGGTCTTATTATTTTCTGAAACATATGAATTAAGTGTTCCATTGGAATTACGGTACGTTATATTTAAAAGAAATGGACTTTTCATAGCAATCTAGGACATGAAATCTGAATATCATGGATATATCAACACATTAAGATCATTTTCAAACTATTTTTTACCAAATTTAAAAACTGTTCATTATAATTCTCTTGTGCTGATGATGAACACCACAGACTAAAGCGTATTGACTTTATTGTAGTTAAACCAAAGTTATTTTATATTAATATATTATATTTAAAGAAATCAGTGACCGATCATGAGAGAGTGCAGTTTATTGCATTTTCCGACATTTTGCTAGTTAATATCTCACAATTGTAGAGGTATTAAGAAGAACTTGGAACAGAATAGATTTAATTTACGTTGATTCCTCAAAACTATAACAAGATGAGTTGCTGAACACCAAAGGATGACAAATTTTTTAATTGATCCTATGACCCTTATACTTATACCCTTATACCCTTAGGTTTACGTATCAATATCCACATTGCGGAAAAGATGTAAGGCCGATTTTGGAGCCGATTTGGAAGAAAATCATAATGCAACCTGTATATTTTAAACAATTGACTTAACTAGAATTCAATTTGAAGAAAATAACACCAGGAGGAAATTCAATCTTGTTGTATTTCGTAAGAATTTTTAATACATTGTAAAAAATAATATTTAAGAATAATGGGAAAAAAGAAATTGATTTCATTGGTAACGTTTTTCGGAAAAAGTGATTGTAAGTTGAAGTAGATAGTGTCGGAACGATTTTGCATAACTCCAAACAGTAGCAACGGTCCTAGTTTCATTTACTGAACAAATATATGATTTCTAAATGTAACTCTGGGCTCGAAACGAATCTCCAAAAAATAATAAACCGAGTCGAATTCATTTGTTTTGTTATTTATTAGTTTTTGAACTTTTTAGCGACAAATGTCCACTGTAGGTTCTCATTTTACAAAGGCTCTATTAACCTACAACATTAACATTAGTTCATTACAAACCGAAAAAGGAAAACAATTGAACAGAAACATCTTTTACCGCAGCTAGCCTGCACGACCACACAGACAGGCCGTTGGCCGGTCCCTAAAACCCTAAAAAATCACCGCAACGAACGGTGAGTGACGTCGATGAATGAGCAAATAAATAGCAATAAATTAACGGTTTAATAAATTAACGATCCCGCGGTCACCGTCAGATTGGGGTGCGCGAATGTGCAGAGAGCTTGACGAGCTTTCGTATACTCCGTTTAGCTTGATCTTTTTATACTTCCAACTATCGCAACAAAAGGCAAGCAAAACACAGACAGAAACCCGAAGCGGGGAAGATAACATTTTGCGACTGACAACAATGTGCAATTTCCCTTCGCATCTCTGGGATGTGTTTTTCGAAATTTGTACAAAATTGATGAAGAATGGACAGCAGTGATGATGAAGATGATAAAACATGAAGCCTGCCCTGTTTTGCTAAGCGACAAAGGATTAGCACCAGCATAACGAAACCGGGCCAAGTTTAGATTCGCGGATGGAATATTGGGTGTTTCACCCATGCTAGGAAATGCTGGCGTTTCGCGTTTGCGTCTGCTTATCAGTATGGCCGCTGCTGCTGGTACGCCATCGCATGCGGATCGGCAAGCTGTGGCGCGTAATGGTTGCCGGATGGGTTGTACTTCGGGTTACGGTACAGGTAGGGTTCATCGTAGCGTTCCGCACGATCATGACCACCCTGATAGCTGGGCTCGTCGTCATGGACACCGTGCAACGATCGTTTCCAGTAACCACCGAAATCACCGTCGCCGTGATCATCGTAGTGATGTTGATGCTGTGCATGCTCGTAGTAGATCACCTGTAAGTACGAGTGGACTGTTAGAAGAGTTTTTTTTCAGGAAATAATCTTCCTGAATAAATAGTAAATAATATTTAAAATCAACTCTTGTGTGATCGTTGCAATTGTCATTCTTTTTTCGTAGACTATCCAAATACCCAACTTATCCTTGTTCCTAACTTCATACAATTAGAGAGAAGTAGAACAATTTAACTTATACCTTTTGTGGAGAAGGTTGTTTCTTGAAGTCGATCCAGAACCGAGCGATGTTGATCAGCAGACCGATCAGAGCCACGGCGAAGAATTTCAACTGTAACTTAAAGGACAAGATCTTCAGCAACAGCTCTATCTTAGCCTTGAGAGCAGCTCCCAAAATGAACAGCTTCATGAAGGTCTTCTTCTTCTTGCCCTTGCGCTTGCCTATAGCATGGGTGTGTGAATGATTGGAGAATATGGCGGAAGGAATGTAAGGAATAAGTTTTTTCGCCAATCAACCAGCATCAAATGATACCAGATGGCAGAATAACGTATGGGAGTAAAGGAATAAAAAAAATAGAAAAATGTTAATAAAACCCCCGTAAGTTGAACGTTCCTGTGAATGGTTGCGTTAGTACAGGACTACGGAGTTCTACTGCGGACACGGTTAGCAAACTAAAGCAACAAATTAACTACAACGCAAACAGTCATGCTTTCACAATCTCGCTGCTCGAGGCACTTTTCACACAACAAAAGCACACGAAAATTAACACACTCACACGCATACTGGTATGAAAGCGAATGGGTTACATTTTGCTACGGGGTATGGAGGCTAATAGTTGGTTAGACGAGCAATGGGGAATTTCTACTTCAAATATGTTAATACGGTTAATCAAACCTATAAATCTAAACAAGCGTTTAAAAGCGTCTGTCTTCTTCTAGGATGATGATTTGAGATGAGATTGTTTGTAGTTTACTTCAGTTTGTTCCGTTACCTTACGTTACGCAGTTGAGATCTAGTAATTGTTTTTAAATATATATCAAAAACGCTTATAACTGCTAAATGTAAATAATAGAATGAAAGTAATTGACGGAATTAATTTAAAATAGAACTGAAACGTCAAACATGTACAGCATAATTGTGAAATTGAAAAGAAAAGCTAAACAAATAACAAAATGCAACGAAGCATAAGTTATAAATAGTGAGATGGCAAAGTAAACAATCAAGAGGTAAAAAACGGAACATAACTCATGAAACAACTTGAACGCAACGAAACGAAACACTTGACTGTGTAAGAGAAAGAACACATAACAAAAAAAAAACTAAACAACAGATGAAAAAAAAAACAAACAAACAAATCAAGCATGATACTACAAATGGCACTAGCAATGAAACGCAATGGCACATGCAAAAACCAACGGATGGAGTAAAACAGGCGTGACTCATCTATTGATGCGTGCAGGCGATAACGAGCGCCTGGCGGTTAAATGGCAGCCATGTGTATGATCCATAATGATAAAAGCAAATGATGATGATGATGATGAGACGGCGTGATCGATGGTAATCGTGTGTGATGAATGAAAGGGAAGTGTAAATGATGATGTATGTTTTTTGTTTAGTATGTCTAGCAGTGATTGCACCACTGCGCTTTCTTCTACGCGGCGATTAATCGACGTGCAACGTGCCAAGCCAAAACTGTCATGCCAAAGTAGTTGGGTGTTGTATTACTAGCCACATTCCGATTCCGATGCCACATGCATTCCGCCCCAGAAGGTGACCAATGGATTTTGATTTGTTTTATCTTTTGTTTTCAAAATTGAAATTTCTCAAGGTTGGTAGATTTATGCGATCTTTTGCGGTTTTAAACCTTGCTAGTGGTGTGGTTGCTGGTGTTGTTGTTGAAGTGATGTTGAGAAGAAGTGATGTTGATTCATTCTTCCATGTGTTGTGTTTCTGTTCCTGTATATGTACGAGTGAGAGGTGTATTGATTGAAAATAGTGGAACCATACCGTTTTTTGTTTCGTTTGATCTGATTTTGGAAGATTCACTCCCAGAAAGAAAATAGTAATCAGTATTGCAATTGTCTAAAGACAATCATGACATTTCATGATCGTTCGGCTGATCATACTGCGTGCCACAAATTGATAACATGAAGAAGTACTTTAACTTTGACAATCAAACCACAATCAGTTTGGGTCTTACGAAAGGTACGAAAACACTTTTCTCGGTGTCCAGTAACGAGGTTGGCAGTGTGAAGGTACCTTTCCTACATGGGTCTCTAACCCCACCCGCTACTGGTAGGCTACAATGCCACGAATAAAACATGGCACAACATACAAGGACGAGGAAATACGGAGCAGTACTCCGTATGGTAAACCAAACCAGGACCGCTACCCATTCCCATACGATGGGTTGGGGGTTTTGGGGTGGTATCTGGGTGGGTTGGGTGTAGTTGTTTTAGCACAAAATTGGACCCAATGTACTCAAAGCATAGAAAGGCAAGAAAAGATCTCGCCCGTTGGTGTGCGTACGTCGTCTGCGCAGTCCACCGACGTCGTCGTCATCATCGAAGCGAACGGCGGCTGTGGAAGGGATGGCTTTCGGCGGCACCACTATACGGCGCCCTTCGGCCATCGCCCCGTCCCGACCGTCGCCCGACGGTAGCGACGGTTGGTGGTGTTGCTGCTGTAGCTGCTCCTGCTCCTGCTGCTGTTTCTGCTGTTGGTGTTGCACCGCACCGTAGCCTGTAGCCGTCCTATCGCCGTCAATGGCACTACGAGACCCACCTCCATGACCAGCACTAGGTTCGCCACTACCAAACCCATAATCCAGTTGGTCACCCTCTTGCTTGCCTCTACCAAGTGCTTTATCCGGGCTGCCCGCCAAGCCAGCATAATTCACCAAACCATCCTCCACAGCAGCGAGCTGATCGCGGTAGTCCTCGTCGTCGGCGTCCGCGCGACCGACGGGAGCACCGTCCTGGGTCGGGCCGGCATTACCAGCTGCGTTACCTAGCTTCAGCAGATGATGCAGATGCGTCTTCGATGAGGCGTCCTCCTCCTTGCCCTGTTCCTTGTCGGAGACGTATCTGGAATGGTGCAGCGTAGGTGTGGGTAAGCGAATCTAATTACAATTCCTGGCATACGGCTGTAAGGTACTCACTCATCGACACCTTCCGAAACGAACTCCGATAGTGCGGTGAGACCGGTTTCGATCTGCTGCATCAGAGTGGAGGGTTTACCGCGTGCAATCTCAGCATCACTGAGACCTCGGCTTTGCTGTCGTGCTGTTACCTCCTTGTCGGCTTCGGCTGTAAAGTAAATGTTCGGAAATGATGAATGAATTTAGTGATAAATAATTAACACGAAGCTAAAGTACGCAAGGACGTATGGAATAAAAATGGAGACCCACCGAATAAATGATATCTTAACGGACATTTAATGTTTCACAATGTCAATTAAATTTATGTCCGTTTCTAATAGTCATTTACTAATTGTAGATTTACATTCACTCATAACACGCAAACGATTAATCGAAAGTGAATATCCCCAATTAGGAAGTATGCAAATCGCTTTGACCTCATATCTCGAAGTGATGAAACACTTTCCAAACGGGTCAACCGCTTGATTCCATCCTCCTCTTCAAACAGCTTTTTCTTATCTTTCCTCAAACACGGTTGCAAGCCGTGCGTGGTAATAGATGCGCTGAAAAGCGAACCGTATTCCTGTTTTTACAGTTTGCTCCAATTCCTGATAATATTGCTCGAACGAGTACACGGTACGCGAGATACTGGTCGGCGAATCATTCCCGATCTAGATTCTATTCCGAAGGGGCCAATAGATGTAGGACCACCACCATGAGACTGATCGTTTCGGGAAGAAGCCGTCCGAACCGGTTAAATACGGGGGCTCGCTGCAAGGCTAGTTTTTCTTCATATGTACTGCCCTTTTACTTCGAGAAAATAATTGAAGTGAGATGACACTGACGACTGATGGCTTGACAAACCGGTTACTAGTTGTGGGACACTTAAATGAATCCAGGAAAGTGCTTCATCTTCAATTGTCACCAGTAAATCGAGTACCGGACCAGGAGTTTTGCCCGAGATGCGACAAGGGAAGGGTTCGTCGCTTATTCATTGAAGCATTGAAGTCTTTTGATGTACAGCACTTGGAATCCTACGAAAAATCGTTAAAAATGTGTGAAGTATTCAAATTTATGCCATTAATTTTGTTTTTCCAATTGTCATGTCAAGTAGGAAAATTTCCTATCCGCATTCCAGCCTAACGGTGCAGAGGAAGCTATCTGCCAGCATGTGTTTACTTAACGCTCAATTCCACACATGCCACAGTGAACATGGCAAGAAACCATTGCTGTCGGATTAACACGTCGTTCGCCCGGAAAAGACATCGTTCTCTAACCCACAGGGAATGCATCACGAAGATCCTCCATTTTCCAATCCTCTTTGCCTCCTGAGCTGTGGACGGAAAGCTTTCGTTAAAGTGTTACGTGCTCATGCTTATGGCTGAACATGCCAAAACAAAAAGTCACCCTTTAGATGAACGATAGAAAGACCAATGCCAGACGGCAACAAAAAAGTGAAAGCACACCCCGAGAAGCATCTTCCGGTATCTGGAATCTTCCTCGAGAATCGTTTCTAGTGTGTGGGGAGAAAGTGGTCACGCTCTAGCCTGTTCAACTATTTCACCTTTCATTGCACGCCATAGAGGATGTTCGTTGCATTTGGCTGCAGCATAATTGGGCACAATACAAAAGCTACCGGTATTGGCACTGGTGAATATCGCATGCGGAAGATGTTCGTGGGAAGTGGTGGCAGTGGCTTTCCTTTGCCAAGCACGACACCGGCACGATCGTCACCGTGATCTATGGAGAAATCAACAGGGATGACCTTTTTACTTTTGTTGAAAGCAAGAAAATGCTGCATCTACACCATGGAACCGTACTGTAATGCTACTGTAGCATCCCGCCCGGTAGGTAGTAGGCCCTTTATCGGAAGACGCTTATCGTACGCGGGGAGCAGCATTTCCCAATGGCACGATTATTGAAATCGTTCGTCGGTCGTTCAAATAAATCTTTCCCAACAAGCGGGTGAGCGGGATGATGTGGGTGATGAAACGAGATGCTTCTGCCCTTTTGCATTAGAATCAGCGAAGGTGTACGCTGGGTACACGGGAATCGATGTAAGAAATAAAAGGAAAATTCACCGATTGGAATGCGCTGAAGAAAATGAAATTTTTATCCGAATGGCAAGAGGACTGTAGAAAGAGAAATTCCCAAGAGCACTTTGAGGGAAAGTTGTTCTTAATTGACTATTCGGCAGGATTGTCAAGCAAATGACATCGTTCTTCAAAATCGTTAACGATGATAAGCAACAGCAACTGAGGAGCAATTTTGGCACCAACGATGAGTATTTAAACCACCCGCAATCTGTCACATCTTCATAGATGTTTGAGTAATTAAGGTATGAATAAAGCCAATGAGAAACTAATTCAAACGAAATAGGAAGAAACGGAAAACGTTTTCGCTTAATTACCGTCTTTAACCTACTCTCTGCAAGCGACGAAGGCACGATTTCCCAATAATAGTCTTCCATTTATTAGGATCATTCCAACGCAATCACTTGGATGGGTCATTTGCCGAAATGTTGGTGCCATATAATTAGTGCTTTATGGTGGTTTCAATTCTCTAAAGCTACAATGAATTAAGACACTGCAGATTACTTTTACACTTTACCCTTTTTTTCAGGTGTTTGTGTTTTGTTTGTGGTGCGTGTTAATTATGGCTGTGCAGATTGTTTCCCTGCGTGTTGTGTACGGGGGAGAAATGGATAATTGGTGGAAAGTGTAATGCTATTTTGTGCGTTCAATATTGGCATTATTAATGCTGAGCTGTGTTTGAAATTTTCGTGCGAAAATTGAAATTTGAAGATGATTTTTTGTTTCTTAATTGATAATGGTAATCATATCGAGAGCACTTAGTTTCAGACCATTACCTACAGCGTTAATCAGTATGATGAACTGATCTTGTGGTAGATAGGATGACGTGGAGAAAGGAATGGAAAATTCAGAAGATATAAGGGTACATGAAACGATATACTGTAAAACATGACTACAGCCTAGATTTTATGAAAGGAACCTTATATTTTCATTTTAGTACAACAGAACGACTTACTGTATAGATATTTCTCTGGAAATTAAGCTTTTTTTAATTCGTTTTGTTAAAGTCTTTGTTCTTTGTTCTTTATTAAGTTGATTGGTGCAAAAAAGCTTCTACAGTAATAGTATTGTTTTTCGAACGCGAAAGAGATCAAAGTTTCCTTTCCTTACCCTTCATCCGTACAGATCGATCGATCGATAAATCAATGCTTCATAGGGTTGGAAAAGAAAACGCCACTAATGAAGTTGTTATAGCTCTTTAAGCGGAGGCTTCCAGGCGAAAAAGGTCAGGTCGAAACCTTCCGTTACGGGTGGTTCACCCAAAACATCCGTTTTCATGGTGAATTACATAATTTCAAAGCCCGCGGTGATCATCTTCTGTTGATGGTTCTACTGCGGAAATGATGGTTAAGGGGTATTGCGTGGCTGGCCGAGAACATTTCCACACGAGGCTTTCTTTTTTCTCATTTCGCTTATTACACAAAACGATGAGCGAAAGCGTAAACGATGCTCAATGATTTTGCCGTTAGACTGCCCTTTACGAACAGTGCAATAAATACACCATTCAATAAATTCTTCAGATATACGATCGTTAGTTTAGTTCAAGCTTGGAAAAACGAATCCAGATTCTAAACTCTGGGAGACAGAAAATCCGTTCCGTTACCGATACTTACCGAGCATTTCCATCTTCTTCGCGTTCAGAATGTCTTCCCAGTTGGTGAGCACACGGGCCGCCTGTTGCCGTACGCACTGGCCCGGGTTTGACTTTACCGCGCAGAGTGCTGCCTCGAGCAGGGCTGATGAATCGATTGAAGCTGGGGAAAAAAACGAAACGTATCGTAAATAATAGCCTGTTAGTGCGGTAATAAAGCACCGCTCGTAAGGGAGACCCTCCAGAAAGCTCCAGCGAGCTGTGCATGCGATAAATTGCACCTTTTCTAGGTGGAAGTAATGAGACATCGTTGAAAGGGTGTTTAAAGTGGTGGTTCTTGTGGTTTCACTTCCACAAGTAGCGGCAACGCGTGTGCGGCATTCTCGAGCATAGCTATGGATATCTCTCCCAACCGTGATTTGTTCCATATCTGTGGCTGGTAGCTGAAGGAAATAAAATGTAGTTGCACATTTACGGCGTTCTGTTCCCATTTCTCTATTATGTTCCAGTTATCTACAACCCCCTCCCGCACACATACGAGTGATTTTGTCACGTTAAAACGTGTCCACTAGGACGGGACGAAGCCAAACGAGATGTGGGGCTAAATCTAAACGTTCCAGCAACGCTGAAGATTAGCAATAATTAGCGGCTTGCATGAGGAAACAACGCGCGAGAAGCAACCGGATATGGACTAGGACAACTTCTGTACGCCAACCGTTTGAGTCCGGTTTTTTTTTCTACCGGAACACCGTTAGGCAACGGTACGGAAACCTTTTGAAGGCACGATGATGTAAGGCAAGCTCCTGTGCGAAGGGTTGGCTGCGTTATCAAGGGCTGCGAAACGTGCCATTCCCATTTTCCGTATGTAGGACACAGCCTTGCCTATTCGGAACAGGATTCGCGCGAGCGTAAACCAGCTTATGTAGGTCACACGCTGCGGGGCAGATTCATCGCCCGGTAAAACTCACTTCCCAGTGTCTGCGCTACGATCGCACGCAAAGGTTGATCATTTTTGGCGAGATGAAACTTTGCTCGATGATTCAGTATGAAGGTGGGCGAGCACGGAACACGGAAAGTGAAAGCTTTTAGTTTTTTGTGTGGCGTCATTTTTCAAAAAATAAAATCTTTTATTCTGATGATAGGGGATCGTACACGGGAACAGGTGTTGATGAGGAGAGAAACCAAAAGTAACGTAATGAAATAGGACTTTGCCTTAAGCAAAACAACAACGAGACACACTGTCAATGACACCCAAGTGTAACTTCCGCATTCTATTGTAACGTTGTTGCGGAGCCGGCAATGTTCCGGTTCACTTTCTACAAATCATTAATAAATGTGTATCGTTCAATTCATTGTTAAATCGATGACATCATTTTTTGCTTTCTTTTTCATTGGTCCAGGTTCGTCGTTTGATCGCGAATTGAAGTTGTTCGATTGTTGGAACGTTTTTCCTGCTACAGATAATAATGCCCTGATTTTTTTTGTATCTTGGGTGGGTGTAATGTTTCGTTAAAAGCCCGTCTAATTGGCGTGAAAAACACTTTTCCACACAATTTTTGTTCCACTCTTAATCCCCTTCAGAGTGCGTTCATGAGATTTCGTGTCTTGCTTCGTCCGGGGTGCGTAACAACGCAGATTTTCTATTGATTTACGATTCACTTTCGTGTCGGATGTGTTTTTTTATGTTTTAAATGTAGGTTTGCCGATTCGACTCGATGGCCGAGCTGCGTAAAATGTAGTCGACCGAAAACGAGTTTTTCTTCGCCTAGCCAACCAGGTCAATCTATCCAGGTGGATGAAAAAGACGCTGGAAATCTACCGGTAACGTGGAGGGATGAAAATGAAGAACCATTTTCTATTGGAACTGCTTGTGAGGGAAAAAGATATTCATAATAAAGCGCTGTTTGACATTCGGTCAGGTTATTTGTTAGGAAAAATCATCTAACATAACTTATGCCATCATCAAGCTGTCACGCGTAGATGCAAAATGTTGCATCGCAGCAAAGAGTCTGCAACTCAAGCCTGCGAATGATGGAATACGACCTTGAACTTTCCTGTCAACGTCGTTAACCGAAAGACATTCGATGATTACGACGGTCTTCCGTGCGTGGCTTCCACCGACAGATTCCTGTGCAGAGTAACCGGAGGGTGTAGCCACGATCATTTGTAATACTTTCCCTTAGGCCAAATTTCGTTCGCCAAAGCCAAATCGTTAGGGAGAAAGAGAGAGAGAGGTCACAAACTCTTCAAAACAAACATCGATTGTATGAATGTACCTCCAAATCGAGCTAGTAGAAAGTAAAACTGCTCTCCCCGCGACACACTATGGCGCGATGCCTTTTGGGGTGGTGTGAACAATTTTTTTTGTTGTCACAATTGCTTTCGGTCCATCTGTCCGTAAGCGGAAGCTACGGTTGATTTGTTTGCTCGTGAGATGTTTGTTCCAGCGAACGGAGGAAGCGACATAGAGAATTAGAAGCATGTAATGAATCGGCCGGATCTTTCCGATTTGCGTGCCCTGGGATGGCGAGTGGCCGTAGCTCCCATTAAGGGTCGTCTGAAATAGCACCACCACTCGGCTGGGATCGTTTGTTGGTGGTGATGAAATTAAGATGATTTCCAGCAGAGCGCCATCAGAAGACGCTTTATGGCATTAGGTTAGCTTAATGGCTCATCATCACCGCGTGAAGGGAAATGGACGTGGATCGGTGGGTGATGGGTTACAATGCAACGAAAGGCAACGTAAATGATGCTTGTGGCTAGGAGTACAACTCGCGGTACCGGTTATGGTACGGGAGTGCGATTAGTTTTGTTTTCTTATGACCACAACGCCACAATGGTTAAGATGCTGATTGCTATGGAGCTGTTGTTTGGATCCGTTCGCAAGTTGTTGCTATCATTTGTTATTAGCTGTTTAATATAATTAATGATTTGTTTGTTTTGAACATCCAATTGAGGTTATATAAATTATCATCAAAATAATTTATTATTTTTTAAAAGATTTATTTGTTTTGAACATCCAATTGAGGTTATATAAATTATCATCAAAATCATTTATTATTTTTTAAAAGTTTTTGTATGTAGAAAGAAATATATTTCTTCTTAATAGTTTTAATATTGTGATCCTTCAAAGATTGTAAGATATAAGGCATATTCCTTAAATATTGCATTGCATTATTTAAAGTTTTATAAAATGCTCCACGCTCCAAGCAATTCGAATCTTATTTTCTTTGAATGCGGCATTCATAATTATTAATAAATCATGTGCGCAACCTCCCAAAATTCAAATGAGTCGGAAGTGTTTCATCCGATCGCAATAGTCACACACGCAACGCTGCCGGCACTTACCTGATTTTTCCACTTTCACATCGGCACCGTGCTCCTGGCCCGAAACGGTCACTCCGATGAAGACGATCAGTGCCAACCCCACCGCCATCGGTCGCAGCTCGTTCCGCCTGCCTATGCTAATCATCGTATAGCAATGCGATCGTACCTCGTTGCGCCTTCACAACGTTCCGCTTCCGGTATTGCCGACAGGGGTGTTTTGCGGTTTTTTGGCGCGACGTTTCCGATCGCGTCGCCTGTCCGCACGTGTGGCCGATGATCGAAAAGAAGAGCAAAAAACAGGGAACGATAAACTTTGGAGGGTCAAAATATTCGAATCGAAAGGTGAACGCTATTGTTCGCACTGGCATGGGGATCCGACACACATGCGATCGGCTCTGTGGTGAGCCGAGACTTGCTCACGCCGTGCGGTTCGTAAATTTCACTGGTAAAAAGCGGGTCAATTCAGTTATCTTCAAAGTATCCGCGGTGCGCACTGTCCGTGAAGTGCGTGTAATTGGTGGCCGAGTCTGGGCGGGACGGGCGATCGACTGCCGCAATATCAGCCTAGATACGGCTGAACCCGTTAGCCGAGCAGCATCTGATAAGCGATCTTTCCATTTTGGTACGGTGCGGTGAAGGATTTGTGAACTTCACTTATCGGATAACCTTCAGAATTAAAATGGTAGCCCAATGATTGTAATGCATTTGATGCAGCATTTGGAATTATAAGCTAACGGAGTGGAATTTCTAAATCTCACAAATTACTGACCACGCTCCAAACTGTCCAAAATGAAGTGTTTCAGGGGCATTAGGTCAGCTGGGGGTCCGAAAAACATTCGGATTAATTCATCTGGCGAAACGGAATACCACCGAGGCGAGACAAAAGCCGAAACGTTCGAAATGCATAAACATTCCACCGAAACCAACACAGTCAACTGATTTTGTTTGGCTTCAGTGCGTTTCTTACACCAAAAAAAAAAGGGTTTCCTTGCTTTGTGAGTAATTTTTTTTTGTTGACACCAATTTCGTTAATTTCTGTTCGTACGATTTGTTTGTGTTCGTTTCCAATGTTTCCACTTGACACACGGCTATCCAGCATCCCAGGTTCACTGGGCAAGGGAGAGTTTATTTTTCTCCACCGCGTACACGCACACACACACTTTTCAAGATGTCACCCCCGGGGGTTTGTTGCATTGGGTACCGAACCTTTCCACACATAAATGCACTTTTGCTGCACTGTGAGGTTTTTACCAAGGAAAAAAGGTCCATTCAATCACTGTTTGATCACTCGACAATATGGCTCTATTTGATAGCGATAAATTGCGAATTTTGCGATTTGAAGACCACACAAACTGCGGCAGCCCGTAGATACGTACCGGTTCAAGATCAAGGTAATATTAAGCGTGCGCTGCTTCCGGACGATCGGTTTTATAGTGGGGCCGGCAGAAAATAGCGCGTAAAGTGTTGGTGGATCGCGCGAGTGAAAGATACGCTAGGAAGTGCAAGTTCGGGAGAGCAAACATGCGAAAGAGAGTGGAGCGAGTGAGCGCGCTTGGCGAAGATTTCCGTTTTCGGTGAACGTGAGCTGAGCAGTCGTCTTTGGGGGATGTCTTTCGTGCGTGTGGCTGAGGGTTGAGGGTGTTTTTCTTCATAATTGTATCCTCATCTGCTCTTTCTCACCAGCTTTCTTCGCGTGTGGTGGTAAACCCTTTCGCTGAAGTGGACACCAAGACTCCCCCCGGGGGGGGGGGGGGGGGGGATTGCGTGAATAAGTCTTGGGTGTTGGAACAGATGAGTTTGTTAATTTATCGAAGTGGAATTATCGTGTAGTTAAACAGATTGTTTAAAGTAAGTGCATTAAGGTAAAAATAGGACTGTGTTGTATAAGGAACATCCATAATTTTTAAAGAAAATGTAAAAAAATGTGAAACTTATCAGACTTATGTCTAATGTCTAGAGTCTGATTCAGAAGTTTGAGACGCGCTTATCAGTTTTTTTTGGAAACTCAGAAAAATTCAAAATTTTTTGGAGAATTCCTGGTGTAGATAAAAAATGCTCCAATCTTGTCTGAAACTGAAACGACACTGATGATATTCATTCACTCACTAAAATGGCGAAGCATAATCCCTTCACCCTGAGTTTGAAATCTACAGAGCACTATTTTTTCTTCGCCAAACATCATAATGCTCATCAGTGTTTAGTCTCGAATGTTACCGATTGCGTGAAATAACGGGCGATAACTTTCTCACACAATGCCTCATCACAGACGGATTCTCATACATCGAGCGTCGGTACGCCGTCGGTACGCCTTTTTTCCATAGTTCACTGAGCACCGCCGACAAGCCGATCCCTCCTTATTTATTGCGAACGTGAAGCAGGTCGATAATAATGTTCTGCTTTCCGCCCATCAACGATCAACCGCACCCGATCGATCGCACATTTTTCGTCCCCATCGGCGTGCGCGTATGTGTCGGTGAGGGATTGCATGCACAGCATGTTCCCGGTCTCGAGGATGGTCGGGGTTACAAGCCCTAGATAGGATGCGTTGCAACAAAGAGGGAAACTGGAAACATGGTTATGTACGAGGTGCTATGTTAACAATTGTAAACGGCGTTGGTTCGTCGGAAGTAGCCCGATCTGGCCACGCATTATCTAATGAAACCGGTAGGGACAAGGTTTTGCTTTACTTATTTACCCAAACAAAGCAAAGGGGAGTTGCGTTTTGTGGGTCAGTCTGGTTGTTCCGATACACTTTTTTTTGAGGCCATGCGAGGTTTGAAATGGGCAAAGGTAGCGGCAAAGATATTATAATTGTGGGTAGAGATTTTGTACAAACTTTTGATTAGCATGCTTAAGAAATTGGAACTTAATTTAATTTCTTTAAATAATATAAAAAACACGGAGGAAGCAATTAAGGACTTCCTTTTTTTATGTTATAAACAACACGCCAGTTCATGAAAACACGAAATCAACTCCCATTATCGTCCTCGATCGAATAACTGTATAAGACGATTTCAAATCCTAACGTGATAAGCAAATCCTGCCCTCGTCTGGAGCAAAACCACCGGCAGAATTTAAATTAGCTGCATAATCATTGCCACCCTTGGGTACAGTGCAAAAGACATCATTTCGAATGAAGAAATGCTTGGGTGTAATTTCACTTCAGGCTCATCGAAAACCTGATCGAGTGGTACGGTAAAGTAAACAGCTTGAACTTGGCATGAACTAGCACTAATTTAATCTGCCCGGTTGATCGTGGAACTTTGATGATCGAAATTAAACGAAAAAAAAAATCCACCAAACAACGGACGGCCCCTGATTACGATGCTCAAAACATCGTACAAGCTTTAGCTTGAAAGTGAAAGTTCGGAATTCGGAGTGTGCGATTATGTTGCGGAGTGTTGAACGTGAAATGAGCAAAGCGGATTGAGAAGAATTTGGCTGTGATTATGATTATGTGATTTAGTTGAGATTGAATCGAAGGGTTTAGCAAAATTATGTGTCATTAGAAGATTGAAATGTTTAGAAGATTATAATAAAACAGTTCATTGAGAATTCCTTTAAAAGAGGCAGATTATTTTTTTGCAAATATAGTAACGCACAAAATTGTAATTATGCCTTGTTTAACATGATCAAACCAAACATTGTTGGCTAACCTCAGGGGTGAAATGTAGAAAGATCGTTAGCTTCAACCGATATGTCTTGTTTCGTTCCTGCGCTTTGCATCGTCGAGCAATTATATCCCACACTGAAACATACCCCGTTTGCCCTCAAGATGCACCCAAATGCACCTAATGAAAAATAATCTCAAAAGGACAAAGAAAATTGCGAAAATAAACTGTTGTCCCCTTGCAAACCCTTGCAGAAAAAAAGGAAAGCCAACCACCACTGAGCGTCGGAAGGTAAATGGTCAGTGGCAAATGCAACGCAAGGTAAATTATCGAATTAGTGGCATCACGTACATACCGTTTATCAGTGGCCATTGTGATGATGCACATCGGTTTTGCGAAAGTACAACCACGATCTGTGCCGCACCGGACCATTTGTTTGTTTAGAGCGGGCAGCGTGCTTATGATCAATTTTTATCGTGTGTGTATGTTGTATTTTTCAAACCGAAGAAACATTGTGTCTTAAAGCATTTGATGGCCAATATTTCTAGTGGTTGTGCAACAAGCTAAATGTAGCGTATTTTATGAGCTCACACATATGTACAGCTACTATTTGGCATTACTATTTGGGTGTTATTTAGATATTTGTTGAGGGAATGAGAGAGAGTGAGACAAAGAGAGCTGGAAAGAAAGAAAAATGAACGAAAAGGTAATGTCCAGCGAATTACTTTGTGGATCATAAGGTTTGCAGCGTTTGACCAGCCTAGCGATAATGCAATTTTAATTGCAAGTAGAAAGGGAAAGCTCGGTCATCGCTTGATAACGATAGGGAAAATGGATCCTGTGTTGATAGTGGCTTTGCGATGTGCTATGACAGCTAATGACTTGCTAATTATCCTTAATATGTAATTAATCCCTGAAACATTGAATCGTTGATTAAAATATCACGAAGGGTGGTTGATGTGACTATTCCTGTTGTTTTCAATTATTTTCCGTCTGAAAGCTATGAAGAAGCTGAAGTGACTATAATGAGTGTATGTAAAGGTCTTTTGCCAGGTTTATGATCAGCACAATTCTTGGGGTATTTGTTTTACTCATCGCGGAACGAATCCATGTCCAATGGATGATCATCCCTCGTTTGTCCATTTGTTGTCGCTTTCATATAGAAATAAGTACAGACAGTCCCCGAGATACGCGGTTTTTGGAAATTTGACATATGAGTAAGTTTATAGCACAAAATCTGAGCCAAAAGGTGAAAAATTGGTCTCAAATCCATTTTTTGTCACATGAAACATTTCTTTCTAACTTACTTTAACGTAATCTTTCTAAAAATCGAATGATTCGCTGACTAAATAAAGTTCAGAGAAGGAAGTCGACTCCGTGACTTTGAAGTATAAACGAAATTGCACCAGGATTCGACTTACGCGGAAATTCGAGATACGCGGATTTTTTTCGGGTTAAAGCGGTCCGCTATAATAGCGTATCTCGGGAACTGCCTGTACACGATATTATAATATTATGTTCTATTTCTATTTTCTCGTGTTTCTTCTTCAGAACATTAACACATTTTTTTTTGTTTTATTTCCATTACTCATCAATCGGTGGAATAATGAATTTCTACAGTTGTTGGTTGCATTTTACACAGTTTTTTGTATGTTTTTTTCTGTTTTTTTGGCTTAATTGAGGATGTGGGATATTCTTATACTTTATGTCGACCACGAAGCAAACGTAGCACGGAGCAATGCATGACAAGTATATTTCAAATTCAATTGTAAAGAAAATATACGAACAAAAAAGGGAAACAAACATCACTATACATGTATATCATATATCAACCCTCATTTGCACAGTTCCAAAATCGGTCGGAAGGTCATTAAGATTACTCATCTTACTTCGGCTAGTGAGAAGAATCCTTTCTCCACGTTGTGTACAATTTTGTTTTTCCCGTAAGCAATTCGATATGCTGTCGCCATGCCTCCTTCTTTGCTGTCACTAGACCCGTTACGCTAAATTAGGAAAACATACACCGGGTGCGGAGTATTCCGCTGAAGACATAAATTCACCCTGCACCGAGATCCTAGAAACCTATCCCCACAGAGCCAAGCACAAAACGGGAAGAAAAAATCTAATCGACCGTTAATCTTCTACGCTCGGCTTGGTGAGTGCGCGCACCGATATGTAAGTGGAGTTTTTCCTACGGAAAGTGTCCATTTCGTGCTCGCATCAGGTTAGAGAGCCGGTTTCGGCAGGTTGTCTGAAGCCGATGAAACACGTGAACTGTATGGTAAGATTTGAAAGTGGGATCGAATGTGGCTGGGAGACCAACAAAAAAAAAACACACACAAGACACGATTTTCCACGACTCGTCCGGCCCGTGTCACCGAGAGAAGCAAATCGAGGATGCGATGGAAGATTTATACCATGCTCATCCTCGGTAGATGGTGCAGTAAGTAAGGTCAGGGACAGGCGAATCACAATCCTTCCGAGGCATGAGCTTGGTGATGCAAAACTGAACGGACAGCGCTGCACAATATCCCGCAGTGTGTTGCTGCTTGTAAAAGAGGGCTGGGAATGAAAAATCGTGCCTCCCTCCCACCGAGCTGTCGGAGGGTCGTCTTTTTTTTGCTGTTGTTTAGGTGGGCCCTTTTCGGAATCGAATAAGGTAAGGCAAAAGGTAAAAAAAGGCAACCAGCTGAAAGCACAATACGGATGGCACTGAGGCCCACGGTGTATCGGCTACTGATCGGCGCGTAATGGCTTCGGAATGGAGTGGAAGCTTTCGGTAGAAAGCGAAATTATTGCCAGCTTTGGGGAGGTCGCACCGATACCTCGCTATCGCGAAAACCCTTCGGCGAGCCCGGTGGGTTCATTAATATTCAATGTGGCGGTGTGCGGATGACGATCGTTTCCGTTTGTGCAGACGTCCCATCTCGCTCGTGAATGTGTGGTTCGCTTGTGTGTCGGTGAGATTTTGCATTTTGTCATATTGATCGTGTCTTTTTCCTAGGCGTAGTTGTGTTTTCAACATTCCATTCCTTAGCTTCCTTCCTCCCAGCCTCTTTTGCGTCTCAAGGTGCATCATCAGTACGGCAGTAGTCGATTCACGCGGAGGTAAATTTCGATTGAAATCACAAAGAGTTAGACTTTTTTTTCTTGCTATTTGTAAGGAATTTTCCACCAGCTTAACTAGTTTCGCCCTCTCCCGCCTACCGCAACGTAGCTCAATCAACGCAAAAGGGAGAAATCCCTCCGACATTGCTGCACGAAGATGCACCGGGCTGGAAAACTATTGTCAGTGTTTGATGCTAATCACCGCACCACAATCGATATGATTTGCAGCCCTGCACAACCCGTGGCTCAATCGATAACGAGTTGAGCGGCTGGCCCGCGGATGGTTCGCTGCACAGCTGCGAGGAATGCTTAAGAAGCATGTAAAAGGGCCTTTCATTCGCAGTGACAGTGCGTCAAGTGGTGTTCAATGGAAGGTTAATGAAATCTGTTTTTATTAGCTGATTTCTTTGTGAGCCGTAGCATGGGAAGATTATTGTGGTTGAAGGTGAATTATGTGATTGGCTGTGAGGGTTTTGTTTTGGGACAGTTGCAATTATACACAATGTTATATGGAAGAAGTCATATTTCATATCATGATGGTATAATGATGAAATGGGTGATCTATGTTCTGTTTCGTTTAACCCATTACATTCCAAGGAAAAATCTTGAAATCTCTATCTAAATGGTATTAAACTTTGTAAATCTTTTAAAAATAGACCAAACTAAAATCTTTGCGTGTAATTTTTGTACTTTCTTACAATCTTCGATTTTTTTAAATAAAGAAAGAAAGAAATTCAATCGCTTAGGGCAGTCCAGTGGCATGATGGCAGAGGCGCCGCTCTTCACACGAACGGGCCGGACCAAAATCCCATCCGGACCAATCTCATAGCCTAGTTTCACCGGACTTGTAACATAAGCGACTAAAATTTACTTACGAAGTGTTCCTAGAAATAAATACACTCTTAAATTATCGCTTGGTAATATTTAAAACAAGTTGAGCTCTTTAGTTTAATAAATACAGCTTTTTAACTACAGTTTTTGTACAAAAATAGTAGTTTTGCTTTTTAAAATTAACTAACGCATGAATCGAAAAATTCACTCGTGGTTAGCATTTTTTCAAAAAATGCCGGATTTAGACATACTTATGCAAAAATAAATGAAATTAATGAAGAAATGTGTAAAGTGTAGAACTTAAAATTTATGAATCGGTTTAATAGTTTAGTGCAAAATATGTTTGTTTATTTGTTCATTAAAGTTTATATTGCTTTAAATATTTTGATCATATATCAAAGTATCAAATAATTATTTAATTCACAAACTTTATTGTAGAAATCAAATAATAGGTAGGAGATGAATAAAAAATTGAAAATAATTCATGAAAAGATAGAGCTTTTGAGGAGAAAGCTTTTATTAAATTTAAAGCTAAATAATTTCCATTTTTTTCATTAATTTTGGACGCCTTAAAAACAGTATCAAAAATAGGTAAACAATCAACAGCGTAAAAATGATATAATTTATTTACTATTGTTTAATTTCTATTCTGATGAACTAAACCCTACCTCTGTTGAACCGATGAAGAACTCTTATTTTTTATTTTTTTATGCTAGTACTATTACTATAGTATACTACCAATACTAATTTTATATTCTAAATAAAAACAATAAGATATTGAATATATTTTGGCGCGTTAAGGGTTGCCTGGGGAACGATACAACTTTAAACGCCTAATAGGTATGCAATCTGCAATGCAATGTATTTTAGTTGCGGAAACAGAGAAATGCGAGAATTGAACCTATCGCATATCCATAAATGTATTCCTTTATTTGTGCTTGTATAAACGAAAGCTAAGTAAGTGATGTCATTTATTTAATATTTTTAATGTTAATAGAGGCTTCCATATAACTGTTTTTAGAAACAGTACAAAATATTTCACACGCGGCTATGAAAACTTCACGCTGTTCGATTCCACACTTCCCCATTGCCCTATTTGCATTACAAATCGTTCTGCCCATCGGTCTCCATATCCGCTATGGCGTTTTTTTTCTGCTAGCCATACGGTAGTAAGAAAACGGAAATGGAACATCCAACTCCAACATCCATCATTGGTTTATTTCACAGAAAGAGAAAAGTCCTACCTTGCAAACGATGATCAGCACAAATTCCAGCTACTTCCACTAAAGCAAATGGGGAACGCGCACCTCATGAAATGTACGGAAAAGCTTCCCAACTGACTGCGTTAATTAGCCAATATTCAGTGGGCTTAATAAAGCAGCAACAAAAAAACAGCATGGCATGGATTTAGGAGTGCGAGTTACACTAAAAAACGCTTTGGTACCGTGTATGATGGAACACCCTGGAGAACGTCCCGCTGGGAGCTTTTTTGTGTGTGCATTTGGTCAGTGTGTAGCATTAGCAGGGCTGATAAATCATGTGCGGAATTTATGCGTGTTATTACACTTTTTCTTTCGAAGGAGAAATGCAGCAACTTCACTAACAGCCACTTGGGGTAGACATTTCTTTTCTGTGCTGGTATCCCTCTCCCCTGGGATAGCTTCCATACCGTTGCGCATGACCGAAGGCCAACATAAACCGCCACTATGTGTGGCTTTCGGGGTATGTTTAGTAGCATTTTTATTACCCTTATCTTCAAAGCCTTAAACGCATTAAACGCGTTTGCACGGTTTCGCTGGGTTAGTCTTGGCAGGTGAGCACACACACAAACAGCGGCACGTGTCTGTTTCTATTCTCGCTTCGTTCATCTTCATTGCTTCGTTTCGCTCGAGTAAGGATGGCCTTGAAATCTATCTATATCTCACCGTAAGCTTAAAGATTAATCAGATCCTAAGTACCTTGAGCTAATTGAGACCAGCCCTGCCGCAATGGAAAAAGGCAAAACACAATGGAATTAAATAATATATAGTACAAAGGTTTGATGGAAGGCACGCGTAGGTCGAATTTCACTGAGCTGGTTTCAAAAAAGAAATAGGCCCTATTATTCCACTTTGTGCGCGAAACAAATAGGCCATTTCGGGGGGCACGCGTTTGGGAAGTCGAGTAGTGGGATATTTTTGGCATCACTAGTTCCATGAGTGGGCGATGTGTGGTTGGAGGAACAGTATCACCCTTCCGCACGAGTTGTCCTTCCTTCCTATCGTCCATTTCGATTCAACTGTCGCCATTGGGCGTAGATTTGATCGAGCTTGTCGCGATCGGAGATCAGAATTTTCGGGTAAAGATTTTCCTCCTTTTCCGCCGCCGACGGAACGTAGATCGGATCCGCTACAGTGTCGCTTCGCGAACGATGGGCCGCCTGATGGTAGGTGTTTAGCACCGGTGGTCCATAGCTTGGGAAAACGCTTGGTGCTGTGTGATGCAGAGCTGACGGTGGCGCATGTTCGAACTCCAGCGGGAGGGTCCCGTGTTGGGTGTAGCCATCGTTGTGGATGTGCACGTGGATGTTCTTATCGGACCAACCGCCACCGGAACTGTATCCACCGTAATGTTCGTGCGTGTGCTTGGTCTTGAAGAAAGCGATCACCTTCGCCATTGCCAGACCGATGTTGATCATCAGTATGGAGACACCTACGAACAGTGTCTTTAGACTGATGGCGACCAGAAACGCGAGAAGCGTCTTCATTACACCCAGGAAGAACATCACCGGAACGATCATTGCCTGCAGTCGTCTGATACGTCCAAATGTCCGAGACTCTGTGTGGGAGATTGTGTAGAACGGAGAATTTAGTAAAGCTGAAAATGATCTTGAGTGATTCGTTGATGCTTACCAGCGATTTCAGTTCCAGACTGACGTTCTTCGGTCGAAAAACTAGCGGCTTCGGCAGTGATCGTCAGGGTGATTACGAAGACCAATAAGGCCATTGAGACCCACCTCCGTAACGCTATGTGGTACATGGTCTTTCTGTATTCTAGATTACTAATTTAACGAAGAGCCTTTGGATTCTCTTCCCAACTTCTACCATAAACTACGATATCTTTTCGGTGCGAAAGTCACTACTGCAATTGCCTCAACGACTGATCTTGCCACGGCCAGCATCTACCGAAGACTGATCGTATCGCGTCCGTCGATCGAATGTGATGTGACGGCTGAAGGTGTGTGCTAACTCTCTGGGCGTCTGCAAATGAGTCGAAATGAAAGTATTGTGATGAGAAAGGAATCAACGTTTTTTTTTTTCGTGAGGCATTTGCCGGCTGCAACCACAACCATGATAACGGCCGAAGAAAGTGCTCTAGAATCAAAAGTTGTCGATCCGGCCTGATGAAGCTGCTGGATTGATTCACGTGATTTCATTGTTGATCGAGTTGTAAAATGCTTGTAGCGGGAGTGTATACACAGTGTACGACCGGATGCAAAAGGAAGCATAAAGGGAAAGGTGTGTGTGCGGTTTTGGTGGCGTGCGTTTTCTACGTGAGGCACAATTTAAGTGTGAGGTTTTGTTTTTTTTTGTATTTCGGAACAAATGTCCGGATACAGATTTTCTGGGCGGTTATCTTTTGCGCTGCCGGGTGAATGATGCATTTCGGTATGTTTGGTTTGTTCGTGTTCGGATTGCAATACGAGTGAAAGTCCTGCGGCGATCGAATCCGTGCTAAATGTGCACGTGTTTGTGTGGGGTTTTTTGTTGTGTTTTACATTGCTGCAGTCTGCTGCAGACCCAATTACCAGCCCCGTGATGCATTCTTCACTCTCATCAAGCTCCAACCGCAATCAACGATTGGGTGGATGATCGCCGGTGAAAGATTTTATGGTTGACGAGCGTTGGTGTATGCGTGTGCGATTACAATGCAAAGCGGGGAAGGTGTTAATGTGTCAGCCGGCTACTGAAACAAACGAACTTCTTTATGGTATTTTAGCAATTTGAGCAACAGGTTTTAAATTTGTTGCCATAGTTGTACATAACACGCGGTTTGGAGGATGAGGTTCAGTAACAGTACCTAATTGCGCTTAATATTTATATGCTAGAACAATTTTGCTAAGCGAAACCAGTTGTAAATATTTAAATATTTAATATTTAATGTTGAATTCCTTTCACTTTCTTGTTTTGGGAAAAATATGACCAAATTGGGAATTTACTTTTACTTACATAAGGGAGATTATTATTCGCTCATAATGAGAATTCGAATTCGAACACACACTGTTAGGAGACCATTTTTTTATTGGCGAAAGATCGACCACACCGTATAACTAATGGAGATCACTTTTGAAAGTCACCAAGTTTCAGTCGATTACGAAACATTTTAAATTCCTGCAGCAATTTGGTACACTCTGGATCGTTTTATCTGAAAGGGAAGCATTTAACTGGTCACCACTTAAAACATCAACACCATAATGCGCTCCTTCGAGGGTGCTCCAGTTTAGACCCGGAGGGTTCAAAAAGCAACCCTTATTTACTCTCCTCGGCAACCCCCGCACGCACTAATGGGGTGGAGAATGTAAACACCTGTCCACGTTTCCGGAAAGCTTGAATTATGTGCCATCGGGACAACACGTCACAGCATAACCAACAGTGCCGATAAATAGCTGACCGATGGTACGGGTCCGGCATTTGAAAGTGAAAAGAAATCGTTCACCTCATCACACGGCACTAGATTCGTCCAACGTGTCGTCGTTTGCGCTAGTGACAAAGGTCGAGAAATTATCCGAACGTCCCGGGTTTGCCCGGGCACGAGACATGAACGCATTTTTCCGAGGAATTGGTTTAACTCTTTCGCTGAGCAGAATGTAAATTGTTGTGAAATCGAGACCCTACCGAATGGAGATGATGACTGACTGCTGGGACACCATTTCAGTGGCGGTCTGATGACAGGAATGCATAGCGAATCATGTTGCTGCTTACAAGTGTTGTCGGTTAATGTGTGTATTTTCATTCCCTTTCGCTGCTTTGATGGATACGGGTGTGGTTTAGAAAAGCACACAAAGTGACCATGCGGTGTGATGGAAAACAAAGAGCAAATCGAAATAAGGGAGGAATAGAGTTGTTAGTTGTTCAGACCGCCCTGATTACTGTGGACAATCAAAACACACGCAACCAAAGGAATCTACTGAATCATATCCGCTGCAGGAAGTTCAATCGGTACGTTGAGATCGCTTTTAAAATAGCTTTCGCAATAATCTTAAAAAGTTGGTATTTTGTTGATAATTCAGCCGATTTATATATATTTAATCACTTGAACTATTTCATAATGTATTCAGCCTTTCAAACCAGATTGTTCATTGATCACTTAGCGTTTTTAACGGTATAAAAGCCACATGAGAACAGTAACACCGCAGACGCTCGATGTTCACTACCAAAATCTCTGATTTATGTTTCCGGAGCTTACGTTTCCGAGCAAAGCCTTCCGAAGTATCTCTGCACACCGGTACAACCTATGGATCTCATGGTCATTGTTGATAAAACGAAAGCTAAACGGTACATCGGTTTAGGTTTACGGGGCTGATTGGTACGATTCCCTTCGGGCGTGTTATATAATTTAATCGATCGTTCCGTTATCTAACCATGATCGGTTAGCCACTAAGTTCTTAGAGAATCGTCGTTTTTTTTTATTGAGCTCTATTCACGCTCAGGGTGGTTTGTTCTATCGCTTTCTTCTGGTATTCTTAATTAACAGGCAAGTTGGAATGGGATGTTGAATTAATTAATATGGGTCAAATTATAGATGCAGAGCTGCTTATTCCACGATCTTAGGTTCCGAAAATGCTGCCAATGATTTTTATTACTATAGTAGCACTATCTTAACACTTTTCGCATGTCTGTCTCGTGTTGTTCATTTGTTACTTTTGTGTTTCGCGAATTACGGTTTAGCTTTAACATAAGTTGAACACAAGCTATAGTTCTTATTTAAAAAAATGACTTTAACTTGACAGTTTTTAATAAATTTTCACAAATTATATTTACACCGAAACAAAGCTATAAACTCATGGCATGTTTATATATTAAGTCTCATAACTATACTTTACATGTTTAAAATATTGAAGATTAACTTGAATTGAATTGATTGAACTTGATTGAAGATTAAATATTAAGATTTGTTTACAGCAAACTACCCGATAGTACCATAAGTTTTCGTACTAAAACTTGTTTCCAAACCACTTTGGAAATATCGAACGTAAATTTTACTCACCTAAAACCAGGTGTGCTAATTCCAACCGGATTAAATGTGTTACTGCAGAAAATCTTATGTATGCTTTTCGGGAACAAGGGAATGACTACTTCCCCGCTTTTCCAAACACATCGGCACCACCGAACTAGCTCATTGAGGCATGAAGCAACCAGTTTTGTTCTTCTTAAAATGACGAATCAGACACAAAATACGTTCGTATTTGGCACAGTTTATAACCAAACCACACAATTTCGGCAAACGCAAACACTCGAACCCGGACCTTGCGAAACCAAACCGCTTGAAAACTGAACTGCAACTGAGCAACGCGTCCGCCTCGAACATGGTCCGATCTTCTCCGACGCCTTTCCTTAACCTCGCGAGACGCATTTCGCTCACCCCGCGCGATTAGCCTTCTATTGGTTTGGATGAGTTCCAGGGCGGCCGGCGGTCGGCTTACTTTCTTCGCGAGACTGGTGACTGAGTTCCGCGCGCGGAGGCTGAATCGTGAAAGCATTCCAGCTGGTGGCACGTGCGCTCGAAACGCCACCGTCGGATGGTTGGTGGGGTTGGTAAGCGAAGGTTGAATGAGTTACCGGTCGTGGAATTGCGTTGCGGGTGAATGGGGAGTTGACTTTCTCCAAAGGTGCGTAGTACCAGAAAAGCCGCACGGAAATTCGTACGTTACGATCCCCCTAGACTCGAATTATAAGAAGATACGTATTTGTGTTTAAATAGCCAATGTCAGATCCTTACTTAATGCTTATAACTTTCCATAAAACAATCGTAACAGAAATTTAGATTCCTTATAAGTGCGGAATATTAAATTATGTTTTATTTAAATAAGCTGCTGTTCAGCTGTTATTAAGCATCAATTAACCATCATTAATCAGACCAGAATTTTGGAGATTCTGATAATGGTCAAATGATCCAGAACCAAATTTTTAAAACGATCTTTGAGAGCATATGATCAATTTCTATTGTATCTCACTTACTCACGAAATAACGCGATAAATGTTTGCATACTTTTAGGCGTTACGAAGCTAAGCCATCTTGCAAGGAACCTGGGATTCGTTGGGAGTCTTATTTAATTATTATTTTAAATTTCCGATTTGTAGAAATGAACGATTGAAATGATTTATGAAATAAACATTGAAAAACGCTGTGAGTTTTAATTTTCATAATAAAAACTATTACAGTAACATTAATTAGCATAGAACATAATCGAACTAGTAGCAATACTTTTCTCTAACATAAAACGGAACGATTTTTTCAGAAGCTAGCATCAGCTGAGCGTGAGTCATGTAAAAAGCGAAGTAAACGCATGCGTTGTTTGAGTTTTCCATGATTACAAGATGATCGTGTCTCTTTACTACTCGCCACATATACGACCACTCACTCTCCCTCTCAAAAGCCACAAAACTGACGGTTTATGCTGAGTCTCGTGATTGTAGATCTTTCTTTTGCACCGCACAAACAACGACAACAACTTTTCACCTTGTCTTCGTTCCTCGTAACCTACATAGGAAGTTACCGTTCCATTATCGGTGGTACATAATTTAAGATGATCGCGCAAAGGAGCCGCAGCGTGAGAGAAATCTTCTTCGCTTAAGCAAAACAGTCCCCCGGTACAACCTTCTCTAGGGCCCTGAGCATTACGTCAAGAAGTGGAATCTATTGCACGGGTTGGATTACAGCACACGATTGTCTAGCATGGTTTCGGTTTTATTCCCACCGGAAGCAACCAACGGTGAGGAAGTCTATTTCCCATTGCCTAAGCGATATCGATCAATCCCTTTTTTTATTTGTTACACCGTGGTTAGACAAATTGGCTAATAGTATAATCGATGAAGTAATCGATGACAAATCGACGACCGAAAATCGTGACAGATGACAAAAAAACAAACCTTAAAGATGAAGAAATCCATCAAACGACCGTTTTGAGGGTTGATTTACGAGCTTTAGCAACATAAACATGCTTTTACTTTCGATGGAAATGGTCGTACCCAATGGGAAATAAATGAAAAGGAGTGTCTCTTAACTGCCGGATGTCGGAAGTAGATCGATCAATGAAATGTACGATCGATCACTTTCCTTTCCGTTTCGTAGGTACAATTTCGTCAGTACTTTTACTTCGAATTTGAACCAATCGAGATCGAAACCAGCGAGCAGGGGATGAGATAATCGGTTGATAATTTTAAGGTGAGTACGCTAATTGAGGGAAAATGCCGGTTCAAAGGTTTCACTTTCAGCTGATCGTTTGGGCCCGATTCGCTAATAGAAGTGTGTGTTTTTAGGTTAGTGTTGTTCCGCGTACCATGTGTTATTGTTGCGTTGCTTTCTTTCCCTTCACTCGCACTTGCATTGTTTTTCGCCAGCCGTCAATCAATCGATCTCGCTCGGTCCCGGATGGAACGAAAGTACATTATTCAGCATTCCCGCTTCGTTCGCTTTACTGTTGTCTTCTGTGTTTCGGTGTTTCTTTTTCCCACCCCGGGTAATGCAATGGAGCAAGCATGTTTTAAAGATGAGTAGCTACCGGCCGGCATCCAGCAGAACAGCAAGTGCACGCGAAATATGTAAGTGAGATGAATGAATGAATGTGATTAAACAATTAGAGCAGCGAACCACCCATTTTCGTGATATTATGAAGTTTTGAAGGTTTTGTTTGGGGCTGCTAGTGAGGCAACATCACTGCTGGGCGCATAAATGGTTGCACCCTAAATGTAGCCGGCGGGAAACTAAACTATGAGGTCAAACATGAGATTGGACTAAATTAGGCGGCGTAGACGAACGTTTATGTAAACCGCCTGTGGGTTACACGAGTAGAAATACAAAAATAAAATGCGAAATGAATTCAATTGAAGTCGGAGAAAGTTCTTTTTATAAGTATATAAGTAAAGTTCTTTTATAAGTTCTTTCTTATAATTATTTAAAAAATCTTATAAATTTTTGTTTTCCATAAACAATCATTTAGAAAATAAGGTAAAGTCTTGTCATCATAACCTCGTCTATAAGGAAGGAAAATTAATTGCATCACAAATCAGAGCATCCAATCGTAATCACTTATGTCAATTTAACTACTCAGTATAAATAATAATAGTACTAATAAGTAATTAATCTGTAATATTTATACGTCATAAATTATAACGACAATCCATAAATAATATCAAAATTAGTTAATGCATGCAAGATTAAACCAGATGAAAAGAAGACACTATTAATGAAGTTACTAAATATTTTGTTTTTATAATATATATGCATATTTGGCGATAAAATATGTTTTATGTACCATTTTCCCTATATTGTCAAAATAAGACAACGCAAACGGTAAAGATACATATTTAAAAGGAAATCGTCAACGGTATACAACTGTTGACCTGTATCTTAATTCGCTCTGCTTTATCTGCCATCAATCTAATTTATTCGGCATCTATCATGCCACCACTGGGTCGTAAACTTTTCGTTACACCCTCTTCACTATGCTTACAGCCAAACTAGCTTCGGCTCCACCTTCACAAAACTGTGCGCGCACACTCACGCAGCAGAAGACGATGGGTCCAATCTACTTTCAAGACACCATCACGCACGTATGCACGCACCAGCTCACCAACACGTACGTAGCTTTATGGGAGGTAGCATGGGCCACCAACATTACCATTGTGACCGGTTGCACACAATTTCAAGTTCACGATCAAGTTCTTTAGCACATGATCGTCCATTTGTGGTACTCACGACGATCACGGTCGTGTGTTCTGTCATGTGGAACAGCTGTGTGTTTTAGATGATACGAATCAAACGGTTGTCTAAATGTTTCTGGCAGTTGTTTAAAAAATACAATTATTAGTAACTTTTAATTGTGTTTATATGTTTCGTTTATGTGCTAAAAGTAATGATCTTAAAACAAGTAAAAATCAACAAGTATCGAATATGATTGGGCTAGCACCATTTTGTTGGTACCGAAACTTGATCCAACAAACGATGACGTCAGTTTGGTAAGCGAAGAAAACTTGTCGCCACAGATCAACATAAACCGGTTGCAGATTTGTGTTTCGTACACAATCTGAATTTTGGAAATATCCATTCTTTGAATTTTGAAACTTCTACCAAGAACAGGTTTTACACAGAATTGATTAAATCATTGTGGAATAGAGTGTATCCCAACATTTGGTTGTTGGTGGCAATCGAACGTGGCACACATTATCATTTTCAGCATGTTTTATGGGATTAATTTGTTATAAATAATTATTCTGTTTGCTGTATTCGAGAATGTGCTGAGATCGTAAAGGAGCAATAGTTAAAAAGTACAAAGACTTGTTTAGTTCTAACTGTTTAAAATAATAAAGAAAAAATCATTTCATAGCATTTATACTCTATTTCCAATTGCTATCATACTTTGTTATCATTTACATAATCTGCCCTTAAAACAAAACTGTACCAACCTCTAGCACAATTACTTTAAAGCTCCCACCAGTAGCCATGAGCAGTATCAAAGGTCTGCGTGGTATATCGTTCGGTCGGTAGTCAGCTGACGGTTCCAACCGGTTGACCTTCGACGGAAAACATTCGGTGACATTGGCCGTGCGAACAAGCTTATCACCATCAAGCGAACGCGTACGGCCACTATAGTTTTTCGGTCGCTTTTGTGAACGGCTGTGAGCGGAACAATGTGAAGATATTGTAGGCGATGCATCTTAACACACTACACCATCCAAATGATTATGAAACAAAAAAGAAAAACTCCAAACGACCAAGACGATGAATGGTACTTCGTTACGAGTGACCTTTTGATGTGATTTAATTAAAACAAAAGATTTTACGAATAAGTTATTTCTCCATGGGACTCCACACAAAAGGGCTTTCAACGACATTGTTCGTAATAGTTGTAAAGTTTTGATTAATTAATAGGTTAAGATTTAATAAAAATGATATAATTATAAGATAGTAAATTTATAAATTCTTTAAAATAGAAAATTTGGAGCATAGTTAGAGCATTGATTCGTTCTAGAAAATTAATCAAGTATGGAAAAATGTTGTAATAATATACTATAAACTAAGAAGGAAAGGAAAGAGTATTCTAAAAAATTCCGAAATCTAGAAATAAAATAACAAAATTAATGAAAATAAATCGAATATAACTAATACATTATTTAAAAGACAACGTTAGAACTACCAATTGAGTAACTTTGTCTTGTCAGTCCGATAGTACTATTGTCAACGATATTGTTTTTATTCGTTGTACATGTTTAGCTTTGTGATTGCATGGTGTTCAATAATATTGATAGAATCAGATATCTGTAAGATTTTTTGTATAAGTTTTAGCAAAGTGGAGTAACCTTTCAAACTACTAATTTCTTTTAGGTTCTTGAAGAAAAATGATAATGTTGTACTAATAAAATGGAGCTTATAACAATACTTTAAACGTTTTACGCTTCTTTAAAGTTAAATTTCTTTAGTTGCCAATTTTAAACCAAAATTTAATTCTCCGTTTCTCTATTATTGATTGAAGAATAGAAATTATATTTAAAATTTATTTTCAATATTTTATCTATTTAAAATAGAATAATTACTAAAAGAACTAAAAACAAAAGTAAAGGTATGCCAATAAGCTGTTGTATGAAAACAAAGGTGTGAATCATCATTTGCTGACTGTTTAACACGTCACTTACCACGTTCAGTCGGAAATGGCTTCGGATTGAATCATCGCGCTATCTGTTGAACTTCCGTCGATGGAGCGGTTGGTTCCATCGTTCGGTTCACTGCCGTTGAATTTTTTACATTCACCACGGTGCGCTAGCAGATTTCACCTAACCTCTGACAGGCTATGTCTGGGTTGCAGAAACTGTACAGACAAAGCCTAGAAGAGGCTAGATTCGATCTGTTACTAATGCTGCTTGTTAGCTGTCAAACCAGGTGCTGTCAATCCACACGTTTGCATACACTTCTCTGCTCCTGAGCCCTGCAGCTAGCAAACGCTCAATCCTATCGGTGCTTATCATAAGTAACCAAATAACGCGCGAAAAAACATGTGCTTGAAGTGAGGCAGTGAGAGCAAAAAAGACGAAAAGACATAAAAATGAGCTAAAGAAAGGAAACAAAAAAGCGGTCCACCCGCAGATGTCACAATGTTCCACCAGGCGCAAAACGGCATCGGTACGCCTTCGTCTTTGCCTGCGTGGAACTGGTGCACACCAACAAATGTGCGACAGTCACACAGGAGACTCAAATCCATTTTTGGTTCACATGGCTGGTGGTCGCATCCATTAAGGGAGGGGAGAATTTTCTTCCTATCCTTGTTTTTCGACAGTTCGGTATGGGGTTTGGTTTTGTTTTTGCTTTCCAAACCCGTCGCCAGCCGTCATGGTCGTTTGCTTTGTTAGTATTCCCGGCGTGCGTCAAGTTTGCACCCTCGCGGTGAAGATGGTTTGATAGCCAAAGCGTGTGCAAGGGTTAGCAAATAGGGGTTCATCAAATTGGAAGATTTTCGTTAGTGTTTAATTAATTAAATTACTTGACTTATGTTTGCTACGGTGGATAGCTAAAAGAGTTTGAAGAGACTAGGAATAGTAAACCATGATCTTATGCTGATCGAACGCATCGCGCTGTGAGCAAATGGCACTTATTCTGGCTTGCGATGACCGCCTCGTGCATTCCTTGCAGACACACAACAAACGTCGAAACACTTTGCGCAATACACACTAGCTTGTAGCACCACAGACCCGACCCAGAGACCTCCAGTTAGGGTCAGACACCATCGTTCGTTGGCCAAGCTATTGACGGCTTCTTGTTTACCGGCATGTTTATTTCGAACGCAAATAAAAAACAACTCATCCTAGCCGGCGGTAAAAGAATACAGTGGTGCGCAACTCTCTGCGCGGAAAAAAAAAACATCTTATGCACACCACACGGCTGGGAACAACAGAAAAAAAACTGTTTGTAAATGGTTCATAGCAGGTGAAAATAATGGTCCACCATTTTGCGCCTGCACCGCACCTGTGTCAACAGCACGCGATGAATTGAGGAGAAGAGTTTTTTAGTAACGGACGGTTCACTTTGCATTACACTCGAATGGGCAAAACTATCGCACCGTACACCCCAAATGTGGAACCGACACTTTTCATCACTTTATCACACTATTTTTTGGTACACTTTATGTAAGTCCTTCAGCAAACAACCCTGCACAAGTTTGCACCCGGTCGCGCGCACACACCAAGCACGAAAAACGGCGCACGCACCACGAAAACGCGTCCGCATGCGACGAAAACTGACGTTAGAGTGGAATTTTGCAGTGTTTGAATGCCGGTCTTATTGAAAATTTTCGACCTTGTCCTGGGCCGCTTAAGTTAAGCCGCAGTGCCCCGGGGGTGTCGGTTTTTGGGTGGCAGGTGGGTTGGATGGGGTGGAGGGAACAAAATGGAGGAAGGGAGATTCACGATCGCAGCTCGCGATCGCGATCTTTTTTTTTCTCTCTCTCCCTTTCCCTCCCACCATCTTTCCGTTGTTCTTCTTGCATATCCGCGACCGATCCGGATCCGAAAGTGGAGTTGAAGATCTTCCTTCCCTTCGTGCAACCGCTTATGATACGACTTCGGGACCGAGTTGAGCGCGTGTGTGCGTGCATCATAACGAACGAAGGAGTGACCAAGGCAAAGGAAAAGGCATGATGGAGACGTTCGTGTCTTTCTTGCAACCCCCCTCCCCCTGTTCTACACCGGTGGGGTGACTTCCAAAAGGCGCGGCCACGTTTTTTGTACGATTTTTTATTTGTTCGCATATGTGACTTTGTCGGGGAGCTCATGACGGTGTGTGTGTGTGTGTTTGGTTTGGCAAATTCAAACTCTTTTTCTTGGCCTTTTTGGCACATTTCGCTTCACTCAACGCCGGTTGATATTTTTTTTGATTATTTGCTTCGGTTTCGTTGTTTCGGTACGGTTTTCTATTTGGTTTGACGGTTCTTGGGGTGCGCTTTGGAGCGCACGTAACCGGTTGGAGTGCGACAACGGACCGGGCAGCCGAGGGTGTTTGTGAAGAGGCAAGGGAGAACCTTTTTTTTTGTCTGTTGGTTGTGCTGCACTTTTGGAATGAGCTGGTCGGGCAACCTCAGCCACCCACTTGAATGCTGCGCTTCGGTCATTGAAGAATACAGTGTATGCTGATTTAATACAAGTTACTCCTTTGTTTGAAGGTAGAGTTTTAAAAAGGGTTTAGCATAAAAAATGAATATTAAATAACAAAACACATAAGATTGATGATTTAGAAGTAGACCACAGACATTATGGATTGTTGGCAACCCAGCTACCAGTTGGCAAAAATGAACCCATCTACCGTTCTGCTTATGGCCTTTAAAAGGTATCATCAGAATCTTTTGAGAGTCGGTTACTGATTTTAATGACTTATCACTCAAGATTCATATGAATGATTCTCTTCTAAAGATTCGATAAGCATAACACTAGTTGGATCACTTTGTTTGTTTGTTTGTTTAAATTTAATTGTTCTATTACTATTACTAACAAGTTAATTAAACTACTAACAAGTACAAATGTGTTACCTAAACTATTAGCAAGTTAACAAATGGCATTTTACGCAATGTCTAAGTCTACTTTTCGGGATAGATTCCGTAAATTTGAGACGTCATTTAGCCCAAGCATTCTTCTTTGGTGGCTCACTTCAAAGGGTCTCCGGATCTGATCTCTTCTGTGCTTCCCGTTTCCTCTGTTCAAGGGATACTTTAACAACGGAAACGCAACGCTTTGTAAATTTTCACAACCATCCGCTTCTCTTCCTGTGTTAAGGGGTTCATTCTATTTTACGATGATTTAGCTTTTGACTCTTCTGTTATTTTGTCTTGTTGTTTTGACCACTTGTTAGTTCTTCCTCTTAGGGATACCTTTTGTCGGTTGACATATTGTTCCCTTCATTCCCACTTTGAGTTTGCCAAATTGTTTTTTCTCATCTTAATTTAAATTAATTGTAATATGTAATAAGCTAATATGTTAAGAATTATTGTTAAGCCCAATCGAAAATAAAGCAATGAATGAATTAAATCCGTATGTTTTTGGTTTGACACTATCGTGACACAGCTGCTTAATTGATACCTGATGACCTAGAAATAAAGTTTTTTTAGGGAAGTTTTCTTCGATGAAGATGTGGTGATGATGTAGATCATCTGTCAGAAGGAGGGAACAGAGTTCATGAGAATGTAAATTATAAATTAAATAATTAAATTATTAGTTAATAATACATACAATGAATAGCAAACGATACGCCAAGAAGAGAGAGAGAGAGAGAGAGAGAGAGAGAGAGAGAGAGAGAGAGAGAGAGAGAGAGAGAGAGAGAGGAAATTAGTAGAAGACAGTCTTAAACTTCTGAGTAGAATAGAGGACAGCTATGGCTACCACAACCCAGAAGTTGTAGACCGTAGTTCCCAATAGGCTAATAAACCGGTAAACATATATATTTGGCCGATAGTGTACTGCTGCCCGCTGGAGTATCTGTCGGCTGTTTGGTTGTTTCTTAACGCCAATTTCAGTATCGGCATCGCTGTCGGGTGACGATTCGTAGAGCGTCGATGTGTTTTTTTTTGTTCTGCACTCCTCTCAATATTATTTATATTTTTTGCTACAAGCTCAAATTTGCCCGTTTCTTTCATGCCGTTTCTGTCTTCGCTAGCTTGGCAGGATGACGCGAGCCTTTTTCGAGGCGGGAGCACTGCATTGATGATTGGCGATTGTTTTTTTTCTTTCTCTCATCTGCCTCACGATCTACCCCCAACGCCAACAAACCAATGATGGCGATCGGAGGATTGGATGCAGCAATAAAATACATCCCCATAGCAGCGTAGAAGAGAGCGTTAATTTCGGTTTTGTTTTGCTTTTTTTTGTGTGCGCTAAAGAAAAAAAAATGCAGAACGCACACAGGATGACTTCAGTCACTGATCTAGCGAGTGCAGTAAACTAACCATCCGACAATTTTATGGTTTCAGTTATCAGTTTTGCTCTAGGAATTGTAATAGATTTTAATTGTGGTAGTTTATTTTAAACAAGTTGCATCTTAGGAAATAAATGAATTGAAGTATGTTATAGTATAATATTTAATAATATGAAGTAAAACAATTTTATATTGTTACATATGAACACAAAAACGACACCTTGACTTTAAAATGCATCTAATATATTACAATCATTGTAAGAAAATGATCTTTTGGGCGAGATATTTGAACGCAAGATCATGGAAGTCAAATCAAGCTGGCTACATTGTGCTCACATCCTATTTTACGCGATGCATTTGGCCAGCCGAGTTGCGCAGAAGGGATGGGGGCTTGCACCAATACCAGGAAAACCAATTTCGAGGGTTGCAAATGAAAGCAAGAAGTAGCAAATTTTATTTTTATTTTTCAACCAGTCGTCCCCTTCCCCCCCACAAACATATAACCCGTCAAGCGATGGCAGCGCGTCTGGAGTCTCGAGTTATTAAAAATGTATGCTAATGTGTGCTGTGGTGCGTTGTTCGCCGTGTGAGTGTTCGGTTTTTGGGGAAGGCATGTGCGTCTTCGTAGCCGGCGTTCGTGGCGTTTTGAGACGGAAATGAGAGAGACAGATTCGCCCCATTCGAGCATCCCTCGTCCAGGGTGCATCGGTTGTGTGGTGGTTGCAAGGCGTTGAAGCGAGAAGCATACTGTTTAAAAAAAACCGCGATAAACCACACCAAATGTAAGATAGCGTATGGGAGAGTAGATTTGCAGACAAGTGTTTTGAAGTTTTGAAGCAAAATGTTTTTGTATGTTAAGATGTTTTTTTTTAAATAAGATTTATAGATCCTTTCTTTAAAAATAAATTCTTGCATTGAAATATAAAAATATTATCTCAGGACAACTTCTTAATTACGCCTGACAATTTTTAAATTATTGATGCAGGTTTCGCATACTATCGATCGTAAGTGCCTATTACCGGTGAGATACAATTTTCGATTAGGGTACAAACCAAGCCACACAAAAATATCTCCGAAATTCACGAAGATAAAGAAAAATCAAACATTCGGTACTCTCCGTTGTTGGATTTTTTGTTACCAGATCGTGGCTTTTAACTAATTGCAATTTAATGCCACATGATACGGTCGAGCAGCAATTGCAAGCAGCAAGATCAGCAAGCGGACGTTGGGCTACCACCCTTTTTGGTGCAACAAAATCCACGACGATCCTGTGGTTCCCTTTCCTGCTGCGAAACATAGAATGGCACGCATTCACCTTCCTGTGGTGATTCTTGCAAGAGTGCTCTTTCCCTTGAAATTCCGCTTACCTCTCACCCAGCGGATGCACCGCAGAAGGATGTATCCAAAGGAATGTGAGGTGTTCCGTACGCTTACGTTTGCTTCGAGCACGATGGCTTAGGATTGCTTATGTGAGGCGTCCAATTCCCGAACGGTTCACCGATTGACTGCGCCGGGGTCGGCGTCGAGACACCGTGAAAAATGGTTTCTCAAAACCCTATTAATCGACTTTTAAAAAGTGCAACTTTTCAACCCGGACAGCGCGAGCCGGTTCGAAGGTTTGCTGTAATGCGGGAAGCCTGTGAAAGGTGGATCCCTTTATTTTTATTTCTTTTCTTGCGAAAAATTCCAAAGCGATTTAGAGCCCTGGTCGAGCGTTTGCAATGGATTCGTTTGAGCAGGGAGTGAGGCCATCGTAGTAGGCAGAGAATCATTTTTCACCGTTCACCACCAGGATGATCATGAGTGACGTCATGAAAAAAAATCGTGTGATGTTAATAGTTTCACAAAGGTTTTGAAGTATAGCATATGCAAAAGTTTCGAAAAGAATTCAAACATTTAAGCCCCAAAAATATTTTATATATTGTTTTTATTCATGAAAAACGGCCGTATTGCTTTTAAATAATTTTGCTTATGTAAACTTTGGCAATGACTAACCAACGTCATATTCAGCCACAATAGCAAAAAGTCATGAAAGTTATGAAAAAATAATTAAATGAAACGTTTAAAAACCTTCCAGTGTTGTATACACACAGCACAAATCTTTAAATGCAAACCATTTCTCGTTAACCCTTCTGCCGGTTGTTGTCTCATTTAGCCATCCGGCTTTACGTGCTGTTGCGCCCGGACACTAAACTTAATCTCGTGATATTTATACCGGTTTTAGGTATGTAATATTTTACGATTTTGCATTCTGTTTGGTGAAGCTTTTCGCATTCGGATGCAAATGCATCCGAACGTTCTCATCGCAGGTTATGTTTTTTTTTTCGTTGCTGCATCGCGTTATACGTAGTGTGAATGGTTTTGGTAGCAGAAAAAAAAAGGAAACGACAAGAAAAATAAAACTTTCGTGTGTGTGTTTGAAAGCCATACCGCGTACACAAAAAGGAGCATATGAAATGATGAAATTTTATCGAAATGAAGAACCCGAAAACGTTTCCGTTGCGTGCCCATCTGTAGCGAGGTGATGAAGCGATGATAAATCTTGATGTTTTCTTCGTGTTGGGAGATTTCTTAAGGACGCAGACATACTTGTTTGGTATCAATTTATTGCATCGGACGCTGATACTGTTGAGTTATTATTTGTGGCAGGGTGAATATTTGAATATTTTGACAAAAACAAACACCACCATCGTAAAGATGGAGTCTTAAGGCAAATGAAAGAGTAGCAAAAGCACAGAAGAACTGATCTAAAACAGCAGTTAACGTAGTCTCAAACAATTCTGAAACAATATTCTGGGCATTAGCACTTCAGTAGCTCTAAAGCAATACACATTCGTTCTTCCTTCCAGAGCTTCCTTCATGACTTCTGGCAACGATGCGCAACCTGTTGCAGTAAAGCGCAGGCTAAATATAACATAATTACAAATCACTAATCATTTCCATCTCCCTGCCGAAGTCATCGTTCTTCGTACCTTAACGACCAAAGGTTCGCATTTACACCACCGTTTGGAAGGTCACCACGCAAAACGCTGATGCAGAACCCAAACTCCACCAAAGCGATGGGATGGGTACGGGCGTGATTTTGCCGTCGACTAATTTGCATGCAAACTTCATTTCGGTTACCGCGGTGCGCACGCTGTTGCACTTCGAGGAGGTCAACCACTTCTCACGAGTGGCTTGAAGAATGGTCGCTTGCGGGATGATGGGCGTCGAAGGGGCCGAGGGGAGGTGCATTTCTTTACTTTATTTTTTTTTGCGTTTGCAGCTTTACAACCCTCTGGTACAGTTTGGTTCGGTTTGGTAAGATGGGACAGAAGTGCATCATGTCCGGACCGGACGAGGAGCGTAATGTTGTCTTATTTTTTGTTGTTGTGGGTTGTTGGGCAACTGTGAGAAGTGATAGGCTTTGGGTAGATTTTATCGCGATTCGGTTTGCGTCCATCTGGAAACGATTGCTTAAGGTTGCGACTGCTAATTAACAACTAATTTGTAAGCCTGTCTGTATGGGGATGGTTGCAAAACTGCTCGCTAGTAATGGAACTCTCGCGTTAGTGAGCCTAGCGCGAAGATCAATACTCTAAAGACTTCAAGAAGTACTCGAATAAAAGTTTAAATAGTCATAAAAAACGAGAACAAGATTTACAAGTGTAATACCAGTCCAGAGGATCTGCAAGCCGATAAGCATCTGCATGAATGCGGTGACACCTACGGCTAGTGCGCATCTGTATCTGTGCTAAAGAATCAGCTATTATTTGTAAACTCTGGTCCGTTCGCACCAATTTCCTGCGCCAAAGCGTAACACTTGGTAAAACCTTCATCAACCATTCTCATCGGCGGTAAATATCGAGCAAGAACTCGTTTCCGATAATCTACCCTCCCTGTGCCTGTGAAAGGTGACGAAGCCAAATGAGAAAAGTTTCAAGCGTAGGCGTTTGAGCCCGAGTGCTCGACACACGAGATGACTTTCGTAGCAAGCTGGCCACACCACCTCACCAGCGTCGGATGGTCAAATTCGGTTCAGACAAGAGTCACAAGAGTTGTAGCTTGGCTGGATGAAGAATTAGTCGTACAGTTGTGTAGTGCTACAGCATGAAGATTGAATGTATCAGCTCACCTTCAGCGCATAAGCACCTGGTGTGTGTTAGTGGCCACAGAAGAAGAAAAAAACCCCATTCTCAGGGTGGGTGATAACATGATCTTGGTGGCGGAGCATTGAATGAAGGGGTGCGGTCCTTTGGTTTGGTGGACACCTTCACAACAAAGCCGTAAACCCATTTGGCATACCATGTCAACGACCCTTGCGAATGATCGAGGAACTACACCGTCCGGTAAGTTCCGTGCGAAAGATGGAGAAGGATTTATGTACATTTACAGGCTGGCAAACGAACGGGATAATTGTTTACGCTTTTGCCGCGTCTTTCACGGTGTTTTGGAGGTTTGCGTAAGTGATGACATTTTACACAACATGGTGACATGGGTTGGTGCAGGTGCATCTGGCTTGAGGTGTTGATTGATGTTTGATTGAATGCATGTTCAACAGCTTTTTAAGATGGCCAATGGCGGAGGGCTTCCAGTTTACTACTGGTTATTCCTTACTACGTTGACAGTAGTTAATTATTGCATTATATTATAGCTAGTTTAATTCATTATAGCATAGTTCATTAATGAGAAAACGTTCTTACTACATATTGATAATTTAATTTCCTTGAGTTATTTTCAGTTATTCATTTGTTTTAAATAATAATTATCATCGAGTTGAACTTGTACAACTACAAATTCAGTAAGTTCGTATTTTATATTGACTTAAAATTGTGTACCATAAAAAATTATAGCAAGTTAGTATTGTGTATCGTTGCATACCGTAGTAAACATGATGAAGAATAGAGTTAAGATATTTTGTTTCGTTATTAACGCAACTTCTTCCTCCAACAGTATAAAAATTCTTTAATAATGTATGGATTGTTTTCTTCGACATGTTTAAACCAAACGCACCACTGCATGCTTCACTCTTTGCTTTGATAATGCACTTGCATCAACCCTATACCACGAGTCGTTTGATGGCGAAGATACGATAAAGTGCTGGAATATCTGCGACATTCCCTCCTTTTGACCCATCAAAACGGCCCAATGTATGAGATCATAAATGTCGAAATAAAAATAAATCACCTTCCTGCAAAGCGGTGGACCAATGCACAACCATGGCGCTCTCTGTACGTGTGTGCGCGCGCGCCATCGCGTGCAAATGGCACTCAATATGTGATGATGGTGGACAAAAAGGGTCGCATCAGATCATGGCGCTGGAGAGGAGAGTCATCTTTGTCAGTTGTATCGCACACAAGTTCAGCAACAATTCTTTGTGAAGCACGCCTTACCCATGTACAAAACGTGTCGTATTTTTGTCGTTTTGAGTAAAGAAATAAAACAAAACCAGAAATGCACCCATTGCAAGGGATTTGAACTGGAAGGATGGAAAGGATGCAACGCACTTGCTTATGTCCTACCAGGTGTGTACCGGCAGTCATTGACCTTTCGTTCACCCACATTCTTTGTCAGCGGTTTGCCACCCCGAAATGAGGATGCCCTGTTTGGTAACTGCAACAATCAATCGCGCTACGAACTTGACTGCTGTACGCAAATGAAGCCATGTAGGTTTTGCAGCTCATTAACGCGAATGTGGTAATCGCATCGTAAAGTGGGCATAGTCCCTGTGCGATCGGTTTGCGCTTGCAGTATTATACGCGCCACAGAACGGAAACCCTCCCGGTGGGAGAAAATCTGACGCATAAAACAAATGACAAAATTGACGATGAATATAATTAAAATAAAAGCTGGAGAATGGGCATGGTTGGGGCTTGGCTGATGGCGCGGGGATGATTCGTAGTTGATGTAGCAAAAATAAAACTCCTCTCCCAAGGATGGTCAGTCACACTTTGGTACGGCCAGTGGTGGAGCAGGCAGACAGCGGCAAAGGAGGACACATCCAAGGCGCACTGGACTTGTTGCGCGAATAGAATACTTTAACGGTGCTGACGGTGCTCGTAAACGATCGAGCCCATAATGCACCGTGAATAAAACGTTGCTTACTTTATGGAGGTCATTGAACGATGATTACACCCACCGTAAGATGGGTCAGATCAAAAACCAAAGCTGATGGGTTTGTACATTTTAATTAATTTGTATGACAAGCGGTTGTTGCTTCCATACAGTTTGAATATTAGCACATTTTGCTCTCCAAATCAATCTGTAGGAGAGAAGATTTTTTTTAATCGATCTTCTTAAAACCTTGGATATTATTTATAAAAAAGAATCACCGTTAGGTTTAATTTGTGCCAGATTCAAAACCTTATTCTTCCGGCAATTTTCTTTCGTATCACTTCTTAGAAGATTGAATATGCTCTCCAGCTAGGCGAGATACAAGAGATACCGTTAAAGGTATCCCTTTGTAGATTTTATGTTCTAGGTCTCTACTTCTCGGAAGGTTCGCTAGCACAGTGAAGCTCTAGGCCTAGCTTAAGTAAAATTGATGCTAGGAAGACCATTTTAATCATCCACGGGGGTTTAGACATCGAATATAAGAGTTTTAATCTCTTTACCTTCATAATGAACAATGTTAGAAGCCTAAATAACAGTAAAACCTTGGAAGGTATGAAAACATTCAGCATAAAAAAATATATCCTGCTTACTTCGTGACCTTTTTATGAACCAATTTTTTTGGGTTTTTTTTGCTTAAAGTGTATCATCACACTGATCTCTCGTCTGATGGTCCGTTTGTGTGAATCAAGTCGAAGGGTTGTGGCCCCGGATAATCAACCTTGATGTGGAATCCATTTCGTCTATAAGAGTTCGTACATTACTTCGCCTCGTATTGATGTTAGCGCGGTGTTTTCTGAGAAAATTATTTAGAAATGGAGTTTCTCGTTGTAGAATTAGTAAGAGATACCTCAAAATATCTATTTACTCTTTATGAGAAGACACCAAGCAGTACGTTAAAAACTAAGAATCGATTTATAGCATACACCATTCAACAGCCCGACTTGAATCCCCAAAGTCACTGGGACGTTGGGTTTAGTCACTAACTAAAGAGCCAAAAAAAGAGTATAATCTACAAATATCCCTCACTACCGGAAATCATTTCGAGGCCTGGTGCGATTCGTGTTGATTGCAGGCTTCATTTCCTCTCGGCCTTTCATATTGCCGAATGCAACAACACGCGGAGACAATGGGTAAGCACCACAAAAAAAAACCATACACAGAACTTCCAGTGCTGTGGTCAATGCCAAAGTCAAGCAACTTGCAGGCAATCAAGCCAAAATGACAATGCACCGCAAAGTGCACGAAGTGGTGTGGTGGCGATTGTGTTTGGAATAACGTTCACCAAACGTCAACGACGCGTCAACTGCGAATCACACATACACCTGCAGCGATTCGTATGCGTAACCTTCAACCTTTCGTGGGGGTTGATGAGTGTTGTTGTTTGATTGCCGGTCCCTTTGCAATGCGAATAGTTGTTAAGTAAGAATGTTAGCATAGTAATACGAAGAATTAAGTAACAAAATAAGAAGTCTTCATGAGGTACAGTCTATGCACTTTAACTTCTTAATGTCTAGTGGAAATAGGAGGAATGGAATATCCAATATTTAGTGTCTTAGTGTATTTTTAAGAAATTTTATAATAATCAGATATACCAGCATAACTTGTTACTCTAATGTTATATTAATGTTTCACATGTTTCAACTTGCATAAAATGTTGTACATCTGCAGGAGCTTCCATAGGATAGTTGGAAAATCCCAAAAAGAACCAAATAAATATTATGCAACACCAACAACCTTTGTCCGATTGTATCATTTTCCACCGTCTTATCACATCTCATTTGAAAAGAGCTACTAAAAGTACGTAAAGTTTAAACGAACGCTGCATCAAACTCAGCTTTCAGCACCAAATTTATTCATTAACTCGATCCGGCTGCAGTGATTTAGCGTTTTGATCATGCCAAAGATTGGAGATCTAAAGCTGGTTTTATGTGTTGCGAGTTTTTACTTCTGTTCAAACCAGGGGTTTCTTCTGCCTGGTTTTGTCTATCGCTTGTTTGGAAGTTTTGCGTTGTTTTTCCACAACTTCTTGCCCGTTTCGTGTGTGTGTATTATGTGACGAATAATCGCTGCACCAGCCAACCGGCCACGTGCCCTTCCACTCACCTTTGCCATCCAAAACGTCATCCAACAGAGACGCTCTGCAGAACATTGTGCTTCCCAGCTCTTTGTGTGACTGCACCACGCAACCTCATCGACACTTCCTTTCGTGGTGTAGTTTTTTTTCCTCTTCTCAAGCTAAAATATTTTACCACCGCGCTCGTTTCCATCGCTTCTTCGCCAATCGTTCGATTCGAGTAGGGTTTCCTCTATCAATTTAAGCTCAACAGACCAGCGGCTCCACTCACCTTTTTCCCGGCTGTGGTGGTACCAAAACAAAAAAAAACTTGCAACACGACCGAAGCTAACCAGCACCACAATGCCTGCACCACAAAACGCAGCAAAACCTTGAGCCACGAAACTGCGCACCGGTAACCTTGACCGATGCACGATGAAACAAAAATGTTTTAAATTTAACGCTCCAGCACAGCGTGGCAGGGAAGGGGAAGCACCGGGAAGGAAGCAGACACAAACAGCAGCAGCAACAACAACCCCAACCCCGGCTAACGATCGTTGCATTTGAGCAACGGGAAGTGATCATGCCGAAAATGCAAGAATACTCGCTGCCCAGCGAATAGAACCGACGCGATGCGTGGTTTAGGATTAGTCTTTTTTTTGTTTCGTTATTTTGTTGACGTTGTACTCGTAGACGAGGGCGCTGCAGCGCTCGGGAAAGGTGGGCGAGAGGTGACGCAAGAACCCAGACATTTGGAGGACTTTTGTTTAGGGAACAGAGTCGCCCGAGATGAAGCCAAGCAGCACGACATCTTCGACAGTCATAAACATACGGGTAACACAAAGCGAGGGATGAATGTCAGCAGAGACGGATGGGTTTTAAGACAAACAGCACGCTTGCTAGTGAGAGAGAAAGCAAGACTGAAACGGTGTACGTGCAGGCGAACAAAAAAATAAATAAAACCGAGCACACGGTGGTGATTTGCTCAGTCGCAAACCTAACTCGCAACGCACACTCTGTAGGAAGCGGCCGGCGGCGTAAAAAGAAGCCGGTTGCGAATCGCGTACCGAAAGCAGAGAATAGAAATCTATTCCACGCCACCAAACCGTCCACCCGGTTCGGTGGACGAAAACGGAAACCGCTTTGGCTTTAAGTGGGCGAAGTTGATGCAACCGTGGTTTAAACCATAAAGTCGTTTCGCTGCACCATCGTCCGTCCCGGTTTCGGATGGCGGTTGACACCAACACAGGCGTAGAGCACCGATTGCCAAAATTTTAACCGATCGCGAATTTGTTTGCCTCTTTTTTTAAATTACCACCCCAAAACCAAACACAAACACACACACGCGCGCGTTCGCAACCTGATGCGAAGGGTGCAAAACACCAAATCAAGAAACGCACACATTGTTAGTGTAGTGGGGATGATGATTCCGCTGCCGAATGCAGAGTGTTGCAGGTTTGGAGCGTTAGTTTGGGGGGAGCTGCTAAAAATGGAATTATGAAGAAAGTGGAATGGATTTCTTAAATACGTTACAACCGTTGGAGATTACAATTCAAATAAAAGCTTCAATGATCTGACCTTAATTAGATCGAAAGTCTTAAATAATCGAAATTATTTTAGCCTCAATTCATGTTTCAAGGTATATTTTTGAATAAAGTATTTTGTTTTTTGGGTTATTGAAGGATTATAACTAAAACTTCATTTATTTTATTTTAATTGATGTATTTTCATGTTGTCAATGGAGCCGCCTGGTTTGTCACGTGTTGTAACACCTTTGCTGTAAGCATTGACTGGATTTATCCCAATAATGTGGAACACAATTCATATGATATTTGAGAATATATTTTGTAGAACATTTCTGTTTTCCGAACACCATTCGTGCCCGTAGAATGACCATTATTAGGGCACGCTAAAATTTAACGCCAGTAAGACCTATAAGGACCTATATTAGCTTGTTAAGCATTTTTATTTTTTTACATATAAGAACCGGATCTTTCATTTTACTCTCTCTTTGCCTCATTAGCTTACGCATTAACAAATGTTTGGTAAATGCTTGCAAAACTTGTTTTTGGATAATTTTTAGGATGATTCCTAAGAGGAAATATGACAATATATAATATTTCTTCACATATTATATGAACTAACAAGCTTATAACTCTATTTCCGAATCTAAATACATATTAATTAAAGAAAACCTTAAATGTTATTGGTAATATTCGATTTTATTTGTCACGGACGACATAACGTCATAACCGTAAATATTTGAAAACCTCCATACGGTGCAAAATTGAGACTCTAATAATTATTATATTCCATACGACGAACACTCCAAACATTGTACGCAATAGCATAAAAAAGAACTAATTGCAAAACATTTGTTTCCTGACATTTGTTTATTAAAAAAGAGATATTTAAAACGCCGCAAAAACTAACACACGCATTTTGTTTTAAAACTGTATTCGGTTATTTTTGTTCGAATTTGCTCACCTTTTACTCATGAGTGAGTAAAAGGAGTTGTAATCATTCGTTTCAACTCACTCATTCAATCTTTTTGCTTTCACAGTTTAAGTTGATAGTTAGGTGAAGCTAGATAGTCTGGTAATGTTGCCTTCGCAGGCATACGGCAGCCTCTTGTTAACGCTCATGATTGAGTAAAACAAAATAAGAGTCATGTGAACTCCCTTTGACGAGTGAGTGCAACTCATTTTACTAATACGTTTCAACTCACTCGCTCATTATTACTCACTATACACAACTCTAGTCAAACCAACAAAATCAATCGTCAATGTAGCTATACGAAGGTCTTAAAAGTCATATTTTTGTAATAACTTATGCAATAATGTAACATATTACGGTGGTAATAAATTACTGTTTTATATTAAAAATCGACGCAAAGCGTCGCAAACTTGACTAGTCGTTTTGACACGCCTGCTAAAAGTGACGATATCTTAATCATGTTCTTTTTAGGAATAAGTTAACTCTTTGGAGACTTTTACTCGGTAGATCACATATCTTTTGAAAATAAGGCTCATCATTATTTATAAATAAAGGTTAATCCGAAATAAACTCTTTGAAAAATGGAACTATTTTAATACTGTATTAAATAGTAGCACTGATAAACCATAAACCACTAATAAACATTTCACAAGGTACAGTTCCATATCGTTCAATAGAAGATTTTACCTTTATCAAGGGGTGACCACAATATTTTCTTAAGTTTTTTTCATCATTCAACAACAAATGGTACTAGGATTAAGGGAGCTTCTGGAAACCATAATCGAAGACCTTTAACGAGGACACAGCAAAACTGGTGATCAGGATTTCGGGATCCAAAAATCAAGCAAAACGCGTAAGAAGATACTGGGTGATCAACAGCCCAAGGGGGGGTTATCCGTTTCGCGGTTTCATTTTATTGCTCAAAATTATTGCCCTCAGTCCCTCGATGTTGGCGGTCTCCCCAAAAGAGCCCCATGCGTCGCTTGAACCGACTATTTTTTTTCATTCGAGATAGAACGGATGAAACAGACATAGAAGGGATGTGAACGCTAGACGACGCTGTTGGTTAATAGCTGTGGTTGAAGCAGATTCGGCATGCTGGCATATGAAACGTGCATGTTTATAGCTTTTTTTTATTGGATTTCTGCTAAACCCACTCATAACTGCAAGTTTTGTTTCGGGCCTTTTCGGAGATCTCGAAAATGTGATCGCCCGAGCACCAAACAAACGTTCCGCAGCATGACGAGTTAGCTGCATGGTCGCTTGCATGGAATGGCAATAAAAAAAATGGTCGAAAGAGCGAATGAAGCGAGTCCCGAAAACAAGCCGCACACATGCAATGGCCCAATGTTTCGCCAAATGGTGAGCGCTAAGCAACCGGCGGAACGATCATCGATCAGGGTGAACAAGGGCCATAAACGAACGAGAGAAGAACCGGTGCGCTGCAGACGAACCAAGAAGAGGACGTCCTCCAGACTTCCTGGAGAACGTGGTGCACGGCAAGCGCTAGACGACCCACCCCGGGGGAGCTGCGTGTCCTCTCTATTCGGTGCTGGTGGTTGTCTTTGGGGTCACCTCTAGCGACGCTAGGTAGGAGGCTCGGTAGGAATAATGGTTCCTAAGAAGATTTCATAGACACCGGTGTCTGGGAATGTGAGAACTTTAGATAATAGGATCAGTGATATAATAGGTGACGAAGCAAAGGGGACTTGAATTGCATGTACGGGGTACGTGAAACGCAAGAGTTCAACGAATGGCTGGATGTCTGTCTGCAGCGGGTTAGCCGAAAAAGTCATTCAAAGTCAGATTTGGTCTGGTGCGCTAGATTTTTGGGGGCGAAAGACGCATAAGAGAAGACCACTGCACTGAAGCAAGAAACGAAGAAGAGCTGCGGTCTAGACTTTAATGGTTCTTAGTGTGTCTGGCAGTTTTGTTCCCTCCGGTGGTCCGTCCAATTTTACAAAGACACTTGTGTGTTAGAATTTGCCAATGAACGCCTACGTGTGTATATTTTTAGGCAAGCAATAGAGAATGAAGAATCTAAAGACACTTCCTTTGATGAGGCCGTGCTTCTAATGATCGCCAGGCGCACTGAATATTTAAATCAGTTTGATTTTGTTTTGGCTTTTATTTTGTGTCTGGGGTCTTATTTCAGTAGACAAGCAGACGGCGAAACTATCCGAAAAGAAAGCGAATAGAAGCTGGAGTTAATGAGCATTGGAAGTTTAATGAAGTCTAGTCTGGAATCGATAACACCCTTCTGAGAATGGTGTCGATGGTCACAAAAAATTGTTTAGAATAAACTCCAGACAATACTTAATACAATGGTTCAGTTAATGAGGTTTTAGCTGAATAATAGGCGGATATTTCGTGCTAGTAATAAAATTACTTTCCTAAAGCAATTAATGTATTGGGATAAAAAGCGAATATTAGTGTTTAATTTGAAAAGTTTCCCTGATCACCAGTCTCATAGATCGGATAATAAGATAAAGCAAATCATACTGGAAGGTAGATAAATGAATAACTATTTCATGCATTCAAGTGCATTGTAGCGGTGCTGCCTTCACACGACAGGACAGGTCCAAAATCCCATCCGGATCAATCCTCCGTACGCAGGGCTGACTATCTGGCCCTGGGTAAATAAAGTCAAAGTAAACCAGAAATGGTAGGCTTAGATCTCGTGAGGTGGTTCTGCCAATAAATAAGAAGATGAAGATTGTATCCCTACACCAACTGACTTCAGCTTCCTAGAATAATTGTTTAATTTGTATTTACAATGATTGGAAGTAAAAACGTATTTTTTAAATGTTTAAGAATCGCTACCGGGAGGGTAGGGATGTGCGCTTTCGAATTGTCACCATTGACCATTGTGTTTATACTCGAGTCGAATTCTTCACTGTAATTCATGTGCAAGGTGTATATAACCAAGATAAGAAGGAATGAAAGTTGAATTGTTTTCAAGTTTACGTTGATTCTACAAATTTCTCGCATGGTTAATCATATTTCGTGGATGATACTGAAAGATGTTATTTTCTCCTGTTTTAAATTTACATCTACAGCACTTTAGCATGACAAAAACTGTTGTAATCGGCAAAGCAGCATCCCATCTGCCAAACAGCTGGCTGTCAAAACAAGCCCGTCGGATCCAGCGCTCCAACACTCTACGCACCTTGGTCGGTGTAAAGAAAAACAGAGAGCGTTTTCGTTGTGGATAAAATCGCACTTTGCGTGTGTGTTTTTTGCGCGATTAAATCGCAATTTTAACAAACAGAAAAGCACGACCCCTGTCGTGCATATCTTACAAACTCGTAATTCGTAAACGGTACATTGAGGTGAAGCGTGCGTCCGGAATATTATCTATCGTGCAGTGAAAAGTGTTTAGTTTATTCCGGTGTACGTTTGTTTTTCTCTTTCGACCCCTTCTTCTCGTTGCTATACTTTGCTGTTGCATTCCCCAAATGGTGCGCTATTGGTACTGTGCGTGTGCACGCAGTGAAAAGATCGGAAAAATCTAAACCGTGGTTCCGAACCGTCGGATTCGCGGTAGATGTATCGTGTCCTTTCCGTGTGATCCGGTGGGTGCATCGGGACAACCATCGTTTCTAATGAAGGTAAGTTGGCGTTGGAATATATATCTTTAGGGAATCAATGCAAAAATGGACAACAGACTCTGTATTTGTTTGCCTCTGCATGAGGCTAATATCAGGAACAGCATCAACAGGAGCAAAAAATTAGCGATTAAAAAGGGCTGATTGGTACTTTTTTTGCGTAACAGCATTTAAAATTTAATTTCTCCTGAACAAAGCAAACCTGTGTGTTTTAATGATGTTTCCTGGAATCTCTTGTTGAAGTAATATTCTCAGGACAATGATTCGTTATCCTGTTTCCGAGTGCATGATGTGTACTATTTCTAGTGCGTCGAATACGCACACGCATCGATGCCGTATCCGTTCTCTTTCGCACCGTACCAGAGGAAGGCAGGTGACGACAGAGATGATAGCAAACAAAGCATTCGGGGGGAATTTTTTTTCGGTGGCTCCTATCTCAAGGCTATATTGGATCTATTGAAAAATGCTTGTCGTTGTTTAGTGCCGTTATCTGAGCGATACTGTACTACCAATCGAGAAGCAGGCTGGTATGCTGTGTTCTGATGCGTTTGCTTGAATATGCGATCAAAGCAGAACACAATTAGTATCATATACCTGCAAGGGTTTATGGCCTTTGGACGTTCAGTTTGTTGAGCGCCAGCTGTGTGATCAAATTGCGGTTTATTCGAAACCTTTTGAATGTAGATCGATGTCAACCATTTTGTTTTTAATAATTTATTATTAATTTATAAATTTTTCTAGGCTTTAGTTATCTATTATTTATTTGTATTTGATTAGTATTTAAGTAGTAGTAGCAAAAAACACTTTTTTTCAAAAAGCTGTATTTTTTAAACTAAGCATGTGTTAACTGATATCAGATGATAATTTTAAGAGTACCTTTATTGCTAGTAGGAACAGTTTTAGGGTTAATTTTGGTTGTTTATGTTGTGCTTTGTACTGTTTTTAATTTCAGGAAAAAGTATAATCCTTAAAATGAGCATCTTAAATGAACAAAAATGACTTTTTATAAGATGCACTATTGATTAATTTTATCTATTTTCCATTTTTGTAAGAGTTTGCCAAAATTAAACTGCGCTAATGAGTTACGAACCTTATCCCGGGTTTGCTATGTTGAACACTATTGATTAAAATTTGTGATTAAATCATTAAAGATACTCTTAAGAATATATTTTTGCACAACATAAAAAAATATGCAACATAAAGCATAATTGCATGAAAATTGAAATGAATTCTGATTCTCTTAAGTTTTAAAGATGGTCAATTGAAAATAATGCCCCTGGCCCCCTCAATTTTGATTCTTTCTAGACGGATTGTTATGTTTAATTCACGTAAAGGAATCTTATTCCTTCCAACTTAATCATTCCATGTTAATATTATGATATAAATAGCATTCTCTTCTCCTTTATTAATCAGTTCTCACCATCATTGTTTGCGTTATTTACATAATTCTTGTCTTACTATGTTTTCTTTTTTACAGTTGGTTCTAATTATTTGCTTTGTAATAATTTGACGAATACCTTGCCATGAAGTCATTTTTCGAGTCAAAATAAATCAATACTTCACTCTTAGTACCGGGAGCTATTTGATTTAATTTGCGCGTGTTATTTTTTTATAAGAAGATTATAAATATAATATTTTATTGCGTCATATTAACAGTGACAATTCTTCTCCAGCAATAGCAAATTAAGAAAGGAGAAAAGAGTTTGAAAATCCGCTACAATACATTTTACGATCATATCGACACTCCTTTTCATTAATATCGTTTGTTGCACTTTCTTCGAACGAATCCCAAACTTAGAGTCCTTTCGATATCGGTTCTGGCTGAAAAACCACCGAAACTCGATAGTGGAGGCCTGATGGGCGGTTTGTATTTATCAATTCGCCCTTGATACTAAGTCCCCGCTACGGAAGGAAGATACGTTCCTTTTCCTGGTGTTGTGCCGTCGCACACAAGAAGGGCCATTTACCCCTCGCGAGTTTGGCCATTTTGACAAAGCAACACCTGGTAAGAATCGATTCTTTCCCCCGTTGCCAGTGGCAATGTTGATGTTTTGTGTATTTTCTCTATTATTGTACTGTTGTTTCGATGTTTCGTTGTTATTACTGTTTTTTTTTGCTGTTGTTTCGAGCCCCACAAAGAACGAGGAAAAGGCCCTGTTTTGGTCCGGGCTTCGTTTGTGTCAAATAATGAATCCATCCGGCCCGCGGACTCGTCTCGCCTAGTTTTGTCCGGGTGAAGGAAGGTTCGGTAAATCAAACGTCGTCCAGCATAAATATTCAATGTATTAAAGCATTTATAATTGATCGAACGCCACGGGGTTGGTGCGGAGCAGGTGAGGGTGAACGGGGCAGCTCACAATGTCGAACGGTGGGACAGAAGGACTCTTTATTAAATGTTCACCCGCCGCCGCCGTGTCGTTGCGGAACGGGGGGTTGGAGCGACTGTTTGTGGGAAACTCGATAGAGACACCATTCGGAGGGACCAATCAGGACATTATGGTATTGGGTTCATGAAAAATTTGAAAAGCCCACAAACGATCCTCAGCTCATTTGGCTGTGTGAAAGTGTCTGTATGCTTTTCTGTGTCGAGCTCTCATTAGGCGTGAGGTGAAGGAATGTAGTCTTTTTGTTGTATTATGGATGAGTTTGGTGTTTCCAATCATTTGCTAAACAATCATACAACAAGAATATAGTCTTTCTGTGGAAATGTGGCAGGAAAAACTGGGTTTTCTTCTTTCTTCCCTTCAATGGGTCTTGTTCTTTTAACGTTGTTATACACTACTACATTGTGTTTGATGTCAAGATAATTAATTCTGAATCAGTTGCTAGGGGTTTCATTCGTTTGATTCTGATATAAATTTAAGTTAAAAAAGAATTCTATTTATATCCATTTTTTTACATTTTTGAGCTTTGATTGTTTTGCTTTCTCTTTGTAGTTAATATCCCTGCCGAAAGAGGTCACATACTGTGTCAGTGTTTTCTTAAAAAAACATGAACCTTTTCATTGATTTTTTCAATTGCATAGAACGGCTATTGCTATTATTAAGATTGAATCACTTGAATTTATCGCCGTATTTGCCGTCTGTCAGGCTAAGACCATACCAACGGTTGATCCTCGATGTGCGTCACGCTTTTCCACGTTAATGCCGCGTTACCTTTTGCTTGACTCTATTTTATACCAGCCAAAGCAACGCCAAGGGAAGCATATAGTTTATTCCGTGCACACTCATTTCCAGACCGACTGTTGTGAATTTGTTGTTGTGCAAATGAACGCCAAAAATCACTTACCTTAGTAGCATCGAGGGCGTAAGAACACGGCAGGTTGATTATACGCTTTCCTCACCAAGTGCATCTTTCTTTGCGTAACTGCGCTGAAGATCCTTCCACGATCCCTTACCCGGTGTTGGGCAGCAGAGGTTGGGTTTTGGTGCGTTTGTTGAACTCCCGGGTGTGTCATCATCGCCAGGGATGATGGTTCGGTACCGTGCTTAAAGCCAAAAAAAGGCACAGAAAGCGCAGGCGTTCGCCGGCAGCTGTAACAGGTGTAATGAATAATGTAAATCGGTGGCATGCTTTTACCCGACCGAAAAGGATTGGGCATTTTACGACCGACCGTACAAATGTAGCAGCTATCCTGAAGGTCCTGTGGGGGAAAAGGTAAAAGTCAAAAGCTATTGCTCTCCTTCATTATGTTCTAATGCTAGGTGTTAGCTGTGTTATGTGCGGGGACCAACTGTGGAATGGAGGGGAAATTGAGTGCCCTAGAACAGTTAAGTGTAGCGTTTGTAGCGGTCAATAGCAGCTTGTATTTATATATTAATGAGATCAGAGAAATAGAGTAACAAAATTATACACTATTTGGACCTTAGGGTGAGATTAATGGTGCTATTACATTGATCTTTCAACAAAGTCATATTATCCCTATACTATTCTACGCTCAAAGCAACGTTTGAAAAGAATCTTTTCCATTGCATGCTCCGTAATTAATGACATTAGTATTTTCCAGTTCAAAACAGGTTTTACAGTCGGTTTTTTGTTTGTTTGTTGCAAATTTATTATCCTTCGTTTCGCACGGCGAGAAGTAGGAATAAAACTTTCCAAATGCCTTACGCTGACAGTTTCTCGCACTGTGTGACCGTACCGGGTCGGAACCGGAATGTGATTCGTCATCGTGACATAATTATAAGGTGAGCGAGAAAGAAAAAGTTGCAGCGGAGCGAAAAAATGAAGTGCAAATCCTTAGCACTAACTAAGGTTTCTTCATTAGACGATAAGTGAATATCGAACGTGCCCGGAGTCATGCGGCAGACAGGCTCCTTTCGGGTGCCAAGGGGAACATTTCTTTCGCAACCCTCCAGTTCCAAATTCTCCTACTATGATGGATGATGTTTTACGAAATGAAATGTATTTCATACATACAGACACAGTGTAGTTTATCTAAGTTTCATTATGTACGGCAGTGTCGCAAAAATTGTGTATCCCGAGATAGAACAACTTACGGCAAACCCTGTTACGGCAGAGCAAAATAAGGGGACAGAGTAGAAGTTTTCTACTGTTGCGATGCGATATCAGGCAGAAAAGTTTTGCTTGCGAATAATTTAAGTAAATTCTTTTCGGTAAATGCTGATGATGTTTTTGTTTTGTCAGCTTTTAGAACTGCACGGGGGCGCTTGCATATTTCATCGCGTGTTGTGGCCATGGTGGGAGGTGGTTTTGTGCGGAGATTAAAAATGCATTAGTGATTCGTGTTGTTCATGTAGTTTTACTAGCTTTTAGCTAGAAAATGTACGTTCACTGGGAAGAAATGACTAAACTTCATCTTCATGCATCTATTAGGTGCGCAAATAAATAACGACCGTTTTTTCATAAGTTTATTTTTGCTCGTGTCATTTTTATTTGAAGAAATTGGGTCAATCAAAGTATTGGCCATTATTATTTATTATTTTCTTCCACCTTTCGGGTAAATCACGGATTCCTTTTCGGAAAAATGATACGTTTTTCGACGCAATCCAGGTATCCAACCAATTCTGGATCTGTTCATAGGAGGAGAACTGCTGGTCAGCCAATCCATGTGCCATGGAACGGAACAGATGGAAATCGGATGGTACCGGTAAAACATCCCATTTGAGGGTATTAAGGTAGTTTTTCACAGGTTGGGCAACATGTGGCCGAGCATTGTCAAGCAGCAGAATAACTTTGTCGTGGCGTGATGAGTATTCTGGCCGTTTTTCACCCGTTTCAGTGCTTGGCTTAAACTCATCAATTGTTTCCGGTAGCGTTCACCAGTGATTGTTTCTCCCGGTTTCAGAAGTTCGTAGTAGATGACGCCGAGCTGGTCCCACCAAATACTCAGCATAACTTTCGAGCTATGGATGTTCGGTCGAGCTGATGATGTTGGGGTATGACCGGGGGATCTCCATGATTTTTTGCGCTTAGGATTGCTGAACAAAATCCACTTCTCGTCTCCCGTCACGATTCTGTGCAGGAACCCCTTTCTGTTGTACCGCTGGACCAGCAATTCACACATGCAGAGTCTGCGTTCAATGTCCCGCGGCTTCAACTCGTGTGGTATCCATTTGTCCACCTTCTGTATCATGCCTAACGCATTCAACCGTGATGATATGGCCTGACGAGTTACACCAAGCACGGCTGCAAGCTCTTCTTGCGTTTGGCAGTGATTTTCCTCCAGTAAAGCCGTCAATTCTTCGTCGGCGAACGTTTTGGGCCTTCCTTCACGTTGAGCATCCTCCACGGCGAAATCACCGCTTCTAAAGCATCGGAACCAATCCCGACACCTTGTTTCGCTTAGAGCAGCATCGCCGTAAACACTCGAAAGTTCTCGATGCGCTTCGGCTGCCGTTTTCTTCGCTCGAAACAAAAACAGCAACACCTCCCGCATATGGCGCTTATCCGGCTCAAAATCAGACATTTTCAAGAACTAGGAACTTTAACTCGCACGAAATAATCATTAATCTGTGTACTTAGTTTGATTATGTCATTCCCGAACTTGACTTATGACGTTTGTAAACGTCAAAATCGCGTCACAGTCCACAGTGGCCCCATCGATTTCAAAACGGTCGTTATTTATTTGCGGACCTAATAACATATGATTTATTAGTTAAGTAATAAATAGATTTGATTAATCTTTATACAAATGTTTAATTAAAAATTAATAATCAAAATTTATGATGTTTTATTTTTTAGTGTAAATTGCAGTTCTCAGAAATATCCATTACTCAGTCGTACATGCACCAAAACTGTAAATCTATCGATCTAACCTGTTCTTTCAACGGTTCCATGTTCATAAAACCATAACCCAGAGAGAAACAACTTTATGCCGAATGGAAGAAAGCTCCTGTGTGTGTGTGTGTTTGGGGGGTTCAACTTGGAAAACGTGCGAACCGAATTGCCACCGAATAGTGAGACATTTCGATCATCCTGAGCCGATACCCTGACCTTGACAGTGTTCTAGGAAAAAAAGGGGTCCTTTCCATGTCATGCGACAACCAAACCCCGACCACCAACAAACCAGCGGCAATGAAAATTAAACAAATCGGCAGTTATGGTAGTAACGAGGGGCCCCCTATTTATTATGACGACCCAGACTAAGGGAAGCTTACCTACCGAGAGCCTGCAGTAGTTCCGGGAAGTACCACCGTGGCGTCGTTACCGTGGCACCCATGTTTGGCCCATGCCCAACAACCGCCGGCATGCAATTGGTAAACGGGGAAGCCACGATTTTCCAGCTTTGCAGCTATGTGTGGCGCACGCTAGCTACGGTGGGGATGCGTTTTGTTAGAGTTTAATTGACTTCTGTGAGCGTTTCGAAGACGACGCGCACACGTTGATGGAGAAATGGGGAGGAAAAGGAAAAAGGATGACGGGCGGCAAAGGAAATTCAGAAAATGGTGGGAAAACCCCGTTTTGTGTCCTGTGCCGATGGGATGCGAAACTCATCGCTCCGTGCACATGGAATGTCCGCAGCGAAGTCGCGTGAAATAGAACCATAACATGTGATCATCGTGTGAAACGTAGCACTGTGGTTATGCGTGGGGTTATTTGCTACAGTGCTGGCTGAAAAAGTAGGTTAGGCATGGGTTGAAATCTTGCTTTAATATATATTTTCGAATCGATGTTTGGAGAGTTATACTCATTTTAACATTGTATAGATTTATATATTAGTATTCCATGGAACATTATACGTAATCCAACTTCGTTTCGATGTTAATTTATTCAAACCACCGTCCTGCAGCGCTATTCCAGCTGGTTCCGAATTTTCTAGTCAATCACTTGTTTGAAGCCATCATTGTCGAACTTAACTGCCGAACCAGTAATTGTGCTCTAGTCACGAGAAGAATAAACCCTTAACTACATGTAGGGAATTACGTACCGCACGCTTTACACACGCGACACGCAATTGTCCTGCCGGCAACGGGTCTACTACATCCTGCTTTGTGCGGTTAGTCGCTGTATCACCAGCAGGGAATGGAGATCAAGGTGCCCTGTGTTGGCGGTCACGGACGGCTCGCAGGTTCATGGTAAATGATGAAATCATGACTTTGGTGAATGGAAAACGAACGAAAGAAGAAGGCCCGACAAAGAAATAGAAGAAAAAAAAATAAAGGCCGTCACCGGATAGTACCCGGTCATAGCATATTTCCGTGCGGACGCGTGGGAGTTTTTCCTTCCCAGCTGGCACATTCCGTATCGTTCATTTTTCAAACCACAGTCACACCGCACCGGAAAAGGGGGAGGGAGTATGTCGATTCCCATGGTACAAGTCCTTTTGCCGTTTGTGTATATTGCTGCATACCGTTCGCATCCATTGCGTGTCTGACAGTGTGGCCCTCCCGGTGGGGCGGGCATGAGTTTCGGTTGTACGTTAGCCGAGAGCGGGATGTATAAATTGCTATTACATCTGATTTGATGGGTTCTCGATGCTCACTTTAATGCAGTAGGAAGTTGGATGCCCAGAAATTCGATTGTATTTGTGATTGCCTGTTTGTATCCATCACTGCCCGTGGTATAGATATTTTTCTTTTTATTTGTGTTAATTTGTTCATTGTGTTTTGATGAGAAAAGAGCAGTGTGAGGTGTTTTGCGTTTATCTACAATTTGGCGTCTAAAATTACATAAACTGTAAGTGTGTTAGCTTAATACTATATAATTTATATTTTATCTACTTAGTAGACTTTTCTAGTGAATAATTCCATGTAAAGTGAGATTCAAATTGCTAGGAGATTCAATAATGAATTTAGACTTATTTATTCTATAATTAGTATGGAATACATAAAATAAAGTTTGAGTAGTGTCAGGCAACATATCCTCATTTTGATAATATTTAATTGCATATATTATTGGATTTGGTGAAATGTTTCCATAAAATAAAATGTAAACAGTAAAACAAGTAACGCAACGCTATCTAAACACAAATTGTTATATTAAAGTTTTAGTTCTCTATGGCTCTTTGTGTGCCCTTCCCAACCAATCGATACGAACTGTGAACTGAACAATTTCCTAGCTATTGTGTGAGTTGGGAAATTTTGACCGAACACCCGTCAAAGTATGGCCTAGACAATCATGCACATTCGCAACAACAGAAAACTATAGAATCCTTTACAAACAAGCCTTTGCTGTTGGTTGCCATTGTTCCAATGTCGAACAAATGGCCAAACCCCTTCTCCCCCCACGTCACGGTGTCACGGAACGGCAACGTGACACAAATATCATCAATCGTTGATTTTCTTGCCCATTTCCTGTCGCCGCTTTCGGACCCATTAGCGACACGGCAAAAGACCATTTCCGAAACGAACGTTGTTCCGACCCGAACCCCGGCACCCGAAGTACGGGAATTCGGGATTTCATGCACGGGAATGGAAGCTCAATTCGGGGAAAAGCCTTCGAGGCGATCACATTCCCCCCGGAGCAAATAGTATTGCTTTTTGTTGGAAAGGTAAGGTGGCCGTTGTTGTTCGTGGGTGAGTGTGTGGCTAGTGGCCATTTTCCGATCTTTTGCGAACGAAATTATGCAGAAATGATGATGATGATGATGGTGATGGCACGGTGGCTGAATGCCAAAGTTAAAAAAGGGCATCTCATTAATTTGCATGGTGTTTTTGTGCGCGAGGAATGGTAGTGAGGGTTTTGGGGTGAAATAATGAAAGGTGAAAGAAGGGATAAATAAACACAAAATGTATGCCAAGAATGAGTCGTTTGGTTTCGCTGGCCTTATCGTTATCGCGGTAGTTTGTTGCGTTTGATTGCTGGTTTGTGTTGGACGTGTTATTTTACGCTTAAACTGTGCTTGATGTATTCATTCAATGGTAGTGACAGTAATTATTTGTTTTTATTGCCTATTTAGGACGATCAATTAGAGAAATACAAATAAATTATTTTATTTCAATAATGTTTTGATGATTAAATAACAATAATATAATAACTCCTGTTATTCTTTTGCATTTATGTTGCATGCTTTTGTAATATAACTGCTCTACTCAATCACAACACGATCGCCATGTAATAGGTCTACATTTCCTTTCACTGGATGTTGGGTCCCTAATAAAACACTATAACACTTGCTTCTTTAGTTGAGTACGACGATCAACTACGACAGTTACCGCGTGTGCAAGTGGCTGCGAGTGACTGTCTAGTCAACGGTCAATCTTTATTTTATATCATACCGGACTCTCGGATATCTTCCACACATACCGGATTTTTCCGGATACATACGGATTTTTCCACATACCGGACTCTCGGATATCTGATGCTTTTGTTTGTCTAAATTTTGGTTGGTTGGTTTAACGTTTTCTTGCATTCAGTTCTTACTTGTCAGATGGAGTAGTTCTGTTTCCTATAAGCTACGTACGGTTGGGTCGTCTCCTGTTGCAAACTTGAACCAAGTCAAGCACACGGGTGTTGGGTGTATTGCTCAACTGCAATGGTTGATACTCTGGTGTGGAACGCACCTGTACTGTCTTGCAATAAGAGCGCTATGGTTTTTTTCTACTTTTGGCATCGCGCAAATTCTTTGCGTGATCGTGGGAATCGGATTGATGGTCACTTTTCACGTACTCGGTGCATTTATGGTATATGTTTTTATGTTTTTTGCATAATGGATTTGCACCTGTAACTTGTGTGCATTGAATATGTACTTGCGACTTGTGAGCGATTAAGATTTGTTCTAATTGCGCCTGAGGTTTAAGTTATTTGCGTTACTTGTTTATTGCCGTTCTTGTTTTAATATTTCAATAGAGGAGCATGGGGTGAATTTTAGCATAAATAGATTTTGGAATGTTTTAAGACAGATATGCTACACTTTGATGAAGTACGGCGCTCTTATTGAATTGAGTTTGACAGTATATAAATTGCTACTTACATATTTTAATAATCTTATTAGAAAAAGGGTTCCATAGCAATAAATTATTTACGTTTCGTAACGATCTCACGAATGCGATCGTTTGCACATGTATGTGACTATCGTATTTGTTTAGCTGCATATTATCCACACTAGCAACAGGGGAAAGAAACCCCAATCGTTCCCAACCTCAGCTGAGTAATTGAATCTTATGATTATTGCCAAAGTTTCCGCTACAAATGTGCCGCTACAGATTGGTACTGTCGCAGACAATCTCTTTCATTTGTCCCAAAGTGTACGTGCGAGCGTGTGTGCTCGGTTTTATGGTGCCGAATATAAGCGCATGTTCGTGAAAGTTCATGAAATCATATCTTGCTTTTTTATGGCATTGGAGAGTTGTTAAACAAATAGGCAAACAGAAAGGAAAAGAAAAGCGATGAAGAATTTTCCCAGGAAGGTTTCGCTGAGGAAGAAAAGCAAATGGAATGGTTTCCTGTGAAGAAAATTGCGCATCCTTCGCATTCTTCGCGTTTCTGCGCTGTAAAGGTTTTGTTGCGTTTCAAAAGACGTTTACAATGGGTGATAACGCCCGATAACGGCCCATCCATTAGAGACCATTTGCGCGCAGCACGCTCGTCCGTCCTGTCTTAGGCGAAGAATTAACATGCACTCATTATTGCTGAGTCGCTTCCGGTTTGCAGAAAGGAGGTAAATGGATTTCATGAGTAGATAATTTTGCTGAATGGAAAATTAGTTGTGCTTTGTAGTTGCGCATCTTTTATTTTAATTATATAAATTCTATGGAATCCTTTTGAGATAATATACCTTCGTATGAGAGGCGAAAGTATATGTGTCATATTTGTAAGAAACTCTCATACGATCACACCGCAGCGAGAGGTGTGTGGTGCATGCCGCCGGAGGGCAGAAAGTGCTGGCCGAGTGACCGACAGGCCGACAATTTCCCTTGCAGATAGCCATGCACACAGGTTCCGGTTGGCATGTCTCTTCCGTCTGACACATTAATCGTGCCGACCGACCTTGGCAGGTGTGTTTAATATGCAAATGTGTGCCGGCTGGACGGGTGGGCTGTATGTGTTGAGCAGTGGCGGCGGCGGCAAGTGAGAACTTTAAACATTCTTTTCTTCCTGCAACACAACCCGTTCAAGGATGCTTGAAGAAACCTGAAGGACAACAAATGTGCCCCAACGCCAAGGATGGAACGGTACGCGCTATAAGAGGATGGTGCCTGGGTGTGGAACGAGGGAATCCATTTGCTCGCTCTGTCCTCGTCGTACGGTGCGTTTAAATTTTACATTGAAAGTTTTGGTACGCGGTACGTGTTGGTAAATTACGTCCGCTATCTGATTGCTTTCGGTTCGTCCGTCCCGTGTGAAATCTGGCGAGCGTTTTGTGAAGCAATATCCGCCACTCGATCGAGCCACTATTGTAGCCGATAAGTTGTAATTGAAAATGCGGCATGAGGGCAAACAGAAAAAAAGGGGGATAACAAAACTGTTCCCCATTTTCCGTCTGTTTGACTTCTTAATTTCATTTGCCCGGACGGACGCTCAGTGTTAGTGCTGCTTGCGTCCTTGTGTTGCCTCATTCGTTTGCATTGGTCTAGGACAGAAGGTAGCTTTTTCATTTCTTTCAGCTTTGTACACCATGTTGCTGGTGTGTGCTTTTTCTTCTTTTGCCAGTTACCTGTTTTTTTTTGTTAGCTTGTAGGAAAACTGTAGCCTTAGGAATTTGAATGCTTCGATATTTATCGCACGTAGAACGGCGGGCTACGGCAAAGCATTGTGTGCTTGAACCTTTCTGCCATGGTTCGTTCTAGGAATGCGGAATGCTTTTCTTTGCAGCTTGAAGTGGTGGTCCAGCAAAAAGGTGTCTTTTTTGCTATGTTTATTATATTTAATGCTATGCTTTGCCTAATGTTTGTTGGGAAACAGCTCAGCACAATCGTTTCGTTGTGCGCTGGGAAGATCACGCTACTTCTGGAACGATGCGTATAAAATACGACACACAAAAAGCTAGGCTTGCCAAAGGCTTAGTTTAAGTTTGCATAGAGTATATTTGCAGTTTTTTGCTGTAACCGTGCGGGTTATATTTTGTTGTGCCTTAATGGGTTTAATATTCTTAGAAAAGTTAAAGTGAAAGGTAGACTGGAATGGTAAATGTAACGAGATGCCATTGCTGACACAAGAATTGCTTCTTGGCGTTTTGTCAACTAATTTGTAAGCTTTGTTTACTGCTTTACTGCTGGAAAATACCTTCACAGTTTTGTGAATCTTGTATCATCCGTTAAACCCACTTCATTGTATAGCAGTACCATAATAAACTTAATCAATTATTAATTCACACATCACCGTTTATTTTTTTTTCTTTTTAGGTAAGCAATGGATTCTTTTTGAGAACTGGTACTGAGACCATCAGAAGCATCTCGTTACTGCACCACAAGAGTAGAAGGTGCTCAGCTCGCTTCATAACGTTTGCTTCTCCAAACTCGACACAAAATGTCTAACGAAATTTCTATACTATTCATGGAATTATGGTTCAGTAAGTAAAATTATTCGCCCGTAATTGATTGATCACTTTGGGGGAAATATTGAAGGCTGGTGATGTGAAGTACATTGCGTTGAACTGTTAACAATTTGATAGATGCGTTTATGACATCGTTTGTTGGACTGCTTTTAGACGAGCGAAGTAACCTCACGTATGAGAAGCATACAATTAGAAAAAGGTTATATATTTTTTGTTTTTTGTTAGTAATTTATAGAGTAGAAAGAAAGGATCGCTATACAAATTTTAGTTGGAGGCGACGCATAACGTTTCCATGGTAACATTATTTCCCACATCCATGGTTTTTTTTTGTGTGGAGCATTTTTGATTTCACATCTCTTCCTTCGCTATGCCTTCTATGATCCCCTCGCCAACAATTTATTTTTCTATGTATACTCTGATTTTACCAAATGCAAGTTTTTTGAAACGCATCGACTTCCACAGACGCGCAATTTGAGAATGTTTTTAATTGTTGTCCTTTGGTAGTTGCGCGTTTTCTAGCAGTTACCTTTACACCTTTAAACCTTTACAAGATTTTCAAAAAGATTTTAATTTTGGTCGGTGATACAGTGTGAACAGTTTCTTAAACGACAAAACTGGTACAAAATCCTATTCGAGCCGTTTCCCCGTACGCAGGGCTAACTAACCATTGAACTCACAAAGGTAGCAGCATAAAAGAGGATACCATGTGTTACATCATCTTATATTATATAGGCATTTAAGAAGCTGTTTTACTGCTTGATTCGCTGCAATTCTTAATAATTGTACCATCAGATACTACTGTTTCATGAGCAGTTGTTGTTGTTGTGCTCTATTGTTTACTTCTCTGTTTATATAGAGCAAATTTTATCAAACCAGACAACCAACAGTCTGGGGATGCAGAATTTTGTGGAGAATAGTTTCAATGGCCAAGATGCCATCAAATGCTAATAGGCAAAATTCGTAATATTGCCATAATTTTCAGGTAAACATCTTTTGAATGAAAGGCTCGGTTAAATCATAGTCAACAATCGTCAGTTCAAATCATACCAGCCAAGACAACTGGCTGCCATCATCTTCTTGATCATTGTACTTCACCGGATATTTCGGTTTTGCGATTGCAGTTCATGTTTGGAGTTTTTGTAGGACGAGAACATTTTTAGTAGGGCTTTTTTTTTGCAGATCGCCTGTGCTTCAATAATCCATTACACAAACTGAGCACTTTATTTAACTTGATTTACCCGTAACCTGGATAGTTGTTCCTGGCCACGAGGGATTGGTTCGGATGTAAATTTGTACCGGTCCTTTCGAATGAAGACTGGTGCCGCTACCAAATATAATACCAGGCACATCTGATAAACTGGCACCGTATGAATTCTAAACATGTATGTGCCTGTTAATGGAAAGGTTCGACTCATATATACTGTATCAGTAGAAGAAGTCAGAAAAACTCATGTGTAACCACTGATACCTAAATGGGAATACCCACTTGACCTTAGACATATGCAATCAGTTGCAGTTTTTCAATTGTGAAAGACGTCGACTTTGGACGAAATTATGTGCAGTGCGTACGAAAAGCAGGATAAGGGATAGGGGTATAATGTGACGCAAGATTCTTAAGAATTGCTTAAGGGTAATTTGGAGTACTCATGTTAAAATTATATGTCGCATGCTCCAGATCAGACAAATGGCTATCTCAGACTAAGAGATCGCTAAGGCTCAATATCTGTAAAACCTTAAAAAAACAACAATAGCTCTATGTGACTTGGAATATGCTTTGTGGAATAGTTTAGACAAATTATTAAACTAAATGAAATAAAATCAACGTCCACCAATTGGGATGAAAACCTCTTTTTAAACATCTTTGAGTTTACGCACACAACGGAATTCTGTTGCATAGCCCTGTAACCGGGCCGATTACCTAGTAATATTAAAACACTGTTTCATATATGTAATGATTTTCCACACATTCGGTGTTACTAGTTAATTTTTTGTCGATTTAAAGTTCAACATTACAAAAGAACAATTCGTGATGTGGTTGCCTGCTGAAGGAGCACCCAATCACACCCACGCGCTTGCACTTCTTTTATTTCAAGCGTTCCGAATGGCTGCCACACAATGGCTATGGCCGCTGTAATGAAAGTGAATAACTTCTCCCCCCGGGTGCGGAGAAGTTATGGTGCATTTTATTACAGTTGCTGTGTATGGTTTGTTGCTGCTGCTTTCGCGCTTTTCGTTATTTAATGTTGTGTAATCGCGCTCACTTTCTTTCACTCCTGCTTCGCTCCAGCAACATAATCAAAATTCTGACCAAGTATGTTTGCAAAATTTGTATCCAGTGTACCTTCCCAATCGGAAGCAGTAGCGCGGATATCTTCTCGGTGTTATTGCGCACACCCATGTGAAGGTGGCCGGAGCCCGGATCGGGTTTTGGATGAATTTAATTTCACATTTTCCGTAGCGCCGCTTGTTGCCTGCGCCGTGTTTAATGTGCTCTCTCCGCTGATACAACTTGCGTGCGTCTGAAGCTCACTCGCAACAGCTATCAGTTCTTCCTTGCCCATGGTGGTGGTAATGTGGTTGAAAATTCAATCTCAAATGGAGACGCCTGGTGCTGCGTGCGGTACGAACGAAGGAAGGAGAGTGTGTGCAAACGGATCAAATCGGTGAACAAATATTGTTAGCTAATGTTGTGCAATGTGCAGTGAGGAGCGAGATGTATTACTGTATGGTCTTTGTGTGTGTGTGTGTGTTTGCAGCCCCATTTGGTTTCTGTTTGCCTGAGCCTGTCATGGAGACGCGTGGTAAATCGCGCCTGAATGTGAGGATGACTTTACACGATTTTTTGTTCCTTCGCAGATCATTTTTCACGTGCTTCTGGTTTGCTGATGCATTTGGCAATAAGTTTTTTGTTCAGTGTGATTGTAAAATAAGCTAAAAGATTTGAACTGTCATGCAACGCCCTGTACAAGGCACCCAAAACAGATGCTCCTGCCGAAAGCGATTCCTATTTTTCGAAATCATTAAGATTTTCTTGAAAATGTTGTACTAAGCATGGAATTTTCTTTAATGCCATAATTTTCAAGCATAAAATCTGCCGACCCATTAGTTCCCACGGTCGAGTAGGCTCACTAGCAACTATTTCTAGCAACTTTTCCTTCGTTTTGACATTTTTGCTCCGATCCTCCCTCGCGGCCAACGTCGCTGAGTCATGTGTTTGATTGCGGTTCGGTTCGGAAAATCTGTATTTATTTGTCCTCTTCTTTTTTTTACCTTCTCGTTAGTATACAGCCAGGGTGAAAACTCATTTTTCGTGTGCACCAAAGGAAAGGGTTTTTACTACGATCATCATTCGTTCCTACGGCATCGTTATCGTTTTACTATCACCGTTTCTTTATTGCCACCGGGTCGGTGTGGGTTGGGCGAGAATGATGGATTTGGTTTGCTTCGATACAATCTGCTCCTTTGAAGGTTATTGATTTTGGGGGCAAGATTAGTTGTTTTTGCTATGTTTTTAAAGTGATGTGTGTTGTATTGGTATGAAGATTTCAGGAGCTTAAATCTATTTGTGTTTTAGGGGAAAAATTGTGATTCATATATGTTTTTTTCTTTTTTATGCTTTAATTTACTGTACAATAGATCAATGCATTGTAATTTGATTTTGACACTCATACGCTTTTCCTGGAATCAATCATTTTAGAAAGGTTTTCGTCGAATCGAAGAATAGAAACTCTTGTCTTTCATCCAATACGCCCATACACTCACGTAAAGCTGTGTGAAAAGAGGATAATCTGTTTGTTTTTTTTTTGTTATCTCATGAAACCGTAAATCTCGAAAAAGCGAAAAGTATGCCGAAAGTTTGCCGTAGTTATAGGCAATGCCTTGGGACACGGCAAGATATTGAGTTCTTCACATGTCGAATAGACGTACCAAAAAAAGGAAAGCTTAAAAGCAAAAAAGAAAAAGAAAGGTATATATCGCACCGGAGCGGATGTTCATGATGGTACGTTGTAACGAAGGGCTTAACAACGCATTCGCCACTCCAAACGGGCTTCCACCCCGTTGATCGTCTAGTAAATTTAATTTCCTGGAAAACGTTCCGTCCAGTCAGCGTGTTAACTCGTTTCGTTTTCTTTTGAGATTTACTGGAAGGTTTCTGTTGTTGCCGTTGGTCTTTACCGTTGCTCCATGCCCCGAAAGGACCCCGTCACTGGTTTTGGCACTTGGGCATTGGTGAGGCCCAGTACGGAAGGTCGGAGCCGAGCCGAGGGCTTTTCAGTCATCGAGTTTGTAAGTGATATGCAAAAATGTTTATGCGGCACGTGGAAATACCGTTGGAGCGGTTCACTGTTGTGCCAATCATTTTCGTAGAATGAACGTCGCATTTGTGTAGAGTGGATTACTTGAGGGGAAATTCCACTCTAAGGATTAAACGTGGTTCAATAATAAAGTTGGAAAATATTTCTGTTTAACGATTGTTTAACGAGTTGATGTCAAGAAATACAGCGGTGGAATGTCTTTTTAGCATTCATTAAATCTGCTGATTCAGATTGAATAAAATTCGGAGCTGGTTTCATCCCGTCCGCAATAATGGGAGAGTGAGCGAACGAAGCCAAACCGTTGACTGTCGGTAGCACGTCTGAGTAGCGCCATGCACCAGTGACCTATTTTAACCCAACGCTAACACAAATGGAAGCTGAGAGCACACGTTTTGCAGCAGCATAAGACAATTTCTCTGCATGGTAGTATCCGCACGCCGTTCGATGTTTCTATGCTGCTGCTGGTTGCTTTCCGGGTAGTGTGTTGGTAGTGCTGTTGCCGCCATGAGCTCTCCGTATAGTTGTGTTGGTGTTTCGTTTGCGATCGGTCCGTCTTCGTCTCACAGCAGCATGCAACGTGCGTTGTCTGCGGCAATTTCCTTATTTCCCAGCAGTGCTCCGGTTTCCCAAACAGACTGCTTTGAGCCATGGCAAACGACACACGGTGTAAAACACATGGCAGCAGCAGCAGCAGCGATGTTAAATGATTGCGGGATGGCAAATGAGAGTATGGTTTTTATTGGTTTCCATATTGACCGTATTGAAATGCGCTGGTTACCGCAGGTTACAGTTAATGAATTTATAAATTTATATAAAAGTTTTAAATTTAATGTTATTAAAGGTCCATTTTGTAATTTTTTTTTATAAATATTGCTTAAAATATATACATAATTTATATAAAGAGCTTTAGAACAATATGTTTTTTAGTTCAACCAATTGCACTTTATGTTAAAATGTGAACATTAGTGATGTCCTTTACAAAGCCAGATTCGCTCTTAAAATCACAAATTATTTTTTTTAACAATTGGAAACTAAACAAACGTTGCGCACCGAAAACTACTGGCAGTGAAATTGTGCTTGTATTCGTGCGCTGTTTTCACCATCTTTATGAACACACTATCCTCGTTCGATGGTGGGCCTTTGTGTGAGTGTAGTGATGGCACCAGGCCGAACATAATGGCAACGTCGCGTACCATCACCGCGTCACGTACTCCTCTGGTGTTTGGCTGTGGCGTGAACCTAGGATAGCAAAAATCGATTTTCCACCACCAATTCCACCACCACCGGTTGAGTACGTCTGCTGGCGAACCAGATGGTGTCGGTGTGGTGGTGTACGAACTTGAGCCCAAGGATTGACAATGGCCAGGACTAGCTCTTTAAATTCGCAGCAGCTCTTCGTGTTTGGGGAGGTATGAGGAGAGCCATTGGTGTGGAGCAGGTTAAACAATTTAGCTTTTGGAGTTATATTTTTGCTTAAAATCTAATGATTTGAATGATAAATAACGAGAGTATAAAACGTGTATTAACAATATAAATTCCTTAATAAAGGGTAAGTGTGGTTTGGAGTAAAATGGAGATAACGAACATTAAAAAACTTTAAAAACGGAAGCGACTGTCTGTATGTATGTGTAACTTACGATGCATTTAGTTGTGCTGTTATGTTGTGCATTGTGGGCGCTTAAAAAGGAAAGACGAGGAGAGAGTCTTTGTTTTCTTGCAACGTGGATCAAATTAGGAGCAATTAGATTAGTGATATATATATTTTTTCAAATTCACTAATCTCGTTGGCCAGAAGGAGCTTGCTTTTAAATGAATGTGCTTAGCACAGTATAGCAAATTTTCTGTGAAATATTTACCAGGCACAATGAAATTGTAGGAAAGCTATGATTTCTTTTTAAAGGAAAATTTACATTAACAACATAAACAACATTCGTGTTCAACGAACATAACAAAAAGCAATATATGGTGTTAAATAATAGATTATTTATTCTTTTCAACGTTTGAAGATATCTAAAAGAAAATAGTGTCCCAGTTATCAATTTTAGGATAATATTCTCTTGACTTCCAGTTATTTCTTACTGCTCTTAAAATTTCATACCAATTAAATAAAGATTTCAGTTTGGATAAATAATAGGTTAATAGGTTCAAGTACTGGGCGCCTCCATTTATTTCGTATCCACAAACAGATTTATTTATTGAAGTTTTATTTTTGTATAACATTTGTTTTAAACTGCTTTTAACAGTATCTAATCTAGTGATTAATTGTTCATTAAAAAAAAACAGTCCTTTATTTGCACATTGCCGTGTTACGTTATTCATTTATCTTCCGGGCTTGGCACGTTGTAAATGTAACGTATTTGTTAAGATATGTTTTCCAGGTTCTTTTTATCTTTCCGAAACGATAAAATGATAAACGTTCATCGTCTGAGCCAACATCTGAGATAATTTGATGGCATAGAAGCTTTGACTAGAAAATGCAAAGTATTACCCTGCTCGTATTCGGACAGTTGTGTGTTTCTGTTCAGTGGAAGTTGCTTAAAACTTTGTATTTTATTTTCACCACATCAAAACCAAATGCAGACGGACATCAATTCTATGCAAGGAAACAAACAGACTAACATTTGTTGTAATAGTTATTTGATTTTTGCTTGTGCATCTTACGATTCCCATAGCGATGATTACGATACAAGGGAATGGTTTACCAGAAAGTGTTATCTACAATTTTGGTCAATATTTGCCACCGATAAAAGATTCTGTGCAGCTTGGTATTTACCTTTTTAAATATACGCTCTCAACTATCTTATCAAACTCAGCATCAGCGTGTGTATAAAAACCACACGAAAATCGTGAACAACACCCAGTCACTTGTGACCAGGTGTGACAAGATAGCACAAGCAACATCATGCAGGCTTTGCGAGCGCTGTTAATGGTGATCGGTGTGGTGATCCTGTTTCTCATTTCGAGTGCTGTGTCGGTGGATGTGGAACAATCACCATCGGCTGTAACGGAGGGATCGAAACCAATAGCTGCGGATGTGCAAATTCAACCGCTCGCCGCCCAAGACACTGATAAGCTCACTACGGATGGATACCTGGCCTACAGTGGGCAGTTTCCCCACCTTGCGCAGGTTTATTCCAAGCAAAAGACAGGAATTGGATATGTGCTTTGTGCTGGTTCTATCATAACTACGCGCTACGTCTTAACAGCAGCATATTGTGTGTGCTTGCAGTCGGCCACCAATGTGTACGATTTCGGCTACGTACTGCTGGGATCGGCGCCAGAAGGTGACCTGGAGCGGGTGCAACGAATCAATTTCACTGGAAGTGGCATCAGTGTTCATCCCTCGTATACCGGATCGTATCTTAACGATATAGCCACAGTTCTTCTGAGTCAACCGGCAGTGTTTAACAAATATGTGCAACCGATTCGTTTGCCGCGATTATCTGATTCGCGCACCTTCGAAATGATGGAAGCTACCAGTACGAGCTTTAGCCAATACATAGGGCAGAGATATGCGCGCAACCAAGTGATGTCGAACGATAATTGCAATCTAGTTCATTCGTATGTTTACAGCCATCAGCTATGTACGGATTCTTTTATAGGGGGATCATTTTGCCAAATTACCCACGGCGGTCCATTGACAGTGGAGGACGAAAATGGTCGCATACAGATTGGTATCACCAATTGGATATACACTTGTGCGTTGAATTATCCGGTCGCTCATACACGCGTCACTTATTTCAGAGATTGGATTCGTCAGAATTCGAATTATGTCTTTGATTTTTAGAAAGTTGAGTTGAATGACAGTGTGAGGTGAAATCCGTGCGACACAATTATGGTGAAAGTGTACGGAATGCTAATAAAATGATGTTTACAAGATTAAATAACAACGCTTAGCGATTTTAATTTTCAATATGTTGTGTTATCGTATTTTAAATTAATAAAGTCCTGTCGGGTAATATATGAACGATATGTATGAATGAAGTGTATTAAATAAATATGATTGAGTTTAGAGTCTTTTGTTATTAACGGCAGAACAATTAAATGTTAAACACTTATTAATAATGCTGCATGATTATGATTGGCCATATTTATCAACGTCGATCGTAAACATGGCTAGTTTTTGGTCAAAAAAGTTAATTTGCGGCAAAATCTATTTTAATACGAAAAAAATGCGTTGAATGAGGCTTTTACTTCAGCAAGTTTAAGGGGTGTATGTTCCTTTATGCAAAAAAATACGGGAAGCCCAGTAAACAATTAGAATCCTTAGGGAATTGTACGCACAGTTGATCTATGAAAGACAAAGAATAAATTTTGCAAGAAATCGACGCAAAATAGCCGCTGTTACGCTGGTGCTACCATAAATCGATTATGACAGATGAAGCAGAAACTCAAAGCACTGACAGCCTTCTTTACGCTTGAGTTTGCAAACATGTTTGCGCTTGAAGACACGCCACAGAAACCCAAACATAGAAAACATTCTACACATGTTTCATTGTTGGATATTACGTCTAGTAGTGTGTTGGTGAATAGGATTTAATTGAAAGCATTTGTAAAACGTTAGATTAAAACATAAAGATCCGAATTCGAAGCACGATAAGCCACTATGTATTAGCACGATAAACTGATAAGCGGTACGCGTCATTAACGTAATTGGCTGTTATTGTTATCGTGAAATAATGCATGACATAAACCCCAATTGATGAAATAGGCAAGCCAGGCAATTCAGAGTAAAATTAATAATGGTGACGAAAACATTCGGAAACTTATAAAATGAAAGCTACGAAATTGTGTTCAGTACAGTTGCGGAAACAGTCGTCGGAACAGTTGCATTGAGTGGCGCTGAGTGATCGTCAGTGGAAACTAACGATCACCCCGATTATCGATTACCAAAAAACGATGTGAAGCAATCGCGTAATCCGATACCGTCGAACCCACTTTCTTCAGAACGGATGTATTGTCTTTCCTGGACAGTTTCCGTATCATGCAGATGCGCATATTCTATACAAGGACGAATCTTTCACATACTATTATTTATGCAACGGGTAACTGATTATGATAAATTACATTCTAACGAGAGCAACGATTCCGCATGCTTTGATAATACAACGGGACGTAACGCTGGTGCCAATGTTAAACGGTGGCCCGCCCGGTGGAAGCCACGCATCAACTTCAACGCTAGCGATACACGCTTTCGTCCTTTTTACGATGACCAAACTTGACGACATGACATAACATCAATTCGCTGGATTCAGCAAATGCAAATGTACAACCGATACGTTTGCCAAAAATATTAAACTATCGCACGTACGCAGAGCTGGAGGGCATTGTAACCTCCTTCGCCTCACACGACATTTATGAACCAGGGCGATATCAAGTGATGTCGAATGCAGACTGCACACAAATGATACCAAATCTGGATCTCCGTTAGTGATCGAAGATGGAGATGGCTTTACGGACCCAGTGTATTCGTGCCTTGAAAATTATCCTGCTCGTCAATCACGAATCTCACACTTTTACTGTAACTCTAATTTCCAACGGAACTGAACGGAAAATTGCAATATCACCCACAAATTCTCTTATATCTTGGGTGCGAGTTTTTGTCTTCCTGTGGATCTCTGTTTTTTATTAGTAACGGATTTCATCCTTCACCAGAATGATGACAACCTGAACCATCGGTGATAGCATCATAAAGGTATAATAATATTGCCCTTTGCATTATTGATCGTTACTATGTTTGCGTTCAAACTTTTCATGTCGGGATTGACATGTTATGTGTTTCGTTTTTTCTCAACAGATAAAGTTAAGTTTAAGGGCTAAAGTACGAAGTACGCTTCACTTTTTTGCGGTCGCTATTTCACCTCGTTTGTGCTGTCACGTTGCCAGATATAGTGGAATCTGAGGGATCATAGCACCTCTTCCGTTGGTCAATGTTGTCCTTTGCTTGTCAATCGCTAGCTTCAAACGGTGAAGCTGATGACAGTAGAGATCATGAATTTATTGTTTGGCCGTACGAAAACAACTCAAAGTAAATGATTTGCAAATGATTCAAAACTGTTTTCTTGTCGATCTTTAGCTTTTGGACGATGGTACGACTGCTAGCATGCCAACTCGATAATATGGCCTTCCTGTTTAAGGTGCATGTTTAACATTAAAAATGTCTTAACGAAAATGCAGAAACCAAAATGTCATGTAATTAGCTATATCCGACGTCTGGTTTATACTCTATCCTTTATCAAAGAAAAACTGTAAAATGTAAAGAATTATCTCTTTCTTGACTTCAAACTTCATCGCCTGGTGGTTGCTAAATGAAAGAAACCAAACAACAAAATGTTAATATATTTCTAGTGTTAAGTGTTACCTTGACACAATGAGTTTTTATTCTTACTTTCTGAGATATACAGTCATTACTACAGTTATTTAGCGACAAAAATAATGGAATTTATTTTCCCCAACCTAATGGGAGAAGAAATAAAACTGACAAATATGAGAAATATTTTACAAATTATGTAAAAGTAGTAATTTTTTTGGTAATTGATATTTTTTGGTAAAAGATATCAAAGCCAAATCGAACGCTAGCATTAGACAACATCATCGAAAAAACTGTGCTGCCCAACAGCTACGCCAAGAAAAGTCGTATTGTTTTCATCTTCGGTACAATGCCATGCTGCGAGTTGCGTGTACTCGGTATGCGTGCATTTGCTTGTGCACGCCACTTCGAACCGCTGGTGATCGACGCGTACCGGATGGAGCCTGTCGTTATTACACGACTCGTGACAAGATAAAAACAATTGCTATGGACAAAACATGAACGTAGCGGGAACCGAAAACCGGGCGGAAAAGCGGGAGGGAAATGACCACGACGACGGTTACCGCATGTTGTGTTACCGCTTACCGATGGTATTTTTTCGCTGCCGAACGGTGCGCGCGGAAAGATTCCTAGGCTTTGGTTTTTTTTTGTGCCGTGTCCCTCTGTCATGGTTAGGAATTTCCCGAGAAACAATCATCCTGCCCATGCCTCCCGATTCGCCGACGTCTCGCCTTGACGCCCTGTTTTGGTTGGACGGCGTGTGTTTGGTCGTATTGGTGCCATGTGCCGTGGTGAGAAACGGTTTTTGGCGGCTCGTTGTTGATTTTTTTTTGCTCTCCCTTTGGCTGTTGTTTCGCTTTGCTTGGTTTTGCAAATAACGCACTGTTGTCGAACGAAGCGTGGTAAGCGTGGATTTGAAGAAAGAAAAACGTACACACCGTGAGATTGTCCAATAAGAGTAGGAGCGAGAGTGTATTGGTGAACCGAAAGGGGAAAAAGAATTTTCCCGTTCGGACATTTGCTGAGCAGTCTGCTCTCCGCTGTTTCGTGTGTTTCTCTCGCAACGTTTCTCTCATTAGCATAAGAAAGAGCATCGGTTTTTTGGGGTATGGAATTTCATCATGCAACAGCTGCTGAGAAATGAAGGATAAAAGTTTCACAAGTTGCAACCGTTACAGTGCTGGAAATATTGTATGTACCTCAGAAAGAAAATCTTCGTAAGGTTCTTTATCGGCACAACAACCTCAAGAGGTATTTAGGGTCGCAATTTCTAGCTTTCTTTGGCTTTATTTACCCGTAGCTGGAAAGTCTGTCCTGCGTACAGAAAATATGTCTGAATGGACCTTTTGGACCGGTGCTGTCGTGTGAAGATCAGCGCCGTTACTAATAAAAATCCGCCTTAAATCGTGTTAAATATTAATATTTATTAAAATAAATATTAAATAATTAATAATAATAATAAAGTCAAAGGACAACGGGACAAGAACAATAGAAAATCAAAACAATTAAAAAACACAAAACAAAACAACACAATCAAAAGCATGGAACAAATTTCGAAAACGAAAGAACACAGATATGAACAAAATAATAGAAAGGTTCAAGACATATAAAAGCGATGACATGTCCGTACCGATCTAGTTATCACTGTGAATATATCGTTTGAAATACCGACGGTTAGTTTTCGTTCTAGTAATCGTTTGACAGCAAGAATTTGGTTATTAAATGTTTGAAACTATTTTAAATGTTTAGTTCCCATTTTCGGTACTTATTCATTTAAGAACTTTGCTGTAAAACTTCCAATCCAAATATTATTCTGATGAATCTGATACAGCCATTGCTCTGAGGAATCTTTTGAGGGTCGATTCCTGATTTGAATGACTCCCCCATTAATGTTTTCTATAAATGATTTTTCACATTTATTATAAAAAATTCAGTAAACACAGCACTAAATCTAAACCCCAGCAGTGTTGACATTCTGGTGCATGTTTTGTTGTCGGTGTGTGGTTTTAAATTGTGAGCGAAAATATGCTGAGCAAAGATTTCTTCTCACATGCAAAGGATTTTCCGTACGTCCCCCAATGGGGGAATATCCAGATTGGGAAAACAATGAGCTTCCCGTGTATGGGGAGTGAGAGTGAGAGAGTGTGACAGCATTTCGGGTGAGAATTTGTTGTACGCGAAAAACGCTCCCTAGCGCTCATTTTCCGCTCATCCGCTCAATTCGGCAACATGGGAGACAAAAAAAAAAAACACCACGCAGAGCGCACCACGTTCGGCTCTCAACCCCGGGGACGATGGCCCGGCCATGACCGGGATTCCGGCGGTGGCCACAGTTCGGTTCTGAGCCTTCGCGAAGCCCCACACGATTTGCCACCGTCGCAAGAGACCGTCGCGTGTGCGCGCGTGTGTGCCTGTGTTTGGATGTGTGTATGTGTGCGTGTGTGTTTTGCGTCCCCGTAAGTGTTCAATGGCGGCTGTGGTGTCCCCCGAGCGTGTGGCATTGCCAAAAAAAAAAAACGGCAACAGAGGGATGGCCCTTTTGCTGTGTTAAAATCCACGGAATTAAATAAACCCCGAAAGGGAAATAGACTGACTGGTCGGGGTGGAAGAAGGAGAGCAGTGATGGAAATGGAGCAGTTCTGGTGTGTTTTCCACTGTGATTTTTTTTTCTTCCGTGGCCCATTACCTCATCGGGGGAAGCTGATGAGCGGCGGCTGCTGTGTGCGTGTCCGTGATTGCGCTCGGTGTATCTTTGTAGCGCACTTCTGTGATGAGTCGAGCGTGTTGTGTGGTGCGATGACAGCAATCCGTCCTGTGCAATGTGGTTTAACGTCGGGAGGGTTACGACCGTTCCAAACGGTTCAATGCGGGAAAAGGATGTTCATTTATTTGGGTGTTTCGTGCTGTTTGCTCTTTTATATAAAAAGACTACAATAAAATGTTTACTATCGTAGGATTCTTACTGTATAATGTGTTATAAAACAGTTCGTCATAAAGAAATACACTCACTCGGGGTAATACACAAGTCCAGTGCTCCTTTTACCTGTCGGTTCCTATTGTTTGGTGTTAACCAACGCTACCGAATAAAATTTGCAAAAATGAATTAATAAATGAACTATTGTCCCGGTGTCGGATGCTGGCCCGAGCCGTCCTCCCCCATCCAGCATGATGGTTCCGTGACCCAATAATGGATGGGATGAACGATTCCGCTTTCCCACCAGGGGGGGGAGGTGTGCAGAGGCACAAATATTGATGAACCGAATTGAATAATGAAAATCATTGCCCTCCGACTGGGCAAAAAGGTAACCGAACAGAAGCGATCGATTTCCTCTGGACAGAAACAGAAAAAAAGCGAAAGAAAGGAAAGGAAAATCATTTTCCCGTGATTCTTTCCCATTGTGTGTGCGTGTCTGTGTGTGTGTGTGAGTGCAATCGAACATGTATGTTTATTGTGTGCATTCTCACAATGGCCGTTATGTTAGCGGGAGGAGTGTTTCCTTTGGCAAAGTTTAAATTATGATGATCGCCACGGGAAAATAAACGTTGCTCCACTTGACCGTTCCTGTACGGCTGTGAGTGTGTGTGTGTGTGAGGGTGTTGGAAAAATCGATGAATGGATGCTGCCACTGTCACACGCGAGTGTGTGCAGACCCCCGTTTCCGTGTGACATGGCGAAAATGTTTCCAATTTCCCTCATCGAAAGAAAAGCGTCCGCAGTGTGGTGACAATGAATGTGCAATGAACAAAAAAAAGAAAAACATGGAAAAATCGATTAGAAAAAGCGAATAAAAGCACACGAAATGCGTTGTCGTTTTGTTTAGTGTTTGTTGAAAAGCATACGATGATCATCACGCCGAAGGACGAGTAGTTTGGGAATATTGTGAAGTTGTTGCAAAATGCAAGATCAAAGCGAAGATCACACAGCAGAGGGGGAACAGACACACTGCCTACGCAGTGCTGATGACTGTGCTGTTGTGTACGAGAGCAATGGATGTTTCGTAACATCTCAGCAGGCCCTGGTCACAGCGACCGCCAAAAATCAAAGAAAATTCATCCTGCTATGCTCAAGCGGAATGGAGGGAAAACTCTCGTCCGTCCGCAAATGTTTTCGGATGTGGTTGTGTGTGTTTTTTTGTTGTTTTGCTCTTTTTGGTACACATTTTTCTCCTTTTCTTTGTCGTTTTTGTGTCTTGATTTTCTTTCCATCTCTCTCACTTATGTACAAAAACACACTGTTTGTTCCTGCGCTGCTATCTGCCCCATTATCGTATGGTTTCAATATGCAATGGAAAATTCTGCAATTTTCGGTATGCAAATTGCTCGATTGTTTGGAAGTGAAATGGTTGCCTGCTTAATGGCATACACGGGTTTTTGGCAGTGCAAACGTGCGACAGTGCAGGAATGGCAGGAATGGCATCAAACGAGAGTATTATAATTCGAAAGCAATTTTATAGCTACGGCTGGTTGCTATGTTGGTTTTAGTATTAAAATTTCATTTAATGTGTTTTATTTGACGCATTTCTCATGAATTTTAGGGGAACCGTTTTGAACATTGCTTCATATTGCCTTCTAGTGCAGTATCGGTGCGATGAAGTCGAAAATAGTTTTGCGAAAGTGTTTGGCCAAAGTGATCCACCGCAGTGTCGCATTTGTCGAGAGGACTGTTTGCTGCACGAGTTCCGTGCTGTAAAGTGTACGAGAGATGGAAAAATAGAAGAGAAGAAACCCGACCAAGTGGGAAGCCAGTAGCAGAGTAAAGGACGCGTTGAGTGATGAATTAATGAAGCTGTTGCATTTGTTTGTTGATGTAACTTTTATTTTCGTTTAGAGATATTCGCTTTTAGTGAGTTATCCAATGGATGAGTCAATACCGTAATATTAATTGGAAGCTAGTATGACAAATGAGAGTTTTTAAAAGGATTTTCCTTTTCATTTTCACTTCATTTTCCGACCTCGGGTTAGGTTTTCCCTCGATTTACGGCGTCCGTCAAGCGTGATTACGTAACGAGAACACTGAGTACGCTTCTGTTTTGACGGGTTTGGTTGCGTTTTCGATCGTGCCCGTGCGTAAGGTTGCGCAGCGATGGCAACGCTGCATGTATGGGTGTATGTATTGAATTCATGCTGAAAAACCAAACCCCCTTGCAAGAGAGTGAAACATCGCTGGGAGATGTTGGCGAACTGTTTGCCTCGTGTGTTGTTTTATTTACTTTCGATAAGTGTTGTTTGGGGCCTGTAAGCTTTCGGCGTGTGCTTTATCGTCATGATTAGGTGATCAAAAAAAACATTCAAACATCGAGTTGGAGTAATTTTGTTATTGTTTGTGTGATAAGAAGAAAGTATTCTTGAAAAAGTACCATTTGTTGTGACATTCTTGCTTCTTGGAACTCAGTGTAAAATAAGAGTATTGTTTTTAATGTTCTATTTCCTCCATTTTGGTTCAGGAAGCTGTAAACAAGAGATGTTAAATGTTAAAACAAAAGAAAGAATAAACACTGCGCTGTAGAGAAGTGTTATGATTAGAAGGAAGGTGCACCGTGGGTGAAAAGTGTCGCGATTAGTTGCGGAAGTGTTCGTGTTTATGTTTCTTTTTCGCGTTCCGTGGGTGTATTCTGTGTGCGGATAAATATTCGGTGCCGTTCTCGCGAGGTGCATGTGTGTGTTTTCTGTGTGCAGGTGTGTGTGTGCGTGTAAAGAAATGCCGGAAGTGCGTTGAAAAAAAAACACACACAGCAACCTTCATCCCAGCAACTAGCGGAGCGGTGTCCGCGTCTGTTTGGTGCTGGTACGAGCGCGAAAGGGAAACGGTGCCGACGCCACCATCTCCTTTGTGCGTCCATCAACTTTTCTGGCTGGGGCGCGGAAAACGTACGGACCGGCAAAATTTTCCTCACACACTTCTTCCGCTGGACCGGAAAGCTACTGCTCGGAGCAAGCTGGCTGCTCTCGCTGATTATTTCGGAGGTACCTAGACGAATGCTGGGCTACGATAGTTGGTTCTTTCTGTTGGTTGTCTTGGGGACTTTCATTCGTGGCCGGGTGGATGCAGTTCCACCATGATTGAGTGAACGATGAAACTTCTATACGTGAAGCATTTTGTTTTGTTAATGTGTCTCAGTCTGCAACTTATCTCTCGCTCTTTCTCTCTCTTGGTTTTTTTTTAACTTTTCCAATTGTTAATCAAACTATTGGTAGAAGGATTAATACCTGAACAAGCTTTAACTTTGTGAGACAAAATTCTTTTAAGCTTGGTTATGCACTAAGTTCCAAGTAGTTTATTCTCATTTTTGTTGGTGATTTTCAATGTGTTACAATTGGGCTGGAATTAAAGAAAATATAAAACTGGTCTAATAACATGTGCTATTATCTCTCTCTCCCTCTCCTCGATCTGCATCGTTACTGGTTTATATTTTTTTTAGCAACGAGTATTTCCTAATTGTTTTACACGTGTTGAAGCTTGGTTTGGCCCACTCAGTTCGCCTTCACTAATTACTTTGCTGTAGCACTAACGGTAGAGAAAATGTGAACTTGAAGGTAGTATTGTGCCTGAATCACGAGTTAACACTCAAAAGATGCAGTAATATTGCTGAATATGGCTTTAAAAATCCCCTTTCGTTTTTCGCAAATTGATTCCCCCAATTCCCCCAATTGATTGAAATATTCCTTCGTATGGTTTGAAACCTTGTATTGCAGAAGAAAAAGGAATAAATATGAGTAAAGTCTGAAAATTTCAGAATTTTATATATTTCCTTTCGTCCATTCATACCTCTTTGAATAAAAAGCCAATATTATTGTTCCACTCTTGGCTCTTTTGTGTTTCGTAAATAAAATTATGCTTCGGTATTCTGTCTGATAGCTTATCGATAATTCATTTCCCATTTTCCCCGAAGACAGTTTTCTCTTTTTTAAAACTCTCTCGCTCTCCTTGTCAACACGTAAAAAATCAGAAAGCTTAACTCTTTCCTCTCGTGCATTTGGCGTGGTACGCTCACAATTCAACGTTTTTTTTTGTTTTGTTATTTCAAATGCATTTCGAAAGTAGGTCAAATTTCGTCACTTGTAGTGCAAAAAAAAGCAATAGCAAATAGAAGCAGAAAGAAAACAACCACAAAACTTCGCAAATCCAGGGAAAACCTCGTACCTTCATGCTGCTCATCAGGGCCTGCCTTGTGTAGGGAGAAGAAAAACCTGCAATTGTTATTGCGGATTGTCCTAGGTTGTGTTTTCGTTTCACGGTTTTCTGCTGAGCGGTGCTGATTTTTCACATTCTATGATTTTGTGATTTCGCCAGTGCAAGCAGGACGAAAAAAAAATGGACGCGCCATTTTCTCGGAACCGAATCTCATTTATTCTTGCGCGTCGAGGGAAGAAAAACTTTTGCAGAAAGATGATGATGCTCTTGTTTCAGTTCTTAAGTTTTGTGGACGGAGAACGGAGTGGAAAACAAGAAACAAAAGGATAATCTCAAGAAATGCGAATAAGGCTGCGTACATTATAAGGCCTTCTTCTGAGAAGGATTAGCAGCTTCATATTCGGTTGAATGATAATATAATGATAATATATTGTTGGTGATGGTAAAGCACACGATTTTCAATACGATTTTCAAAATGAAGAAAAAATATTTTCCAGAAAATAGAGTCCGGCTTATCAGAACAACAACCTCAAGGCTCCGATGCTCCGTCTAGGCCTGCTATTTATGGCTTTCTACCCTTAATCCTGACTTTTTGACTTAATTTGCCCACAGCTAGATAATACGGGGAATTATTCCGCATGTTAATATAAAAATGTAACGTATTCTTGGTATAATTTTAAATTTGACAAATAAAAAAAATCAATTCCACATACAAAATCATACGAACTGTCCAAATTTGGAGATTTGCGTATCTCGAATTCACGTAACTCGGGAAATGATTGTATACTATTTTATTTAATATTTTAAATAGGATTTCCCTTGAATTAGTGAAGCAATGTTTGAAATTATTAACGTTCGAAAGTTTACGATTGTTATTGGTGCGTTTACACTCATTACTTACGTACTCTTCCGTAACCACAATCTTGGGATTATGATATTGATATCCGTAATTGCGAAATAAGTGCTGCAAATGTGATGTCAGTCAGTAATACTGCGATATTTAGTGAGAGTTTTGGAAAGTTTTGTAATTATCTGAACCTCAATTCAATTTAATTGTTTCAAAATGGAATTTCAATTTATCTGTAACTGGAGTTAAACTCAAACTAATTGATGTGTGGAGGACGTCGTTCCAATGCTGACCTATACCATCTGCTTAGTCGCCGTCCGTTCGTGTACAATAATCGATACGGTTTCCTTGAGACCGGTTCCCGTTAAATAGAACCAACCGTATACTAAACTGCTGCAAACCACCTCCCGAGGTTGTCCGAGAGAAAGGTTCCTTGGGTTGGCGCTGCTCTGGCTTCGACGCTCGGCACCGAAACGAGGCCAAACATACACGGCGTTTGAGCTGGACATATTTATGGTTCACCGCAGGCACTGTGTGTGTGTGTTGTAGGCGAATTGTCTAGCATTCTCCTCCCCGGCTTAATCATAATCCGTGCAAGCCTAGAAGGACTCCCGGAAGGTCGGACTGCATTTTCTGCTCGATACACACACCCACACGGGTCACCCTGGGCCCGTTGTGGGTTGGAGAAGTTTGCTTCCTGGTAGCGTTTGCGTTTCAGTGGCTAATAAATAGTTCACCGGGAACAGTTTGCTCCCTTGTTCGGGGAATCCTTGAAGGTGAAACTTTTGCTGACATGCATGCAGGGAAGAAAAGCATGGTATGGCACAAAGGCTTCCCTTTGTGCCATACTGCCCGTATGCCAGGGATGATGCGAAAGCGGTTCGTCTTGTTACCCCGGGAACGTTCGAATGGCCGCCTGTCGACCGTCTTAACCTTGGCAAGGCCAGTGGGAAAATTTATGCATGCCTCTTTTCACCGTCATTCCCGTACCACCGAAGACGACCGGTGCTGCTGCTCATTTGCGGAACGGTACACACTCCTTTTACGGCTCAGTAAACAACCGGAAGCGGTGCCGGGGCTGTGTGTTTGTGTGCGCGTGCTTATGAAGTAGCAAAAACTAGTTAGAAAAGTTTATGTGCTGCCTACTGCACACGGTCGGAATGGAATGGAAGCGGAGAACCTGTTTGTTCAGCATGGCACTCGTAGCGGAGGAACCGATTGCGAGGGGCGTAACCAGAAAACCCACGAAATCATTTTCCACCACCACCACCACCACAGCTCCAAAATGGCGCGGGTTAGGATGAAAATATATAGGTTCACCGTAATACGACAGCGCAACTCTCCGCTCTTGCTCAGCGTATGGGCTCAACGATTATGCTGGCACTGGGTGCCATCACTTCGAAAGATACTTAGCTGTTACTTCCGGCCGGTCGTAGTTACGCTGGTCTGGTGTGCGGCTTTCATCCAACCAGAAACGAGCATCACCGCAACGTTCGCTGGTCGGATTCTAATATTCCACCTGTATTCAAAACGATACGAACGCATGCTCTTTAGCCCTGTGCGACGCATAAAGTCTCAAGTCAAAGATGCAAAACTGGGATGCCTTAGAAGCGGCACGGAAGTTATAATCCTTCTTATCCCTTCTGCTTTCTAACATCGGGGTTCGTTGTGGGGGCTTTTGCGTGGAAGCTTTTTTTTGCAGCAGCGACCATAAAGAAGGAGGGCGGTTGGGAGCAGAGCATTAAGGCAGCATAACACACACCGGCCTATAACCACCTTATACGACCGGATGGGTGGTTGCTTAGCGCAGTTGATAACGTATGCTAACCAAGTTTTTGAGAACTCCGTCTCATGGAGAAGAGAAAAGGATGGTTGTTGGGAGTGTGGATGGGAAGAGGATATAAGCACAGGATCTACTTCATTCGATCAAGGAAGTCAGCAATGAATGCGCATCCTGTCTAATTATATGCCGCTCGGGAACGCTGCTAACGAGCCCGGTACTGGGCTTGGATATCAATTTATGATCCATTTTATCGACACTCAATTAGTTAGAGACTCTTCAAAACGAACATGCCAGTTTCTTGAAGTGTTTTGCTCATCCTTTTGAAGAGATTACGCTGATTATGTGCGTGATGTGTTTTATTTGATATTCTTTTAAAATTAATGTTGCAGGTGAAAGCTAGAATTTTTGGTTGAGATATTTACTTTGTATGTCTTTTTTGATAGTTTTAGTTTAACAATGTGATGAGCTTAAGACTACGCGCTAGAGAGCTTTTCTGCGAAGAACAACATTTCCTTAATCAATTTTAGCATTAAACATTCTTGTGATACTGTAAACTGAAGTATTGTGAGAGTATCTGAAAATCTGTTTTTGAACTTCTTATAATTAATAATTGCAATGATTGGTTTCAACATTTTAAAAAGATTTGCTTCCTTTTACTAAAATATCGCACAAATAATTTTTATTCGCAAAACAATGTACGTTAACTCACAATTTATGTGAACTAATTAGAGTCGTGAAAAACGACACTGAAACTTTTAAGTTATAATGCATAATATATGGTTCTCCTTTGCTGCGCTTTCGTGAAGAATTTTATATGTATCCACATGGTGAAAGTTTTCCCTCGCTTCAAATAACATCAGCTCAGCTCGAAATAGAGTAGTATCCGAAGCGTATTCTCTATGCGAAAATGAGTAGATTGTATCCTTAAAAAAGACTATAATGCGCACATCATATATTAATCAAAACGATATTTAAAATGCATCACTCCACCAACTAGTGTTAAGAACAACATCTGAATGGGTATTTGCACACGTTTGCTCTAAATCACTCGATTGCTGCCGCTGCACACACGTATGCTATTATCGATGAAAAATGATAATTAAGCTAATTGAGCAATTTGCCGTGTCTATTGTAAACGATGTAGTAGCATAAATATTCCGCATCCTTATCGTACCGCAACCGCTGCACTTTTAATCATTATCAATGCACCCCATCCGTATCTCGGCAATGCTTGTGCTGCAAGGGTACCAAGGGTACGACCGAAATGCATTAAATGCATCCCTCAATATTTGCACATGACAAAGCTTAACAAAAATAAAAACGAGAGAGACTTTAGCACATGGCCCATGCAAAATTGCTTGGTGTTAGCCACCACTTTCTTTTGTCGCAATGCTCATTTGTTGTTTTAATTTTTTTTATTTACTATCGAATCTTAAAAACAAGGATAAACAAGGTCGAAGTCCTACACACAAATTGCATTTTTTTCTAGTTTTATTTACTCCCTCCGGCCTGGTTTGTAACGATGGACTCTGCTAAGCCGGAACCGGGATGGGGGTGATGTTTAGAGATTTTTTCTTTTAATTTTTTCGCCAATCTCATTCTGCCGTCTAAATTTGCTCGTTTTTTCTCTTTTCTTTTTCTCTTTCTCTCTCTCTCTTTCTCTCTCTTTTTCTCTTCATATCCTGGCGTCTCTACGGGGGAGGGCGCTTCTTCGTCTTATGTTTATCGCTTCATCACCTGCACACATATACATGTGATTCTATGTTCTGCTGTTTACATATATATATTGTGTGTGTGTGTGTGCGTGTATATATATAAATGAATGTATGTGTGTATATTTATGTGTATCGTTTCAATGTTCTTTCCGCGGATGGTGGCTTGCTTCCGGCCGTCGGTGACGGAAATCGCGTCCCGGTAGACATTTTTCTTTCATTAACCAGTAAGAAAAGTTCGTCCAAGGGCAAGCACAGGAAAAGCCGGAAGGGCAAGAAACCGTTGGCCGCACAGCCATTGCCGCCACCGTCCATCACTGCAGCCTCGTCCGCATCTTCCACGCCATCTGTCTCGCCATCATCGCCACCATCAAACGCATCCTCATTGATTGCCGTTGCTTCGACACAGTTGCTTCGCACGCCGGCACCATCATCAGCACCGGCGGGAACGGAACGCATCACGTCCCTGCAGCAGACGATGAGCACTGTTGCCGTTGCTGCGCAGCAGCAGCAGCATTCTACTGATAGCCGCACGCACAGCCTCAATCTCGCGGAGCAGCAACCCGCTGGCAGCACGGTAGAGAACGGACATACTTCCGGCATGCCATGTGCGCCCTGCCCGAGCAACGGTTCCGCCTTACCGGGCATTACACCGGAATCGGCGGCTACAACAGCAGTTCCTGGCTGTGGTGGTGGTGGAGGTGTTGGCTGTAGTAGCCTTAGCAGTAGTAGTGGTAGTAGTAGCAGCAGCAGTGGAACCGCCATGGCAGACATCCAAACAGACACAAGTGCTCCATCTGTTGGAGGTGATGGACAGCAACAACAGATGCAGCACCAGCAGCAGCAGCAGCAGCAGCAGCCTGTCGACTCCTCCTCTCCACAGCAGCAAGATCAACCTGCTGCTCCGGGCAGCCGTCCGACATCCGGTGGCCGACAGCAAAGGGTATGTTTTATAGAAAAAAAGGGTTCTGCTTACATCCATCCTTTTTTTTTTCGTTGTTGCTTTTCGCTTTTGTGTAGAACGGAGATTTTTTTCGTGTGTGCTTCCATTCATATAAACATTTAGCAAAAAAAAAAACACAAACACTTAGCAACTCCCGCCAGAAGTGGGGCGAAGCTAATTCTACCGAAAATGTTCATCGAATGCTGCAAGCAAAACTCGAACGAACTCTTCACTGCCGAAAAAGAGGGTTAATGATAGGACCATCTGGTCGATTACGGGTTTGTACAAGCCGAGGGCACAGGGGAACTCATTTTTTGAATGGCAGTGGCCAGCGTTCCTCACGGTGGATAAGGATATTTCTCATTTTACATTGTGTTTGTTTAGTCCTCTTTTTTAATTATTCCGTTGCGTACTGTATTCCAAACGCCCTTAGTATGCCCGTGTGGTTGTTGGTGGACCGCGCAGGTGGACCGGATGGCTCATTTCGGGTTTGTTAATAATTGAATACAATATTACCTCTCAGCATTTGTACACATGGACTGTCGCTGTGAGGGTACGGTCTGCTTGAAAATCTGCATAAATATGTCTGCACTTTGTATTACACTTTATTTGTCCGAGAATATCATCATCGGCGCACGTAGACATTGCGATAGATTGGCTGCTGTGTTTACAAATTTCTTTAGTTGTTATAAATAGTATTGGCTTTTCTAAAAAGTAGAATTTGCTTACTGGAGTAAACGCTATGTAACAAAGCACGTGCAATCAATGTTCCTGTATAGCAAGCGAAATGTTTTTTTAAATAGATAAATTTATTAATTTGTAACAAATTTGATTCGAAATTAATACAAAAAAATTGAAGATTCTACAATTTGACGATGATTCATTCAATCGTTAATCTACCAAGGGAACCAGCTAAAGTTGTACATAGTAACAAAGTCAACCGGATTCAACTAGTAATTTTACACAAAACTTTTGAGTTATTTTTTGAGTTAAAAGATTTAATAATACGTTAGTATGATGGTGACTGTGAGAAATCTCACTTAATTTTGTATCCGCGCACTGTATCTTTCGCAAAAAAGTTTCTATAACCGAAACCCTAAAAACGTGTCTTACAATCTCCGTGTTCTGTTTGCTACTGTATATTCATTTGTCTTCCTTTTCTTATTCTAAAATTCATTATTGATCTAGGCAAGATTAACTAGGGCAATTAGTTTTTCGTCAAGCGCGTTAAACCTTTCATGAAACCTTTCATGCAAATTAATTCCAGCAGTGACATTACATTAAACTCAATGCATTTCTTTATAGTTGTTGAACTCATTGCACGTTGATAAAGAATGGTTTTTGGGTTTAAAACAATGGTTTTGGTTTATTAAACTAAAACTAAATTAAATTAAATTAAATTAAAAAAGGAATGGCGTGTTGAAAAATAATCACTAAGTAGTCTACTAAATCAGGTTGTTGCAGTTTTAAATTCACTTGTTAATGAAGCTCTTAAATTCCTCGTTCGAATTGCTAAAACGTTATTATTTTTTTTTGTTCATAAAATACAAAACCGTTCGAGATTCAAGTATCTACCATTTAAGGTAAAAATCATATTTCCAGCTTTCTAAATTTTACGTTGGTGATCCGACTGTATCAGAGAACAGTATTTTGTCTCGGTGGCTTATAGCTGCATTGATGAGTAATGGAGAATGCTTGTTAAATTCATGATTGCATACCAGCTGTTGGCTGGTTGCCAGACAAGATATTATAATTTAATTGAAAATGCGTTTTAAGAGATCGTTTGCATCTGTTGCTAAATGTGTTGCTGTGGATTGATGAGACGATTTAGCTTGAACTTGTTGTTCAAAACAAAAGCTTGATTCGGTCTATGAATTAATTTTGTCTACAGTTTAGATTTAATAGGTAGAGAGAGAGTTTTTATAGTCAACAAAGATGTATGGTAGCTAAACAAAACTGACATGAGAATGTTAATTGATTCATCAAAGTTCAAAGTGTGATGCTTTGAATTTTAAAAATTTTTAAAAATAAAAACAAATTTCAAATATATGTATCATATTTTCAAGACGATAACTATCAAATTAATATGGTAAAAGTTACTAAAATTTGATCTTCCGTATTTTGCTTGCTGTTCAGTTGCACAGTTATTATCTTAAAGTACACAATATGGCATTTGATGGGTAGAAAATGTTCAAAATGTATTCCGATCGAAAATACAATTAAAAATGATAATGTCCATCAGTAGTCAGTTCGGCAAAGTTGTAGCATAAACTTTTGACTCGTAATATAACTTCTGTCTGGCGTTCGATGGTATTCGTTCATTAAGCAAATCAAATTATCATAATGAAGCGAGACAATAAGTTATGCCAAAATATAATTGTCTTTATCTTCCCATGCATAAGTCCTTACTGTACGGTGTGGGACGTTTTTAAAAGCTGCGTAACAAATTAGCTTCTCACCAGTAAGCTCATTAACTTTAGAGGCCACAGAACACCTTTTCGAAATATTGTACCGACTTTTTACGTCATCTAGCGTAACGACGTTGATGCATAAAGCCGATTTTACTTTCTTCTTCTCAAGCAAGCAAGGAACTGCCCTGGTGGGAGAGGAGGGAGTGCTTGCTGGAATGTTGTTTTGATTGGACCGAACACTTGCCGAACAATTCCATCCCTCCGAACTGGGCTTGTTGTTGGGGTTAAGCTGGTAAAATAACGATCAGCTTCCCATTAGCGTCCCGCTACGAAGAGCAAGTGAACGTAAGTGAGAAGGTCCGAAAGATACGCAGAACGTGCGCTGAGGGTGAAACATTTTAACTAGATATTGAACCGTTAAAATTGAATTACACGATTTAAAACTTCAACATAAGACTTCCGCCTCGTTTGCGGCATTCGTGTCCGGTAAACCGGGTTCACACCCTCTCACCCGGTGTTTGTGGTATCGTTTTCAATCAGTTCAATCAAAGCCGAAATTATTTCACCCGTAAAATTTGATTCTCGCTGACCGCACTGGGTCGGTGGCGGTGTTTGAGTGAGGGTTTACGGTCATGATTAGTAGACCTCTAGCTTTTGGTCCAATTGATAGGGTAAATTGGTGTATACTTAGAACCTTTTTTGACTCGATCGGATTTGGTGAATTAGGCATGGATTACAAACTTTATCAAGTGTGCTCTTTAGCTGCTTTCAGAAGAGTTGGAAAGGTTTATAATACGTATATTCACTATTCGATATCGCTATTTTCTCGTTGAAGGATAGGTGTAATCTTGTCGACGATCCAATTGCTCGTTTATTTCTATCTCTTGTTCAGTTCATTTGAAGTTCATTACTAATAATTGCCATAATCCGGTTCTTCTATACGTGTTATTTAATTTTTTTTCGATGATTCTATTATTTAAAATAAATATATTCTGGATTTTAAATCTATTTTATTTTTATGTAAATGGCGAATTTCTAAGCATTTGACAGGCTGCCGGCAGAATGTTGTTAGGTGTTGTTCCGTAGACATGTGTGTTCTTTAGTAGCATTAGTTTTTGAAGAATACTATATCAAAGTTCTTAAGTCTTAACTTCTTTATGCATTGAGTGTTGCATATTCCTACTAACTAGATTTTTTTCTAGATATTTCTACCCATTACTAATTATTTTTATTTTTATTATTATTTATTTAGTTTGTCCGCACAAGCTTCACAAACAAAACTTATAACTAAGCGCCTTATTTAAAGACTAACATAGAGGCAACGATAAGATAAATACTTACTAAGAATAAAGGTCTAGACTAGAAAGTAATTTAAATTAAGGCTACTAAGGAAAGGGAAAGGAGGGATGAAGGTGTCAAAGAGAGGATAGGAGACGAGCACGATAGGAAGAAAGAGATCGATGACTATTACTATCTTTTTATTTACTTAGTTCAATGCTATAAAAGTGATGTAATATTAGTTTATTTTATTTTTAGGCTTGATGTAAATGTTCTATTTAAATATTCGGATATTTTGTAATTTTGCTTCAAAAAACTTTTTTTAAATTCCAGATGGTCTGTATTTACCTTGACTTATGTACGACTCGTATTTTGTTGCAATCTTCCATTACATGTTTTGAAACAATCGACGTCATTTTAAAATTGATTAAATTAGAGAGATCTGAGCTTACTTTTGCTACTTTCGAATTTACTGATTTATGTATCAAATAACTTAACCATAATTAATATTTAGTCTTGCAACAATATATTTTTATTTATCGTACGCTGTTTGTCACGATGTTCTGCATTGCCGCCGGTGATAAACATCATTGCCTGCATAATCAAACTTTATCAAAACACTTGGGAAATTTTTCATTTCCACGAACCGACAAAATAAAAGTCATTTCCATAACGTTGCTGCAAGCAGGACAAATGAGCTATCAAGGCAGTGAAAGCAAACCATATTTTCGGGCAGAATTTGCTGCTCACGTCGGTACGGTCGGTGTATATTCGGTGTGTAACAGTGTGAAAAAGCGCACATGTTATTCCTTCCCTTCCTAGCGGTAAATGTATTTTGCCAACAAAAGAAAATACGCGTACGGCGGTGCATAATGGAGCAATTTATTTATAGGTCGAATGATTCTAAATTTATGATGAATTTACTTTACCGCTGGCCTGAATGGTCCCTCGGGGGTGTTTACAACAACAGTGTGTGCGCTCGCGTTCCCTTTCATCGTTTTTTTTTCGTTGCTTCTTCTATTGTTGTTGTTGCAGCGACCAAAAGTGTCAGGGAAAAATGGCGTCGCCTTTTGCCGGGCGCGGGAGTTGGGAGCTTTCTGTTTCTGGTTTCACCATTTCGGCTTTGTTTACGTTTCCGTTTAAATTTCGGAGCCTCTGGGGCTTGTGCGGTGGCTCAGGCACACACACACACACACACGCACACACACACGCACACAGGTAGTAGTAGTAAGAGGTGTACTAAGCGCCATTTTCATTGTGGTAAATATAGATCGGTCGTGTTAAGTACCGCCGTCGGGAAATGGGAGTAAGTAAGGCATGAACACTTTGGGACTCCGTGAACAACCGGCCCTGATAAACATTTGATTGTGAAAGATGATCCTTTGCATTTGGTAAGGAAAGCTTTGTTTGTAATGCGTTGGCTTCTATTCCTACAGGGAGCTTTTCTTTCTTTGTTTTTTTTTGTAGTATAACCCTACTGCTCACTTGGGCTTTACAGAATTATAATAAATATCTTTTGTCTGATGTTCGTTATGATCAAAATTACCTAATTTGAATATTATTCCATCTTTTCTTTATCTTCGGGGCTATCCTTTGCGATCCCTTTTTGACTTCAAACTCAACTTAATATAAAACGTTTACTAAATCTATTGAAACTTTTGGAAATGCTTATGAAATGAAATTACAAGCCATTGTTTCGTGAGAAGCGCAGCGTGGTGATCGTTTCCTTGATGATCAACATGATGATCGGTTTGAAAAAAAAATCTCATCACAATAAACACTTAACAAGAAAAAAAAACACACTTGTCTAACTTCGGACCAACACATTTTCCCTTTATCTGGCTTGTGTCTCATGGATGGTGGAGGGTTTTTTGAACTGTTTTGTTCAGCAGAAGGTTGAAATGTCTTGTTTTCTTATTTTTTCATCGTTTCGCTTCTTCTCTCTCTCTCTCTCTCTCTCTCTTGCTCTTTTTTACCTCTGGCTGCACACACACAGTCACACACAAATCTAATGCCTCGTTTACCTTTCCGTACTGTGTTTTGTACGCTTTGTACGCCATTTAGGCTAAAGATAGATTGCAATTTCGCCGCTGCCAAAAACTTGCCAAACGATCTTGAAACGACGGCATCGGTTTCGTGCTCGGGCGGCGTTTAGCATTGCTGCCACCAGCGTCCCGCAGTTTTGCTTAATGTGATTACTCGCCATTTTCACAAAACACAAGCGGGACAAAGCGTTCGGAAGAAGTGATGGTGCGCAACGGGTAGTGGGAGGAAATGGGGTAGTTGTGATGGGGGGGATGTACTGCGGGGTGGTGAGATACCGTTCTCGATATGCTCTTAACATGCCGTGTACCGTCACAGCATCATTCGTTCAGCTAGCGCGCGTCCCGGTAGATAAAGGCCCGGCCAATGAGTAATGAGTAGAAGGATGTACGCCTGTGTGTGTGGAAAAGCGTGGAAAATGTGTTGAGCCGCGAGAGGGAGTGGTGGGGGACACATTGGATGGGGGGGGGGGGCAAAATGAAAACAAAACAAAGTCGGGTGGAACGGGTTTTTTGGCTTCACGTCGGTGACAACTGTGTGCAGATGACGTCGTTCTGGCCGTGGTGTGGTTTAGTATGCTGACTTGGTAGTGTTCCCCTTTTTGGCTTGCATGAACGTCACGTAGTGCTGTTTTTTGTATAATAACGTTAGATCAAACGCGCGTTGGTAGCTAGAACAACCGAGTGGGGCAGGTTTTGTCGCTTTAGTTAAATAATTTATCAAAATATAGTAGTGGGGAATGAGAAGTTCTCAACTTTACAGGGGTTTCTAGTGAGCGAGTTGGAGCCATTTCTGCAAGGAGCTTGAAAAATTGAAAAATATTGGAACAATTTCTATTCTCATGTAAAACTGGTATGTGTTTAGGTAAATGTAACATCCTTCTTGCTTTCCGCAACTTTTCCAGCTAGTCTGTCAGCTCGTCAAAAACTCCAGAAAATAAAACTGACTTCATGATTTCCTCAACAGATTCCAGTTCATCGTGAAGGAGAAGCTTGAATTGGTTTCAGCTTGCTACTTAAACTCGAAACCCCTCTGTGTTTATAGCTGTTAAATTAAAACAAGCAGTTCTCATTTCAGGTAATCCTTTTGTCGCTTCCGGTTCCTTTAAATCACATATGTTTGTATGCTTCATAAAAAGGTCCTTCCGTAATCTGCCGTAGTCCAGAATACTTGCATGTTATAATATCTATCCTATAGTACAAAGGCTATAAGAAAATATTAAAAAGTAATCCAACTTTTCAAACTATTTATTTTTAATATCTTTCGAAGAAAAAAAAAACAATATCCTGGTAGTTCTAGCGTTGTCGATAATAAGTAATACAGGAGTGCCATTTGGTATAGCGTTGATTATAATGTAAGATTTAGGTCCTAGCCGTTCTTCCTTTAAAGAGGATGTAATCAGCCTTTCTTTCTCTCTATATGAACCTGTTAAAGGTATGAACCTTTAGAGAGCAAGAATTTTTATTAAACAAGCATTTCGGAACTGTGCGAATGGTGCAACTGCAAAGCTTTTCTTGTGTCAGTCGAGAAAGCTTTCTTCAAATTTAGCTTGCTTTTGAACAAGCAGTTAGACAAATTTAATTTTTATGTGAACAGAAAGCATAAAAAGCTCCAACTTTGCCGGATTAAATTAAAAAATCTGGTTTCTTTACATTTTTATGTTAAGTGTATTGAAAAGGTGTATTTAAAAATGGTCATAATGTCCTTAGTTTTGTAACACTAACTTTAACATGCCTACTATGTTATATACGTATAATCCACATGGTCGATTCAGTCCAGAATCAATTCCCCATTTTGTTATCCGCTTGGACAAATGCTCAATTCAATGTGTCTATTTCAAATAAACAATTTCCTCCCGATTATTGACCATTGTAACACAGCGCAATAGTGAAGCAGTTGCATGAAGCGATTTTATTATTACAGAGAATGAACATACTTCAATAGAAAATATAAAATGGCTTAATACATGTGGCTGGTTCACTAATTTAATTTTCGGCTACTCGTGTTCGATTTGAAATGAACGGAACAAATCCGACCAATATTTTTACTGACCATGTTAACGTTATTTGTTTGCCTACCAATCATAGAGCAACATAACTGAAGTTGGAAAAAGCAGGTCATTTTCGCATGTACAAATATTAAATAAAAACAAACACAAATTGCCTTTCTGCTTGGTCACGCGTTACAAATTGGGTGCAGGATTTGCTTCCGGGCATCAGGTTGCTTTCGTTGCCCATTTCGTGGCGGTGGTGTAATGCTCGCTGTGGATGGTTCAATACCACCGCTCAACATTAAACGGACCGTTATTGATGAATGTTCGTGTTTGTGATGAGTAACTAATTAAAATTTAAATTGCATCCACATTTGCACAGTGCCGCAGGACAGTTCCATTATCGGTCACCGGGCAGCAACGTCTGGTTTTATGCATTTCAGTGCTATACTACCGAACGTTACGCACGTATTGATGGTCCTATTTCGCCGGCGATGTTCCACCGGCCTTGCTTTATCGACTAAGACTCGTTTGGACTTCGTTGGGTTCGTAAAAACATCATCATTTGTCTCTTTTTTTCTCTCTGTTACAATCCCTCGTAAAGTAAGCGGACAATTTTAACCCACGCCTAGAACCAGAACCAGAACGGCAAACAAAACCTCCTCCTCCTACGCTACCATCCAGTGATAGCACTCACAATGGAGAACTCATCATTGCCAACACTTACTTTTTTATGTCCTGTCGTGTGTCATCGTCGGGTGTATGTGGCGGCAAATTCCGCACGAACCACCACGGGGCACTTCTTTTGTTTCGAAACGTCTGCAAAAGCGTTACCCTTTATTGGCGGATAATTACATTCTCGTCTCGGGCGGCTGGTGAGACCAGCGTGTCAAAGTGTTTAGCTTGGTTGGGGTAAGGTCGTGAGAAGGGATGATGCGGTGGATGATGATGAATGAGTGCATGGAAAATGTGTTGTACTTTTTTATTCGCTTTCAGCACCACTAGCCAGCCAATGAATGGGGGGAGTGGCGAGAAAACATTGTCGCTATCGCCAAGTGAATGCGGATTGTGGATTTTTGTTTTTCTTTTTTGCAGGCTAATGATAAGGAAGAATGAAAAATGTGTGATAACTCTTTAAAATATTGCTCACTGATTCCGCGTGGTATGATACGTTAAAGGCGATGTACAAGGAGAGTTTTTCCAAGTCAGTTTTTAGTATTTTTTAAATAAAAAAAATGAATTAAACAGTTTAGTCCATTTTGTTAATGAGTTTATTGAAAATAATTTCAATTTTATTAACAAAACGATGCATTTGAATGTATTGTTGTGTTCGATCGATTTTCTCAAACTGCCCTAAATTGTTTACGGTTGCAAACATTAAACACAGCCAGACTATGGTCTGACACGCTGTGACCTGGTAATTGAATACCGATTTTGCCGTGGGCAGAGAGAAAAATAAAATCAGCAATACTTCCGGTCTTCCGATATACTCGTTCATGTAGACTTTTCCATTCGACAGGACGGGTACGCGTTTTGAAAGCTGTCAAACTTTTACCTTCCCCCAAAATGTTCGCCCGAACACCCGAACAAACAGGAAAGGCAAGCAATCATACGCATACATTGACATTGACATTTCTTAAAGTTCATGGCCTCCTTCGTCTTAGCTTTCATGCGGTGTGATTTATTTCACCTCCCCGATTTGGATTGGTCGTGGCAGAACGGTGAGGTGAAAGTTGACTTTAGGGTAAAATAATAATAAAGCAAAGTAGAAACCGATACGTACACAAGGACTGCGAATTTTCCTTGGCCAAAGAATGGCTTTCGTGCCATCGGCACAACCATCACCATTCACTTCGAACTGTGTTCGAACGGCAACAATATTAACATGTGTACTGTGTGGGAAGTTTTCCCTGCACGATGGTGTTGTGTTGTGGGAGCAGAGGACGGCTTGAGCACGAGCACGAGCGTCGCGGTACCTTTATGCGGTCTTGTGTGAAGGACCTTCCCTGCACGTTTGCCGGAATCGAGGTTGGAATTTATTGATTTAGTGGCGTGATTTACATTGGCCCTCATTGGCCCCACCTGAACCTCAAGCGTATGCTACGTGTCGCGTTTTGACCTTTTCGGACCTTTTTAATAACCCCCTTCAGTTTTGTCCGGCGAGCGATCTTGACTTTCACGAAAGCTTCGCGCATTATTCACCCTTTTCCGCGTCGTCTTTAGGGCACTTTGGGCAAAAAGTTGCGTACCATTGTTTGTGAAAAAGTGTTGCTGTCTTAATTCTCATTTGAGTGTGACTCCATATCCATGTTCCAGGTGTCATTGCGTTGAAGGTCAGAGCCCCATGGCTTTCGTTGAGTTATGATTAATAATTACGACTGCTAGCAAATACCTTAGAAACCGTTTTCGGAAGGGCGGAAAAACTTTTCTTCCAAAAGTTGAAAATTTGTCTTTGAAGAAGGTCCGCGATTCATTGCCCTTTTGCTTAGTTGCTGGGGGAAATAGAGCCACAAAGACGAGCGAGTGTTCATTAGCATTAGTAATGGGTATCGTGGGGCGTGTTTGAATCATATTTTCACGCTATCGACCTTTCGGGAACCTATCCTTTACGCGTTAATCTATCGTGAAAGTAGAGCCGGAAGCCTTCTGTCACCGGGCACCGGAACCGCTTTCCGCTTGGCTGACAGAACCGTGCTTCCTTTTACTGGGCTCGGTCGCGCTGCCAATCGTTAATCGGATAAGCTTCGCACCTTCGCACACCGCAATCGCTATGAATCAAGGAGTCACTCTCTGCTGTCGGTGGCAGGAGACAAAATGAAGGTAAAATATGTTCTGCCTAATCTGGCCTTCACGCATCGTGTGCTATAATTTTCGACACACTGTTATCTCGGTGCCGGGGGGGGGGGGGGGGGGGCGGGAAGCTTACCACTAATCAATGTAAATGCTTTCATCGGACGGAAAGTGATTTGGAAACTAATCCGATAGTAATGGTACTTCCGCTATCGCCAAACCGAACTGGACGTAGCGCAGGGTGGACACAGTTCCGTTTGGTTGATATTGTCAAAATTAACCTTCACCTGTTCTTTTCTATATTCTATCTATTAACCTCATGAACTTGATTAAATCCAAATCGATAGGAGATGTATTTTAGGGCTTTAACTAAATATTTATGTCTTCTTATAATGTTTTATAATATTTTTTACGAAAGTTTTCGATATTCGTTAATTGAAAGATTCACACTTTTTTTGTAAAAACTACGTTAAATCCACGATAAACGCCCATTTATCACTCAAACCTGTGTAACGCCCACTGCATTATCATATTTCCCGCAACGCAATCGGGACGCTAACCGCAGGATAATAGTGACAATTAAGCACCGACCAACGGGGAACATCCCAACTCCGGGTGTTGCCAGGGATTAGTGTTCTCTTTTATCGCGTTCTGCACCAACACACCGTGCAGATTGCCCCCGGACACGGTGTATATAGGTGTGTAGAAGGACCGATTTGCCCTGACCTAACCGGTGCGAAAAAACCAAACCCAGGTCCCAGGCAAGGGGACACATTGGGAGACACACCACGTGGGAAAGGAGGGAGTAAGCATAGCAATTAAGCGTTGGTTCGCCCGGTGGTCTAGGTTGAGGACTTTCTAATTAACCTTCAATTTCGCTTTTAGGATGTCGCAACTAAGTAGCTGCGTGCGGAAGGTGGTGAAGTTTTGAAAATGGAAAAACGGAAGGCGTATCTCCGGTTTTTGTTTTCGTTTTTTTTTGGTAAAGAAAGGTGTGACGACAGTTGCAACTAAACGGTTTCATGTTCGTAAAAGGGTGATAAATCTTACTCATGGTCATGGGGATTGAGAAGGTGAGGTGGAGGTGAAGCGATATAACTCCAAGCACCGAGGAGAGTTCGATCCTTTGAACAATTTTATTCTCAATTTAATAGTGTTTGAAAATGGTCACAAATTATAGATTTTTTTGATTAAAATATGTCCCTGTTTTTGTACTTTTAGATTGCTGGTGGCAAAGGCAAGCATTTAACCCGCAGTCACGCGATGCGTGAGTCAACTTCCCCGCCCCGAACACCAACGCCACGATCGCCATCCGATACACACAGCAGCAATCCAATCAGTAGCACCGGCAGCGGCACCACGGGTGGAATAACCAACACGACCACTGCCACCACTACGGTTGCCAGCAGCAGCAGCAGCACCAGCAGTACCAGCGGTGGTAACGCACTCAGCAATGGTCCCCAAACTCCTCAAGAGCGATCGGCAGGAGCAGCATCCACCATGAACGACGTAGAATCGCTGGCCAAACATAACAGCGCTGGCCCGGGCGGTGGTGGCCTAAGCGGGACTAGCGGGGGCAACAGTGGCAACAGTTCGCCTAACATCGTCCTCTTTGCCGGTGGTGAGGATCAGCAGCGTAATGGTAAATCCCAGCTGGATTTAGACTTCCCGAAGCTGACACCTCCGAAGACGTCCTTTAATCCGAACGCTGGTAGTAATAACGGCGTGCATCATCCGCACTCACAAAAGGGCAACAGTGTGAAGAGCAATGGAGTGGTCACGCATCACGCTAGGGCGAATGGTGGTGGCACCGCTTGCGAGACAGACAAATCGGCACCGTTGACAACCACCGCCGCTACAACGCTCCCAGCAGCGACCGGAGGCAGCAGTAACGCGAAACAGACAACGCCGTCACAGCAAAGCGTGACGAGCACGGTTTCACCTAGCACGGCTACCGGCACGGACACACCGGACGGTGGTGGAGTGACACGCGGTGGAGGTTTGCCACCCGGGCAATGTCCGTCCAATCATAATCTCGTGCCGGTGTCCGGATCGGGCAATGTATCCGCGGTGACATGTGATACTACGGTCGGTGGTGATCCGTCGATTTCGGGAACCGTAGGCAAAGCGTTGTCTACGCACACCACCGCTCCGGTACAGTCAGCTGCAAACAGCAACTTTTGTGATAACGATGGTCGTCATGGGCCGTATCAGCACCAGCATCAACAGCAGCGGGATGTGAGTTTTAGCAGCAATGAGGGCGCTGGAGGCCAATCGACGAACGTCGACGGTCAGATCAATATACAGTTTTCGCACGAAACGGAAACGCGCTACATCCAGTGCGACAGTCCTACGGATAGCCTTATGAGGAGCGGTGGTAATGCGGGGCCAACCACCACCCCACCCAGCGGTGGCGGCGGAGGCAGTGGTGGTAAGAAACGTAGTGGTGCTTCCGGGAAGGGTGGAAATAAGGCGACCCGGATGAAAAATCTGAGCGGCGGCTCCTCCTCCAGCGTTGACGGTGGCGGAGGAATCGGCGGTAGTGGTGGTGGTGGTGGTGGTGGCGGAATGGCTTCGTTTATGTCGCGCGACAGTCTATGCGATCCGTTCACCGACCAGAGCGGTGTGAATTTGCTTCAGTTTTTCAAGGAAACGCTGAACAAAAACTTCAAAGATCGCAACATGCTGATGAAGATCGAGAAGGAGCTACTATCGCTGGCGATGGATCGAAGCCGGAGCCAGATGAAATTTCCGCCCATGTCTTCCTATAACCGAATGTTGATTCACCGGGTCGCGGCATACTTCGGCATGGAGCACAACGTGGACGCAACGCAGCAGTGTGTGATTGCGGAGGTGACACCGGCCACCCGCATTCCGGACATTCGGTTCAAGAATCTCATTTCGGACAGCTTCTCGGAGGAACCGCGCAAGTCCATCCTGAAGCGGGACACGCACAGCTTCGACGAGTACCATCGGTTCGGTAGCGGTACTGGTGGCGGCGGCGGTGGTGGTGGCGGAGGTGGTGGATCCGGTCTGCTGCACTGTCCCGACCGGGGCATGCTGGATCGGAAAGCGAAAAGCTTCGAAGAGCGTGAAGAAGAGTACGAGAAGTCCAAGCGGAGATTATTCAAAAATCGTGAGGTAAGTTTGATAGAAAGGAGCTTTTGAAAGTTCCCTTGTATTGCAGGGGTTTGAATGTGTAGTATTATACCACGTAATGTGTATATGTGTGTATCTGTATGTATACTTGATACAAAGATGTAATCAATGTACGTGTATTGTATTTCGTTTCCTTTCTCAATTCTCTGTTTCTTTTTCTATGATTCCCATTTCTATCGAATCATCCGTCCTGTCTTCCCGTTACGGAAAATCCTCTCCATTCCCGCTCTCTACCGGTCCGTCCAACCCCAAATCCATCGTGCTCATTGAATGCCACCTGGCGGGGAATTTTCAGCATGATTCCGAGTCCGATCAGTGGCAGTGGATATCGACCGATGGTGGTGGTGTTGCTGGTGGCGGCGCCGGTGTTGGTACGACGCTGGTTGACCTGAATGCCGCCCGGCACCAGCAGAAACTTCAGAACAATCGCTTGCTGAAAGTACAATCAGTGGTACGCCGTGTGTCTGTGTGTGTGGTGGAGTTTAATGCCACCAAAACCACAACCCTACCCCCAACTCCGCTTAGCTGTTATGTGGTTTGTTATGCTGCTGCAATGAATTTTGTTTTTTCTGTTTGTTTGTGATCGGTTTCGTTTTAGTCAATTGAGGGACGATCGGACGAACGGCCTTGCGTTTCAAAATCGCACAGCTTCGGTGGTTATGGAGGATCGTCACAGAATGCATCGTTGCTGCGGGGCGATTCGATAACGTCAACCAAAAGTGCCGGTGCACGGCTGTTTACGAAGCAGGACTCGAACGCCAGCACCAACACGCCCTGGAGGCTGTCCCCGTCAAGCAGTGGGTGAGTGTTTTGCTCGGTGCAGTCCCAACTGCCCTAGATGGTATACTACGGAAGGTCCCAACCGAATGAGAGCTAATGGATGGACAATTCAGACTATTTTCATTTATTGATAGATAGGTAAATCATTTGGCATTGTGTTAGGATATGATATGATATGATATGATAGGGTAATAACTTGACTGAACTTAGCTGCTATTTTGTTTGTTTAGAAGAAAATTTCTCAGTGTCCAAGGCTAAGTCAGCGTAATTTCGATCATTTGCTGATGCAACAGGTTAATCGTTAATTAGTTAATCCATCTGAAACGCCTCCGGTAGTCTTCCGGATCGACCGATGAGTAACGATTGCCTTCAAACGCAGGTCGTACCTTACTTCCAGTTACAAAACCCAATCGATCCGCTCGGACTCGGTAACACCTTCCCCAACGGGATACGGCAGCGGCGATCACACACCGGAACCGTGCGTCCCATCACCGTCGGCCACGTGCGGCATTATGTGGGCCGTGACCGATATGGCAAGCGTACCGAAAGGAAGTGTGCTGATAGATCCCCAGACGTTTCAACCGATTGTCAACCAGGACGGGTAAGTTTTACTGTTTAGATGCATCCGATGCATTTTCTGTTAATGTTTCATATTTTCTTCCCTTCAAGCACACTGTATCACTTCGATCCATCCAATCTACCACCAGCTGCAGGCGGTCCCTGGCCAGCAAGTGGCAAAATGTCGAAGCGAAGGTTCGAAAAGCAGAAGTCATTCAATAGTAAGAACAATCTCAACAGTAGCAGTTCGCTTGAAAGCGCTACAGATGGACCATCACTAGGCAAGACGGTGGAATGCGGACAGCAGACGGTGATTCCTACTGCTGTAGAGAGCGGCACGGGTGCCATTACGACCATCATGACGGTGGTATCAACGACAGCGACAACGACACCGACCACCATTGCGGAGGAAGTGGTCAATGAGCTCGGGTGCTACGATGTGGGTATAAACTCCGGCGGCCTAAAATTACTAAGCGTTAAAGATAATCCAGATATGGATGGTAAGTATGTGCTTCTTGGGTATGAAATGGGTTGTTTATTGGGCAAGCATTCAATATATTCGTTTATTTGTTTGTAGAAAACTCAAGCCTCTGCGAAGAAATCTCACAAACGACAAACGAGCTTGGCGGGTTGAAGTTACAGAAACATCAAGCCACTAGTCCTATGCTGCAGGCCAGCGAATTGCAGCCAATCGATATGAATGAAGTATGTGTAATTTATTCTTAGCATCCACTGCGAATATGCGATCATATGTGTCTCTCTTTGGCAGATACAGTACAGTACCAATCAGCACGAAAGTGGAACTCTCATGCATACTGCCAACTCTGGACTGCTGGATAACGATCGGTCCTTGATCGACGAGGTGGTGGAAACGACGGGAGAGGAGCAAGATGATCTCGGCGACACGCTTGACGCTCTGGACAAACCCGAACACAACAATCCAGCTCTGGGTGCTGCTGTACAATTGTTGCACGTACACGATCCTGTCAGTAGTAGCAGCACGCTGGACGCCGGCGAGGACGACGAAGATCGGAGCGAAACCCCAACGGACGGTGGACAGGAGGAGGTTGATAAGAAGAACGACATGGTAAAGGTAGCCAACGTGGTGCAGACAGTAGTACCGTTGACTAGTTACGCGAGCTCCACAACGACCCCCAATGGTGGCAGTGGTGGTGGAGTCAGCGCGTACACCGTCACGTACGATGGTGGAGGCAGTGGTCATCCGGGTGCCACCGTATACGCGACTGGTACACCAGGCATGTCAACGACGACATATCAGACAGCGGTGAGCATGAGTGGAAGATTCTGACTTGTTGTGTAGGTTGTTTCATTGCATTTCGTTGATTTCAGCCGGACGGTGCCATTTACGCCGTACCGTCTTCGCTCGTCTACACATATCCCACGGCAATGGATCCGACCGAGATGCCCGGTGGGTACTTTGTGCCAGTGTACGATCCACAGCAGCAGCGCGAAGCAAGCCTCTGTTCAACACCGGGCGCATCAATCTACTCGGCTCCGGCCGGTGCCACATCGACAGTATTGCATCCGATAGCGTACACGCCGAGTGCGGCCACTGCGGCGGCTGCAGCCGCCTATACTGGCGCACCGCTGTATCAAAATCCGGTCATGTATTCGTCCGACCAATTCCCAGTGGCACAAGCGGCCGCCGCTGCAGCAGCAGGTCAGCTTTCGCAGTATCCCATTAGCTACCCGATCGGAATAGGATACCCGTTCAATGGTAAGGGCGATAACGTTACGATGCAGTTTAATACTTTGAAAGGTTGAAAACAGTTGGGTTGATTGAAATGTTTTTTCTTTGCAGGCGCTGCGTACCAAAACTACTGGAATCAACCAATCACTTATTACGTTCCTCAGACGCCCGTTCCGTCAACGGTGGCCGGTGCTTCAATACTAATGCAGCCTCCGATACCGCAAACCCCCACCAATGGTGGTATTATCACGACAACGGCCACCGTGTCGGCATCAACCCCGGGCACCGGTAACAGCTCGTCCGGTGCGCCAATTTCCGGCAAGCGCAACACGACTCCTCCTAACAGCGGGCACGGTCAGTCGCAGAGCGGCGCCACGCACAGTGCCTCGGTAACACCGGTGCCGATATCACCGTTCACCACCAACATTTCCGTACCACTGCCCGATAGTTCATCGGCCGCGGCGGTTGCTGCTGCCGCCGCCGGTGCCCCGATGTACGCCGCCTTCCCTCAGCCACTGTACCCCAACATGCTTCCATTTGCTAGCCCGATGGCGACACATCCACATCCGGTGGCGGCCACTCCCGGGACGCTGGTACCCACTGCCGCATCATTCCATCCGCATCCGCCATCCGGTGGATCGCAGCACCATGCCACCGCCAGTCACCACCATCCCGCAGCTTCTGCCGGTGGTGCGCACGGCGGTGAATCGACGCCACTGGCCGGTGGCAACGGTCACCATCAACATCATTCACAGTACCACCATCATCAGCACCAGCACCACCAGCAAGGAAGCGGTGGCCACTATTCCGCTGTGAATGGACCGTCGAACGGTGGTGGTAATAGTAGCAGCAGTAGCAGTAGCAGCAACAGCAGCCACAGTGGCAACCACAGCAACAACTGTGCGACGAACGCACCGACACCACAGTCCACGCCCAGTACACCGCTCTCCCTGCCAATGTCTATGCCGTCGCATCATACCGGTGTTCCCGGTGCAACGCATAAAGGCATGCCGCTCTTTCCAACCCCTCCAATCATGCCGAACGTGGCCGCAGGCGGAGGTTATGGTGGCCACCATCATTATGGAGCGGCGGACGAGCGCAAGTCGGGAAATGGAGGCTACCAGGGAAGCAAACCGCGACAACCGAACTCCGGTGCAAACGGTGGTTCGACCGGTGGTAGCTACTTTAATTACAACGCATCTGCGAATGGAGGCCGGCAGATGACGCCGAACAGCAACGCTGGAAGTGGTGGCTATCAGCCGCAAGGAAATGGTGGCATGAAGGGAAGCTACACACAGAATAATACAGGGAACAATAACCAAAACCAGAACGGCCCATTGATCCTGGGTCCGCCTCCATCGGGCAAGGGTAATCGCCATGACAGTAGCGCGCCTCAAAACGTAACCAACACGAATAGCAACTCCTCCAGCAAGCCCCCGCTGATACCGACGCTGCCCAGCATGGTCGTACCGGGTGCGGCAGCACCAAACGCCGGGATGGCGGGCGATAAATCGCGTCTGAATCGCTCCTCGAAACCGCCCAATCTCGATCTGAAGCGCAGCTACAACAGCAACAACAGCTACAGTGGGGTGAACAACCGCAACACGCCCAGCACAAATTCGAACGAAAGCAATGGCTCACCGAACAGTATTACGTCGTCGTCTGTGCACGAGCACGGTGCGTCTCAATCTCATCATCCCATGGCACCGGCACACCACGCCGCCACACATCACCACGGAGGGCACGGTGGAAACAATCATCCATCGACACCGACATCGCACCACCACGGAAGCAACCATCCGGTCGTGTCGGCTGGTGGCCAACCGTCCCAGCACGGCACGCTGCACCACCATCATCATCCGGCGCATCCGCACGCGCAGCACCATCCCCATCATGGTGGAAATCAACCGATGCCTCCCGGTGTTCAGCAGCAGACGCACGGTGGTGGTCCCGGCGGAGGCGGTGCAGGTGGTGGCGGTGGTACGACGCACTACTACCATGCGGGTGGCGGACAATCGATGGCAACGGCTGGACAGCCCCATTCCGGACAGTCGTCGTACTACTCGGGTGGGGCAGGAAATCCGTCGCAGCGCGGTGGCAGCGTAGGAAGCAATGGTGGTGGTGGCAATGGTTCCGGATCCGGCGTGAGCTCCGGTGCACACACCACGGCCCACCCGCACGCGATGCCTGCCGCGGTAATGCATAATTCGGCAGTTGCCGCAGCGGCCGCTGCTGCTGCCGTCGAACCGTACCATCAGCAGTTGATCCCGATCAATGCCGCCACCGGGATGTCTTACGTCAAAATTGGCCAGGCGTACTACGTAAGTAGATGATTGTATCGATCGATAGCGTTGTGTGTCTCCCGTACTTATTCAGCGTTTCGTTTGTGTTACATGTTTAGCCTTCGTTAACATTGCCGCAAAGCCGCCGATCGCCTCCTAACGAAATTCGTCCAATTGCGGGTGTCTATCCGACGATGAATATGGTGATGCCGGGTATGAGGCACTGTGTTGGAGCACGTGCTAGGTTGCACCGGAGAAGATTCTAACCGATTTGCTTCCCTTCTACCTTTCAGCATCTCGACAGTTTACACCACGACCACAGCACAGCAGCGGGTACAGTAGTGCCAAGGCGGCTAAATCGCTTCGATAAAGAAGCATAAAAATAGCAACGCGTTGCAGCATAAAAAGAGGAGAGGGTACGATGCTTCAACGGTGCAAACATCATAAACTATACATACGATGAGTATAAAAACCGACAACCGTAGTAGAACCAACAACAGCAGAATGTAGTGCAGTAACGCAACAAGCAAACGTAGAAATCCAACCTTTACCATATAAAAAAAAACGTACTATTAGGGGGTATAATGTGATCTGTGCTGATGTGGGTTCAGCGTCCAAAGTGTTACGTGAGTAACGATGGGTTGCTGACATCTAACAAAATAATCGCAACCAGATGAATTATCGTCATTCGCGACAGGGCGCGCGTTTTCAGGCATGAAAAGAAATCACTGCAAGCGACAAACGACTAACAGAGACTCTAGAAAGACAAGCCAATAATCATTAAGAGCGGCAGCGTGACAATGGGAAAGGGCATGAGACATTTATTTAGAACGAAACATATTATGGAATACGTACCACTACTTCCCCTTTATGCAAGGCATGTTACTTTTCAGCGGTAAGTAAAACGTCCTGATGCAATTGTTATAGTGAGAGGGTTTGTAGGTTGGACAGCAGAAAGTTGGATGCAAGTGTTAATGAGCAGTTAATGGTGTACGTTTTAAAACGCAACATGTACCGTTTAGTTACAGTTTGGCAACAGTGCAAATATCTTAGTTGCTGATCTTGACACAATCAGTGGTATGGACAACAGGCTCGTTATCTATCAGTCACCCAAGCGGTATAGGCAGGACCAACAAGCAACGGTGTGAAATGTGAAACTAATGAAATTGAAACGCGTATCACAACTTCATGTGATACAAAACGGAGAAGCAGAAAGTCGTCAACCGGTAGGGGGCGTCCGTTGCAAGAGTAATAAAAAGACGACCAGGAAAACATACACACACACATTTTATTACAATAGAATGAAACGCTATGTTAAAACTATGAGAGTGTTAAGAGCAGATAAGTAAACAGTGCCGGGCCATGCATTAGGTTTACAATGCGGATGGAAAACAAATGGGCGATCAAGATCTGAAGCGTTTGAACAATAAAAACAAAGCGACCAGCAGAAAAAAGGAACGGAATGTGGTCAATGAAATGGGAACATAATGGATGAATATGGCGATCATGTTGAAATGTTATGCCAGTGGAGGCGCAAATAATAGGAAGACCAACACAAAAAAATTGAACACAACAGCAATACCAGGACCACCCATTTTAACCAAAAAAAGAAACTTCACATTTGATGTGAATAGTAAAACAACATTGGGTCGAATGGAAATCCGTATCAACAAAACAAACACAGAGTCCTATACCACACATACACACAGAAACACACACTATCTACCATTACCATCATTGCAACAAATAAAAAAGAAAGGAAATTTGCGCCAAAACTGTTGTTGTGTGATGAAAACCAATTGAGTTACTGCTTCTTAGAAATGTGTGATCGATTACCAAAAATAATAATAATAATAATAATAATACTAAATACAAGGCATACCGAACTCCAGTGGTGCTGTTTGAAGTGTGTAGGGGAATATTATAATAAAGAAGAAGAAAAAAAATACTATGTTGCCGGATTATCAGTTGCCATGTGTAGAACAAACTATATAAGATGAGTAGCAAAAGCGGGACAGTATGAATGAACCGGAAACGCATTATTTACTTGCCAACGAATCGTCAACATCAGCATAATAATGAGCGGACAGACAACAGCATTCTAATAACAACAATCAGTCAAACGATTAATTATATTGAAGCAAATGGTCAACCACAGCACACATACTAATCTGAACTGCGAAAATGGTTAAATAGCATAGCGGGCATTAGAAACAATCCAACCTATATAGAAATATCTTTAAACCAGCATACATTCAAACGACTTGATCGGTCGCCAATAAAAACGTCTAGAATTGATCTTTCTGTTAACGCCAAACCCTGCGGAACGACTAAGGCACATGAAAGAGGTTAAAGAAAAGCAGATGTTCTCAACTTACATCACAGAGCAAGCCGCTGCTGATGTCCTTTTTCCGATAGGAATTTTCATTCTGAGGCTCTATAATTAAAAATGATTTCGCTACCAAGTTAATGTTACCAATTTCCATCATTCGAAACAGGCGGCGTGGATCGCTTGTTCTTCCGATCGAAGCTAATAGGTGAACGCTTTTTATATGGCTAGATAAATAACGTTATCAATCGTTGCTATCTTCTGCTACCAGAATAAATCTCTTCATAATGTTATTTGGCATCAACATTCGTCCAAATTATTCTGAAAAATGTTGTCATCGTAACGTGTTAAGCGCAGCGTGGCATGCCAAAACCTACCCGCTGATTGTAGCAGAGTGTCAAAGATTCTAGTCACAAAAAAAAACTTGTAATGTTTGGTGATATTGTTCTGCACATCGATATCATTAAAAATGAATATTTTGTTTGATGTGGTTCATCTGCTACCATTGATACATGCCTTTTATGTTTCGGACAATGGCATTACGCTAAAGTTCTTATTCATCACTTCTTAGCCCTACAGTCTGTGGGCATCCAAAGGAACGTAGTACCGTAAAAAACAATTCTCCCGTAAATAAGTGTGCTTTGATCGAAGATCAAACAGTGTCTAAGTCAAGCCGACCGTACGGAAGCCATACCAATAAACTACAGAATCCAAAACAAACCCAATTTTTTCCACAGTCAAAAAAAAACAAACAGCTGATGTGAAGCTGCAATAGTTTATTCTCGGATCTTTTAAAGTGAATGTGTGTTCTTAAACAAACAAAAAAAGGTCGATCACGTAGAGAACAGTAAACGGTAGAAAACTCAAATCCAACAACGCTATAATGATAAGAATATGAAACTATAGCGAAAGCGAAGCATTAAGAACAGATAGGTTCTAACAGCGAAACGAGAATTGAGTGAACGAGCGTTAAACTAGCAAGCACACAGAAACACACAAATGGAACAGTTGATTAAATGTGTTATTATATATATGAAAGAATGTATTTATTTTAATTTATATACACAGAGACAGAGGCGTAACTGAGAACTGACAGTGTGATGGAAGATAGTGAGCGTTTGCAAAACCGAAAAAAGAAAATAATCGTGGTAGCATGCCCGCCATATAAGAAAAACCCAACATGTGGAAAGTGCTGAAAGCGGGCGAGAGATAAAACTGAGTGAAAAAGCAACTGATTAAACCCAGCAAGAAACCAAGAAACCAACAAAAATCAGACAAACCAAAAAAAAAAGAAAACAACAACCAAGTACTTATATTAAGAGAAAACAAGTGAAACTGCTACAGTGACAAAGGACGAAACTATTTCCAAGTGAAAAGAAAAAGTGAAGCAAACCAAAAACAAGTAAAGTAGAAAAATTGAAACGTTGGCGGTGTCGTCTGTGCAGCTTGAAGAAATATCCGAAAGCAACTTGGAATAGACAGCGGAAAGGAACGTCCAGAAGGTGAACTTGTGGAGCTTATTAAACGTTTTTGGTGATGAATATTAGCTTTTTTCATTATCTTACGTTGTTTTTGTGCTACACATGTTTTATTATTACATGTTTACATGTACAAGTTACATTATTATTATCATTTTTCATTTTTTGTTTGAGGCATTTTAAGTGTCAGTAGTAACTCGTCCTTGTGCGGTACGTGCCTAATGATCACTCACTTTAATGGTAATTCATTAATCGAGAAACTTTTTCTCACTTATGACGTTGTTCGTTCGAATTGTCGAATATAAAATCCATTCACAAGTAATTCGTTTGTTCAGTGTCTTGAATGAACTTGCTCCTGCACGTTTGACAGCTGATTCAAATGGCACAAATAAATGTGTGTAGCAAATGGTTAGTTTATTTGAGCCTTCACTCCTTGCTCGGAAAAGGACATTTCGAGCACGCGGTACCTTCTTGTGCATTGCTTAATTGGAATGGAGTACCGATCAGGAAGAGATTTAGCGCTCACAATGTAGTGAACTATCTTCGCTTCGATGGCTCCATCTACACACCGTTTAACGTTTTCAATGCCACCAAGATACACCTAGAGGGCGTGAATGTGGACATTTCCTACAGAAAGCATCGGTTGAGCATTGTGCTGTACTGTCCGATCGATCGTGACGCCCCCGAGCAGAGGTATATGGATGTTTATCCCACCGATCCAGACTTGCGGCAAGTAGTGAGCAAGTGGATAGACTGTCGCCGAACTTCCTACAGGGTGCATTACGATACTGTGTCCGAAACATTGTTCATGGATGCGAATATGCTAGAGGATGGTGGTAACCTCACCAGCATGTTTCTGGCGACCAATCAATGGACCCCGTATGAGATAAAGGAGATGGATAAGCAGTTTAATAGTATCTATCTGTTTACTCCGGGAAATAAGCGCAGTTGTAGGTACCGTTTGGAGTTGACGATCGTATTTCAACCACCATTGAAAAACAGCAACGATTTTTGTGTGCCCCGATGGGTAACTATGTTCTGTGCATTTTCTTTTGTAATGGTATTCTTCGTCCTGTAGAGGACAACTTAAATAACATAACATAGAATCGATGTTTTTCTTGGCGTTCAAATGTGAGAATAAAAAAAACAATATTTTATAAAAACGTTGATATTGGCCTATTGTATTGTTTAAAATAGGTACCTTAGAATTAATTGTTGGGCAGCAACAACTCTTTAAAGATTTGTTGGCATATCTCTATAAATCAATACAAGTGTCAAGTTGCAAAGGAAGCAAATGATGAAATAGAGAGAATATAGAGTGTCTTGAATTAGAGAAGTTCATCCAACGAGAATGATTGTGATTGAGTGCTGCTAATAACGCTATCCTTTTACGTCATAATTTGTGTGAATCGCAACACTATTATTACGTGAGTCTTTAAAAAGCCATTAATTTAATTAGGTGCACTAATGACCGGAGTCGAATATGCACTCAACAACAGCACCGTGTGGAAAAGTTGGCCAGAATGTTTGAAAAGTTTGTCAACCATCACAAAACGTATATAAAAGTGTTCCACAACAGAGAATCCATCAGCTCAGTGTGGCTTTGACGAATGCCATAATTCGATCCTCTCGGAGATGGCACTGCGTAGACCACGTTTCCCGTTGTACATACTGCCACTCATCGGTTTGTTCAGTCGCATAACGTATTGCAATGAAAGACCGTTTGAAATCGAATCGTGTCATTTGAGCACCGGAATCAAACCATCCACCATCGGCAGTTCGTCAAAATATATCTACCTCGATAGTGCACGGTTTACGTCTTTTGCGGCGATCCAAAATTCTACTAGAAACTTGATCTTACTACAAGCCCGGGACGGCATGACTTTTGGTGAACTACGGGTTGTGTTCTTCTGTTTGAAGCTCACCGTAGGAGATGAGCTGGCCAAGGTGTTCGCTACCACTAACCCACTTGCATTACAATCGGATGAAATTTTGCATAACAGCTGTATGGAAGATATGTACAATCCACTCTTATCGATCAAGTATGGACAACATCCACAAACCCTTTACATTGCGGCTAAGGTTCTTGAAGAAGATATGAGTTTTTGGGATTCCTTAAAGGATAGGAAGAGAAGTGACGTTATGCTGGTGTTGGATCACTGGAACCAATGCAACGTGACGGTGGTGCATCACACTGAGGATTGGACTCACGTAAACGTTCCTAACAAGCCGGGTAATTGTTCATTCCAAATTATGTTTTCTATGATGTTCAAGACACTAGAGATTGGAACGGACCTAGAAAAAGGTAGAGCAACACATCCATTATCGAAACATGTACTATTGCCAACGTTAGTGGGTTTGCTTATACGACGGCTGTGATCAACATACTACATACAATTTGTTTCCTTCATAATCGATTGTTGTGTTCCAGTGATGGTGGTAAATTTAAATCCTGTTGCATGTTGTTGTACTTGGCAAAAATCATGAATTATATGGGAATAAAAAGCTTTTATGTTTCATACAAACTTTATAATTTTCCATTGAAAAAGTTTCAAATTGCAAATGATCAAAATGCACTACGAGGATAGACTCCTAATAAACTTTGATTACAAATGTGTCAACTTTTTTTTATCTTCTTTTTTTATGTTTTATTTTCACTGTGTGATTATATTCTGACTTACGTTCTTTACTAAAGAATCATCAAGACATATGTATAATAAAACTATACCTCCATTACTCGGTAAATTTAGAGTGTTAAGTTGTTAAATTCGTCGGATACGGATTAAACATTCGTTTGATCGTAAGAAATTTGGAAGAGTTTCGTGTCACGAGTCATCGTGGCTGCTTTACTTTAGGTTAGATGACTTTTGGTGCTCTTTTCTTGTTCAAGCAGATGGAGCTTTATTCATCTTCTCCAGTTCACCAGCAACATTGTGTGTTTGGAGTATTCTTGTACACTGCTAGATGTATGCCAATTCTCTATACCGAGTTATCAGAGGGTTTAATCATCATCATTATTTTATCTAAATATGCGCGTGCTATGCTGTCTGCGCTGCGAACTAGGCTGCAACTGCCCTCTGATCTGAGGATTCTTCTGATGATTCTTGGTTCAATCGCAGATCTCAAATAGTACTTCATAGTAAAAGATCGTTTGTAGAACTCCTATACATGCGTGGCCAAAAATCCTTCTGAGGCCCTGAATATGAGCATTTTCGTATAGAAAGAAGTTAGGATGATTTCTTCGGTTTTAAACAATGTTCATGCCCAAAAAATATCTTAAGAACGTCTCTTTAAATCAGTCGGCAGGATAGCAGAATTTCTACATCTCGTTGATGTGTGATACTTCTGCCTCTTCGACAGAATACATCTCATAAGTTAAGCATCTCGAGTTACTAGAAAATCAGAGCAGCTGAGGATGAATACAGCGTTATGATAAGCATGTTATGATAAAAAATTACTTCTTAATGTCTTCCATTTCTAAAGCAATGCAACGCAATAGTTACTTGAACTTTTGTGGAGCCATTACCATAATTAGGTTCGGTATTCATTATCAGAACTGTGTGAAAAAGTGGGCCAACATGTCTCCAACAGCTTCTTCAGCTATCGTAAGCATATATAAGGCCATTCAACAATCAGTGTCCAATTCAGTGTAGTGTATCTTTGACGATTGGTCAGCTTTGGAGGTTTTCGGAAATGGCACCCGCTTTATCCTTTAGGAGCATACTGTTGTTCGTTATCACCTTCAGTAGCATAGTGTCCATCTGTTCGGCAATTGCAATCGAATCCTGCGCTTTGTCCACCGGGCAAAAACCATCCACTATTGGCAATTCATCGAAATGGATCTACATTGATGGTGTACAGTTAACCTCTTACGCGGCGATGAACAATATTTCCAAAAGCTTGGATATATTAGCTGGATTGGATGGATCAACTGAAGCAGTATACAGAGCTCATATATTCTGTTTGAATTTCACCGTTGCGAATGCGTTGGCCACAGCGTCCGCATCTGTTAATCCACTGTTATTGCAACCGAATGCAGTTTTGCGGAATAGCTGCTTGGGGAATATAATCCACACCCTCTTTTCGATCAAGTACGAACAACATCCACAAACTCTCTACATTTGGACTAAGAGTCGTCAAGACAATAGTTCCAAGACGAGTGATATTATCATAGTGTTGGAACATTGGAACATATTGAACGTGGTAATTGTACCCAAGGATCAGGATCCGGTTCATACAAAATTGCTTAAAAATCAAAACCACTGTTCATTCCACGTTTTATTTAATTTTTTGCTCAAACCATTCAAAAGCGATGGTAACGCACGTTTGGTGTCGACATATTTGCAACTATTTGTGTTGGTTATACTGCTGCTTAAAGGAATCGTAAATTAAAAAAACGACATGTGTTTGTTCTTGACTGTAATATGTGCAGCCAACAAGCTGATGATTTAAAAGAATATAAATAAATAAGTATAAAATGGTACAAAAGTACATGAGCTTAGTAAAGTGTTAAGCAAATGATTATTTTATTTAAGCCTTCACTCCTTGTACGGAAGAGGTAACTATGTCCTGTGTATTTTCTTTGGTAATGGGACTTTTCATCCTGTAGAGGACAACTTAAATACTGAACATAGAATCGATTTAATCTTTGCGACATAAGGATTAATCAAAGATTAATCCGATTTATCGTTTTGACAGAAAGCTTAGTCAAAGATTAATTTTGGCGTAACGGATGAATCAAGGAATTTTTAAAACTTGCTAATAACGGAGGGAAACCCACGGAAAACTGTTGAGAACCCCGCGAAAACTGCCGGAAATTTCGTGAATATACCCCGTTCGTGGAAAAGTTCGTGGAAAATTGCCAGATATACAAAAAAATAAACAATTCATGGAAAACTGCTTAAAACCTCCCATAAAATTTCTTGTAACCCATCGAAAAGCTTCTAGAACTTGTAAAAACTGTTAGAACAAGCGATATAAATTCTCCGATCCACCGATTCAACGGTTGGGTTATTGAAATCCCATTGATAAAAAAAGTTTAAAATGGCCGAAGAAATTTCGGCTCTATTGAAATAGAATGGGCTAAACAGTTACTTCAGATCACAAAATCGATCGATTTGAACAGTGTCATCGGAACTAATCGTGCGCCTTCTGTTGAGCATGCTCTCCTCATACTTTGTAGGTGGTTGCGTCATACGTTTTTGTTTCTAAAAAATGGTCTCGCAGAGATAAAAATAAATATTGACGAAATCAAATACAATTGTGGTATGTAAACGAACATTAAAAATAAATTACTACAAAGTGAAGTAGAGTTGTTGTGAAAATCTTTTCACAAAATTCGTAGAAATAAACCAAAACCCGTACGAGATATTCCGTCTCCGTCAGCGGGGAGTTTGAGTGCGACATGAAAGATACTTCCCATTTCATGCATCTCACTTGTACTAGCGATCACACGAATTTTATTAATTTTGAAACCATCTTCAGCATGTTTATCAACCGTGATCGAGCACTTCACACACACATTTTATCCCGAAAATCGAAAAAGTAACAGAAGCGAAGAACACGACGGGATTTTACCTCTCATTGAGGTGTGATACGTCTGCTTCTTCGACAGGATACATCTCATAAGTTAAGCATCTCGAGTTACTAGAAAATCAGAGCAGCTGAGCATGAATACAGCGTTATGATAAGCATGTTATGATAAAAAAATATTTCTTAATGTCGATGATACATCTCAAGAACCATGGAAAGCAATAGTTACTTGAACTTTTGTGGAGCCATTACCATAATTAGGTTCGGTATTCATTATCAGAACTGTGTGGAAAAGTGGGCCAACATGTCTCCAACAGCTTCTTCAGCTATCGTAAGCATATATAAGGCCATTCAACAATCAGTGTCCAATTCAGTGCAGTGTATCTTTGACGATTGGCCAGCTTTGGAGGTTTTCGGAAATGGCACCCGCATTATCCTTTAGGAGCATACTGTTGTTCGTTATCACCTTCAGTAGCATAGTGTCCATCTGTTCGGCAATTGCAGTCGAATCCTGCGCTTTGTCCACCGGCAAAAAACCATCCGCTATTGGCAATTCATCGAAATTTATGTACTTTGATAGTGAACAGTTAACGTCTTACGCGGCGATCCACAATACGTCCCAAGGGTTGGCACCTAATACATAGCATTGGATGTAAGAAGCGAGGATGTATACAAAGTTCTATTCTTCTGTTTGAATTTCACCGTTGCGGATGAATTGGTAAAGGCGTTCGCTTCTTTAAATCCACTGTTAATGCAATCGAATGCAATTTTGCGGAACAGGTGTTTGGGGAAAAAATTCAATCCTCTCTTTTCGATCAAGTACGAACAACATCCACAAACTCTCTACATTTGGGCTAAGATTCGTCAAGACAATAGTTCCGAGACGAGCGATATTATCGTAGTGTTGGATCATTGGAACGACTTTGACGTGGTAATTGTGCCCAAAGATCAGGATCCGGTTCATTTTAAAATGCTTAAAAATCAGGACAACTGTTCATTCCACATTTTCTTTACCTTTTTGCTCAAACCATTCAAAAGCGATGGTAACGCACGTTTGCTGTCGAAATATGTGCAACTATTTGTGTTGGTTATACTGCTGCTCAAAGGAATGATGTAATCAAATGAGTACGTAAGCTTTGCATACAACCGAGCATGCCCGGGATAAGGAAAATTGCAAGGAGGAAATGCCTTATTCCATTTGTTATTTACTCTCAACACAAGCGGTGTTGAAAATACGGCAATGCCGTCATAATAGAAATTAAATAAAAATAAATAAAATACATGAGCTTTGCTTTAAATAATTACGTTACACATGTCGCATTATCAACATTTCTCAGCGTTTAGTTTGTCCCACAGCTAAGTCGGGCTCGTAGGCTCTGGTATAAGTTTTTAAGAACACTCTTTTAACCGTTGAAAAAATTACATTACGTTACAAAATATAGTTTGTAATGATTTGTTTCATATTTACTCCTTACACACCTTATAGTCAATACACATTATTAACAGGAGTTCATTTGTACTTGATATTATTAGCATATCGGTTGTTGCTCATTTTTGGCAATAGTTAGTTCAATTTGGGTTATATTTCCTACGACATATTGTGCCTGTTTATCTTGACTGTTTCTGTTTTTGATTTGTTTTATTAGGAAATCGGTTAAAATCGTCTAGTTTTAGTTTCCTGTGGTTTGTTTTACTTTCCATTTCGTGATTTTGAATTTTTATCAGCGATGCCTATGCGCAACATTCTGGGTCTATCGGTTACGCAGACGCTGCCATGTCGCCGTCTGGTACGATCTTGGAGACAGATATATTATGTATCTACTGGCTATCGTCCCGCACGGACGACAACGAAGACGAAATCACCAAGCAAATATCAGGAAAGCACGTCATGACGCCGACTATCCTTCACCGAACGCTGTAAAAGCGAGAGGAAATTTGTGCCACCGCATGTCATCAAGACGCTGAAGTTGCCGATCCAACCGTCACATAAAGTTCGAATGAAAAGTGGGATAAATCTACGAGACGAAAATGTCTGCCGAGTCCACCCGGGATAAGGTGCATCCTAATGGTGGGAGAAGGTTATGTCTCCCTGCCACATAGCACTAACACATAGCATAACAGCTTGTTGAATTATTATCATTTAATTTAAGTTTAACCGGGTAGTCTATAAGATTTACGGCCAGGAACGGCGATTTTTGGAAATTTAGCAGCAGAGTTAATTTATAGCACAAAATCTAATTAAAAAGGTAGAAAATTGATCGAAAATATCCTTAGATTTTATATATCCTTGGTAAGATATTTTTTTATTTGATTAGCTATATCGGCCCGGTTACACGGCTACGCAAGAGAAGTATGCAGTGTACTTCAACTCCTTCCGATGAGATATCGGCACGACATCTTTATGCCTACCATTTCTAGTTTTTTTTACTTTATTTACCCGTAGGATAGTCAGTGCTGGTCCAAATGAAATTTTTCGGTGGTCCTGTCTTGTGCAGACCGGCTGCGCTACCAATACACCATCTGGCCGTCCCGTGAACTCTCATATGCCCTTCAACCTATTCATGTATTCTATTTCTTGAACGGGATTTTTTCATCTGTTCGTAAATGATCCTACCGTTAGATGCTAGAATAGAAACCATGCTTGTTTTCACTTCCGCAATATTTGCAAGCTATTGCCATTGCGATACTCGTGGTGTGGTATTGTTTTCTCTCACCCATTGAACCGTGAAAATGTCCAGCCTACGTGTTTCGAAACAGTATTGTGGTGGTGAAGTATTGTGTTTAGTATTTCGATTGTCACAATTTCTGCAAGTTTGCAAGCCGGTAATGATGTTATAACCGACACAATCTGTCAGTGTACTACGACATAGCTAGCATTGTTATAGAATATGCATAAAATCATATTGCAATCAATAGAACTCTCTTTCCCGTTTGATATTTCATACTTCATGGTTCTTGGAATACCATTTCTGTTTTTCTTGATTATTACTTAATCGAAGCTGGACTGTAGGTTCAGCTTATGTCCACCCATCCCAAACTGTCCAAACACTTCATCATATCCCCGTGTAGAATACTGTTCAAACTACATTGTTGTAATCTCGGTAACATTTGCATCGTTGTTAGACTGAAATTGTTCTAAAATTTCCAATTCTAAATCCATACGGTTGACGATCATCACCGCGAAATCGTTGATCCAAATTAAAAAAAGAACATGAAAAAAATAAATGCTTGAAGTAATCAGGTATGCATTGATATAAAAACGATATATTCCGTGAAGAACCTATCATAGTAGTATTGCTAAAACATTGTCGTGCGTGCTGAAAGCGGTCTCGTTTTTTTGAAATTGAAAACTCAGTTTGTTTGAGCAAAAATAGTGAGTGCTTTGTGGTGTTGTATCCCTATAATTTGCTACTGACTTTCAAATTGTGCCTGAGGAGCACATAGTGTGTTTCATACTAATGTAAATGTGCAAGTATAAATGTGACGAAATGATCGCAAGTGGCTTCACAATGAGCGAAGAGATCGGCCCAGAAATTCTTGGATTTCTTGACGCACGGACAACCGACCTAAAATTGGAGCATCAAACTTCATATGCGAAAATCAAGCGAACGATCGAAATTCACATTAATATGTGCAGGGCCACGGGAGTTGACAAATTTGTCCAATGACCAAATAAACTGGTCAAACGGGAAAACCACTATACCGTTGCCGCGCACACAATTGTTTTCAGATTCCCGATACCAGGAGAGCATGGTTTCCCAGAGGTGACATCTGCAGCTTGGGACAAATTTGCCCATCACAATTGCTATTGCATACTATCAAACCCGTGAGAGCGATCGCTAGTGTAAAGAAGATGGATGAAACGGCGATGAAAGCATCCTTCATCTCGCTCAAACTTTCCGTCGACTGGTACGAAATTCCATATAAAACCAGCTGTTTTCAGATTACCAATACCAGGAAAGCATCCACGGAAGAGGTAGCACCTTGTACAGCAATTTTGGTCGAAAAGCGCCGAAAGGTATGCAATATTTAAACACTAACTTTCCAGTTGGTCGAGTAAAATTATGCAGCAATTTTGCTCAAAAACCGCCGAAAGTTATGCAATGTTTAAACACTAACTTTCCCGTTGTATGTGAAAAATTTCTTCGAAAACTACCAGTTTTTGAATGTATAATACCAGGAGAGCATGCACGGAAGAGGTAGCTTCTGGTACTTCGCCGGAATTTATGCAATCAACTTGCAATGCAATACGCCGTAAGGTATGCAATGTTTATACACTAAAATTGCAACCAACTTGCAATGCAATGCGCCGTAAGGTATGCAATGTTTATACAGTTACTTTTCATACAAACTAGCTGTTTTCAAATTTCCGATACCAAGAGAGCATGTTTTTCAAGAGGTGACATCTTCCATCCCCCTCCCCCCCTTCCCCACCAAAATGGCGGCCAAGATGGCGGCCAAGATGGCGGCCAAGATGGCGGCCAAGATGGCGGCCAAGATGGCGGACAAAATGGCGGACAAGATGGAGGACAAGATGGCGGACAAGATGGCGGACACAAGATGGCGGACAAAAGATGGCGGACAAGATGGCGGACACAAGATGGCGGCCAAGATGGCGGACAAGATGGCGGACAAGATGGCGGACAAGATGGCGGACAAGATGGTGGACAAGATGGCGGACAAGATGGCGGACAAGATGGCGGACAAGATGGCGGACACAAGATGGCGGACAAGATGGCGGACAAGATGGCGGACACAAAATGGCGGACAAGATGGTGGACAAGCTGGCGGACAAGATGGCGGACAAGATGGCGGACAAGATGGCGGACAAGATGGCGGACAAGATGGCGGACAAGATGGCGGCCAAGATGGCGGACAATATGGCGGACACAAGATGGCGGCCAAGATGGCGGACAAGATGGCGGCCAAGATGGCGGTCAAGATGGCGGACAAGATGGCGGACACAAAATGGCGGACACAAAATGGCGGACAAGATGGCGGACAAGATGATGGCCAAGATGGCGGACAAGATGGTGGACAAGATGGCGGACACAAGATGGCGGACAAGATGGTGGCCAAGATGGCGGACAAGATGGTGGACAAGATGGCGGACACAAGATGGCGGACAAGATGGTGGCCAAGATGGGGGACAAGATGGCGGACAAGATGGCGGACAATATGGCGGACACAAGATGGCGGCCAAGATGGCGGACAATATGGCGGACAAGATGGCGGACAAGATGTCGGACACAAGATGGCGGACAAGATGGCGGACAAGATGGTGGACAAAATGGCGGACAAGATGGCGGACAAGATGGCGGCCAAGATGGCGGACAAGATGGCGGACACAAGATGGCAGACAAGATGGTGGCCAAGATGGCGGACAAGATGGCGGACACAAGATGGCGGACAAGATGGTGGCCAAGATAGCGGACAAGATGGCGGACAATATGGCGGACACAAGATGGCGGACAAGATGGCGGACAAGATGGCGGACAAGATGGTGGACAAGAGATGGCGGACAAGATGGCGGATAAAATGGCGGACAAGATGGCGGACAAGATGGCGGACAAGATGGTGGCCAAGATGGCGGACAAGATGGTGGACAAGATGGCGGACACAAGATGGCGGCCAAGATGGCGGACAAGATGGCGGACAAGATGGCGGACAAGATGGCGGACAAGATTGTGGACAAGATGGCGGACACAAAATGGCGGACAAGATGGCGGACAAGATGGCGGACAAGATGGCGGACAAGATGACGGACGAGATGGCGGACAAGATGGCGGACACAAGATGGCGGACAAGATGGCGGACAAGATAGCGGACAAGATGGCGGCCAAGATGGCGGACAAGATGGCGGACAAGATGGTGGACAAGATGGCGGACAAGATGGCGAACGAGATGGCGGTCAAGATGGCGGACAAGATGGCGGACACAAGATGGTGGACAAGATGGCGGACAAGATGGCGGACAAGATGACGGACGAGATGGCGGACAAGATGGCGGACAAGATGGCGGACACAAGATGGCGGCCAAGATGGCGGACAAAATGGCGGACAAGATGGTGGCCAAGATGGCGGACAAGATGGCGGACAAGATGGCGGACAAGATGGCGGACACAAGATGGCGGCCAAGATGGCGGACAAAATGGCGGACAAGATGGTGGACAAGATGGCGGACGAGATGGCGGACAAGATGGCGGACACAAGATGGCGGACAAGATGGCGGACAAGATAGCGGACAAGATGGCGGACACAAGATGGTGGACAAGATGGCGGACAAGATGGTGGACAAGATGGCGGACAAGATGGCGGACACAAGATGGCGGACAAGATGGCGGACAAGATGGCGGACACAAGATGGTGGACAAGATGGCGGACAAGATGGTGGACAAGATGGCGGACAAGATGGCGGACAAGATAGCGGACAAGATGGCGGCCAAGATGGCGGACAAGATGGCGGACAAGATGGTGGACAAGATGGCGGACAAGATGGTGGACAAGATGGCGGACAAAATGACGGACAAGATGGCGGCCAAGATGGCGGACGAGATGGTGGACAAGATGGCGGAGAAGATGGCGGACAAGATGGCGGACAAGATGGCGGACAAGATGACGGACGAGATGGCGGACAAGATGGCGGACACAAGATGGCGGACACAAGATGGCGGACAAGATGGCGGACAAGATGGCGGACAAGATGGCGGATAAGATGTCGGACAAGATGGCGGACACAAGATGGCGGCCAAGATGGCGGACAAGATGGTGGACAAGATGGCGGACAAGATGGCGGACAAGATAGCGGACAAGATGGCGGCCAAGATGGCGGACAAGATGGCGGACAAGATGGTGGACAAGATGGCGGACAAGATGGTGGACAAGATGGCGGACAAAATGACGGACAAGATGGCGGCCAAGATGGCGGACGAGATGGCGGACAAGATGGCGGACACAAGATGGCGGACAAGATGGCGGACAAGATAGCGGACAAGATGGCGGCCAAGATGGCGGACAAGATGGCGGACAAGATGGTGGACAAGATGGCGGACAAGATGGCGAACGAGATGGCGGTCAAGATGGCGGACAAGATGGCGGACACAAGATGGTGGACAAAATGGCGGACAAGATGGTGGACAAGATGGTGGACAAGATGGCGGACAAGATGGCGGACAAAATGGCGGACAAGATGGTGGCCAAGATGGCGGACAAGATGGCGGACAAGATGGCGGACAAGATGGCGGACACAAGATGGCGGCCAAGATGGCGGACAAAATGGCGGACAAGATGGTGGACAAGATGGCGGACGAGATGGCGGACAAGATGGCGGACACAAGATGGCGGACAAGATAGCGGACAAGATGGCGGACACAAGATGGTGGACAAGATGGCGGACAAGATGGTGGACAAGATGGCAGACAAGATGGCGGACAAGATGGCGGACAAGATGGCGGTCAAGATGGCGGACAAGATGGCGGACACAAAATGGCGGACAAGATGGCGGACAAGATGGCGGACAAGATGGTGGCCAAGATGGGGGACAAGATGGCGGCCAAGATGGCGGACAATATGGCGGACAATATGGCGGACAAGATGGCGGACCACATGGCGGAAAAGATGGTGGCCAAGATGGCGGCCAAGATGGCGGACGAGATGGCGGACAAGATGGCGGACACAAGATGGCGGACAAGATGGCGGACAAGATAGCGGACAAGATGGCGGCCAAGATGGCGGACAAGATGGCGGACAAGATGGTGGACAAGATGGCGGACAAAATGGCGAACGAGATGGCGGTCAAGATGGCGGACAAGATGGCGGACACAAGATGGCGGACAAGATGGCGGATAAGATGGCGGCCAAGATGGCGGACAAGATGGCGGACAAGATGGCAGACAAGATGGCGGACACAAGATGGTGGACAAGATGGCGGACAAGATGGTGGACAAGATGGCGGACAAGATGGCGGACAAGATAGCGGACAAGATGGCGGCCAAGATGGCGGACAAGATGGCGGACAAGATGGTGGACAAGATGGCGGACAAGATGGTGGACAAGATGGCGGACAAAATGACGGACAAGATGGCGGCCAAGATGGCGGACGAGATGGCGGACAAGATGGCGGACACAAGATGGCGGACAAGATGGCGGACAAGATAGCGGACAAGATGGCGGCCAAGATGGCGGACAAGATGGCGGACAAGATGGTGGACAAGATGGCGGACAAGATGGCGAACGAGATGGCGGTCAAGATGGCGGACAAGATGGCGGACACAAGATGGTGGACAAGATGGCGGACAAGATGGTGGACAAGATGGTGGACAAGATGGCGGACAAGATGGCGGACAAGATGGCGGACAAGATGGTGGACACAAGATGGCGGCCAAGATGGCAACCAATATGGCGGACAAGATGACGGACACAAGATGGCGGCCAAGATGGCGGACAAGATGGTGGCCAAGATGGCGGACAAGATGGCGGACAAGATGGCGGTCAAGATGGCGGACAAGATGGCGGACAAGATGGCGGTCAAGATGGCGGACAAGATGGCGGACACAAAATGGCGGACAAGATGGCGGACAAGATGGCAGAAAAGAGGGTGGCCAAGATGGCGGACAAGATGGCGGACAAGATGGCGGTCAAGATGGCGGACAAGATGGCGGACACAAAATGGCGGACAAGATGGCGGACAAGATGGCGGACAAGATGGTGGCCAAGATGGGGGACAAGATGGCGGCCAAGATGGCGGACAATATGGCGGACAAGATGGCGGACCACATGGCGGTCAAGATGGCGGACAAGATGGCGGACACAAAATGGCGGACAAGATGGCGGACAAGATGGCGGAAAAGATGGTGGCCAAGATGGCGGACAAGATGGTGGCCAAGATGGCGGACAATATGGCGGATACAAGATGGCGGACAATATGGCGGACAAGATGGCGGACAAGATGTCGGACACAAGATGGCGGACAAGATGGCGGACAAAATGGCGGACAAGATGGCGGCCAAGATGGCGGACGAGATGGCGGACAAGATGGCGGACACAAGATGGCGGACAAGATGGCGGACAAGATGACGGACGAGATGGCGAACAAGATGGCGGACACAAGATGGCGGTCAAGATGGCGGACAAGATGGTGGCCAAGATGGCGGACAAGATGGTGGCCAAGATGGCGGACAAAAGATGGCGGCCAAGATGGCGGACAAGATGGCGGACAAGATGGCGGACACAAGATGGCGGACAAGATGGCGGACAAGATGGTGGACAAAATGGCGGACAAGATGGCGGACAAGATGGCGGCCAAGATGGCGGACAAGATGGCGGACACAAGATGGCAGACAAGATGGTGGCCAAGATGGCGGACAAGATGGCGGACACAAGATGGCGGACAAGATGGTGGCCAAGATAGCGGACAAGATGGCGGACAATATGGCGGACACAAGATGGCGGACAAGATGGCGGACAAGATGGCGGACAAGATGGTGGACAAGATGGTGGACAAGATGGCGGATAAAATGGCGGACAAGATGGCGAACAAGATGGCGGACAAGATGGTGGCCAAGATGGCGGACAAGATGGTGGACAAGATGGCGGACACAAGATGGCGGCCAAGATGGCGGACAAGATGGCGGACAAGATGGCGGACAAGATGGCGGACAAGATTGTGGACAAGATGGCGGACACAAAATGGCGGACAAGATGGCGGACAAGATGGCGGACAAGATGGCGGACAAGATGACGGACGAGATGGCGGACAAGATGGCGGACACAAGATGGCGGACAAGATGGCGGATAAGATGGCGGCCAAGATGGCGGACAAGATGGCGGACAAGATGGCGGACAAGATGGCGGACACAAGATGGTGGACAAGATGGCGGACAAGATGGTGGACAAGATGGTGGACAAGATGGCGGAGAAGATGGCGGACAAGATGGCGGACAAGATGGCGGACAAGATGACGGACGAGATGGCGGACAAGATGGCGGACAAGATGGCGGACACAAGATGGCGGCCAAGATGGCGGACAAAATGGCGAACAAGATGGTGGCCAAGATGGCGGACAAGATGGCGGACAAGATGGCGGACACAAGATGGCGGCCAAGATGGCGGACGAAATGGCGGACAAGATGGTGGACAAGATGGCGGACGAGATGGCGGACAAGATGGCGGACACAAGATGGCGGACAAGATGGCGGACAAGATAGCGGACAAGATGGCGGACACAAGATGGTGGACAAGATGGCGGACAAGATGGTGGACAAGATGGCGGACAAGATGGCGAACGAGATGGCGGTCAAGATGGCGGTCAAGATGGCGGACAAGATGGCGGACACAAGATGGTGGACAAGATGGCGGACAAGATGGTGGACAAGATGGCGGACAAGATGGCGGACAAGATAGCGGACAAGATGGCGGCCAAGATGGCGGACAAAATGGCGGACAAGATGGTGGACAAGATGGCGGACAAGATGGCGGACAAGATAGCGGACAAGATGGCGGCCAAGATGGCGGCCAAGATGGCAGACAAGATGGTGGCCAAGATGGCGGACACAAGATGGCGGACAAGATGGCGGACAAGATAGCGGACAAGATGGCGGCCAAGATGGCGGACAAGATGGCGGACAAGATGGTGGACAAGATGGCGGACAAGATGGCGAACGAGATGGCGGTCAAGATGGCGGACAAGATGGCGGACACAAGATGGCAGACAAGATGGTGGCCAAGATGGCGGACAAGATGGTGGACACAAGATGGCGGACAAGATGGTGGCCAAGATAGCGGACAAGATGGCGGACAATATGGCGGACACAAGATGGCGGACAAGATGGCGGACAAGATGGCGGACAAGATGGTGGACAAGATGGTGGACAAGATGGCGGCCAAGATGGCGGACAATATGGCGGACAAGATGGCGGACAAGATGTCGGACACAAGATGCCGGACAAGATGGCGGACAAGATGGTGGACAAAATGGCGGACAAGATGGCGGACAAGATGGCGGCCAAGATGGCGGACAAGATGGCGGACACAAGATGGCAGACAAGATGGTGGCCAAGATGGCGGACAAGATGGCGGACACAAGATGGCGGACAAGATGGCGGACAAGATGGCGGACAAGATGACGGACGAGATGGCGGACAAGATGGCGGACACAAGATGGCGGCCAAGATGGCGGACAAAATGGCGGACAAGATGGTGGCCAAGATGGCGGACAATATGGCGGACAAGATGGCGGACAAGATGGCGGACACAAGATGGCGGCCAAGATGGCGGACAAAATGGCGGACAAGATGGTGGACAAGATGGCGGACGAGATGGCGGACAAGATGGCGGACACAAGATGGCGGACAAGATGGCGGACAAGATAGCGGACAAGATGGCGGACACAAGATGGTGGACAAGATGGCGGACAAGATGGTGGACAAGATGGCGGACAAGATGGCGAACGAGATGGCGGTCAAGATGGCGGACAAGATGGCGGACACAAGATGGTGGACAAGATGGCGGACAAGATGGTGGACAAGATGGCGGACAAGATGGCGGACAAGATAGCGGACAAGATGGCGGCCAAGATGGCGGACAAGATGGCGGACAAGATGGTGGACAAGATGGCGGACAAGATGGTGGACAAGATGGCGGACAAAATGACGGACAAGATGGCGGCCAAGATGGCGGACGAGATGGCGGACAAGATGGCGGACACAAGATGGCGGACAAGATGGCGGACAAGATAGCGGACAAGATGGCGGCCAAGATGGCGGACAAGATGGCGGACAAGATGGTGGACAAGATGGCGGACAAGATGGCGAACGAGATGGCGGTCAAGATGGCGGACAAGATGGCGGACACAAGATGGTGGACAAGATGGCGGACAAGATGGTGGACAAGATGGTGGACAAGATGGCGGACAAGATGGCGGACAAGATGGCGGACAAGATGGTGGACACAAGATGGCGGCCAAGATGGCAACCAATATGGCGGACAAGATGACGGACACAAGATGGCGGCCAAGATGGCGGACAAGATGGTGGCCAAGATGGCGGACAAGATGGCGGACAAGATGGCGGACACAAAATGGCGGACAAGATGGCGGACAAGATGGCAGAAAAGATGGTGGACAAGATGGCGGACAAGATGGCGGACAAGATGGCGGTCAAGATGGCGGACAAGATGGCGGACACAAAATGGCGGACAAAATGACGGACAAGATGGCGGCCAAGATGGCGGACGAGATGGCGGACAAGATGGCGGACACAAGATGGCGGACAAGATGGCGGACAAGATAGCGGACAAGATGGCGGCCAAGATGGCGGACAAGATGGCGGACAAGATGGTGGACAAGATGGCGGACAAGATGGCGAACGAGATGGCGGTCAAGATGGCGGACAAGATGGCGGACACAAGATGGTGGACAAGATGGCGGACAAGATGGTGGACAAGATGGTGGTCAACATGGCGGACAAGATGGCGGACAAGATGGCGGACAAGATGGTGGACACAAGATGGCGGCCAAGATGGCAACCAATATGGCGGACAAGATGACGGACACAAGATGGCGGCCAAGATGGCGGACAAGATGGTGGCCAAGATGGCGGACAAGATGGCGGACAAGATGGCGGACACAAAATGGCGGACAAGATGGCGGACAAGATGGCAGAAAAGATGGTGGCCAAGATGGCGGACAAGATGGCGGACAAGATGGCGGTCAAGATGGCGGACAAGATGGCGGACACAAAATGGCGGACAAGATGGCGGACAAGATGGCGGACAAGATGGTGGCCAAGATGGGGGACAAGATGGCGGCCAAGATGGCGGACAATATGGCGGACAAGATGGCGGACCACATGGCGGTCAAGATGGCGGACAAGATGGCGGACACAAAATGGCGGACAAGATGGCGGACAAGATGGCGGAAAAGATGGTGGCCAAGATGGCGGACAAGATGGTGGCCAAGATGGCGGACAATATGGCGGATTCAAGATGGCGGACAATATGGCGGACAAGATGGCGGACAAGATGTCTGACACAAGATGGCGGACAAGATGGCGGACAAAATGGCGGACAAGATGGCGGCCAAGATGGCGGACGAGATGGCGGACAAGATGGCGGACACAAGATGGCGGACAAGATGGCGGACAAGATGACGGACGAGATGGCGAACAAGATGGCGGACACAAGATGGCGGTCAAGATGGCGGACAAGATGGTGGCCAAGATGGCGGACAAGATGGTGGCCAAGATGGCGGACAAAAGATGGCGGCCAAGATGGCGGACAAGATGGCGGACAAGATGGCGGACACAAGATGGCGGACAAGATGGCGGACAAGATGGTGGACAAAATGGCGGACAAGATGGCGGACAAGATGGCGGCCAAGATGGCGGACAAGATGGCGGACACAAGATGGCAGACAAGATGGTGGCCAAGATGGCGGACAAGATGGCGGACACAAGATGGCGGACAATATGGTGGCCAAGATAGCGGACAAGATGGCGGACAATATGGCGGACACAAGATGGCGGACAAGATGGCGGACAAGATGGCGGACAAGATGGTGGACAAGATGGTGGACAAGATGGCGGATAAAATGGCGGACAAGATGGCGGACAAGATGGCGGACAAGATGGTGGCCAAGATGGCGGACAAGATGGTGGACAAGATGGCGGACACAAGATGGCGGCCAAGATGGCGGACAAGATGGCGGCCAAGATGGCGGACAAGATGGCGGACAAGATTGTGGACAAGATGGCGGACACAAAATGGCGGACAAGATGGCGGACAAGATGGCGGACAAGATGGCGGACAAGATGACGGACGAGATGGCGGACAAGATGGCGGACACAAGATGGCGGACAAGATGGCGGATAAGATGGCGGCCAAGATGGCGGACAAGATGGCGGACAAGATGGCGGACAAGATGGCGGACACAAGATGGTGGACAAGATGGCGGACAAGATGGCGGACGAGATGGCGGACAAGATGGCGGACACAAGATGGCGGACAAGATGGTGGACAAGATGGCGGACAAGATGGCGAACGAGATGGCGGTCAAGATGGCGGACAAGATGGCGGACACAAGATGGTGGACAAGATGGCGGACAAGATGGTGGACAAGATGGCGGACAAGATGGCGGACAAGATAGCGGACAAGATGGCGGCCAAGATGGCGGACAAGATGGCGGACAAGATGGTGGACAAAATGGCGGACAAGATGGCGGACAAGATGGTGGCCAAGATGGCGGACAAGATGGCGGACACAAGATGGCGGACAAGATGGTGGCCAAGATAGCGGACAAGATGGCGGACAATATGGCGGACACAAGATGGCGGACAAGATGGCGGACAAGATGGCGGACAAGATGGTGGACAAGATGGTGGACAAGATGGCGGATAAAATGGCGGACAAGATGGCGGACAAGATGGCGGACAAGATGGCGGTTAAGATGGCGGACAAGATGGTGGACAAGATGGCGGACACAAGATGGCGGCCAAGATGGCGGACAAGATGGCGGCCAAGATGGCGGACAAGATGGCGGCCAAGATGGCGGACAAGATGGCGGACACAAGATGGCAGACAAGATGGTGGCCAAGATGGCGGACAAGATGGCGGACACAAGATGGCGGACAAGATGGTGGCCAAGATAGCGGACAAGATGGCGGACAATATGGCGGACACAAGATGGCGGACAAGATGGCGGACAAGATGGCGGACAAGATGGTGGACAAGATGGTGGACAAGATGGCGGATAAAATGGCGGACAAGATGGCGGACAAGATGGCGGACAAGATGGTGGCCAAGATGGCGGACAAGATGGTGGACAAGATGGCGGACACAAGATGGCGGCCAAGATGGCGGACAAGATGGCGGCCAAGATGGCGGACAAGATGGCGGACAAGATTGTGGACAAGATGGCGGACACAAAATGGCGGACAAGATGGCGGACAAGATGGCGGACAAAATGGCGGACAAGATGGCGGACAAGATGACGGACGAGATGGCGGACAAGATGGCGGACACAAGATGGCGGACAAGATGGCGGATAAGATGGCGGCCAAGATGGCGGTCAAGATGGCGGACAAGATGGCGGACAAGATGGCGGACAAGATGGCGGCCAAGATGGCGGACGAGATGGCGGACAAGATGGCGGACACAAGATGGCGGACAAGATGGTGGACAAGATGGCGGACAAGATGGCGAACGAGATGGCGGTCAAGATGGCGGACAAGATGGCGGACACAAGATGGTGGACAAGATGGCGGACAAGATGGTGGACAAGATGGCGGACAAGATGGCGGACAAGATAGCGGACAAGATGGCGGCCAAGATGGCGGACAAGATGGCGGACAAGATGGTGGACAAAATGGCGGACAAGATGGCGGACAAGATGGCGGCCAAGATGGCGGACAAGATGGCGGACACAAGATGGCAGACAAGATGGTGGCCAAGATGGCGGACAAGATGGCGGACACAAGATGGCGGACAAGATGGTGGCCAAGATAGCGGACAAGATGGCGGACAATATGGCGGACACAAGATGGCGGACAAGATGGCGGACAAGATGGCGGACAAGATGGCGGACAAGATGGTGGACAAGATGGCGGATAAAATGGCGGACAAGATGGCGGACAAGATGGCGGACAAGATGGTGGCCAAGATGGTGGACAAGACGGTGGACAAGATGGCGGACACAAGATGGCGGCCAAGATGGCGGACAAGATGGCGGATAAGATGGCGGCCAAGATGGCGGACAAGATGGCGGACAAGATGGCGGACAAGATGGCGGACACAAGATGGCGGACAAGATGGCGGACAAGATGGCGAACAAGATGACGGACGAGATGGCGGACAAGATGGCGGACACAAGATGGCGGACAAGATGGCGGATAAGATGGCGGCCAAGATGGCGGACAAGATGGCGGACAAGATGGCGGACAAGATGGCGGACACAAGATGGTGGACAAGATGGCGGACAAGATGGTGGACAAGATGGTGGACAAGATGGCGGAGAAGATGGCGGACAAGATGGCGGACAAGATGGCGGACAAGATGGCGGACAAGATGACGGACGAGATGGCGGACAAGATGGCGGACACAAGATGGCGGACAAGATGGCGGATAAGATGGCGGCCAAGATGGCGGACAAGATGGCGGACAAGATGGCGGACAAGATGGCGGACACAAGATGGTGGACAAGATGGCGGCCAAGATGGCGGACGAGATGGCGGACAAGATGGCGGACACAAGATGGCGGACAAGATGGTGGACAAGATGGCGGACAAGATGACGGACACAAGATGGCGGCCAAGATGGCGGACAAGATGATGGCCAAGATGGTGGACAAGATGGCGGACAAGATGGTGGACAAGATGGCGGACAAGATGGCGGACAAGATAGCGGACAAGATGGCGGCCAAGATGGCGGACAAGATGGCGGACAAGATGGTGGACAAAATGGCGGACAAGATGGCGGACAAGATGGTGGCCAAGATGGCGGACAAGATGGCGGACACGAGATGGCGGACAAGATGGTGGCCACGATAGCGGACAAGATGGCGGACAATATGGCGGACACAAGATGGCGGACAAGATGGCGGACAAGATGGCGGACAAGATGGTGGACAAGATGGTGGACAAGATGGCGGATAAAATGGCGGACAAGATGGTGGCCAAGATGGCGGACAAGATGGTGGACAAGATGGCGGACACAAGATGGCGGCCAAGATGGCGGACAAGATGGCGGCCAAGATGGCGGACAAGATGGCGGCCAAGATGGCGGACAAGATGGCGGACACAAGATGGCAGACAAGATGGTGGCCAAGATGGCGGACAAGATGGCGGACACAAGATGGCGGACAAGATGGTGGCCAAGATAGCGGACAAGATGGCGGACAATATGGCGGACACAAGATGGCGGACAAGATGGCGGACAAGATGGCGGACAAGATGGCGGACAAGATGGTGGACAAGATGGTGGACAAGATGGCGGACACAAGATGGCGGATAAAATGGCGGACAAGATGGCGGACAAGATGGTGGCCAAGATGGCGGACAAGATGGTGGACAAGATGGCGGACACAAGATGGCGGCCAAGATGGCGGACAAGATGGCGGCCAAGATGGCGGACAAGATGGCGGACAAGATTGTGGACAAGATGGCGGACACAAAATGGCGGACAAGATGGCGGACAAGATGGCGGACAAGATGGCGGACAAGATGACGGACGAGATGGCGGACAAGATGGCGGACACAAGATGGCGGACAAGATGGCGGATAAGATGGCGGCCAAGATGGCGGACAAGATGGCGGACAAGATGGCGGACAAGATGGCGGACGAGATGGCGGACAAGATGGCGGACACAAGATGGCGGACAAGATGGTGGACAAGATGGCGGACACAAGATGGTGGACAAGATGGCGGACAAGATGGTGGACAAGATGGCGGACAAGATGGCGGACAAGATAGCGGACAAGATGGCGGCCAAGATGGCGGACAAGATGGCGGACAAGATGGTGGACAAAATGGCGGACAAGATGGCGGACAAGATGGCGGCCAAGATGGCGGACAAGATGGCGGACACAAGATGGCAGACAAGATGGTGGCCAAGATGGCGGACAAGATGGCGGACACAAGATGGCGGACAAGATGGTGGCCAAGATAGCGGACAAGATGGCGGACAATATGGCGGACACAAGATGGCGGACAAGATGGCGGACAAGATGGCGGACAAGATGGTGGACAAGATGGTGGACAAGATGGCGGATAAAATGGCGGACAAGATGGCGGACAAGATGGCGGACAAGATGGTGGCCAAGATGGTGGACAAGATGGTGGACAAGATGGCGGACACAAGATGGCGGCCAAGATGGCGGACAAGATGGCGGATAAGATGGCGGCCAAGATGGCGGACAAGATGGCGGACAAGATGGCGGACAAGATGGCGGACACAAGATGGCGGACAAGATGGCGGACAAGATGGCGGACAAGATGACGGACGAGATGGCGGACAAGATGGCGGACACAAGATGGCGGACAAGATGGCGGATAAGATGGCGGCCAAGATGGCGGACAAGATGGCGGACAAGATGGCGGACAAGATGGCGGACACAAGATGGTGGACAAGATGGCGGACAAGATGGTGGACAAGATGATGGACAAGATGGCGGAGAAGATGGCGGACAAGATGGCGGACAAGATGGCGGACAAGATGGCGGACACAAGATGGTGGACAAGATGGCGGACAAGATGGTGGACAAGATGATGGACAAGATGGCGGAGAAGATGGCGGACAAGATGGCGGACAAGATGGCGGACAAGATGACGGACGAGATGGCGGACAAGATGGTGGCCAAGATGGCGGACAAGATGGCGGACAAGATGGCGGACAAGATGGCGGACACAAGATGGCGGCCAAGATGGCGGACAAAATGGCGGACAAGATGGTGGACAAGATGGCGCACAAGATGGCGGCCAAGATGGCGGACAATATGGCGGACACAAGATGGCGGCCAAGATGGCGGACAAGATGGCGGACAAGATGGCGGTCAAGATGGCGGACAAGATGGCGGACACAAAATGGCGGACAAGATGGCGGACAAGATGGCGGAAAAGATGGTGGCCAAGATGGCGGACAAGATGGTGGCCAAGATGGCGGACAATATGGCGGATACAAGATGGCGGACAATATGGCGGACAAGATGGTGGACAAGATGGCGGACAAGATGGCGGACAAGATGGCGGACAAAATGACGGACAAGATGGCGGCCAAGATGGCGGACGAGATGGCGGACAAGATGGCGGACACAAGATGGCGGACAAGATGGCGGACAAGATAGCGGACAAGATGGCGGCCAAGATGGCGGACAAGATGGCGGACAAGATGGCGGACAATATGGCGGACAAGATGGCGAACGAGATGGCGGTCAAGATGGCGGACAAGATGGCGGACACAAGATGGTGGACAAGATGGCGGACAAGATGGTGGACAAGATGGTGGACAAGATGGCGGACAAGATGGCGGACAAGATGGCGGACAAGATGGTGGACACAAGATGGCGGCCAAGATGGCAACCAATATGGCGGACAAGATGACGGACACAAGATGGCGGCCAAGATGGCGGACAAGATGATGGCCAAGATGGCGGACAAGATGGCGGACAAGATGGCGGTCAAGATGGCGGACAAGATGGCGGACAAGATGGCGGTCAAGATGGCGGACAAGATGGCGGACACAAAATGGCGGACAAGATGGCGGACAAGATGGCAGAAAAGATGGTGGCCAAGATGGCGGACAAGATGGCGGACAAGATGGCGGTCAAGATGGCGGACAAGATGGCGGACACAAAATGGCGGACAAGATGGCGGACAAGATGGCGGACAAGATGGTGGCCAAGATGGGGGACAAGATGGCGGCCAAGATGGCGGACAATATGGCGGACAAGATGGCGGACCACATGGCGGTCAAGATGGCGGACAAGATGGCGGACACAAAATGGCGGACAAGATGGCGGATAAGATGGCGGAAAAGATGGTGGCCAAGATGGCGGACAAGATGGTGGCCAAGATGGCGGACAATATGGCGGATACAAGATGGCGGACAATATGGCGGACAAGATGGCGGACAAGATGGCGGACACAAAATGGCGGACAAGATGGCGGACAAAATGGCGGACAAGATGGCGGCCAAGATGGCGGACGAGATGGCGGACAAGATGGCGGACACAAGATGGCGGACAAGATGGCGGACAAGATGACGGACGAGATGGCGAACAAGATGGCGGACACAAGATGGCGGTCAAGATGGCGGACAAGATGGTGGCCAAGATGGCGGACAAGATGGTGGCCAAGATGGCGGACAAAAGATGGCGGTCAAGATGGCGGACAAGATGGCGGACAAGATGGCGGACACAAGATGGCGGACAAGATGGCGGACAAGATGGCGGCCAAGATGGCGGACAAGATGGCGGATGGTGGGATGTGGTTGTTGACCCGTGGGAGGTGTGTGGTGACCTTTGGGAGGTGGGTGGTGACCCGTGGGAGGTGGGAGGTGACATGTAGGAGGTGGGTAGTGACCCGTGGGAGATGGGAGGTGACCCGTGGGAGGTGGGTGGTGATTCATGGGTGGTGGGTGGTGTCCCGTGAGAGGTGGGTGGTGGCCCGTGGGAGGTGTATGGTGACATGTTGGAGCTGGGTGATGACCCGTGGGAGGTGTGTGGTGACCCGTGGGAGGTGTGTGGTGATCCGACGGAATTGGGTGGTGACCCGTGGGAGGTGGGTGGTGTCACGTGGGAGGTGGTAGGTGACCCGTGGGAGGTGTATGGTGACCCGTGGGAGGTGTGGGAGGTGTGTGGTGACCTTTGGGAGGTGGGTGGTGACCCGTGGGAGGTGTATGGTGACCCGTGGGAGGTGGGTGGTGACATGTGGGAGGTGGGTAGTGATCCGTGGGAGATGGGAGGTGACCCGTGGGAGGTGGGTGGTGACCCGTGGGAGATGGGTGGTGACCCGTGGGAGGTTGGTGGTGACCCGTGGGAGCTGGGTGGTGACCCGTGGGAGGTGAGTGCTGACTCGTGGAAGGTGGGTTTGTGACACATGGGAGGTGGGTGGTGACCCGTGGGAGGTGGATGCTGACTCGTCGAAGTTGGGATGGTGACACGTGGGGTGAGATGACAGCTAATTGACGGCTTATTGGCATGGAGATGCATAAGAAGTTGCGCGCCATCTACCGTCATCTTGCTCGGCTGGTTCTTGAAAAACATGCTCTCCTGGTATCAGAAATTTGAGAACAGCTGGTTTTCTAAGGAATTTCGAATGGAATTGCATACGAAGTTGCGCGCCATCTACCGTCATCTTGCTCGGCTGGTACCAGGTGTCACCTCATGAAAAACATGCTCTCCTGGTTTCGGAAATCGGAAAACAGTTGGTTTTGTATGGAATTTCGTACCATCCCCCTAACTTAATTTGGGCCTATCATGCCTCCTTTGTCCATGAGGACGACCTTAAACGGTTTTTTGACATGTTCGTTCGGTGTCATTCCCATGACGTGACCAAGGGCCCAGGCTGAACTAATCCGTTGTACGACGGTAGGTTCGCCGTACCACTCATAGAGCTCATCATTGTAGCGGCTCTATTGTCCTTTCACACATACGGAGCCAAAAAACCTTCTAGGCATTTTTCTCTCGAACGCGGCTAAGAGGGTTTCGTCAGTTTTGGGCGAAGTCAATGTCTCACGGGCGTATGAAAGTACTAGAGCTGTATAAGTTCTATATACTCGCATCTTCGTTCAACTGAAAATTATTCACTAAATCTACTTTACCAACAAAAGTATTTTAACTTTCGCCATTTTTATAGATCATTTAAATCTGTTAAATCTGATAAATCTTTAAAAAAAAGTTAGTCGAAAAGGTGAATGAATAATGGGAATTAACACAAGACAACTACGCAAAAGAAAAGTTGCTAGATAAATAAACGAGCAATAGTACTGATAAATAATTTACGTACGAATTCGTTTTCTTAATAGATTACATCGATTCGCCATAGTACGATGTAATGCAAACTCTTAAACGAGCTTCTTAAGCTTTTTAAATGGACGATTAGCGAATGAATCCTTCGTTTGGGATCTAAAAACTTGAAAAAAGTCCGAAAATTGTATGGTTTTCTATTGAAATCAGGTCAAACTTTGAAGGGTCTAGGACGCGAAATAAAGAAGTTACAGGCGTTTAAAGAAAAAAAATTATTGTATAAAATTTTGACCCTAAAAACTTGAAAAAAGTCCGAAAATTGTATGGTTTTCTATTGAAATCAGGTCAAACTTTGAAGGGTCTCGGACGCAAAATAAAGAAGTTACAGGCGTTTAAAGAAAAAAAATTTTTTTGTAAAAATGTTGACCCTAAAAACTTGAAAAAAGTCCGAAAATTGTATGGTTTTCTATTGAAATCAGGTCAAACTTTGAAGGGTCTAGGACGCAAAATAAAGAAGTTACAGGCGTTTAAAGAAAAAAAAAATTTGTAAAAATTTTGACCCTAAAAACTTGAAAAAAGACCGAAAATTGTATGGTTTTCTATTGAAATCAGGTCAAACTTTGAAGGGTCTAGGACGCAAAATAAAGAAGTTACAGGCGTTTAAAGAAAAAAAAAAATTTGTAAAAATTTTGACCCTAAAAACTTGAAAAAAGACCGAAAATTGTATGGTTTTCTATTGAAATCAGGTCAAACTTTGAAGGGTCTAGGACGCAAAATAAAGAAGTTACAGGCGTTTAAAGAAAAAAAAAATTTGTAAAAATTTTGACTCTAAAAACTTGAAAAATGACCGAAAATTGTATGGTTTTCTATTGAAATCAGGTCAAACATTGAAGGGTCTAGGACGCAAAATAAAGAAGTTACAGGCGTTTAAAGAAAAAAAACATTTTTGTAAAAATTTTGACCCTAAAAACTTTAAAAAAGTCCGAAAATTGTATGGTTTTCTATTGAAATCAGGTCAAACTTTGAAGGGTCTAGGACGCAAAATAAAGAAGTTACAGGCGTTTAAAGAAAAAAAAAATTTGTAAAAATTTTGACTCTAAAAACTTGAAAAATGACCGAAAATTGTATGGTTTTCTATTGAAATCAGGTCAAACATTGAAGGGTCTAGGACGCAAAATAAAGAAGTTACAGGCGTTTAAAGAAAAAAAATTTTTTTGTAAAAATGTTGACCCTAAAAACTTGAAAAAAGTCCGAAAATTGTATGGTTTTCTATTGAAATCAGGTCAAACTTTGAAGGGTCTAGGACGCAAAATAAAGAAGTTACAGGCGTTTAAAGAAAAAAAAAATTTGTAAAAATTTTGACCCTAAAAACTTGAAAAAAGACCGAAAATTGTATGGTTTTCTATTGAAATCAGGTCAAACTTTGAAGGGTCTAGGACGCAAAATAAAGAAGTTACAGGCGTTTAAAGAAAAAAAAAAATTTGTAAAAATTTTGACCCTAAAAACTTGAAAAAAGACCGAAAATTGTATGGTTTTCTATTGAAATCAGGTCAAACTTTGAAGGGTCTAGGACGCAAAATAAAGAAGTTACAGGCGTTTAAAGAAAAAAAAAAATTTGTAAAAATTTTGACTCTAAAAACTTGAAAAATGACCGAAAATTGTATGGTTTTCTATTGAAATCAGGTCAAACATTGAAGGGTCTAGGACGCAAAATAAAGAAGTTACAGGCGTTTAAAGAAAAAAAACATTTTTGTAAAAATTTTGACCCTAAAAACTTTAAAAAAGTCCGAAAATTGTATGGTTTTCTATTGAAATCAGGTCAAACTTTGAAGGGTCTAGGACGCAAAATAAAGAAGTTACAGGCGTTTAAAGAAAAAAAAAATTTGAAAAAATTTTGACCCTAAAAACTTGATAAAAGTCCGAAAATTGTATGGTTTTCTATTGAAATCAGGTCAAACTTTGAAGGGTCTAGGACGCAAAATAAAGAAGTTACAGGCGTTTAAAGAAAAAACAAATTTCTAAAAATTTTGACTCTTAAAACTTGAAAAAAGTCCAAAAATTGTATGGTTTTCTATTGAAATCAGGTCAAACTTTGAAGGGTCTAGGACGCAAAATAAAGAAGTTACAGGCGTTTAACGAAAAAAAAAAAATTTGTAAAAATTTTGACCCTAAAAACTTGAAAAAAGACCGAAAATTGTATGGTTTTCTATTGAAATCAGATCAAACTCTGAAGGGTCTAGGACGCAAAATAAAGAAGTTACAGGCGTTTAAAGAAAAAAAAAATTTGTAAAAATTTTGACCCTAAAAACTTGAAAAAAGTCCGATAATTGTATGGTTTTCTATTGAAATCAGGTCAAACTTTGAAGGGTCTAGGATGCAAAATAAAGAAGTTACAGGCGTTTAAAGAAAAAAAAAAATTTGACCTAAAAACTTGAAAAAAGTCCGATAATTGTATGGTTTTCTATTGAAATCAGGTCAAACTTTGAATGGTCTAGGACGCAAAATAAAGAAGTTACAGGCGTTTACAGAAAAAAAAACTTTTTGTAAAAACTTTGACCCTAAAAAAATTCGACCCTAAAAACTTGCCAAAAAGTCCGAAAATTGTGTGGTTTTTTATCAAAATCAGGTCAAACTTTTAATGGTCTATGACGCAAAATAAAGAAGTAACAGGTGTTTAAAGAAACATTGGAGGATCAATCCCCTTGGAAGCCCAGGGCGGAAATATTGTTGGGGCTCCTAATTTTAAAAACGATGCAGTAGTGAAGGGGGACATGGAGGGGACATAAAACGAGACAAGGCGAAAAGCGCAGTAAGAAGGGGCCTACTCCGCCTACCGTTTGATCCGTCGATGGGCCGCCCCTAATCATTTTCTTCAAATGATCCGTCAGGGCCATCACCATTCGAATACAATATCGGAACCGGCTATGTCACCACCAACAACAGTTACCACTGTACCTGCACTCTTCTAAATGAAGCTACAATCATACATGCGCCAACTTCGAGAAGCTGCACGTGGTGGAATTTACAGCGACAGCATCCAAGGAGCACTTTGCCATCGAATTGGCTCGCTTGCTGTGCTTCCGGGATATTCGCTATGTGTTATGGCCCAACCTGATTGCAAGCGCCACGCCAGCGCCACGCCAGCGCCACTTCCTACCTCCCACGAGTCGACACCCATCTCCCACGGGTCACCACCCACCTCCAACGGGTCACCACCCATCTCCCACGGGTCACCACCCACCTACCACGGGTTACCACACACCTCCAATGGTAAAAAACCCACCTCCCACAGGTCACCACCCACCTTCCACGTGTCTTCACCCACCTTCCACGTGTCAACACCCACCTCCCACGGGTCACCACCCACCTCCCACGGGTCACCACCCACCTACCACGGTCACTAACCACCTTCAACCATCTGCATCTTGTCCACCATCTTGTCCGCCATCTTGTCCGCCATCTTGGCCGTCATCTTGTCCGCCATCTTGTCTTCCATCTTGTCCGCCATCTTGTCCGCCGTCTTGTCCGCCATCGTGTCCGCCATCTTGGCCGCCATCTTGTCCGCCATCTTGGCCGCCATCTTGGCCGCCATCTTGTCCGCCATCTTGTCCGCCATCTTGTCCGCCATCTTGGCCGCCATCTTGTCCGCCATCTTGGCCGCCATCTTGGCCGCCATCTTGTCCGCCATATTGTCCGCCATCTTGTCCGCCATCTTGTCCGCCATCTTGTGTCCGCCATCTTGTCCGTCATCTGGTCCGCCATCTTGTCCGCCATCTTGTGTCCGCCATCTTGTCCGCCATCTTGTCCGCCATCTTGTCCGCCATCTTGTGTCCGCTATCTTGTCCGCCATCTTGTCCGCCATCGTGTCCGCCATCTTGTCCGCCATCTTGTGTCCGCCATCTTGTCCGTCATCTGGTCCGCCATCTTGTCCGCCATCTTGTGTCCGCCATCTTGTCCGCCATCTTGTCCGCCATCGTGTCCGCCATCTTGTCCGCCATCTTAACCGCCATCTTGTGTCCGCCATCTTGTCCGCCATCTTGGCCGCCATCTTGTGTCCGCAATCTTGTCCGACATCTTGTCCGCCATCTTGTCCACCATCTTGTCCGCCATCTTGTGTCCACCATCTTGTCCGCCATCTTGTCCGCCATCTTGTCCGTCGTCCTGGCAGCCATCTTGTCCGCCATCTTGTCCGCCATCTTGTGTCCGTCATCTTGTCCGTCATCTGGTCCGCCATCTGGTCCGCCATCTTGTCCACCATCTTGTGTCCGCCATCTTGTCCACCATCTCGTTCGTCATCTTGTCCGCCATCTTGTGTCCGCCATATTGTCCGCCATCTTGTCCGCCATCTTGTCCGCCATCTTGTGTCCGCCATCTTGTCCGTCATTTGGTCCGCCATCTTGTCCGCCATCTTGTGTCCGCCATCTTGTCCGCCATCTTGTCCGCCATCTTGTCCGCCATCTTGTGTCCGCTATCTTGTCCGCCATCTTGTCCGCCATCTTGACCGCCATGTGGTCCGCCATCTTGTCCGCCATATTGTCCGCCATCTTGGCCGCCATCTTGTCCGCCATCTTGTGTCCGCCATCTTGTCTGCCATCTTGTCCGCCATCTTGGACGCCATCTTGTCAGCCATCTTGTCCGCCATCTTGTCCGCCATCTTGTCCGCCATCTTGTCCGCCATCTTGTCCGCCATCTTGTCCGCAATCTTGTCCGCCATCTTGTGTCCGCCATCTTGGCCGCCATCTTGTCCGCCATCTTGTCCGCCATCTTGTCCGCCATCTTATCCGCCATCTTGTCCGCCATCTTGTCCGCCATCATGTCCGCCATCTCGTCCGCCATCTTGTCCGCCATCTTAACCGCCATCTTGTGTCCGCCATCTTGTCCGCCATCTTGGCCGCCATCTTGTGTCCGCAATCTTGTCCGACATCTTGTCCGCCATCTTGTCCACCATCTTGTCCGCCATCTTGTGTCCACCATCTTGTCCGCCATCTTGTCCGCCATCTTGTCCGTCGTCCTGGCAGCCATCTTGTCCGCCATCTTGTCCGCCATCTTGTGTCCGCCATCTTGTCCGTCATCTGGTCCGCCATCTGGTCCGCCATCTTGTCCACCATCTTGTCCGCCATCTTGTCCACCATCTCGTTCGTCATCTTGTCCGCCATCTTGTGTCCGCCATCTTGTCCGCCATCTTGTCCGCCATATTGTCCGCCATCTTGGCCGCCAGCTCGTCCGTCATCTTGTCCGCCATCTTGTCCGCCATCTTGTCCGCCATCTTGTGTCCGCCATCTTGTCCGCCATCTTGGCCGCCATCTTGTCCGTCATCTTGACCGCCATCTTGTCTGCCATCTTGGCAGCCATCTTGTCCGCCATCTTGTCCGCCATCTTGTCCGCCATCTTGTGTCCGCCATCTTGGCCGCCATCTTGTCCGCCATCTTGTCCGCCATCTTGTCCGTCATCTTGTCCGCCATCTGGTCCGCCATCTTGGCCGCCATCTTGTGTCCGCCATCTTGTCCGCCGTCTTGTCCGCCATCTTGTCCGCAATCTTGTCCGCCATCTTGTGTCCGCCATATTGACCGCCATCTTGTCCGCCATATTGTCCGCCATCTTGTTCGCCATCTTGTCCGCCATCTTGTCCGCCATCTTGTCCGCCATCTTGTCCGCCATCTTATCCGCCATCTTGTCCGCCATCTTGTGCGCCATCTTGTCCGCCATCTTATCAGTCATATTGTCCGCCATCTTGTCCGCCATCTTGTGTCCGCCATCTTGTCCGCCATCTTGTCCGCCATCTTGTGTCCGCCATCTTGTCCGCCATCTTGGCCGCCATCTTGTGTCCGCCATCTTGTCCGACATCTTGGCCGTCATCTTGTACGCCATCTTGTCCGCCATCTTGTCCGCCATCTTGTCCGCCATCTTACCCGCCATCTTGGCCGCCATCTTGTCCGACATCTGGTCCGCCATTTTGTCGTTCATCTTGTCCGCCATCTTGTCCGCCATCTTGTCCGCCATATTGTCCGCCACCTTGGCCGCCATCTTGTCCGGCATCTTGTGTCCGGCATCTTGTGTCCGCCATCTTGTCCGCCATCTTGTCCGCCATCTTGGCCGCCATCTTGTCCGTCATCTTGACCTACATCTTGTTCGCCATCTTGGCAGCCATCTTGTCCGCCATCTTGTCCACCATCTTGTCCGCCATCTTGTCCGCCATCTTGTCCGCCATCTTGTCCGTCGTCCTGGCAGCCAACTTGTCCGCCATCTTGTCCGCTATCTTGTCCGCCATCTTGTGTCCGCCATCTTGTCCGTCATCTGGTCCGCCATCTTGTCCGCCATCTTGTGTCCGCCATCTTGTCCGCCATCTCGTCCGTCATCTTGTCCGCCATCTTGTCCGCCATCTTGTGTCCGCCATCTTGTTCGCCATCTTGACCGCCATCTTGGTCGCCATTTTGTCCGCCATCTTGTGTCCGCTATCTTGTCTGCCATCTTGTCCGCCATCTTGTCAGCCATCTTGTCCGCCATCTTGTCCGCCATCTTGTCCGCCATCTTGTCGGCCATCTTGTGTCCGCCATCTTATGCGCCATCTTGTGTCCGCCTTCTTGTCCGCCATCTTGTCCGCTATCTTGTCCGCCATCTTGTCCGCCATCCTGTCCGCCATCCTGTCCGCCATCTTGTCCGCCATCTTGGCCGCCATCTTGTCCGCCATCTTGTGTCCGCCATCTTTTCCGCCATCTTGTCCGCCATCTTGTCCGCCATCTTGTCCGCCATCTTGTCCGCCATCTTGGCCGCCATCTTGTCCGCCATCTTGTCCGCCATCTTGTCCGCCATCTTGTCCGCCATCTTGTGTCCGCCATCTTGTATCCGCCATCTTGTCCGCCATCTTGGCCATCATCTTGTCCGCCATCTTGTCGGCCATCTTGGCCGCCATCTTGTCCGCCATCTTGTCCGCCATCTTGTCCGCCATCTTGACCGCCATCTTGACCGCCATCTTGTCCGCCATCTTGTCCGCCATCTTGTCCGCCATCTTGTCGGCCATCTTGTGTCCGCCATCTTGGCCGCCATCTTGTCCGCCATCTTGTCCGCCATCTTGTCCGTCATCTTGTCCGCCATCTGGTCCGCCATCTTGGCCGCCATCTTGTGTCCGCCATCTTGTCCGCCGTCTTGTCCGCCATCTTGTCCGCAATCTTGTCCGCCATCTTGTGTCCGCCATATTGACCGCCATCTTGTCCGCCATATTGTCCGCCATCTTGTTCGCCATCTTGTCCGCCATCTTGTCCGCCATCTTGTCCGCCATCTTGTCCGCCATCTTATCCGCCATCTTGTCCGCCATCTTGTGCGCCATCTTGTCCGCCATCTTATCAGTCATATTGTCCGCCATCTTGTCCGCCATCTTGTGTCCGCCATCTTGTGCGCCATCTTGTGTCCGCCTTCTTGTCCGCCATCTTGTCCGCTATCTTGTCCGCCATCTTGTCCGCCATCCTGTCCGCCATCCTGTCCGCCATCTTGTCCGCCATCTTGGCCGCCATCTTGTCCGCCATCTTGTGTCCGCCATCTTTTCCGCCATCTTGTCCGCCATCTTGTCCGCCATCTTGTCCGCCATCTTGTCCGCCATCTTGGCCGCCATCTTGTCCGCCATCTTGTCCGCCATCTTGTCCGCCATCTTGTCCGCCATCTTGTGTCCGCCATCTTGTATCCGCCATCTTGTTCGCCATCTTGTCCGCCATCTTGTCCGCCATCTTGTCGGCCATCTTGGCCGCCATCTTGTCCGCCATCTTGTCCGCCATCTTGTCCGCCATCTTGACCGCCATCTTGACCGCCATCTTGTCCGCCATCTTGACCGTCATCTTGACCGCCATCTTGTCCGCCATCTTGTGTCCGCCATCTTGGCCGCCATCTTGTCCGGCATCTTGGCCGCCATCTTGTCCGCCATCTTGTCCGCCATCTTGGCCGCCATCTTGGCCGCCATTTTGGCCGCCATCTTGGCCGCTATTTTGTCCGCCATCTTGGCCGCCATCTTGTGTCCGCCATCTTGTCCGCCATCTTGTCCGCCATCTTGTCCGCCATCTTGTCCGCCATCTTGTCCGCCATCTTGTGTCCGCCATCTTGGCCGCCATCTTGTCCGCCATCTTGGCCGCCATCTTGTTCGCCATCTTGTCCGCCATCTTGTCGGCCATCTTGGCCGCCATCTTGTCCGCCATCTTGTCCGCCATCTTGTCCGCCATCTTGACCGCCATCTTGACCGCCATCTTGTCCGCCATCTTGTCCGCCATCTTGTCCGCCATCTTGTCGGCCATCTTGTGTCCGCCATCTTGGCCGCCATCTTGTCCGCCATCTTGTCCGCCATCTTGTCCGTCATCTTGTCCGCCATCTGGTCCGCCATCTTGGCCGCCATCTTGTGTCCGCCATCTTGTCCGCCGTCTTGTCCGCCATCTTGGCCGCCATCTTGGCCGCCATCTTGTCCGCCATCTTGGCCGCCATCTTGGCCGCTATTTTGTCCGCCATCTTGGCCGCCATCTTGTGTCCGCCATCTTGTCCGCCATCTTGTCCGCCATCTTGTCCGCCATCTTGTCCGCCATCTTGGCCGCCATCTTGTCCGCCATCTTGTCCGCCATCTTGTCGGCCATCTTGGCCGCCATCTTGTCCGCCATCTTGTCCGCCATCTTGTCCGCCATCTTGACCGCCATCTTGTCCGCCATCTTGTCCGCCATCTTGTCCGCCATCTTGTCCGCCATCTTGTCCGCCATCTTGTCGGCCATCTTGTGTCCGCCATCTTGGCCGCCATCTTGTCCGCCATCTTGTCCGCCATCTTGTCCGTCATCTTGTCCGCCATCTGGTCCGCCATCTTGGCCGCCATCTTGTGTCCGCCATCTTGTCCGCCGTCTTGTCCGCCATCTTGTCCGCAATCTTGTCCGCCATCTTATGTCCGCCATATTGACCGCCATCTTGTCCGCCATATTGTCCGCCATCTTGTTCGCCATCTTGTCCGCCATCTTGTCCGCCATCTTGTCCGCCATCTTGTCCGCCATCTTATCCGCCATCTTGTCCGCCATCTTGTGCGCCATCTTGTCCGCCATCTTATCAGTCATATTGTCCGCCATCTTGTCCGCCATCTTGTGTCCGCCATCTTGTGCGCCATCTTGTGTCCGCCTTCTTGTCCGCCATCTTGTCCGCTATCTTGTCCGCCATCTTGTCCGCCATCCTGTCCGCCATCCTGTCCGCCATCTTGTCCGCCATCTTGGCCGCCATCTTGTCCGCCATCTTGTGTCCGCCATCTTTTCCGCCATCTTGTCCGCCATCTTGTCCGCCATCTTGTCCGCCATCTTGTCCGCCATCTTGGCCGCCATCTTGTCCGCCATCTTGTCCGCCATCTTGTCCGCCATCTTGTCCGCCATCTTGTGTCCGCCATCTTGTATCCGCCATCTTGTTCGCCATCTTGTCCGCCATCTTGTCCGCCATCTTGTCGGCCATCTTGGCCGCCATCTTGTCCGCCATCTTGTCCGCCATCTTGTCCGCCATCTTGACCGCCATCTTGACCGCCATCTTGTCCGCCATCTTGACCGCCATCTTGACCGCCATCTTGTCCGCCATCTTGTGTCCGCCATCTTGGCCGCCATCTTGTCCGGCATCTTGGCCGCCATCTTGTCCGCCATCTTGTCCGCCATCTTGGCCGCCATCTTGGCCGCCATCTTGGCCGCCATCTTGGCCGCTATTTTGTCCGCCATCTTGGCCGCCATCTTGTGTCCGCCATCTTGTCCGCCATCTTGTCCGCCATCTTGTCCGCCATCTTGTCCGCCATCTTGTGTCCGCCATCTTGGCCGCCATCTTGTCCGCCATCTTGGCCGCCATCTTGTTCGCCATCTTGTGTCCGCCATCTTGTTGGGGTAGGGGAGGAGGGGGATGGAAGATGTCACCTCTTGAAGTACATGCTCTCCTGGTATCGGAAATCTTAAAACAGCTGGTTTGTATGAAAAGTTAGTGTATAAACATTGCATACCTTACGGCGCATTGCATTGCAAGTTAGTGTATAAACATTGCATACCTTACGGCGCAGCACCAGGAGCTACCTCTTCCGTGGATGCTCTCCTGGTACTATACATTCAAAAACTGGTAGTTTTTGAAGCAGTTTTCCGGCGGTTTTCGACCAAAATTGCTGTACTGGGTGCTATCTCTTCCGTGGATGCTCTCCTGGTATCGGAAATCTGAAAACAGCGGGTTTTTTTATGGCATTTCGTACCAGTCGACGGAAAGTTTGAGCGAAATGAAGGATGCTTTCCGTTTCATCAATCTTCCTTACATAAGCGATCGCTCTCATGGGTTTGATAATATGCAATGCAACAGTGATGGGTAAATTTATTCCACGCTGAAGGTGTCACCTCTTGAAGAACATGCTCTCCTGTTATCGGAAATCTGAAAACAATTGTGTGCGCCGCAACGGTATGGTGGTTTTTCGCTGTTGACCAGCTGATCATAAAGTATTTGGACAGTTTCTTGTGGATTTGAACGTGATTCTTCCCAGTTTTCCGAAGATATTAGATCCATAAGCTGGACCTACAATCCAGCTTTGAATAAGGAATAATCTACAAAGACAGAAATAGTATTCCAAGAACCATGAGGTTTTAATATCAAACGAAAAAGGTAGTTCCAATGATTGCTATATGATTGCATTCATATTTTATGACAATGCTAGCTATGTTGTAGTACACTGACAGATTGTGTCGGATATAACATCATTACCGGCTTGCACACTTGCAGAAATTGTGACAATCGAAATACTAAACACAATACTGTTCCGAAACACGCAGGCTGGACCACGAGTATCGCAATGGCAATTGCTGGCGAATATTGCGGAAGTGTTTTATGATCGCCTGGACGATCAATAGCATATGAAGTAAGTGGTTATCGTATATCGAAAAGTATCATCGCGTATGCACCCGGCATGGGTAATAGAAGTGGTACGTAAATGTAGATGGTGTCCGCGAAGCATTATTACAATTGAAAAACGTGTTAATTTATGTGTGCCCATCTCCATCTCCATCGAACAGTTGACTGCAGTGCGCTGGGCTGTGCACCGGGAGTGAAAGAAGGACGACGTCGGGGTGCGTGTAGTGCCAATGCCGGCCCGCCTTTGCTGCTCTCGAAACGTTGCACCACCGAGTGGAGCATTCGATGCGTTCTGGTGTGCGGTGGTGCACGTTATGCACAATTAATCGTGACTAAACATTTAGCACACACGGGCTATTAGCGTTGCATTTTATTTACGTTTTAAAACATCTCATTTTGAAACGTTCGCGTGTATGTACGTGCGCGGAGCGGTGTGACCAGATCCAAAAACAAATGCAGGAACGGAGGGTACGCTCATTAGTTTGTTGATTTACGCTTCCTGGCTTGAGTATGATGGATGTGGTGTTTTCTGCTCAATTCATCATACGGGAAGAGTGTGTTTGTTTACTATTTTCATCAAATTGATTATTTTAGTACGCATTTGGGGTAGAATAAAATTTGCTGTTTAGCAAAGATTAGCTTAAACCTTCCCCTAAGGTCATGATGTTTCGAGACGCTTTTAGTACTTGACAGCACAATAAGTGAAATATTGAATACTGGCACATTTTTCTGTAATTGTAGCAATGTTTCTTGTTAATTAGAGACTTAGTAACGATTCGATTTGTTTTTTGTTTCTTGAATATGTTGTTACAAAGAAATATTTATGCTTTAATTGAAATTGATATGATGTGTATTATTTTGCAATCTACCACAGAGAAAAGTCTTTGCAAGCTGTTAGAATCTTATACTGAAGATTATTTATAAGTGAATAAACATTCTTAGGTATGATTAACACGATTGAGTTATCATTTGAACCCAAAACGATTGTGCATTTTATTACATCACACGTAATATTTTCTACCAACGTTCTGTAGTGCACTTGGAAAATCCATGCTCTATTGCACTGGTTCGTTGGTTGGTTCGTTGGTTGAGCAGTGACGAAATTATTGCAGCAACTTTCACTTTACAATCCACACCGACACGCGCTCCACCATCGGGGAAGTGGTTTGTTTGTTTTGTGCTGGTAATTGTGTAAATAAAAATCTTCTGACGCCCACGCAAGGCGGCATCCGAAAAAAGAGCCTGCGAGCTGTTGGTGGCTAAAAATAATCTAGGCCAGATTTGCCGGTTCGCGACCTACTACCGCTGTCTGCTGTCTGTCCGGTTAGTTCGGAGTTTGAGTTTTGCGTACGTGGAACTATGTTCCGGTTGAGATTTATTTCTTCACCACAAAGGCCACGTCGCAGTGTTTCGGGTTTCGTTTCCAAGCTAAACGGTGCGAGTGGCCATCTTCGCGTTAAAATTTCCCGGAACTGTTTATTCTACAACCGTCAAGCGAGGAACGCATGCGGTAGGTCAGGCTGGGAAAAAGGGGTGGAATTCTAAAAATAGCGACATTCAACCCCCCGCCACGGTACAAGACGGCCCAAAAATTGACTGCAGTCTTCAAGTCAAACTGCATCATCGATTGATTTTCCATTCAATCTCACCATAGTAATAGGTCTCGTGTGCGCTTTTCCATTTTCCAGCTAATGACAAGTAGATGTTATGCAGTTGCTTTCAATAAACTCTTCGTTCTTCCACGCTGCAAACAATCACTTGAGATCGGTTTGATGACTTCGATGCGACGCGATTGGTTTTTCCTGTAGTTGGTGTCGTAACGAAAGACAAAAGCACTTATTTATCGATAAAACATCAATGTCACATTGGGAGGGGGTCGGATTGCTCAGAACGAATGGGTTGGAGCTAGTGCTATGAACTGGAGTTCAGTGCCGTGGAGGTTTGCGGGACTTTTTGCGCAGTGTTTTAGCTGATGCCCGTGTATATATTGCACAATAAAAAAATGACTTTTTCGTCCTTTTTCGGCTGCAACTACCTTAAGACTCTACTTGTTGCACGAAGGCTTTCAAAAGCTCGCCATCAAATTTTTAAATATCCTTCACCTTCTTTTATTCTCCTCCTCTCTCCTTTCCTTCATAATTATCCTCCTGTTTCCTTCAACTTCTATTTGTAAATAATCTTAGTTCAGTTTTATTTACTAGTTTTACTTACTTTACATCTCAAATATCTTGTTCCTATCACCCATGAAGGGCTTTTGAGCGTCTTTATCAGAATCTTGTCATGCAAGCCAGAATTAGAGCCAGAAATTCGAGGCAGAATCAGCCTTGTGTGAGTAGTGGATACAAAAATGTTCATGTTTGTAAATTTCGAAAGAAAAGCTGTAAGAAAAGTTACTATCCCGTCCATAATATTGTTAAAAATTGACTGTTTTCTCCATGAAGTATTCTAAAGTAGCCTTCATTTACTGAAGTTACCGATTTCCGAGCCAGCGGCGGATCAAACGGTAGGCGGAGTAGGCGGTCGCCTAGAGCCTCGCCGTGTTGGGGGCCCCAATAACTTTGTGCCTATTGTGCGATTTTTGAAAATTTTAAAATAAAGTTAAATTATAGCAAAAAAAAAAATTTACAAGGTAGAAAATTGATCAAAAATATCTTCCTTGGTTATATAAAACATTTTTTTCTATGTGATAAATTAAATGCAGAGAAGAATATCGACTTTGTGACTTTAAAGTATAAACGAAATTGCACCAGGACCAGGACACTAATTTTCCCGTTGATCGAGAAAAATTTCTTCGAAAACTACCTGTTTCCGAATGTATAATACCAGGAGAGCATGCACGGAAGAGGTAGCTCCTGGTACTGCGCCGTAAGGTATGCAATGTTTATACACTAACTTTGCAACCAACTTGCAACGCAATGCGCCGTAAGGTATGCAATGTTTATACACTAACCTTGCAACCAACTTGCAATGCAAGTTTGGTGCATGCAAGAAACTTGCAGCAAGATGGCGCGCAAGATGGCGCCCAACTTCGTACTTGCATGCAGCAAACTTGCATGCAAGCTTGCATGCAAGTTCTTGAAAGCAATTTCTTGCATGCAAACTTGCATGCAAGTTTGTAAGCAAGCTTGCATGCAAGTTTGTATGCAAGTTTGCATGCAAGAACTTGCATGCAAGAACTTGCATACAAGAACTTGCATACAAGAACTTGCATGCAAACTTGCATGCAAACTTGCATGCAAACTTGCATGCAAACTCGCATGCAAGAACTTGCATGCAAACTTGCATGCAAGAACTTGCATGCAAACTTGCATGCAAACTTGCATACAAACTTGCATGCAAACTTGCATACAAGAACTTGCATGCAAACTTGCATGCAAACTTGCATACAAACTTGCATGCAAACTTGCATGCAAACTTGCATACAAACTTGCATGCAAACTTGCATGCAAGTTTGCATGCAAGAATTTGCTTGCAAGAACTTGTATGCAAGTTTGCATGCAAGTTTGTTGCATGCAAGTACGAAGCCATCTTGCTGCAAGTTTCTTGCATGCACCAAACTTGCATTGCAAGTTGGTTGCAAGGTTAATGTATAAACATTGCATACCTTACGGCGCATTGCGTTGCAAGTTGGTTGCAAAGTTAGTGTATAAACATTGCATACCTTACGGCGCAGTACCAGGAGCTACCTCTTCCGTGCATGCTCTCCTGGTATTATACATTCGGGAACTGGTAGTTTTCGAAGAAATTTTTCACGACCAACGGGAAAGTTAGTATTTAAACATTGCATACCTTTCGGCGGTTTTCGAGCAAAATTGCTGTACTAGGTACTACCTCTTCCGTGGATGCTCTCCTGGTATCGGCAATCTGAAAACAGCTGGTTTTGTATGGAATTTCGTACCAGCTAATGGCGATCCAAGTAGTGGCGTTATCGTTCTCCTTAGCGCATACAAACGTTTATATATAGAGACTAGCTTACTAGGCCCGTTTACAGGGCTACGCAACAGAACTCTGAGATGTACGCAAGGGAGCTTTCTTTCCGAGACTTTGCTGGTGTTGTTACATCATGTTTGAAGTACATCTCCCTAACACCGATAATGCCGTAGCAAAATTATGGGCCCCCCTTGAAAAATTCCGCTCTGGGCCTCCAAGAAGATTGATCTTCCACTGCACATGACCTATCTCACCTGCAGTCGGTGCGTTGTTCCGGTACTGGTCAATACCTGGTATACGTGAAAGGAGACAAAGGCGCAGCTCATCGCGAAAAGACATGCGTTCATATGTATGACTGAACATCCGAGTTAGGAGATTGCGAGTGATAAATACTCGCTGCAGGACAGACAATATCGATTATGTCCACCACCAACTACTGGTGCTTGAATGTTTTGTAAAGTTAAGTTAAGATCGAAGAAGTATAACTGAGTGTTGCATGGCGAATATCCCGGAAGAACAGCGAGCGAACCAATTTGATGGCAAAGTGCTCCTTGGATGCTGTAGTTGTAAATTCCACCACGTGCAGCTTCTCGAAGTTGGCGCACGTATGGTTGTAGCTCCATTTAGAAGAGTGCAGGTAACTGGTGTTGGTGGTGATATAGCCGGTTCCATTATTGTATTCAAAGATGGTGATTTGGGGTGGCCCAGCGGCGGATCAAACGGTAGGCGGAGTAGGCCCCTTCTTACTGCGCTTTTCGACTTGTCTCATTTCAAGTCCCCTCAATGTTCCCCTTCCCTCCCTCCATCGTTTTTGAAATTAGAGGCCCCAACTATAATTTCGCCCTGGGCCTCCAAGGGGATTGATCCTCCACTGTTCCGAGCTATAAAATATTATGAATATTATTTAAGTTTTCCCAGCATAAAAGTTGTTAAAGATCTAATTAATTTGGTTATAAATTTTAATATGTTTGATTACGTTTTATTTGCTATTTATGCTTATTTTCATTTGTTCAGCAACAAATTACTTTTTATGGAAAAATTACTGGAAATTATCAATTTTTCTTGAATGTTAATGCAATGAAAAAACTCGAGCACGTTAGAGATGTTGTTTCTTCGTTTCTTTTACTGGATAATTATTTTTCGCTAAAAGAATGCGTTATCATACCAGATCTCGGCATGAAAAGTAAAGCCATGTTTCTCCAATGCTCGTGACCTACCAGGTTGAGTGACTGGTTTGGCACACTCGTGAAGTGCGGACCAGGGTGCGTTACCAGCAAGAAATTGATTAAATATACAGTTTATGTGTGTTTCGTTCCGTTTCGCTTACGTTCTTTGAAAATGGGAAAAAAAGCTCTAAGAACGAAAACAAAAAAAAAACGCTTCAACGTGGGAAACTTTAACGCGGTCTCGAACGAGGAGCTGGTACAAGGGGAGACACTCAAACCGAACCTGACCTATATGACCTGGGTGAACGTTTTTACCGTATTGCCGCATCGGTTTTGAGTGAAAGCGGAACGGAACCTGAAGCCAAATCGTCGAACTTTACGACTCGTTGGTGACGATGTCGATCAGCTAGGACGTGAAGTTTTGCTACCGCTTGGAAGTAGCAGACCTCCCATAAGCCGTATGAATTTATTTCAATTTTGATTTCCGTTTTCCATGTTCGAAGACGGAAGAACGCTGTGTGTTTGTGTGTGAAAGAAAGAGATCGAGAGCGTGAACTCTTCGGTTTTATTACCGTTGGAAAATGTGTTTTCATGTTTTGGCAACCAACACATAGTTTGACGAAGTTGTCCAGCTGTGTTTTGTAACACATTTTGGCCGGAACTACCCGCTTGTTAAAAAATAAAACTATAAGGGGAAACCCCAAAATGGGCTCGAGTATTTCCGCTGCCACACACATTTTAGTTTTGGTGCATAGCGCACAAAGCTATCTCGTTGCTTTATTGAGCAGTCATAAGGCGTGCACGGTTTGCGGCACTCACATCACGGCAAATAATTTATTGTAATTTTAATAAAAAATATGAATGTATTGAGCAGTGCAAGCAGAGCTTTACTTCCGAACTGTAAAGAAACGGAAAACGCGAGCAGATAATGGGAGCTTCGCTTTGGTGATGGACGTGATTGAAATACGTGATAGATTAAATGATAGACTTGCGGAAAGATGGGATCCCAATGGTGGAGTGCTTCGGGTTTCTTGCGGAAATATGCACGAATTTTCAATCTATCTTCGAATGGAGCACATTTCTTGTACGATAAATGATGATTGGTCTGATTTGCACAATGATTTCTGTTTTAATCGGTGCTTTTTAGATGCAATATTCAAATCCCTTTTTATTTTCTTACAAAACTACAATCACTTAGATATTGTTTAGCAATCCGGTCTGGCCGTTCCTGAGTAAATAAATTAAAAAAATAGATATTGTTTAGCCCAGTTTTGTGTTTTTAATCCGAGTACAGTTTATTTGAGTAATTTCCAACTTATGTGTGTATTTTGCTCCGCATGTTATCCAGAAAACCAACGCTTCCTTTTTTTCACGCTTTTCTCACTGACTGACGTCATTCCACGGTTCCAAACGTCAGACGGTTGTGACATCTGGATACTTTAAAAAAAATCGTTATGCCCTTTAAGAAGACATAACGAACAGATATGAATAATTTGACATTGCAGTTAAATTATGTGACTCATGACAATCTTCTTCCATCATTAAACTAAATATGTTTGGCATTCAAACTAACTCCTCCTTAACCGAGAACCAATTTTCAGAAGCTTTTTTTTCAAACCTGTTAAGCTAATTGCTACCGATTGCCCCAATACTCTCATTGACAATCCAAATTGGTTCAAATTCCCCCAACTGTTCACAACTACCCAGCGAGAGAGTGAGGGGAGTGACTTCCATGTCGAACTGTTACCTCATATCCGAATGGGCCATCGTCTCGTCTGCCATTAGCTACTGCTATTACGATTTTGCTGAACGGTCCTTATCGGCGGCAAGCTACCGTACAGTGGCTACAGTGGAAAACCGTGAACTTAATCGTTGACACAAATGACAAATGCCAAGCCAGCGATGCTGCGTTATCGTAGGAAATGCCAATACCGCCGGCCTGCGCTGGCTTTAATTGTACCCGTGGCGCTGTGAAACCGGCATTGCTCACGCCCGCTAACCTTCTCCTTGAGCACTCGATTCCGATTGCACATTTGCAGATTTGTTGCGAAACGGTTGTTGGTCGTTCCCGCATGGCCGTGGTGCGCGTTACCGTTCGGTAATGGGTCTGGTAGGAATTGCCACAAGGACGCCAGCCGGCAATCAAACGTTTGTTCAGCGATGTGATGTTAATGCACTAGTTGACTAGAATTGTAAAATCTTCGAGTGATTCAGCTTGGTATATCACACTGCAACAAACCACAACGCGTGCAGTGAAGGTTAGCATTTTTACCGATGAGTATTATTTCTTTGTAACTGAAGATCATGCAATGCAAATGATAGTACAAATTTGGATAAATAATCATTATCCCCCGTATAATCTGGCTTGGATATTCAGGGATTGAGGGTATGGGACGGTGATTGGTATGAACTTCTCCTTTACAACGTACACATTGCGGGTGCTGTGGAACATTTTCATTCCAGGAATTCATCATTTAAATTATTAGCCCTCCTTGAACTGTTTGGTTTTGTTTATGGTTTATCGCGAAATATTTATTTATGAATTTCTGAAGTTTATTTATATTGAAAAAGTCCCGTAATTAGCATGAACATTGCAGTAGATAAAATTTTCAATTATTCTATTTAATTTTCACCTTATTATTAGAAGAAAGAAACGTTCATATTTTCCACAACAACGAAGCACGTGTCACAGAGTAAAAATGCTTGACACAAATGCAAAAATAAAACTGAGAATTGAAAACAAAAATGGAATTCCGCTCGGCTCGTGTAAGGACGCTTCATTTGTTGTCGCGAACGAAACGAAGAAAAAAAAACACATGATTGAAATCAAATACTCAAGTTCCGGCGGGCCAAGGAATCCAACTATGCTGGCTCGATTATGTAACCGAATCCGAGGTGCCTGTGATTGAGTTTTGCTTCCGTTTCGGCTCGTACGGATCGATTCATTCCGGGTGCCCGGCCGGTTCGTTGCTCCACCGATGTGTGTGTGTGTGTGTTGTTCGTTGATTGCCCAGGCGTGTGTAGTGCGTGTGTGCATGCCGGTATGTGTGTGCGGAAAGAACGTACTGGCCGGAAAGATATCGATTATCGACTTCGCTTTTTTATAGTGTTTAGCCACGGTTGTGCCATGCCACGGGGGCTCTCCCCGTAATGGTAATTCCATCCCTCAAACCTAACCCTCCCTCTGCAAGCGGCTGTACTACGGGTCTTAAGCTCCCTGTACCTTTTTGCCGAAAGCAAATGGGAGTCCCAAAACGGGGTGACGATATAACATTCCGTCGGAAAATTGGAGTTGATATTGAGCGTTACCGGTGCCGAATGATTGGTGCGACGGACGTTGCAGAATATTTTGGAAAGGATGAAGCACCTTTTTTATTTGTCGAGCTCTTCCAGAGCGTATCCTGAGCGGACAAAGCGCATGAAAAGGGTTTCCGGTAGGACGAACAAAACCACCAGGCGCTGGTGGTTGGCTTTGGTTCTCATCCGTGTGAGTTTGTTGATTTTTACCTGGCTCCAAGTCCCCGTCACGGAGGGCGGTGTTGAAGCCTATTTATTTTCCGTTCCTGGTGGCAATATCGTATCGGGTGCAAGAAATAAGAATTTATTCCCCGCGAAACTGTTCCCATAAACGTGTGATAGTGATTCAGCTTATTACGCAGGCAGGGTGCTCACTCTATTGCAGAGGGTTCTTTTAGGGATGAGGGTAAAATAAGCAACACAAATTTGTTTGATCGGATAACGCAGTGCAATTCTTCAAATACAAACAAATGGGTTTTATGTTTGTGTTCAGAAAGTAAGCTGTCAACGATTAATATAATGAACTGACAAATCCATGGTTTCTTTCGTACGTGTTGCATCAGATTCATTGGCTTCTCTTTTAATTAATGCTCCAGTTGGACGATCAATATCTCGCAGTGGGTAATTGAGTTCCCATGATGTCCATCTGGGAAGTCGTACCTTCCTTGTTGGAATGAAGTTTTCATGTTTTTTTTTACCAGTTTTGGTCAATATTTAAATTATCCTAGAAATAAAATAGTTGCTTTTAAGCCATTGATGTTGCCATTGATTGAGCCATTGATTGAATAAAAAGTATGTTTTTATTAATTAAAGAAATTTTGAACCATTGTAGAGGTAAATATATGACTCATCATCAAGTATGAGGTCTTGCAACCAAATAACAATAAAATTAATAAGAATTATGAACATAAGAGTTTTATATTCACTGTAGAAATTTTGAAACTTTGAGCTCTCGTCGATGTAACTAATTCCTACATCTTCTAACTACTGTAACTAATCTAACTGTAACTAACTAACTTGTAACTAATCTTCTAATTCTTAATGCTTAATAAACCATATTTATTTACTTGTATTTTTTTTAATATTTTTGAGCTAGCAAATATTCTATTTTTCCATCGATAAACTTGGTAATTTGCATGATCGATATGCATGATTTGAATATCCCAAAATAACAACCCAAACAACTTTGACGAGTTGTCAAAGTGATGAAGAGTTGTCAATGGGCTCGGTTCTCCATACGAAACCCCGGAAATGGAAAACCCACCCTTTATCAGAACTTAATGAAATGCCAAATCATGCCCATAACCATGAAAAAAAAACACAACATAACACTGGAGCAAGTTCAACGATTTCGGATGAATTATAATCACATTTCGCTGCCCGACTCTCCCCCAAACTTCGCGCACTGCCAGTAAACGAGGGTACAAAGGCCGAAAAAATAACAACCTGCCCCAAACGACGACCGACCGCAAAGCAAAAACATGGACACGACGTTACGGGCGTTACCATAAATGGCCCACTCCCCCTCCCTGTTCGAATGGAAATTCACGACCTCGCGTCCATTCCCGCTCTTTATGATAGGTCCCGGTTGTTTTTTTTTTGACTGAGGAAGGACTTGCGTATCGGAGTGTTTGTGAGTTCTTTGGCGCGTTTCTTACCGTTCTCGTAAAGGGTCAAGGTTCCGGAGGTATTCTTCCTGCCAACGATTCGTCATCGTTCTCTGTTGCTCCCGGGAAGGAGTGGGACCTATGGGGGGTGGGTTGGTGTCAGGGAGGGAAATTATATTTTGCCCAACATGCGAACGAATCACGTGTAACGAGCCTAACGCACGCCAACAATCCGGTGCTAGTGGTGCGGAAAATCGGTGGTTATAAGAGATGCTAAAGGTGAGCCATGGTGGCAACCAGGCGCCAAATGCCCGGGAAGGTGTTAAGGGTAGGTTGATCGATGTGGTGGATTTACGGGGCCGGGAGGATTATTCCCTTATTGGGAGACATTCTGCTATAATTTGCGTGGCCTTGCGTGGTAGAGTGGAAAATTGTTGCTACACTCTAGTCTTACGTTGCAACGCTAGTTTTAAAATCACGAAAAAAAAATGAATAAAATTCCCCTTTACATGCGATAGCTTATCCCGAGACCAAATTTACCAAACTACCAGGGTAAAGGCATTTTGGACAAATAACCATCGAGAAAGAAGAAATGGAAAGCTGACATAAGGGAGGGACAAAATAAACCATTTCGTGGAAAAGCAAACAGCTGACGTAGCGTTGCGTTTGCTTTATAACGATTTTTCATACCGAGCGCCACACAGTCGCCCGCTAAAATCCATCAATTGAGTCAAACGGTTTGGGGAGAAGGAAGTTGGCCCCGAGTAGCTAAATGGTTGAATTTTCCATTGGAAAAAAACGGTATCAGAAGAACGGAAAAGACACCAGTGAAAAGTTCACAATTTGCCAGTGAAGTGCAACGGTGAGGTGCATTTTATTCGTCATTCATTCACCCGGGACCGTGCCCTTTTTGTTTTTATTTCGGACGTTAAATAATAAAAATAACATTCACCCATCCTTGCTGATCGATACAGAAATGCAACGCTTTGTGACTTCGAATATGGTTTTCGTTTTATTTTTCGAGCTATCGAATGAAGGATTCGTTATTGATGTTTTTTTCCTAGCAATTTCCTAATCAGCACAAGCAACAGTTTTCCTTGGCGTCCACGGGGTATTTTGGGGGCCGCTTCAATTTACAAGTTTTCAATTTCAGTACCGGTCCGTGCTGTCATACAAATTGGTGGGAATTAAATTTGACTACCTGCCAATCAGAAAGCTAATCGACGGTTCGTGCAAAAGTTTCCGCCATCGGGCTGGATCGGCAACTGGGGGCCGCAACATTTAATGTGGCCAGCGGGCGGCGCAACGGTGTGCCTTATAAATCAATCAGGTTCAAAATAAATAGCTATTGGTTGTTGGAACGCTGCATATGAAGGGAAATTGTAAAAAGAAATGTTCCCCAATTCAAATTAAAGAGTAGGGCATTGGCTAGGCCAATATGTTTGTTACTGGGAAGAAACATTTATTTGTTCTGCATTGTGACACGTAGCTATTAAAAAGAATATTATCAAAGGTAGATCTTCAGTACATATCTCTCTAGAATATCTCAAAAACACCGAACCATTAAGTTATGGACTGTATAATAAATACAATTTTCCAATCAAAGCTGCATAATGCACTATTCACAAACTGCACTTAAACCTTCCAACCGATCGACGTAAAACAAATACGCAGACGATAGCAATTACCTTAATCGTTAGTGTTAACCGCTTACAATAACACCAAGCGGATAACAATACATGCGCCAATTTCGTGTGTCTGTCGGTGGCGACACACTTTATCATCCGGAAGCGTGTGTCCGCTTTGTCCGCTGTTACGTGCCGCATTTGCGGTGGCCGGTTGCAAAATTTTCTCACCGCTCACGGTGGGAATGGTTTCGTTGTGGGATTTTCTCGGTTTTTTTTTTGCTTTACTTGCAAAATGGTACATGGATTTTATCATTCGCTACGTATCCTTTTTCCTGTTTCAACAAAATCGAACTGCACAGGATGTGGCAATCAAGAAACAGTGCTACTCGCTTGCCGCTTTACCGCCGGTGCGACGGAGGACTTAATTTAATAACACACGTTAACATTTGTCCGTCCCACCGTCTACACCGCACCGAACTCAAGCACGGTGCTCGAGAACGCTCCAAAGCAATTAAAAGTCCCAGCGTTGTCAAAATCGATATTTATTTTGGGACCAGCGTTCGTACGCTTCCGTACGCCATGGGATGAAAGCTCCGGGTCTGTGATCTGGGATGGGATTAGGATTTTTTTTGGTATTTATTTTAAGATAGATCTAAACCCCAACATGCATGAACACATTCGTCGGTAGATCGCTCAGTTGGTTGGCTGGAATGGATGAAACTGAATAGAACTGTTCGCATGGTTTATTGCCCTCTCTTCTAATACTCCCTTTTGACAGACGAGTCCACTGCTTATTGAAGATGTAAATTTAAAATTCGATTTGTAGTCACGTACGTACACGTACGACTAGTTGCAATTATTTTGTAGCCTCTAGCTCAAAACCTTGAAGTTCGAAACAATACTAGGGAAATGTGTAACTTTCTCACACAAATCAAGTAGACAAAGAGAAGAGAAAAGGAGCGACCATTTAATCAATCACTTTGAACCAGATTTGATTTAAAGCACGAGGAACTGAGGCAACCGTAGTGCAAAATGTTCGTGTGACGCTCTGGGGTGTAAATTATTGCTCACAGAAACGAAAACTTTCATGCCGGTGCTCACAGTACAAACGCAAATTTGTTCACCTGCGATGTAGCTGGGATGGCGTTTGAAGGGATATTAATCCGTGAAAGCAACACATAGACCAGAGGGCATCCAATATTCGCTTTAAGCGTGAGGTGAGAGTGAATTAAGGGTGGTTAATTAAAATGCATAGTGGATGAATATTTTGCTGGGGATTTCATTAATGGATGTAAATGTTTACAAATAGGCTGGGCTCTTTTTAAGGAGATTTATTTGAGTTACAAACATTTTTTTATTGTAAAAAATCTCTGATAATACTTGTAAATAAAAATACCCGATGAAGAATATTCCGAAGGGTAAAACAATTGTCAAAATACAAAGCATTATTTTATTTACGTTTAAATCATGTTTACTACAATTCAACTGTTGTTCTCATATTAAAAAATATGTTAAAACTTTTTAGATTTGCTTTGAAATGAATATTTTAAATTCAATCCCATTCAAATTCACTGAATCGATTTTTTTTACCAACAACGATATCTTTTAAAAAATTCGAACCAAAAATAAAATAGAAGAATTCTTTTTGCAACCTTCACAGATGGTAACACACACCCGTACACACTGAAAAACAGTTCCTGTAACGTTGAAAGGAACGCATTAAGCAACATTTGAAACGTTACAAACGTCAAAGTTGTTCTACTTCTTGCCCAAGTTTCCATCCCAATTTCCGAAAGTAAAACAGCAGGAAAAAAACCGTTTCCACACGGGCGAATGAATAGATGGAACGATAAAACTGAACCCCCCAGCTGCACCCTTCCATGGTTGCCACGGGGCCAGAAAGGACAGGCGTTGATAGTTTGTGTTACTTTTCAATAGTTTTTACACCAACGGACCGATCCTTCCTTACGACCGAACCGATTCGCAAAATGTTTCCGCTTTTATGTGCCTTTCCCCACCGTCATCCCGTTCGGGCTCCATCGTCCGCACACGCATACGGGACGGGGGAAGTGCGAAAAAAACCGGGTTCTGTTTTATCGAATCGATTCTAGAAGATGCAACTGCGCGAACGTTTACAGTTCGATATTCCACTCTTTGTAACATGTGCTGAACTCGAACAGGGTTGTTTTTTCTGGTGTTATTTCCTTCATTCGCGATTGTTTTCTCTCCTGTGAATCGTTAATATTTTATAGCTGCGCTGCTAGAAGACAAATAACGTTGCCGGTAAAAACAGAACAAAACACCAAACGCACACCAGCCACCACTCCGCCCAGTGGGGTAGTGGAAAAGCTTTAGCAGATGCAAAAAGCTTCCTTAGCCTGACACCAAAGTCACTTTTCTTTCTGCAACGGTACGGCACGGACAACAATCAACAAGCCGTGCCGCTTCCCCAGCCGCGAAGTAGTCGCCGCGTGTCGCACATTTTTCCGATTCACTCTCTTTCACGGTGCACCGGAATGCCGGTTGCCTGCATGTGTATCGGTGTGCTTTCGGCAACAATCATATGCGGCAGATCGGTTCACTTGTGCTGCTCACCGTTTAACCCTTGCCCCATCCAGGGCCTCGTATATGGGGCTGGGAACAGGGAAGTAGGAGTGAAAGCAAGTGGGGAGGGGGTATCATCACACTGGGGTGCATGCGCCATGTTGTCGCAATTCGCATTTTTCCGACGGCGCGTGCTGTAATGTCAAACAGTGAGTGATTTTCTCCCCTCGATAACGAATCTCGCACACATTCGCTCACATTCTCCTCACAGCGATGGCTCTCATTTTCACCGGTGAGTTACCCTTTGTTTCGATTTTCCACTAGTCTGCCGATGATCAGTGAAGGTACGGTGCGGTGAGAAATGCGAGAGACGTACAAACAGATGAAGTACAATTCTCTCCACTGCATACAGCGCCCTCTGCACGCAATGGGGAGAAGCAATAGACAGAAAATGTTTGGCATGAAGCTAATTTCGCGACACATTTTATTTGCTTCCCCATCATGTTTCACCCGTACGCTATACACTCTCTGCGCCACTCACCACGTGCCACTCACCACGTGAGTGAGAGAAGGGATGAGTGCATGTTCGTCTCGATCGAGCGCCGCAGAACTCTTTTCGCGATCTCGTCATTTTTTGCAGTTACTTGCCAGCGCATTCGACCGTTACCCTCAGTGCGTTGCGGATTTTCACCGGAAAAACATCCACCGTCCGTGCTGGTACACGCGGAACATTAGTCGCTGTCGAAGTTGGTCGAATGTTTCCGTGTGAGTAAAAGGCTATTCTGCATGTACAACGTTCGCGCTGTTTTTTCCAACGGTGTGGCAATACTGTGGGCTAGTACTAAATCTATCATGTTTTTTTTGCGGTGAAATGTGTCGAGCACAGTGTTGTAGTGCATCGTAATTTTTTCCCCACCGAAATCGGCTACTCCTCCATCAAACATCCTGTGTTTTTCGTGGGTTACCATCGGCATTTGTCGGTGAAAACCCGAGGCAAGGACCCGCTACCAACGGCCAAAACCTTTGGATGTTACTGGCTCGTTACTGACCGACACTCGCTCAGTCGGCCGAAGGAACTCGTTGCAGGCGTTCGTAGTATGCGCAACCAACGGTAGCCAACGTGTCCTACTGGCGGTGGGAAAACGCGTGTGTACGTGTGGTTTTGTGTGTTTGTGTGTGTGTACACGGTGCATGAAAAGAATGAAACGGGAGAACAAAGATCTACCGATCCAGAACCAGTTATGCAGCATTGTAGTGGTTCTTGTCTAAAAGCACTTTTTCTTGCTATTGTTGTTTGAAGTGAAAGCTAAGGAACCTCGGCCACAGTGAAGCACGAAAATTGGGGATACAATGTGATCGGAATTGGAATAAAAATTGTCCCTTGTGCCCTAAGGAGACGATTATTTTAACCAGCACATTCGGGGTACCTGATCGAGTAACTTCAAAATGACAGCAAGACTGATACTGCTACGGTATTGTGTGTTTGTGAGGGGAAACGAGTTTCAAGAATTACATAATTTGCTGCAAGAAGATGTGTGAACGAGACACAAATAACTGCAATTTGATACTTGTGGCACTGGTCAGAGACGTAGAACGTTGCTTGTTTTTTATAAACATTATGAATAGTGCATAAAATAGACAAACATTATTCTAATTTACGACAATAGTATAATTTTTTAGAAATGTCGTTAATGTTCATACGCAATGAGCACAGCAATTGTTTTCTGTATATCAGCTTCGCGAATTGTACAATTTTATGTATTTGCTTTACAAAATGGTTCACAAGTTTTCATATGTTTTAGCTTATAAACTAAGGAATTAAGCAAATGTACAAAATTTATAACTTTCTTATACATTTCAAACAATTTGTGCATTAAATTTGTGGAACAAATTCGATGTTTTTTTTTTATATTTGTTGATCGTAGTTTTTATTCCTTTTCGAAACCGTTAATAGATATTTATAGCAAAGTAATAAAAAATGGAAACGTACTACTGTACTACTTCTTAATTATCTGTAATACCACAAATACCTCTTAATTTGATTACAAATGACTGGAAATTGCTATGAAGACTACTTTATATAAAGATAAAGTTTACATTTTTGTATAAGGTTTATTCTAGGATAAATTAGCCGACTATTTGTATAGTATAATTTAGATTTCAAACGTTTTAAATTGAATTGCATAGCTTTTTGGCTTCTTTATTTCGTTATACGATTTATGTATTTTTTCATTAAATGTTTGGTGAATGAATCAGAGAATAAAAAGTGATTTGAATACTTTTTTTTGCTAAAATTTCAATTTTTAAACCATCATTCAATCATTCGTGCATTTGCAGTACATTAAACACAATCCTCACTGTATGGTAGCGTCAAGGATCGTGCAGGGTGATACAATTCCAAGTTAGACATTTGGTCACACGCTTCAACCAACAACTCCGTTCCGTGTGTTCTCTTTGGGGGGCCAGCGACGACAAACGCAGCCGAACAACAGCAACGACAGTAAAGGGGGGCATTGCAAATCGAAAAGTTGGGAAGAAAATTGAAAAGCCGCAAACCACAGCGGTCGAAGTTGGCCTTTGCTTTTCGCAACTGCAACAAAAAAACACCTCCCGTGCAGCCGAATGTGAATTTTCGGCAGATACCGGTGTGTGACTAGTGTGTGACGATCTGTGCATGTGTTTGTGTAGCTGTGTGCGAGTGTACGTGCGCACGGTGCATATGTGTGTAGGTATGTTTCAAAGCATCCGTTTTGGTCGTGCCTTCTGGATGGCCAACACTGTGTGAGTGTGCGTGTGTGTTTGTGTGTGCGTCCCTGCTCGGTTGGGGGTATTTGTTGTGTAAGGCTTCGGTTGTAGTGAATTTTTCTCGGTGATTGCTCAGTATCGGAAGCCGAAAAAGTTCGCACCACCAGCAAGCGTGTGAGACACCGAGATCCAAGCGGTTTAACGAATTAGAAGACGAGTGATAGTTTCCCTTAAAAAGTGAAATATTTGCAATTCAGCTTATGTGTGTGCATGCACGATCACGAACGAAATCGTAAATAAAATGTCCTAACCGTTAACCGATCGCGTATGTGAGTGAACGAGAGAGAGAGCAAGAGCGTTAGTGCAAAGTGGCGTAGAAAAATATTCTAAGTAAAACGCACTTAGAACGGAAACGGGCAGTAGCATCCGGTATAAATCGATACGCTAGGTACGCTCAGTTGGAGCAAGCGAGACAGCAAACGATCCCGCTCACGAAAGTTTGGAAAGGTTTTCCCAACATCAGGCGCACCGGTGCGAGTGTGTGAACTTGGTTAAAAGCGAGAGAGCGGAAACGAGTAAGAAAACAGAGCCAACTAGGATTGCACTTTTTCCCATGCCGATGTGCAGCTAGTGGAAGAATAGTTTTGGGAAGGCGAGTCCTTTTATTTTTCTTTGGTCCGCTGTTTGTGTTTCTGTTTGTGATTGTGGACAGTGTTTAGTGGTTGCCCTTGCGAAGTTGCGACCGTGCAGGTTCCGTTTCCGGGCCATTTGTGTGTGTATGTGTTTTGGTGTTTTGCAATTGCTAGAGGGTTGACCATTGAGAATTAGAAAGAAGAGTTGTAAGCCCGCTTGGAAGTAGACACGGCTGTCGGGGTAACGAACTGTGGCGCTTTGACACGACACCTAAGGGGACCAATTTGAAGTCCGATCGAATGCAGAACACGTAAGTATTAAAGTTGTTTTAGTGTTCTAAATAAATGATAAAAACGAGATGATAAAGATTGCTATATTCGACTAAATCATGGTACCTTAAATAACCCTCAATTTACCCTTAAACTCCAAAGGTGGTTGCTTCACATTGAGTTGTATGGTTTTGTTAAGGTTTTTAATTTAGCTTCACTTTGCTTCACCGTATATCCCTCTCAACCAAAAAGGGAAATGAGAACCTTATTTTAATGAGAATCATGAAAATTAACAAATGTATGAAAGCACCGAAGTAACGATCGTGCTTTACATGTACAACCTCTTCCCTTCTCTCAACACCCGTCACTCAGGTATTTAAGCATCACAATAAAATAAGAATGGGTGACATTTAGATTCCCCCCCCCCCCCCCAACCGACTTTCGATTCCCCTGCCCAATATTCATATTCACGACCACGAAGCAGGGGCTGTAATGAAAAACCCAACGTCCAACGTGTGACGGGATTGGCGAAGCCGTACGCCATTAAAATGTCGCATCGCAGCTACTTCGCGTGCGACACCACACCATGCCACGCATGTGAATGTCAATAATTAAAAAAAAACATCAACAACAAAAATAACATACAACCAGTGAAATGGGAGTATTTCCTCCCGTGGTGCCTGGTGCGTCTCACACACCTAGCGCTAATGTTCGCTTGCACGTATGTGCGAATTTTCCGCTAAGCTGTGTGTGGTGAGCGTTGCAACATCCCGAAGAAAAAGAGAGGAGGAGCAAAATGACAGAGAAAACAAGCTAGCTGACGGAAAATAAATAAAATCAAATTAACTCATACACTTAATCCGATTTGTCGAGTTTGGAAGTTGGATCTCTTCTTTTTGGGGGATGAACATACGGGTTGGATGTTTCCGTGTACGTCGGTACCATCGAAAACTAACAGCACGGTGTGTGCATTATGGTGCAACCAACACGATTGAGGTGTGTGAAGCGGATGTCAACGTTGCTTTCGATGGAACGAGGGACAAATTGGAAGTTTGTTTAAAAAGCGGGGCTGTATTGTTTAACTGTATTTTACAGAAAACGAGAAGAAAATACGAAGTGTTCAAAAATTTCACAAAGACATCCTGATCAGAGCTTTAAAACTAAGAGGAAAAACATTCAAATATACACTGCTGACAATGGACAGTAAGTCTAATGCAAACAATTTGCTTACTGCCACCCAAGAAAATCCCTGAGAATCGTTTAAAGCTTGGAGAATCCTAGTCAGTGGAGAGGGTGAAAACAAATGTAGAACAGTTGTTTCGATGCCCCCAAGGATTAGGCATTGTATCGATTTAACTGCATTTAGATGTCAGCCGCACCTGCTTAAGTTGCACTCACACTACCCCGTCACCTGGGTTCAATTGCTAGCGTGTGTCAAGGGATTAGGGTAAAGGTACGGTCTAGGGTGGACATGCTTTCACCTTCGCAAATCGGATTAGTTCCAGGTGATTTATGAAAGAGTCTTACACGCTTCTTATCTTACGGATCAGTTCGGATTGGATGCAATTGAATTAAATCGTTCGACTGTGCACTTTGCTTACCCGGTGGCAGTAGAACTGCACCGGTGGTTGCCCGAGTTTAAGCTGGCCCTGGGGGAAAGGCGAGTCGATTACTTGCATTGATCATCACCACAAGGGGCTTTGGCTTGTTCATCATTCCGTATCTTTCGAACAGCGATTTAGCTAATGTAATGGAAAAAAAGCCCTCGCTTTAGTACAATCTTCACCCACCGTCTCTGCTCAGCACGCCTCACTTGGGTTGGCATTCGGGCTCCCGGTTTGGCAGTGGTTTGGCAGCAACAGTTACCGTGGCACGAGATGGCACCAACGCAACGCAACAGTTATTTATGTTTATTTTAACCACGCAACAAACGCCGGCCCTGGCACGAACCATCCCCCGTTCGGATGCATTCAGACGACGCCTTTTGTTCACACTACAGGCTTGCGCGCTCGTATATGTGTGTGTTTTGGGTGAGTGTTTTGCGCTGTTGCACCAAATGCACACTATTTTTGCATACACGCCCGGTGCATAACGTGTCGAAACTATCAAGGGCGAGTTTCGTTGTAAGGTGGGAAAGAATGCTAAGGTCCTTTTCTTCCACCGGGCTTTTCACGGCCACGCCAACGACCAACGACGGCGATGAGCGGTGCATGTGGCACGGTAGAGAGCGGGGGCAGGCAGAAAGAAAGTACGTTTCGAAACAGTGACCGTATTCACAAACCGCTGCCCTAGGCAGGAAGGGATTACAACATATTAAAGCGTTGTTTTATTCTCGACCGCAGTTAGCGATGCCAAGGGCCAAATTTGAGACGCCCGGTAGACGGATTTGTTTTAGGTGAAGGACGGTGCAGGTGGTGCATTGAGGGAGGAAGCAGGAGAGCGGGTAAAGGGGAGGAATCTTACAGCAATTAAAATAAGTGCATAATGATGGTACAAAGTGCGGTTAAGCTATTTGAAATGAATGGATTGGAGAGGGTGCTTTATGGGTTATGTAGTGTTTAAGATAAGACACGGTTTAATAGAAGATAGCATAAAGAGCCCCCCCGTTCACCGTTTGGAGAAGGAAGTGTCTTCAAACGAACGTGAATAAGCAATACGGCCTGGCCGTTTTTCTTGAACTAAATAAATAAATGTCACGATTTGTTGTCCCTAATCCACACAAAATTCGAATAAAGGGAACTTGTTTTCATATACAAGCGAAAATTCATTTTTTAATAACAAAAATATGTGACATCGCGACAAAAATTGATGACGTAGAGACAACATTTAACGGCAACGACTGTAAAGCGTATTTGTACCACAAAGTTAAAGGGAAACAGGGGAAAAAATAAATGTCTTTTTTATTTGATATAGTTATACGAAGTTCCCTAGGTTTGGCTCAGCATATCAGCTGATTTTGAAACTATTTTGTAAGCTGCTAAATTCAAATCAAACGGCATACGTTCGTTGCATCGATATTGGAATAAAAAGCCAGGAGTGATTAGAAGTGTTTCCCAGATTTCACGATCCACTGGGAACACACGGAAACAACACACATAACGTGTATTATGTATTGTCATTGGCCAATATTCTCAGGACAAAATCTCAACAAATAAAAGCACTCAATTCATTTGCCGTGTAGCCTGAAATAAATATTTATTATTTAAGACATAATCAAATGGGTTGTGAAAAGAAATGCTTCTTAGACGAAACCAAATACCAGCAGGGAGCATTTCTTCGCAGTGCGCTTCAAAGCGTACACAAAGGATACTATTACTCAAACACTTTATTTCTCTCCGTCTCACAATAATCCGTACGAGCATTTGATAGTTTATGTACCCGTCGAATGTTCTGCCGGTGGGACACACGAATGCGAAAACAGTTCAAATTTCGCTTCCTTGAAGCAATAAAAAAGTAAGCACACACACACACACATACACACGCGCGCATACACTTTGGTTCCATCGCTGAAAGCTCGCTATGCACCGAAATGGGATCAAATTTTCGAGTGGAAAAGCTTTTCGAGCGCGTTTTGCTCTTCCGATACGCAACCATGTGCGACCGCGGGTAAAATCAATGTGCGCGATACGGGATACGGCGGCTGTGTCGACAGCCAGCTGCGACCGTATGAAATATTCAAAGCCGAAACTCGTCTGATGCTTCGCGTTCGAACGTCTCAGAATGTTTACACCATTAAGCGGATTTTCTTCGCAAACGCCAACCATTGCGCTGGGCCGGACGGCGGGATAGTGTGAATGTGGTGCAAAAATGAGCGGGCAGTGTGATGGTTGGCTGGAAGAAGAGCTGGAAGCGGCAGGATAAAATAGTCCTTTGTCGCCTGCCGATCCGAATCGTCTTTACATCCGCGTCGTCTGTATGTTTCCCGACGGTACGGTGGCGATGTTTGAAAAGGAAAGGGCAAGCATGAACGCCCCGAAATCACAGCACTTCCCGAGCACAACAGCATCCTTTTATGCATTTAAATGGGCCATGGTAAAGGCATGATAGTATTTGGTCCGGAGCGATTCCGACAATACAGGGGTCATCAAGTGGCGTTTTTCTTACTGGAAAAAGTTGTGATAAACTTTAGCTGCTGGTGTGGTAGCCTCAATGTGCCAATCTCAAGTCAAGCGTTCTGCGAAACTTTGTGAAAATTTGTTCATTTAACTCAGTTTCTTTTATTTCAGTTTTAATTTGTACAATAGATTGAACGGTACCTTTTTATGCCTCTGTTGGGTTTTTTACATTTTAAAGTTCATTGATGCCAAGAGTTTTGATTAAATAGATGATTTTAGGAGTGAGAATGTATTATCAACATTAGAAAGACGCTTTTTATTTATGGATACTTTATACGTAATTTCAACGAGAGATCTACTTACGGACAGGTATGTTTTAATATTTATTCAAGTTCATACTTAAAAGTAGATGTGTTACAGTCTTCCATCAGTAATAAAAAATAATTGTTTAACATCAATAATTAACAGGATTAAAATAAAGCAAACCAGTAGAAATGGCTGGACCCATCGATATGGTGTTCAATTTGATTAAACCCACGACATTCAAACTTTATTTTTGGAACTAAATCGAATGGATCCATCATTTATATCTTTCTGGTCTTTCAATTAAATTAAGAAGAACTTTAATAAAACATTGACACTAGATTCAGCTCTTTGATATCGTTTTTTAGAGTAGCCATCAATAAAAATCTGATCAAAATCAATTAAATTTCTATGAATCTATGAAAGCGGCTCAGGACACGGTCAAACCCAACGGTCACTCGGTTATGATTTGGTCTTCTACAGCTTTACAGGCTTCTTACCATGATCTAGAACCGCCAAAACCGAGCAAATAATTCAGCATTACCGATACAGATACACGCATCGCCTTCTTCCCACTAGCTGGTATGCGCGAAAATATGCGTTTCAAAAATGCCGTAACAGAGCGGCTGCAAGCACACCGTTATCTACCCTCACACCAACAGACAGGCAAACCTAGGACAAATGTCCGGGTGTGGAGGGACAATCGAAATCGGCTTGAAGTTGACATATTTCCGTTTGTTTAACCATTTTGCTAAGCTATTTGATCTTGGCTGTAGTGGTCTTGGCATCGCTGGTCGATACGGGCGGACCGATGGTTGTGTGTTTTTTTTCTATGCCTACCTTTTTCCCCTTCTTTTTCGACCACTGACACCAACGTGCGGCGAAACAAGGCTTAGATTTATTTTTATATACACTTGGTTACGTTTCGTTTCGCGCGCTCCACGTTGTTTTTATTAGCGGCTATATATTTCTCGCTCGCTCTATTTCTCTCGCACTCTCTTATTATTATACTTACTGGCTAAGTTAATGGTAGAAAAAGTAAGTCAATTTGCTACACCAGACCGATGAGACGGTGCACGAAACGGGTGGCAAAATGAAACATTTATTCTAATGGAGACGCATGGTACCGTTCGCTTCTGCACCGAACGATGGAGACGCCTGGTATTTCAGCTGGCAGGCTATGAGTGTTACACTTACACGATCCACATGGCTTGGAAGAGCAAGAAGAAAAAACAACCCCACGTTTGAACAAATTCATGTCTAGCCTGTGGTGCGAATGTGGATGGAAAGGGAGATACAGCAGCACCATGACAGTGGATATGGTTTTCTGACTGGGGCCGACTTCGAGACCCGGTGTAATCATAATTCATCGATAATGATACTTATTTTCGGTGCAATACCGTCCACCGTCTGCGTTGCGCCATGGACGAAATGTGGCGAAAAATAATGATTCCGAGACATAACGTAAAATACAACGACCCTGCCCGTCCAATTGATGTCTAGCAAACGGTGTTTTCACGAAACATCACAAATTTTGGCAATGTTTTCCATTTGCTTCGTTGAATGAAACTAAGAGGAATCGAAATGCTATCCGTTCGTATGATTCGCTTTTGAATGATTTTAGTTTCACACATATCATGTTAAATTGGGTTCATTAAACATTTTTTTGTAAAGGGAAAATAAATTTCTTTACATATATTTCTACTTATTTTAACATATTCTTTCAAAGTATATCCTTTAAAGGTTTTGCGTTTTTTGGTTACTGACGATGTTAATCTTTACTGTTTTCTAAGAAAGAAAAACCAGCTCCGGAAGAGCAAAACATTTTCTCGGTTTCGTCGAATGCGTTTGAATGTTTAACATTGTGGAACGAAAATTGTAAAATAATACATTGAACCGGAAATGCTTATCCGATTCCGCTTGAGCTCTGAGAAGATGAATATGGAAACGAGACCTTCGTTCGTTCGTGTTTTTCTTTTTATAACGAACGACATTTGACTGACAGTGTTTTATCCTTCGGATCAAATTGGGGAAAACGTTCCTTGACTGTTCATTTGTGGGTTTTTTTTGCCCCCCTTTCGATTTCATCTCGCCTTTGTGTGCAATTTGAATAAAAACGAGCCACAACATTAGTTTACATGTTTATGTTTCAGACAGCCCGCTCGTGTGAACACAAATACACACTCAAAGCGCCACGTAATTCAATATCTTTTTTTCTTGCATTCGTATCAGTATGTGGAATACGGTCGAATCGAATTACATACCAATTCCCGAGCGCAGAAAGCGAGCCTCCGAAAATTCGTTTCGGTAGTTTGCATTCTAAAATCGGTAGGAACAAAGGAGCAGCAAAAATGTCCATTTTCCAAGAATCGCTTGCGTAACAGTTGCGTCGTGAACCGTGGCGTGTTGAGTGGCTCGTTGTTCGGAGGCACGAACCCACACGCGAACAAATGCAACGGATGGACCACTGTAGGACATCATCAACCGCTCGTGCTGCTGGTAGTTGTAAGTCTAGGGCCCACACTCACGTTCACGTGCGGCCATCCAGCGTCCATTGTGTGCAACCCTGAACGAAAGGACCATGAATTGCTATGTAACGATGCAAAGGGTGTATGAGAAACCCACCAGCGGTGAGGCACTCCAACCATCGAGTTGGCGGGCATGTGCGGGTGACTCTATAAAATTCCATCACCAACTTCGGAGATTGAGTTGCCAACGTTTCGACAGGGATGATGTGGAAAGCTTGCCCGCCGGAAGAACAAAGAGCATTAAAACTAGGGAGCGTTGCTTGAAAGCGTCACCGGCCAACCGAGAACGTCCGATGTGCTCCCAAAGCTCATGGATGACTCATGGTTTCGCTATCTGCACAACTCCATCACGGGAGTACATTTCCGAGATCCGGTTGGCATCGGGGTCCGGGTTGTTGTAGCGAATTTTTGGCCACATACTTTCGAAACCGGCCCGACCCTTCCGATGCTTGTTGCGTTTGTTGGGGCCCATCGTGCACCATAAACCGTACCCATGGCCATTGGTGCTGAGTATGTGAAAATGATTTCAGTGTTTCGGGCAACGGTGGATGGATGGATGGATGCGGAAATTATTTGAACAAAGAAGTTTTTTTTTTGCCGGGCGCTGCATTTATCAGTCAACGAATCAGCAAGCCAATCGACGGTTTGCTGCTCGTCAGTGAAACAAAGCGCTCGAAAGTTTTCTTTTTGGCGTAGCTTAGTCCACTTAACCTTAACTGATTATTATGGAATTAAGTTTTCAGCGCGAAGTAGTAACGGTTGATTGTGAGTATATGTTTGGAAAGGGGGTAGTTTGAGCCAACCATAAAATGATCTGGAACAGTGATATTGGAGAGAAAACGGTCATTTGCATTGTAACTTTCAACGATGATTCGAAAATGCTGGAAGCATTCCTAGGAAAGATAAATGTTATATAAAGAAACAAATATTTGGAATCCGAATTTGACTTTGAATTTTGATTTATGAATTCCAAATTTGAATTTTATTTGATTGCAAAAGTTTAGTTGAAGAGATTTGCGATAATGTGATTAACCTCAAACGGATAATTATTACAAAGGGCCTGTTTTTCAAATAAACTTTTTAAAACTGAGAAACAAATGATCATGAGATATTAAAGTTTAGCAACTTTTTTCGTACATTAAATTCACAAATATCCTTCACTGAGTTTCCTGAATAACTGACAACACATACATAACAAATATTACATTTATATTGAAAACTAGATGTACACACAGTTCCCGAAATACATTGTACCTTTTACAAGCGAAATTGGCGTTACACGGATCGCGGAATTCGTAAAATAAATTAGATTATTAGAACTGAAACCTCAGGAATCAAGGTAAACAATTGGTCATAACTATTTCGAATTCCATTAGCTACATGGAAAGCTTAACAAATATAACTTATTCTATTTCGTACTAAGGCTTATATGAGGCTCATTTCAATAGGAGAAAAAAATGGATACGACTGACTATCCAGCTACAAAGCCACAGAAAGCCCGAAAGGGCTGTACTAAACCTCTTGAGGTTTTTGCGTCGATAAAGAAGAAGAAGAAGAAGTCGCATATTTAATTACTAGACTCGCAAGACAACAATACAAAGAATTTGATCCATATTCTGTTTAAAATCCAACGTTCTGTCGGAGGGGTTGTAATTTTGGTATATTGAAGCCTTGCAATGGGAAAATAATGTAAGTTGAAATTGCCTGCTGTTATGGTGAAAAAATATTGTTTTGAATATGTGTGTATTGTTTTGTTACAAAAAGTCGTTTGAAATGTTGAATAATGTAAGGAGAAAGCCAACTATGTAGCATTGAAATATAAACCAGATGTGCCGATGCTACATGGAGACGCCTGGTGTTTCGTACTACCGAACGAGAAAAAGTTGGAAGAAAATCAATTACGAATGGGACGTATGGAACTGATGTTGTGTTTTAAATTAAATTTGTTTTTTTGAAACAATTTCCGTAGCATGTACGCATTATACTACCATTGAAACCATCGTGAAGCACGAGGATTCGTCATTATCGGAAATTCTAGATATTTGGTTAAAAATACGCGTGTATTTCGGGCACAATTTTGCAAATTCGCGCAATTTGAGTTTTGGATTTAGATATCACAAAACAACGTTCGGTTCAGTTAACTTTAATAAGCTAATAATTTAAGCGCTTCATTATATGCCATAAAATTGCTTCAACCCCTTTTTAGACGCTGCCAGTCGCATTGCAATAACTAAGGCAACTTTATTGTTCATTAAGCGTAACCTTATGCCTTTTCGTTAATCCGTGTTGAAAAGCAAATTTAAAGCCGGTATGACATATTTCCTGGAATTATTACAAAATTCTCTCGGTGTCTCGGTGAGAAATACGAGATATTAAACATCTTAACGGGCACTCACCGAGTCACCGATCGTTCCTAAATTCCCTTTCCCAATGCGATGCAATATGATCCACGACAAGTATGTGTGTGAGTCTGTGTGTGTAATTTTAATTTTCCCTTTACGACATCGTTATGTGCCGCTATCGTTCGCGTTAGCTCGAAAATGTAACGCAGTAGTTTGACGTGTCTAAACGACTTGCGATTCGGTTTTATACTTCTTGTCCTGCGGTGTGCTCTGTTTAACTGGCGCCTGCCAACACATACCGCTCATCGCTGTCACGAGCTTTCCATCGGCCGTTTTAAATACTACATGAAGGCGGTAGCAACTCGCCAGGGGCATGCAAAAAACGGGTTGCCCTGGGAATGCCGGGTCGCCGGAAAATTGCTATTGAAAATTTAATGGGTGCATTAGTTTTTATGCGTTATTGATTAGCGATTAAGGGTGCGAAACTCGTTCGACGTTTCTGACTCCCAGCAGAAAGGCTCGCATGTTCACGTGTGTGAGTGTGTGTGATTCTGCAACGCATTTCCGCAACGTATGGTCGTTCAAATGATTCGTACGATGCTCGAGCAATCGATACTGGGCATCATGTAGATCGAGCACAGGAAATTGCATCAACATCGTTTGATAATAGGTGGTAGCGGGGGAAAAAAAGGGTGTTGGGGTTGATGTTGTTGTATTTTGTTGTATTTTTCCCGAAAAATGCATCCACCGTTGGGATATCACCGACATGTCGAAAGGGTCGTGATGCAAGATCGAAAGGAAAAATCAATTTCGATTATCTTGCTCGTTTCACGGATTGGTAATTGCAGATGCATCTGGAATTCGTTTATTTTTCTCTCCCCGGTGAACGCTGGTGATTGTAGCGTGTGGCGTGATGGACAAGCGTTTTGATTAGATTTGATCGAATTTGCAACAATTTGCATGTTCGTAGTGGGGATTCCTTGAAGGAGGATATGATTATGATCAGGACATAACAACCATTATTAAATAAAGATATAATTCATATTCCTAATTTCGTTAATGATTCCGTGCAATAAAGTTTAAAGGCATAATTTAAAGTGACATTATTTTAGTAACATGTTTTTAAAAACAGATTTCTATTCTATTTCAAAACCAGAAGCCAAGCGCCTCGCTAAATTGAGCGAAATGGCGAACGTTTACATTAATCAAGTACGCATTTAGATACCTCCCGATAACCTCTTCCTAGCTTGTTTAAATGTTTGATAAAGTCGTTTGCCTTCCGACGATAAACTTGTTCGATAAAGTTGGCTTCCGACTGCTCAATTCTCTTATCGAGCAACCCAGCATCATCGCAGACGATGGTACGGAATGTTTCACCCCTCCCCATCGCATCGCAACAACTCCCCATGAGCGAACGAGAGAACCGGGCAACAAACAGTCGGTTGAAAAATAAACACAAACCCAAACCGGCTTCTGGTGGGATAATTCCAATCTTGCGTTCTTGCGCCACCAATCCCATCCCACAGCACAACAAAGACCGGTCCACCGAAGTGGCTTAGTCTGAATGTTGATTAAAAGGCCCACCGAGCGGAACGGCATAAATGGAGTTTATGCTCTCTGTAGATACCTTTTTTCCATAAATTATCTTTCATCCCTCAAGGGGACATCACTGGGAACGGGGGATGGATGATGCTGCGCTGTGGGGAACGGGGTGCCAAACGCCCGGGTGCTTCGCGTTTGCCACGATGCGTGCAAATTGGATGAATGTGTATCTGTTTCTACTCGCGCCGTACAACGTTGCAACGCGGGAATGAGTGGCGAACCGGATGGGTAGCATTTTAAAGGATGTCTTGGATTATGTACAAATTATGTTGCGTTTTACGGTTTTTTACGCTGCTTCAACTGCGGCGTGGTTTGAAATTTTCATCCACGATTAATGCTTTGTTTTTCACGCGCGCAAAGAAAAATACTTTACTTTAGGGCGTGTAAAGTAATGGTTAATGTTGCAACAAGCAAACCAAGGATATGAAGTAATACACAATAGATTTTCCATTTACACAAATTTAACATTGTCATAACATAAAAAACCAGCTTACATTGATTGGACAAGACCGGAATATTGAAATGTTTTATATTGCTATGGAAAAATTAAATTATTATAAAATTAAGAAAATTAATGTCTTTACTCCACAAAACACAATTAATGTTGTTTAACTAATAAAATGGTAGCATAATGCGTACATGCAACGGAAATTGTTTCAAAAAGCAAATTTAATTTAAAACACAACATCAGTTCTATACGTCCCATTCGTAATTGATTTTCTTCCAACTTTTTCTCGTTCGGTAGTACGAAACACCAGGCGTCTCCATGTAACATCGGCACATCTGGTGTTAGTATTTATTTACCTTCTATTCTGTCCCTCGGCGAGGTACTCATGCTTTCACTGGGAAGTTGATTCTTTGCCAAGTTGAAGAAAAAGTAAATACAGCCTGGTCGGAATACATTTTTCACAATTGCTACCCACATTGTTATTTTTCCGTACCGTTCTGGAGCTATTGCTTTTTGTTTCCCTTTTTTGCCCTTTGTTTTTTTTAAATGTTTTACCATTGTTTGTTCCCGATTGTCATTGAATGTTTTAAATTGCTGTTTTGCTGGGTCGACGTGTTCGTGAGAAGAGTTGAATTTTTCACTGATGACATTGTTTACCCAACACTGCGGTCTAGTTTCAAACATGTGAAACACGTGTAATGTGAGCAATTATTAGTATCTGTGAGAGTAAATTTAACCATGCTACAGTAGGATAAGCGGTGTGCATCAAACGGTTCTCAATCATTCTTTTTTTTTTCTAAAACAAAACAAAAAGTACAAAAAACATAACCCCATGTTGAACATCGATTTAATAACTTCTGCTTGCCGTCAGAAAAGAAAACTGTCATTCGTGCTTAATTTCCACGAAACAACAGTGCACGGAACCCCTTTCTTTACGGCGTACCGAAACCGGGGCGCTTCCCCGCTCTCTCCTCTCGTTTTCTAACCTAAAATAACTCCACAAGGCCACATTAACCGACAACCGAAGGTGCCGGTACCGTTGGCACTTCCAGCAGATTAAAAAAAACCCGACACACGAACCGGTGACAGAAAATTGATTCGCTCAATCAATCATAGACGGCCTCCAACATGGAACGGGTTGTAGTTCCCTTGTGTGTGTATGTGTGTGTGTGTGTGTGCTTGTGTTCACCCGTGCTGTTGGTTGTCTATTTTGGAGCCAAAGCCGAGGAAAACTAGCTTGTTGACATGTGTTTTTCTTCGACTGGCCTCGTCAGCCGTTTTTCTTTGGCAACGGACCCTCCTCCGTTGCACGTGTGCCCTCTCTCTCTCTTTCTCTCACGGGGTTCGAGTTCGTGTCGAGGAAGGTTTTCACGCCTTCCTCATTTATGGATGACGATCAGGCATCAGGCTGATGATGATGTCCACGCGAACGATCATATCGTTCCGGCACGGCCATATGATGCATTCGACGTAGTGAAGGGTTAAGCGTCGAGGGATTTGCTTTTAGATAACATATGTGGAAAAGAAAAACAGCTCGTTTAATGTTTTAGGATTGGTATTTTTTTTATTGTCTTAGTTCGATGCCATCTGATCGTTTATAAATAATACATTAACATTTTTCGGCAATAAAATAATGCTGTTTGCAACATTTCTCGCTCATCACTGGCCAGGTGACGCTAAAAGTGAAAATATTTTAAAACAACTCAAACGGTAGGTCATGCGCATCTGGGCCAACATTATACTCGCGAGTATTGGGCTAGGGGTTTGCTAATGGAGGGTGAAGTCGCGAGGGAGTGTCGCAAAAATTTATATTTAAATTTCATCCGTCCACCACCGCGTGCGCGCGCCCAGTCACCCAAAAAGACTGTAAACGTGTGTTGACTGTTACGGTGTGTGTGTGTGTGTGCATGTGTGAATACTTTTTTATCATTTTCTGCTGGTTTATATTAAAGCAGACGGGTACTCGAATTGCCTACATGTGGCCTTCTATACCTCTCCCCGCGACAGTATTCATTCTCATAAATCCACCACCTGCCTGGCTTTCGCCTGGCCCACACCAATGGGACACACACCGGCTGATGACACGCCGCTACTTGCTGCTCTCAATTGTGTGTGCACGATGCCGTGTGAAATATTTAAAATCACCAACCTGCCATTGCTGCGAAAGTGGCCACCAAAAAAAAAAGCAAGTGTGCAGCGGTGGATCAAAACCAAGTGGGGGATGGGGGTGGGTACGCTTTACCCCATCAACGGTGCACAAAGAAGAAAAAAACAACAACAGGCGACTCATGAAACAGGGCCAATGCTAATGAAAATGCTGCTCACTGAAACTGAACCGACAACTGTGTGCAGAAACAAACACAATTGAACGAAACTACACAAAAAAAAAACACAGCATTACATACGAACGGGAAACACACGCAAAAAAGCAGGATTGTCGGGGAAAAAACCCTTGCCTCGTTTGCCAAAATAAAGACAAGACAAAAAAGTCGAACACGATGCAATGGCACGAAATCCCATCGCAGCTGCAGTCGGCGTTCCTGCACTCATTAATGAATGCCTTTCGGATGCATTCGCAAATATGGGTTAACGCGGGGTTTTGGGGTGTTTTTTTTTTTTCACCGTTTGTTCTGTTCGCCTGTGTTCCTTTCATTCCCCGTGAAGCTTTTTCTTCCAATCGTCCTATGATGACGATGCAATAATATTCCCTCCTATCCCTTGTTCTTTAAACCGGTGTTTCGGGATAATTTCACCTCTTACACGTCCGCCGGTTTACTCTTTATCTCCCTTGTATACAAAGGATCCGAAGCAGATAAATGGAATATCCGGCATCCGGATACTTGTTGTTTGTGTGCTCTGTGTGCAGCATGAATCGTAATTATCTCTTTGAGTGGAAAATTTATATCAATTACGGGAGAAACTGTACGTGACTGGAGGTATGATATTGGTTTTAATGGTGTACTCTACCGAATGCTTGTCATACATGGTAGTTAATGTGTCGCGGTGGTAGCATACTAGTATGAAAAGTATATAAAAAAACACTACTGAACTCTTTAAAGCGAATGCTTCGCTTTCATGAATAAATAAGACATTAAATTTCACGAACTAAATTACATCAAGGACATTTGGAATTTTCAAAACTAGTGTAACAAAATTGTGGGTGATTTCCATTCAACTGCTTTTACCATCTTTTAGCATATTCATTAATGGCTCTTAGACAAAGGAAATGATTCTACCTGAGACAAATTTTAATCATAACCCGTTTTATTTGTCCATTTTCTTTCCCACTCTTCGTCTTGCTGTCTTGAATCTCCAATTTAATATCGATTCTCTGCTTTTTTATACTTTCGGCTTGCTTCTTTCGGGGTACATTTTATACTAAATTTTCTATTTTCTTTTTAATTTCTTTTTCTCTTTCTTTCGTTGTCTTTTAACAGTCTCAGTAAGTTTTATTATACAATTTATTTTCTTAACATTTATTTATAGTTTAATATGTTTGTAGTTGTACTTAGTGTTTTTTTTTTAAATTTTAATTATTTATTTATTTATTTATTTATTTATTTATTTATTTATTTATTTATTGATTTATTTATTTATTTATTTATTTTTATTTCCATTAGAACGGCTTTCGCCGTATTATCGACACCGTAGTGGAGGGGTTTACAATTTTACAAGGCATTTTTTCCTTGCAATTTGCCTTATCCCGGGCATACTCGGTTGAGTTTGTAGTTTATTACATTTATTTTATTTTTCTGAATAGTTTATATTTCATTTTCTTATTGAACTAGAAAACTTATATAAATTGCTATTTAAAATTACTATATTACTACTATTTTTACTGAAGACTACTAGCAAGACAATTATAACTTATATTATTTGTTTTCTGCAGTGTGAAACACTTTAAATCATAACGAATACAGTGATCAAATATTGTACGTTTGTTACCACTGTCACACGCCAAACTTTTTAATGGCATAAAAATCTCCCAAAAACCTTTTGCAACACCATTCGCAGCCTGTTTTGCCATCTTCTATTCCGAGGGTCGAAAAGAAGCTATCATAATAAAGGAAACAAACATAATTCAAAACACTTACCGTCGTTAAGGAAAATTGTACGAACGCCACCGCCACACACGTTCGCCGATTTGACGAGTCGTCCGGTCCCTGGCTGTTTTCGATTCACCTTTTGTTTCCCTAGCGGCCTTCCACGTTACAACCAGCCCAGGGTGTTATGTTTTCAATCATTCTTCATGAATAAAACATTTCCTGTCCCTTTTGGGTCGGAAAGGTGTGTCCGGTGTAACTCCCAAAGGAACACAGAAGTACACACACACATACCCACATACACGTAGAAACGCCCTTTAAGGACACCGGAGGTAATGCTGTCTTTAGGTAGCTGGAAGCGAAATCTCACGACATTCACGATTCCGGATGGACAAGCGACAGCGTATCTGCCGTCAGCTGTCCCGGCGCACGGCGCTCAGATAGGATAAATCACACGGGAGCATGTGTAACCGGTGAGGCAAGCAGGAACTGTCATCCAGAAAAATATGACCACACCATCAGCCGAAAATTTGTCACCGAGTGGCCCGGCTAATGAGGACATGTGCCTGGGAAAATGTACGTCCGGCCAGAGGAAAAAAAAATCCCTGAAAGTTCACAAACCAAGGGGTCGATAGGGTACATGAATCACTTCAGTGCTCCTGGTGCCTCTGGGTGACCGTGGTACGAGTGCGGCACGGGAAGGGAAGGGAGCGGTTTTTCCGTGACAAAGTTTTCCATTTTCATCGAGGCACCCATTGAATCTCTCACTCTGCGGTGCTTTTGCCTCCGTTCGACGATTGCCCGTGGAATGGCCTTCCGGCGGGTGACGGTGAGAAAAAAAAATGATGCGATTAAATGAGTCGGGCGTATCTGGTAAGAATTTTCCAACCAAAAGTGGTTAGAACATGAGAAACAAAACCGGAGGAGAAAAAAGCTTCGAAATTGACCAGAATGGTGGACGAACAAAGGAGAACGCTCGAACCTTGCAACGTTTATATTACCGTGTTCATTATCTTTCATGATGTTGTTGGGTGAGAGTGAGAGTTGTACACGAGAACAGCAAGACTAATGTAGGGTTGTGGCCAGCTTGTTCAAACGGGGCGTAGAGACATTTAGATTAAAGGTAATTTCACTACCATTGTCTTTCGCTTGTCTATGTACAAACTAAAATTTAATAATCAATTTGAGTTGTTCTTAAAATGATATGAATCAAAAGGCTCTTCATTTCTTTTCTGGAAATCGGAATCTTGCTTTAAATCATTGCATTTATTGAACGCCACATGAGCAAGATAATTAAAAGATAGCTTACCATAAATAAATTCCTGCTCCAGATTAAACTATTGGCTCGGCTGCGGGTACGAGAGCTATGCAACATTCCTGTACTTACTCACACGAACATGCATCCCGTAGGCAACCCAATACTTTCCGCATATGCAGTGCTTCATAGCCACAAGAGAAAAAAAAAGGGATCACATAAATTGTCCCCACCCGGCATTGTTCCGTTCTCTGCACTCATAAATGTCAAGTCGAGGTGCTCTGCATGCAAGATAAGAATATGGTTTACTCGATAAAGAACAGAACAAAAACACCCGCCCGAGCACGAGAAACGAAGAAAAGCATCAAGGCAATTACCATAAAAAAGCTTCTTCCGTTTCAACAAAGAAACCGAACGTAAAAAAAAAACAACACCAACAAAGAAAAGTCTGGACAATGTTTAGTCCAATTAAATTAAATGCATATCATATCGTGTTGGAAATAAATTTGCTCCCCCCTACGAAAGCTCCACGAACACGCTGGCGCAGAAATTTATTAGCTGGAAGTAAAGCAAAAAGCTTCATTTCTTTTTTGTTTGGCCGGTATGACAGTGGACACTGCATGTGTCGCTCAGTTTTCGTACATTGTTTATCCGCAAGGCCATCGCCAAGCGGTTGCAATTATGTGCCGTACAAATTCAAGGTTTATAGAACAGTATTTTTATCCCTGGCAAAGGTCATGCGGCAGTTTTGGTTGGAGAGAGTGAGGTGGGGAGGGGGTTCTGCAAAAAGACAAGCGTGCTTCGCTGCTCGTGCTGGAACTATATAGGGAAGGTCCTCCATTCCTATACTTAGCAACCGTAACCATACCTAAACGTACAGCAATCCGTTGCTACGTTATTACGGCGACGAGAGCGAAATGGTTCATTCGATATTTATTATTAATTACACCGTCGTTCCACATGTTGAGGGGCCGTTCTGTGATTGGATTACGAGCACCGCAGTGCACCGGCTGCACACAGATGTACGGTGCGTTTTGTTAATTTGCATTTATGGCCACGTGCTGTTGGAATTATGGGTAGCCCGCCAGGTCTTAACACTATCATCAGCTGTGGAGTGCCCGCCCGGTAGACGGTAGTCCGTCTTCCGGCGGCTCGGTTCCCGTTTCCGGGTATCGTTCCGCGTGCGGCGTCCTTGTTGCTGCCACACCGCACGATGGTGTGGAATAATCGTCGGATCTTACTATGCAACTACCGTGCACCACGATTAAACACACGCACACCCGGGCTCCCGGTGTGAGTTGGTAAAAAATTGAATTATTTCGATCAACCTTTCGGTATTTGCTTCGTTTCGGTCCAACCGGTGGTAACCGACTTTCTGAGCACCAACCGCTGCTAACGAGAAATCGAAAGAGTGTGCTAGAACTCTGGCGGGCCCTCGCAGGAAGGTACGCCCTGCTTCGTATGCTTTCGTTTTTCATCGGTGCAGAAAAAGTGTAGGTATTTTCTGCTCTTCCTTGCCTGTGTTATGGGACGATAACACGAACTAATCGTAAATTTGTAGCAGCACTACGGTCCTACGGTTCAACCCAGTTATGCTAAGCCGGGCTGCCATGCCTCGACCTGAGAGCTTCTTCTGTACCGAATTAGACTAGTCCCGTACAACCCGGGGTAAAGGGAACGGCCCTGTTTCTTTAACCGTGACATAGTCGAAAGTTCGTGCAAGTGGGAAAGCCACCGAGCAGTAATAATTTCCCTTACCCACAACCCCAAAAGGTAACCCCAAATGCCGTGCAAATGCAGTTAGACATTGAATCCTGGTTGATGGTTAGGGTTAACGTGGGATTACCCGTCGTTCCGTTGAAACACATGCACAGCGAGGCAGGATTTGTACTAAAGTTGGAAAAAGGGGAAAACGGGATTCTTTTTTCGTACGGGGCTCTTAGAACGGCACGTACAAAAGGAGGTGCCTGGGAAAGGAAAGGCCCCGACCGTAAGACAATCGGACTGGCTGGAGCCAAGTTTTGCGGCAGTAGCTGGCGTCTGGTTTCGGGCCCCTAAAATCAATATGCCCACAACGATGGTGCCTTGAAATAGTGCCACATTCCGGAACGTGTCCTTAGCACATACATACTTGCCATCCGTTGCGGTTGACCTAAACGCAGGGAGATTAGTTTCGGGTGCAGGGTTTCACCTTTCGTGCTGACGAAAGAAGCGTTAAATGATATATTCTTCGTCATTGTTTGTAGATTATTTTTTGTTGAAACGATTCGTTTTGAAATACAAACTATCTACATGCAAACGTGGTCTACCCACTGATACAAGTGGTGATACTTTCAAGCCCATTATTAGCGTTGACATTGACATACTCACGCAGCACGATTTATGCGAACAACTGGCTATGAAACTATTACTTTCGTTACACATGCAATTTGTTTGTGCTGTTCTAGCATACGGATACGGGAAGGGACGATTTTCTCAGTAGGTACACCTAGTTGGCACCCGGTACACTTTGCGTGATCGTACTGACCTCGACCCATAAAAATTTGAAACAGGCAAATTTGATGCTGAGCGAAAGGTGACACAACAAGACCCACGATGTACCTTGAATTGGGTGACATGTACATGACAATAATGAGATAGTATCACGCTTTCACTAGCGTGTTATTTGAACCAAAATTATACCCTGCAAGGTTACGTGAAACATGCATTTAATTTATCTAATTTATTATGTGTGTTTTTATTTTTAATCTTGTGCCGTTGTACAAAAATCTCGCCAACAAAGAAGCAAAAGATTTACATTTTGTAATAATCATCTTCAAAATCCCAAACTGGTTGTACGAGATATAATAAGGCTACAATGAAATGCGCTTTTCTGTTTCAATCCATCATTTTTTCGTACTGAGACGTTCCGTTTTAGGTTCCCTAGAAATAATGCTCCAGCGGGGAGTAGGATTTAAGATGGAGAAACGTCCGAGTACGCGCTTGCTTTTAGAATTATGATTATGAGTTTCGTTGTTTCTTGTGCCCACTTCGGTGCAGCCGTACTTTATTCCCCATTTTAATGCGTTACATTGCCTGTACAATCCCTTTGGTTGCGGTCCTCGGTGGGTTGTTAAAATTTTACACCCCACCAGTATGGTGCGACGTGCCCGGTCTTCGGCTGGTGGGACGATCCATTTATTTAACAATTTACGAAAAATGATAAAACAAAATGGAAGTATGTTTTTTTAACTTTGCCATATTTTTATTTACTTATTTCATTCCATGTAACCAATTTTGCAGTATTATCAAACTTTTCCATAAATTTTATTATTTTTAATGAATTGATGGAGTTTGATCGACACGTTAACTAACTCTCCTGATTTTATCTTATTAAAAAAACATTAATAAAAAAGCAATCCTTAAATATGTTAAGCTTGCTTAAGATGATCTATGTTAGTAAGAGGATAAATCATTCTATTTTCATAAATTTTCCTTAAGTTTTCTTTTTATTTTCCTTTCCTTTATTAAATGCTGCTTAATATTGCGCTGCCCCAAAATCAATTTAATGTTTCATAAAATCATTCATCTTCACGCATCCTTAAATGATTAACTTTTCTGTGGTGAACAATCTTTTTTTTTTTTTCTTTTGCCTTTCCGCCATTATCCGGTACATGAATCACAACCTTAAGGTTGATTTATAAACTTTTCTGTTTCACCATGTTCACCTGTTCTGTGGTGTGTCCAGGAACTTTTCGATTCCCTCATCAAAGCCGCCTAGTGCGGGCGAAAACTTTGCAGTGTCTTTCAAATTTCAAAGAACACTCGTACCAAAATGATGCTCGTTAGCTGCTATCTTCAGCGATGGCGCTGATTCGCTGCTCGGAACCACAATTAAGAAAGTACATTACAGACGAAGAAAAAATTACACGCACACGCGGGAGGGATGGTACATGTCAGCAAGGTCCTTCGGAGTGAGGCGAACAGATGAGCAGCAGCAAGAAAAATGGACAGCACATTGAAAGGGAGGATGTGCACCAAAGTGAAGAAAAAAAAATTGTGGACAAAGCAACAATAAACAAGAAATATTCTGTACACCAAGGACCCAGGGATGGTCTTTTTTTCCATGTGCCATCTCGAGCGAAGGTTTTATTTCATTATTATTTTTTACGAAGCTCAAACGCTAGATTGCACAAATGTGCCCGGGCTCTGGATGAAGCAAAACCGGAGCAGGAAGCAATAAGAACAAACCAACAGCACGGCACAGAGCAGAATAGTGAAAGTGCTCGAATGAGTGGTGCTACATAAAAGTCCTTTCTTGCACCGGGTATTAGATTTACCCCCCCTGGAGCGAATGATGAACAGGAACCGGATCAACTGCACCACCATCACCACCACCACCACACACCTTCCCATTCTCGCTTCCCTATCGACAGTATGTATCCGTTTTTTTTTGTTTCGTCTCGACGCTCCACAAACATGTGCCCGGTACCACCCACAAGAAGCGATATAATGAAATATATACAAAAGCTTCTCTCATTCATATTTTAACCATCCTCGCACCTTCACGGCTACAGGTTTCGGGATCTTGCCTTTTATTTTCGTACCCGACTTTCCACCTAAAACCTTCACAGCGGAAAAGGCAAACAACCGTTCGTTTCGGCAAACTGTTTGTTCTAAAAGTCCACAGGCTTTGCTGGGTGGTAGCGAAGTGTTCGGGGTGCAAATGATCATAACTGAGATGAAGGGCGAAAAGATGATTTGCCACACCTCCCCAAGGTTGAACCAAACGCACAGTGGAGTTGAGGCGCTTTTTTTTTTTGCTTTATTCCTTCCAATTGCGTTAAGGGAAACGTGAGGGTTTGCTGCAAGACCAGCTAGTGTATATTGCACATTACGACCTACACGACGCACGGCAGGCGGACAAGGCTTGCCGGCATTACGAAGATACACGTCGTCCGGTGATGTACACCTCAACTCCCTCCCCACCGAAAGTTCACCAAAAATGGCTGCCTGCCAAAAGCTGTCGATTGCACCATTGTTCTAGAACCTTAGTGCCTAGTGCCTTCCTGACGGAGCCTTCCAGAGCATAGAGATGCCCAAAATATGTGACACCGATACCGGACACGCAAACCAAACCCACAACGCACCGGGACGTCATGGTCGGTGTGGATGAAAGTTAAATGTGCAAACATTATTATCTCTCCCAACCTGATGGGCATGATTCTTGGAGTGGGCACGGGTGGTCCTTTCGGGAAAGGTCTCCCGATCCCTTGGATCACTTGGAGCGGTTGAACCGAAAAATGGCTTCCCTGTACCATGAGTGGCCAACTTCTTCAAGTATTCACACCTCCCGGCGGGTGGAAGATCGCTCGCTTTTTAATGATGAATTGTTAGAAAACACGTCCAAATCCCACATTCCATTACCACGATGTACGTGGGACGGGCAGGGCGGTTCGGTGGTACAGCTGTGGGACAACGCCTGGGCAAATAATTATGGGAACACATTTTGCTGCGCCGTGCCGTCCGTGTATGTGTCTGCCGGCAGTTGCCTTCCGGTCTTACAGGTCCTCGGACAATCGCTTCCAATTTAACGTTGGTTGTTGGCTCGGTGCAACATCTTCATCGTAATTACGAGCCTACACTCGTGTGGTGGTGTGGCGTAGGCATGGCCGCATCGCATCGCAAACCATGCGACGTGCAACAGGAACATGAACGGAGAAAGATATGAAGCATCTCGCACAAGAGGAACTTTTCGAGAGTAATTACCGGCAGTGTTTACATTGGGTTTCGAGGTTCGCCAGGATAACGTTTTCGCTTGCAGAAGAGCGGTTTTTTTCTTCTTTTTGCTGATGCTTTATTTTATCCAAAATCATTTTTTCTCCTTCATACCGTTTGTTTTGCATCCAACACCCTGCTGTGTGGTATTACTTTGTGTCGGTGTGTATGTGTCTCTTGTGTGTCTGATTTATTTAATGCTCCGTATCGCACAACACGAATCCGTTAACGATGGTGTCTCTGTGTTTTTTTTTCTGCATTCATTTCTTTGCAGATATGCACGGCCCAGTTGCAAGCGCGTTGTTTCGGTAAGATGGCCAAGCGTGACACATTTGCCTTCACCGTAGGATTTACTTGTTGGTTTAGGTATAATAATGCTTTCGCTTCGTGTAATTGCAAAACTTTTGTGAATTATTATCTCATTGTTTCGTTACCGATATCGGAGGGTTGCGCGCTTTTCATTTGCATAAGATGCGTTAAAAGCGCAGTGTGCTTTGTAGTTTGTTTTTCACAGTACGGTTTAAGAATTTGCATTTGGCGTTTTACTGATTTTATTACAAAACCTTTAGCTTCAAATATCCGACGGCTTCTGTTGGTCTCGAACAAATGTTAAATGCTTCCTGAGATAACATCTCTCAAATTCAACTCAAGGATAAGGCTGATACGCCAGCTTACAATACTAAAGCCAACTGTTTGGGTTGGTTATTTTCTTCAAGAATTTGATAAATTTGCCTGAGGCTCAGTGTTTTTCGCACGAAACAATCGACAATAGATTTGAAATTATAATCAGGTGCACATTAAGCCTTGCAGGTGGTAAAGAAAGTCAATGCAATAATTTCAAATGCAGCTCCGATCATTACATTGATCCTAATTTCCGAATTGATTTGCTTTATTTAAACGTTGGTATTTAATTATAATCCTGATTTATAGAATTACTTTTCCCATAATAAAGAAATCTATTCTGGTCTGTTGTTTTCTTTATGATGTTCGATGATTTGGTAATTGATTCACTTGTTCGTTCAGCTTAAAAATTCTTAGAACTCAAAAGCAAAGCAAGAAAGAAGTTGTAATTAAATGAGTTTTAAATAGTTATGTTTTGATTTTTGTGTAAAAGGATTCCTACTGGTTCCATTCATCCACCTAGGCATATTGGACAACCAAAAACATATTGCATATTAATTGAAAAGAATCATCATACTTCTATGTTGCTTCGCATAGATAAATAAAATAACTTAAATGTTTTTCATACGACGGATTTTATCTATATTTTCAATATTTTGATCCCCATTTTCCATATACCCTATTTGAACGATAATAAAACCATAAAAATCATAAAAGCTTTTGTGTTGATAAGCTTGTCAATCCCTCCTACCTGTTGCTATCGCACAAAGCTCTAAGCTTTCAACACCGAATGAAAAAGATGGTCAGTCAAACAAACGAACATAAAAAAAGCTAATCCCTCACGAAAATGATCAAACAATGCGTATCCCTTTTCCTGGGCCGCATTATTGCGGCAGACACGCTTCAAACTGAAGTCTGCCAGCTTTCTCGACACATGATTGATGGTAAGGAAGCAATAAGTCAACCATGACACTGCGTCTATGAGTGGTGTGGCTATGAAACCGCATCGAGACGAGTAACAATTTCTTCGAAACATAACCTTCCCGAAAAAGCAAAGCGTTCCCTCTACAGCGTACAGCCAATATCATCTTCACGCATGACAAGACCGAAAGTGACAAATGTTGTGGCTTTATAGTTCGGTAGCCGAACGACATGATGAATAGGTTAAGGTTAGAGCCATTTATCAAGTTTGCTCCAGTGTTTGGTTAAATAATTGCATAATTGAAGTGAAAAGTGTCACAATTTAGCGCTCCGAAGAGCTACTAGCTTGTAGATTTAAAATATGCATTTTGATTGTCATAACTGATCTTGTAGACATTGATTTATGCATAATCAAGCGATTTCTCTCGATGCTCTGTCCATAAATCAATTATGATTCTTTTCAAACCCATGCTATTTAAAATCGAATTTTTGACATCAATACAACAGTCTCATCTATTTTAGTCGTAAGAATAGAATTACAGATTAATCCTAATTGTAAAAAAGCGATACAAAACGGTCCATCAATGATGTACATGGTGGGCATTCAATTATGGAAGTTTCTCAATACTCAATACTCGATATGGCAAGTTCTGTGCTAGATTATTCATGGACGAAACATCGATAATGCTCTTTCAAACTGCGTCAATGCCAGATAAAACTCTAACCATCAAACTCAGGCTCGCTGCGGCGCGAGGTGCAGGTCAATGATGGTGCAGTTTCAGGTGAATTTAAACGTATGAAGTTCGCGTCCATGCCTCGGGACGATCCTTTCAGTAGTTCGGCACAGTAGTGTTGAATGTCGGTAGCCAACGCTTTAAGTTGTCCTTCGGTGTGTGTGATGACGGTAGCGAAGGTGTTCTGTGGCTCGTTTAGATTACTTCGGTCGTATCGCTGATGCCTGAAGCGGATGGCAATTAAGTTTTATGGAAGCTATCCATTGAATTATTAACTCACACGTACAGGGTCCCTGGAAGGTATCATCCCCAGTTCGTGGTACGGTGAGATGGGCTGGAGATCGATTAAATCTCTTGTAAGGCTTACGAGTACGAGGTGCATAGAAAAAGTTTTGGTTTTGTCATGACACTAGGAGGGTTTATTACTAACCTCGCAGAAGTTTAAAATTGATGCATGAATATGGCAACGTCTAAAATCGTTTTAATAGAAATGAAGCAATTTAATTGTAAAATAAATTAAACGAAATCCTTTCCAATACACACTCCCTCCAATACATTCTTGATGTAAGTCAATAATCCATTCTTTTTTTTGTGTCTCTCTGTGGCATGTCATTGTGATACTCCTTGGCACTTTTAACAATCCACAAAGGATGTGACAGCAGCATTCTCGAACGCACCGAAACTTTCCCCAGCTCACGTAACATCCGAATGTCAATACACTCGCTGCACGTGAACGTTTCGCCGCGCTGAGAATAAACTCGTATGGCTTTCGCAAACTGCCACTGACGGAGAGGCACTTTTTTTTCATTTCCATTCTGTCCAGCCGTTTGACTCCGATTTGCCTTCTGTTTTGTCAAAAAGCCTCGAGGGCAAACTTTCAAATGCAGAGTTTTTTTCCCTCCCTTCACTGTGGTCCGGTTGGAAATAAAATAGGAAGTTGTTTCGTTTTTTTACAGCTTTTTCCACATACTACTACGAACCATCGGTGGGATTTTTTGGATTTTAGTGAAACGCAAGCTTGACTGCAGTGCACAATGAACGAACAGGTTTTTGGGGCCCGTCCCGCTCTGTACTACGACAATCGTGACAGCCACTTCATCATTGCTGGCTGTGCTGGCAGCGCTTTCGACGTACACATACACACACTTTTACAACGGGCCAGCCAGCCATCGGACTGCCACCGACCATTGCCAACAGCAAATCGACCGTTTTGCCACAAGCAGAAAAGATGGCGACGTTCCCAGGGTTTGCCGTACCGGCCAAGCGTGTTACTTACGATTCGGGCCCGGAAGTTATGGGGTGGAATTTTGTATTCCTCATATTTTCTCGTGCTTCACTCTTTTCCGCACGCTCGCTTTCTGGCGGATCGAGCGCAGAAACGGCACGCAACTCTGGATGTGATACAAAAATTCGCAAAAACGTTGGCTACATTTGCGACAGTGAGTGATGGAATGGAATTTTGACAACCACTGGCACTGGAAAGAAAGCACCTCCTAATGGGCATTGCATGAAAATGCTTGAAGTAGTTGCGTTGTAGCTAGTCTTTCGTCTCGAACAAACATTATTTCTCTCGAAAACAGTTTTGTGAATCGCAAAATAAATTAAATAGATTATTGTCTCTAACTACGGTGATTAATGTTAAGTAATTTGTGCCGTAAAATATACAAAATAGTGTCAAAATCCTACATGGAGCCATAATATCTAGCTAGTTAGTGAACTTCCTTTCTCCAATGTGAGTGAAATAATTCAATTTGATTTACAAGAAACACTAGTCCATCACGGATTTTGATTGATTTGTGATCCTTCGGTGCTATAAAACCTAAAGCAAAACGACCAATAACAAGCAACCGAATCCCTGTAAAGAGCTATTCGAGGAAAAAAAGCCTCACTCACACACACCATCACACCCCTTATCACACATCCACACCCAGCAAATCGAAAGCGGCGGCATAATGTCAAACTTCTCGCTCGATATCGCACGCAAATATGTCATCAAAGACGGTCGAAAAGACGGAAGCCGCCGCCCATGGGGTCAGGAATTTCAGGCGTGAAAGCGGAGAAGTTGTAACGCTGGGGTCCCTAAAAATAGGGTAAAAAAGGCAGCAAGCCACAGGAGGGAGAGCTTTTCCCTGGCGCAACCTGACACCCCTAACGCGGCCGTCCGACCGGTCAGGTAACTTTCAATCGATCGAAACTACTGCCACGTACGCGGGAAATGTGATACGTCGTTACGTACATACACACACAAGCACGCACATCGAGGAGCAACAAGCAGGAACAGGATTCGGGGTAGCAGGGGAAAACTGTTTTTCCACACCGGTACATACATTTTCCCAAAACCGTCGTGTGCGAAGGTGCGTTTCTTTTTCACCGCTGCCAAGTGTTATCTTTTTTTCATTTTGGTGCTCTTCAGCACAACACTCTGCTGTGGCCCTTTCAACCTGATCCCGATGGATGGATAAAAGCTTCTGTCAGAGCGTGTGTGTGCGTGTGTGTGTGAGTGTGTCTAAATTCTTCAAATTCTTTCCCGTTCCACCTGTGACCCTAACCTTACCAGAGTTGTGCCGGCTTCGTTGCTGCGTGCCTCATCGAATGGTACACCTTTCGGTCGGGTGCACACAGTCAATAGTTTCCCACTGAACTTCTGCTCCGATCCGCGGCTGAAGGTCACTCGTGAGGCTTCTCTTCAGCGCTGACTCATGTGTGCCGTTTTGATGTGTATGTGTGTGTTTTTGTGTGCAATGAACGATTTGGAATACGGAACACGCTGGTGAAAAGCTAAACCCTCGAGTGGAGCCACCTTCGGCAGCATGACGACACCGTGTGGCGACAGTGCGATGGCGAATTGGCTGTGGGTAAAAAAGAACCGTACCAGGACGAGCCGGGCTGTCTGGAGTGAACGCGGTACCGGACATTGACGTACGTGAACCACCATGTAAGCTGGCTATTAATACGCTCGCCGTTTTCCATGCCTCCAATCACACATATGCACATATCTGCCAAGAAACCGAAAGGGTGTTCAAGTACGTACAAGCAGTTCGTTAATATTTCTGTCACTCGCCGTACTTTGCCGACTCCGGTTCGGTGTCATATTGGATTATGATGTTCGTCGCTTATTGCGAGCTATGGCGAAACAGTACGCGGTCAAGATGGTTCAGATCAATAACGTCTTGCACCTTTTCGCACTTTCGCTTCTTGCGTTTCTACTGGATTGTTGAACGAATTCCTGCCACTGCCCGTACTTTGTGCTCCACTTTTTCTTCCTTCTACTCCACATTTCCCCAGTCTCTTCTAACGCATATCGCTGCCATAGTGTTTCGTGTTATTTGTTTGTGAGTGGTTTTGTTTTGCTTTGTTTTTCAAAGTAATTACTTCTGCCCCGAATGTCATGCAACTCCCCTGGGACTGCGATACCGGCAAGAGTCGGTTCTGTTAATTTACCTCCTTCGCTGCCGCGTCACTTTCATCAATCTCTCTTACGGTACGGCCCGGTACGGCTCCGCACTGCTGCCTTGCCACCAAATGAATGATTTATGAGCACAAACACCAGTGAACTTATGCTTTCATCTGGTAACTTTACGCCCCGTTTGGGGAGGGCGAGAAGTTGTCGGAGTGGCCAATTTCTCCAGAGTCTATCAACGAACAAGTGGTACATACAGTCGGGCATTAGAATTATGTGGGAAATGTTTTGGTTTTTAGAAAAAATGAATGTGTAAGAGTTGCAGAAATATGTTAATGTAAAAAGAGATTATCTTTGAATCTTTTGATCTTTTTGAAGCACAATTTAAGAATTAAATATGCACTAAAATGTGAATTTATTATATATTTCAATTTTATTATTAATACAGTACATAATAATTTAAACAACCGTGGAAACAATGCTTGAATGGAACAATGGATGAACAATGCTTGGAAAAACATAAACTATCCAATTATGGCTACAGCATCAATTTTAGGAATAATGGGCTTAATATTACAATTAAAACGAACTATTTTTATGTAAAAATTATATTCAGCCGTTCGCATAAACTGTCAGTAAAGTAAAAAAAAAAGATCATCACATCACAGATGACAGACATCAGACTTCCAAATAACTTATAGCATCACCCAATGTTACTATTATTTTATTTAAATTATTAGTATATTGTGTTACTTATTCCATGTGAAAAGCAAATAAAAGGCATTTCAAATTCGCCATTCTCTTCTTTTTTTTATTTATTTCCTCACTATGCAAATCCTCGTCTCCTCATTATCCTCGTTATGCAAATTGCCCACACTTGAATAGGTGTCCTCATAGTTATGTTATTCTTTATTTATTTAATTTCTAGTATGACGGCTTTACCGCATTTTCAGTAGTTATGTTCGACAATGTACAAAAACAATTTTTACTAATATTATCATAAACATTAGTGAAAGGTTGTCCATATTTTCTGTCGATTGTCGATTTTCTGTTTTTTTTTTGTATACAAAAACGGAGGTAAGAAGCTGCCTTGTATAAATCTATATAAATTTATTGTATGTATTCGCAATAAATATAAAAAGAATCTGCGCTATTTGAGGTAGCTGTCCCTTACACTGATGAGCATAAATCGTCATCATTCTAAATGCGTTTTAGTGAATTTTTAATGGCTGGCTTTTTGTCTTTGGATACATCGAACGTACTTCTATCACTTACCGACTTCTGACGCAATCGAGAGCGGGTAACGAATAGAACAATATTCCATATTTATACCGCACGATGAAACTCCCATCTGCTAAACTCACCGAGCTTTTGAATTATGAACAAAGTGACCGTTCCATATTGGTTCGCATTCATAAAACACTTCAATGCGAGAATCATCCGGTTGCCTGCAGGAGCAGCAAGAACATCAACCAACCCGCCCCTATCGACATCGATCATTGCGGATCGTTCGCTTTTATGTGGGGAAATGTGTTCGGAAAAGTTTATGATGGCTGCCGGTTTGACCGGTCCACCTAACCGGTCACAACATCAAGCACCATCAGCCCGGTCCAAAAAGGGTTTCGAAATGCGAAGGATCGGTATGACATATCCTTCCGTTGCTGCTCACCTTTTGGAGCATGAATAAATTACTTCGCTATTTATGACGATTCCTTTGCGCTCTAAACCTGATGCGCACGGCTAAACACATCCGGCACACACGTCAAGGGATCGGCCACTCGTTCAAATACATGCCGCAGTACATCAAACCCCTTAACCATGAGCACAGTGTCGGTTCAACAAATCGTTTACGTTTTTTGGTAACGATTTTAAGAGCTCAACTCACACACAAAAGGCAGTAAAGCAGGATGTTCTTCTAGTGACAAAAAAAAATCGACTGTTCTGCCAGCATTTTAAGGTGCGGCCTTTTTCCTACCACGGATGCCAGGCAAAAGGGGGAAAATCGCTGGCTAAAATATCATCACCAGAGGAGCGCCAGTTTGCTATCCATTCGGACGTGCGTCGCACTCGGTGGTACCATAAAAATAGACAGGATTGTGACTGACCCCATCATGATGTCCTTTACCGCGAGCGGAAAATCCGCAAAATCGTCATTTTCAATTCATTCCACGGACCGTCATTCAGTGGCCCGACCGTCTAGTGGCAGGCGACCGTAAAATGGTGGAAGACAGCTTTTGGCCAACCAACATCCAAACCAAAACCAGTTCAGCCGGTCACGGTATTGGTAAGTTGCGTTGCGTTCAACTTGTCCGAACTGGAAATAGCTCCTCGCCCTCCGACTGGAAATAGGTCGATAAATATAACGGCCACTGCGGTCGGCCAATCGATAAATGACATAAAATATTCAACGCCCAATGTCGGACCGGGAGGGTTCCGTTTTGATTCCCGAAGGAGAAGGATTCTTGTATTTTTATTTTTTACGTTATTTCCAATGAACTCCCACCATATGGGATTTGAAGAATAAAGCTAAAAGATGGCATAAGAACGTTCGAAATGGGGAGCTCGAGAACCGTTGGCTTGTGTGCGGGGGGAGGTTGGAAATGGTTGAATCAGCTAATTCCACCACTCGTTGTGATTTTAAACCAATCAACAGCAGAGAAAGAGAAAAGGAGCAACTTGATTAAGGTTCGATCGAATACTACAAAATGTAATTATTTCTGAAAAAAAAGTGAACCAATCATCGGATTTTTTGTTCACTCCATGAAGCTCACACATACTACGTCACATAAGTGACACACTAAGAAAAGTTGTGTGTTTATATGTATATGAATTATACTGAATATACCTTTTTTATTCAACGAACTTTGGTTGGTAGTTTTTGGTACAATTAAGTTTTCTGATATTTCCAATTCTTCATTGAATCCTTCATGTCCTTTTTTCAATTTATTTTGAAAATCAGTAACAGATTCCCAACCGACCATTCCCGCGCGACCCGGAAAGGTTTATTATTCGATAATTGATTGCATTTTTTGTATGCTTCCGAACCCTAAACAAACTCGTCGAACTTTTGCATGGTTCGCAGAACGTTGATTGATGGACATAATTTGTCTTCCTTACCGATGAGTTATAGCGAGCTAATTATTTGTTGGATTGCTTCCGGGCGACCCAAATTGTAAGCCCGATTCAGATTCAACCGGCGCTCGGATACGGACCGTAACTCACCAGCAAACCAAGTTGGGTCCATTTTTCACACCCTTCGATAAGGATTACCGACCCACCGTACCGGACTCACCGCCCGCCACAGTGCCACAAGCACTGCGTGCGTTCGGTAGACGAGTAATCAAAATTCAACTCATAAACAATTTGTTTCAATAAAACATCCCGATTCCGAATCAACGAGCACCGGCAATGGTCGGATGCGTACCATGTCCCGCAGGATGCTCCAACCGGAATCCTAATATCCCGCTTTGGATTGGCGCCGATTTGATGGCGGAGCAAAACACAAAAATGCTACCAGAAAAATAATGCTCAAACCTCTCGCCCATGCGGAAGTTTCTTATCGCGATCGCCATTTTGAGTTGGTTTTCTTTTTTCTTCTTTGCCTTACGTTTTACCGGTTTGCGCGGGAAAGCGTGTAAAGCACGATGGAAACAAGCGTCCAGTTCCTTATCGATACCGGTCGGGGTGAATTCATCCCTCGCTGCACGTGGCAAGCGAATCGGACGGAATAATAAACTTGTAACGATTCATGAATATTAATTAAGTCACATCGAATGGAAATGAAGCGTAACTGAATCAGTGCTGGCCGATGGTTGCGCTGTCTAACGTGCTGGAATTGGAACCGGTTTGGTTTTTTTTTTGTTCGCACCCTCATTCCCGCTCATTCCGATTGACGATAGCCATCGTCTGGCAGCGTGGCAAGAGATTAAATATGAAACAACGATGGAACGATCGCGCAAGAAGAAGCACAATAGCATATTTATCGTGCTTCGGAGCACCGTTTACGTATCGGAGCTGTAGGAAACATTAAAATACATTACTCGGGTGTACGAAACGTAACAAAAACATTGCCAACAGTTCATGAATATTGTCAAGGTGAAATGAGAAACCAATAATCAATTCATTTCGAATGCAAGGGAACGTATCGCGGGGAAATGTCCGTCGCAAATAAAAATAACTGAAGAACAACATTTTAAAATCCCTACAACAATTTTATCAAAAGTATTACAAAAAAAATACGATTGCAAAAAATTACACTATTTCTCTGTCCATTTTGAACCCTTAAAAATTGTACTTTGAATAACAGACCCTTGGACAAATTTGTTACATATAATGTGGAAAAGATTCGTGCTTTTAAAAGTGTCGAGCAAAGATAGAGTTTTAAGCACACCATAATTTACACTTGATCCCCAAACTTTACTCACTCAAAAAGGCTTGAAAAACAAGCTTTCCACACACCCAACTTTTTAGCAGCGTTGCGAAAATTTAGCCCCAAAAAAAAAAGCATTTCGTCCTGGGAAGTCGTTCGTAAAGCAGAATTTCATTAGCGGCACTTCCTTTCACGGAAACGATCCTTTTCGACATTGCTTTCGGTCCTTTGCGATGTAATCTTTTGTACTATCGAAACTTTGGGCTTCCGAGATCGAACACCAAAGTATCAAATCATCCATTTCGGGCTGGAAAAGATTCCCGGGAAGCTTCGGTTAATCTACTGTACGACAAATTAAGTCCCGTTTGGACCCTTATTGATCCATCCGTGCGAACGAAGCAACATAACCACGAACGAAGTCCAATGCAACTTAGAACCAGAGCCTAACAAAACCCATGTGTGTGGTCGGTTGAATCTTTGCCCCAACTCAAACCCATCGAACGGAAACTTTGAACCTTTTCGAGGGAATGTTGCAACTAAGCAGCTACAAATTTAGCGTAAATGATGAGGATTTCTCGCAGTGGCGCACGATGAAAAAAAACAACGGAACCATCCATAGACAACACAAATGCAAAGACGAAGTTGTGGGGTTTCCACCAAACTCGAACTTCGTTTTACTGATTTCTAGACTTATTTGCTTGAAACACACTTGAATGTTGGCGAGTTTCGATTGCCCGTCCAGTTTTGCGCCAATGAACACTGCTAGCGGTAACGATGCATGCGAATGTCAAATATGAATCTGCTCGAAAGTTCACACGTCCAACTTTGGCATCGGTTCCGGATACGATACGTCCAGCGATAGAGAAAGTTCCTGGGCGTCCCTCGGTGTGCGTGTGCGAACGGGGCGCAAAGTTTTACCGCATCGAAGATTAAAAGTTTTTATTATACGTAGACGAGACCAGACGCGACACTATTCGATAGGACTATTCGACTTCCGTTAAGCCGGAAGTTGGCGACAAAATTACAACTGTGACCATCAATAGCAGTCGGTTGGGTGGTTCGCGTTGCGGAGGGTTTACCAGCAGCCCGGGAAGCAAATTGGGACAAGCAGATTTGTTGTATAAGTTGTGATTGCAGATAATAAGCATAATGCTGGTTCGTTAACAAGCAGATTGCTGTACGGTAGATTGATGATGGTGCTTGTCGATTGTCAAAAGTTTTAAACAAGCATCTTCGTCTATCTTTGCGGCGTGAAAGGGTGATTAAAATGGAAATTTCTTAAATTATGGTTTGAATTGTAGCATCCTTTAGTTTTCCTTTGTGTTCGAACTGTGATTAATTGCAAAAGACTTTTTTTTGTTTTTCAACAAACATTTCGAACCCATTATTTCCATTCAGAGTATTTCGTTCATTTTATGTTGCTCAGGAAAAACATTTAACAACGTGTATAGAGTTGTAGCGCGGAATTATAATTATTTTTCTGTCTCTCTGTTATGTTCATGTTTATATACTTTGCACTTGCTGGTTACTAACCAATTGACAGCACGAACTTTTGATAGACACGAGAATGGTTGTTGCGAACATAGATATAAGATCTTGTTCGGTCCTTGCTCTACCACAATTTATTGGCCATCTCTGGCATATCTCTGTGAAATATGGCTTTCATCTCGAAAGTCTCCAAAGTTGAAAAATAGTTCTATGCACCGTTTAATCCCTTCCGTACCGTGGTGACAATAAAAATAATCAATCCATTTGTTAAATTGACGAATCAAAATAAATTTTTCTTTATACTTTTTGAGTTTCAAATATACACTGGTTTATTTAAAATTAATGTTCAAGTGTCTGCAACCGTGATAGTAAGCAACGGGAGTGATAACTTTGCATTAACTATGTAGTAGGTAGGCTTCTTTGAGGTCGAAGGTAACAAAAAAATAAATCTTTTATTTTAAACTCTCTTAACTTATTCGATATTAGAACGTTCCGATTTCGATGTTACAATCGCTCGAGAAACTAAAGTTCGATTCTCGACTCCTGATTTTTGACTAAGTTCCTATTGTCCTCTGCATGTACTTTTATATTCTCTGCCCTAATTCGTTACCGTCCCATCGGCCAATCAGCTTCGATGATTCTGTCAACCGATGTCGTCAGTTACTACGGTGATTTCGTCATCTACAATGCCACAAGCTGGGGGTGTCCATAGTGTTTCCACGGTATGTATCTTCCGGTATGCGTCTTCTTCCGCTATGCATTCTCTTCCGGTGATCGATACGATCGAGGGGCGATGTCTTCTGTGATCGAGGGGAGATTGCTCTTTCCGTTGATCGTTATAATCGAGAGGCGATGTCTTCTGTGAAAGAGGGGAGATTGCGCTTTCCGTTGATCATTACTTGACTTCATCCGCATTCACAGAGGATAACCGGGAACAGAGTACAATTTGATAAAGTTTAGCCTTTAGATCAATAGCTTGGTGTCTACGCGAAGTACCAAGAAATTACCGTGCAATACTGGTTACAAGGACGTTCAAGACATATAAACAACGATAACTACGAGTTTGACGAGTACGATCGCCAGTTTGACTGAATTTCAAACATTAATATCATTGCCACAGACACAGATCACAGACTTCTTGTTGCCGAGCTAACGCTAAACAAGTGCTATGCTATGAAGAACATTCCAAACTGTCAAAGGGCACTTTTAACATCATAGAAATCACTTTCCTCATACTATCTTCACTCGGTATTCTAGAAAATAGTGATACTCTTGTATAAGATTCACTTCTTTTTTTACAGATCAAATTTTTACAACATTATGCATATTTTATGTATATTGGAAAATACGATGATCACGAATTTAGAGGTTCCCAACTTTTTCAAACTTCTATTTTAAAAAATTAAAATACATTCACTCGTCACAAAAACCTACTCTTTGGCATGAAGCACATGATTAAAATCTGAAATTTTGCTCAAAACATTGAATCCATCAGTAGTTCATCCTCGTTGGCTGTCACATCTTAAGACACATTTCATTATTCATCATGCTACACAGTGCCACACCGCATAAGCTTTCTGTGGCCTTGCTTGCAAATTTTCACTAACAGCGCGTGTGTGTTTTCCTGCCTGTACCTCTCACACCGTGCGCGTGTGTGTGTGATTGATGAAAGTGAAAACCGTTTGCTCGCATCCAGTCGCATTAGTGCTAAGCCAGCGGTTGACAGTAATCGTAGAAAAGCGCCACCATCCGACCGGCAGAAGGTGTTTATACATAGTTTCAAAGATTGGACTGGCTGCAGTTTATACAACTGCTGGCTACCGACCCCATCTCGTGGCACCCAACAAGCATCTTACAAGCTTCACTCAGCGGGAAGATGGAAAAGATTACCTGAGCATTTGCAGAATATCATTTTCTACGTGCGTTTTTGTGCGGCAGCACTGACGCAGAGCTTCTGACGGAACGGAGCTTAGTTTGTCACGCGTGTTTGCAGGCTTACTGCATTATGATGCTCGAGCACGATTTGTTTTTGCTACGATACACAGGCTTAGGGCGGATAAGCCGGGGTGTAGATGTTTTAATCGATTTTCCTTCTTATCAATTTTGTTTATTTGCGAAAACGACCCAACCGACATTGCGAACAATTATTTTGCTTGACATTTCGAGGTTTTATGCTGGCCTAGCGTTGTTCCCCATAATTGAATGTGTAAGGACAAGAATGTTTCTAATGTTCAACTTAATTCGAATGTTTATAAGAATTTTGAACTTGACGCGTTTTGAAAGCTTTATTAATGTTATCTTTGTTTATTTTTTATTTTTTCCCTAATTCTTCAATCAATAACTCTATGGTAACAAAGTAAACTCTTTAACATTTCCTTCGCCTCTTCCATTTCCAACCATTATCACATACAAAAAAGCACTCAGAAATTGTCTCAAAATCCTCCGACTCAACGCCTCCTATCGTATGGAAACGCACGCAAATCCCATTGCTCGATTCCCGGGAGAATAAACCGGATGTTTTCTTCCTTTTAACCAGCCTGCAGCGAATGAAAAGGGCGTGAAAAGGTAAACGAATGTAGAATCAGTACTGCTTCGCCTTGTATTTGACAAAAGCCTCCACCGGAAAGTGTACTTCCGAACTGATATGATTGATAAAGATGGAATTTCTCCATTTGACCAAAAGAAAAAAAAACACCTCGCCAAAAAACCAGCACAGTTTGAAGTAACTTTCAAGCGAACCCTACCGTGTGTTAATCTGCTCGAGTGGGAAATTTTGTGAAAAAACAGTGTGTAGGTAAGCGTGTGTTGTGTATACGACTGGGAAAGCAACTTTTCTTTCCCAGCGTGTCACGCGAGATGCAACCGGGAAAACAAGTGAAAAGCACAAGGGATAAACAACCACCACTCACTGTCAGCTGGAGAGCTCCAGCCTTCCCTGGGCTCGAGCGTCCCCCTTCGCTTTCGCACGTTGTTTTGCTTATCGTGCTTGATCCCGAGCAGCTTTCAAGATTTAAAAGAAGAGCCGTTAACTAGCTGATAAAAAGTGAAAAGCTCTTCAGCTCGGTTGGCCGGTTGTGGTGTGGGCAGAGGTGGTGGAAGGATTAGAAAACGCCGAGGGCGGTGATCGAGTATGTCGGAAGTGGGGATTGCCTGAAGATGTATTTGTTTGCACAATGGTACGCTTTGAGCGACCCAGTTTGAAGGGAGGTGGAAGGTGTAAAAAGGGCGTGCCAAGGCGAGGGATTTTCAGTTCCGGAAGATTTATGTTACATTTGACTGTGACTCGTTCGCCGCTTTTCGCTCGCATTGTGCTCGTGAAAGCAACATTTCACCAACACGGATTGAAATGGGTCAATTTCGTGTCAATTCCCTATCGAAAAACAATGTCGATGCACATGAGACATGAGCGGTAATGGGGCTTTGTTTTGTGTTTGGGTTTGGGTGTGGGTTATATTTATATTGTTTGTCGCATGCTGCTGATCTAGTCGATCGGACTGTTTGACACACTATGACCAATTTATAACACCGTTGGGAGATATCATAGCATTACTGCTGGGTTTGGGATAGCATAGATACCTGTTTTATGATGTTTGTCAGCGCGGTTTAATTACGGCCCAAGCTCGTGTCAGTATATCATTGTGCTTTCGATTCCTTTGTTAGTTTGCAATGAATGATCCTATTTTAATATGATGATTTCCCACGAGACCGTTTTTATTGCTTTTGTCGAGAATAAAGAGCAGCTAAAAAAACACATTTAAATCGCAAACTAAAAGCTTTATGTTGTTTCTTTTCAGGTTTCATTAACCGTATGAAAAAGGTAAGTTTCGTGATGTTTAACGATCACTAAAAGTATTCATACACACCATTAGCCCTTTCTCTTTGGCTGGTTACTCGTGTACTTGATAATCTATTCCTTGGAGAAAAATAAATTGTATGAAAAACTGTCCATCATTTATCAACATTTAATTTAATGTGCAGGAAGTTAATCACTCAAAACTGGCCCATTTGCGTAACTAGCAGGTTTGGACAAATTCGCTTGTTTTGTTTTCACTTGCCGCTCGCATACAATTTCATTTAAACACCAATTCCATTGGGTGCTTTTAAAATTTAATAACAAGAATCGTTTTATCAGCAGCCCGCGTGTAGCCACGATATTTATCACTGCCGCAGCACACCGTCCGTGAAACGTCTTTCTGATATTACGAATTTTGTTCTGTCCGGTTGCCTCTTGTTATTCTTCCTGTTGAGTTCGTTGGACACACCCCGCCCGAGAAGACATTACCAAGAAACCATACACTCTGGCGCCAGACTATTCAGGTCGCCATTCTTTCCGTCTTTCACATCAGAAACTCATATTAGACACGCTCGTCAGAACCGCCCCGGTCATGTAGTGGGGGGGAGGATGCTTACATGGATGGGGAAAAAAAATCGACCCAAAACTTTCCGGAGCATGGCAGCAACCAACAGGCTGATGATAGGTCGTCAGGCAGGAAGGATGCATGTCTCGCCAACTCCAGCCCAACATCCCATGTCACGGGGATGGATGGGTGTGAACAAAAGCATAAATTTGATAGCCAACAGTCATAAAACATCATTACGACGGGCAAGATGGCGACCATGGGACGGTCGTGCGTGAACATAATACAAATTTAAAAGTTTCAACGAAGCGGCAAAGCACAACAGAGAAATGAGAAAATGGTCCAACAAAGCCATAACAATACAATGGTGTGCGGGTGAAGGGAAAAAATCCGCTGGGATAGGGAAATGGTGCAGGAGGAAATATTGGAAATAATGTTTGACACGAAGTGGTTTATTGGACTGGAATTTATGCTGTCGTGTGAATTTATTATTAATCTGTTTGAAATATTTTTTTATTTCATTCTGAGTAAAACCTTTTTCTTTTGCAAATTCCATCATTAACCCATTAGGAGAGTTAGTAGTATGAAAGGCCAAAACTATTTCGCATGTATAACATTCTTTATCATACAATTCCATGAATTTCCTCCATTGCTTTATAAACATGTACAATTCTTCACACTTATTGAAAACAAAGTATGCATTTTTGGACATTATTGTAAAGTTATTTAAACAACTTCCGAACACAGCTGCATTCCACAATCAGGTTTCTTTCCAAGTGCAAACCAAAAAAAATCTTTAATTAATTTCACATAACAATCAGCATTATAAAAGAATAGTTAGAAATATTACACCACCAATTTTCAAAAGTTTGTTATACCAGAATACTGAGCATACAAACACTAACTTTTTTTGCAGTTAAGCAAGTAGAATTCATCTTTCGTTGCTAATTTTCGAACTCATGCATTCTATACTTCTTTATACAAGCAGTTGTTAAAAGTTGAGCATTCGATAAAACTCGATTGATTCGTTGAAACTTTTGGAGTAACTACAGGAAGCTAAACTCCCTATTCGTAGCGTGGGATTATATTCAAAAGCTGTTATGTTTGTTTTTTTTTTGTATAAATCCAAAAGCTTAGTCATTATCAATCATTTACAGCAGAATTCAAATTAATTTTGGCATATTTTTTTCTCTATGTACGCTTGGATGTGCATAAAGTACTAGGCGCCTCCATGCCGTACGATGAACAGTTGTTAGTGAGATTGTTCTATTAATTGTGTTAGATGCTTTCTGTAGGAAAACAGGACATTTATTTTTTTTGCGCTTAAAAATTGCATTACAGTTTACACAACTTTAGACCACAAAATAGTCATGGTTAAATAGTAAAACTTACCATGATATAATTTAAAAGGTTTATGTCGATATTTGTTGGTATTCACTTGATATATATTTAATATAATAATGGATATTGATATGGTATATCAACCTTATGTATGAAGTAAGCTTTTCATAATTGTTCATGTTGTAATTACACAATATAGCTTATTGATCGCGGGCCGGTAAAGCTTGTTTGATGGGGCGGTCGGTCTTCACACGACCGGACCAGACCAAAATCCCATCCGAACCAATCCCCCGTAGCAAGGACTGACTATCCGGCTACGCGATAAAATAAGTCAGAAATGGCAGACAAGACCTAGCAGGTTGTTACGCCAAGAAAAGGGAGAGAGAGAGAGAGAGAGAGAGGGACCTTATTGATAGAAATATTCAACTGGAAAAGGTTATAAAAACATGAGGGAAAATTAATTATCTTGCCCATTCATGTAACATATCAACAGTCAACTTCGCCTACCAATTTCGTTGTCTCGAAAACTCCAATAACAGTGGCGTGCCGAGTAATTAGACTCGTAAAAAATTATGTACCAACAAATATACTAATTTATTACCTTCAGCTACCTTCAGCATGCTTGGGGGAAACCGCAACATGTTCTACTTAAACCACGAAACATAATGCTTACCGGTAGCATATTGTTACGCTTGATCGCTTCGTTTCGCCCGCCACACTCGCTGATCGCTGAACTCCAGCTTCACCAGCGAGCTGATCCTGCTGCAACCGCGATGACTTGCACAGCCAAATACGGACACAATTAATTCGGCCTCATTTAGCACACTTTGTGACAGCTCATCTCGGCTTTCATTTTAGCCGCAGTGGAATACTACACATCTCTCGATTCTGCTGTCATCGAGCGTTGCGGTTTGAGCATCCTTTGGAAGTGTGGCGTTGGTGTCACCGAGCCAGGGGAAACGGGCCAAGAAACAACAATTACAATTTCACTGACCATTACCCTTGAAAGTTGGCTACTCCCGGGACTGTAGGTTGTTGAAAAGAGAGAGAGAGACCATGGCCGTGCGGCATGTTCCACCGGGGCACAGGATGCATTCGATGGCGCTGAGTGGGCTCATAAATTACGATAACGATACCGGAAAGATGTATCTTACCGCTACCGAGAGATGACGGCGATGGCTTAATCGTGAAGGGTGTGTGCGAGTGTTGGCGGGAATAGGCCAGAGTGGGAGTGTTACTGCTCGTAAAACAATTCCTATAAAATGGCCCCAAGTTGCGTGTGCTAGTGCGTGCCACCCGTGCGTCCCGTAGGAAAGCTTGAAGCGAAATTGAAACGGTGTAAGATTAACTTAGGAAAAAGAGGATACAAAAAAAACACTGCGCTATACTTAAACGAAAGGGCATTTTTTTCTACAAACTGAAAGGAAACACTATTAACCTAAGCCTGCGAAAGGGCTTCTCCCGATGTGCTGCCGCGACGACATATTGACTCGAATGGTGGTCGCACTGCCATTTAGGAAGATAAATTGCTCCATCGATTGGAGCAGTGTGTGGTTGGGGCAGAGTGACAAGTCAGTTGACGCACCTTGCGTAACTGCCGCTTCTCTTCGTCACGTCCATCTGCACTGTCGGAAGCTGTAGGAGCTTTCCGAGCGCTTGCTATCGATTCCCTGATTTGCCAGCCCGCCATGTGACATACCGGCGCATAAAGAGGCGGAAGGATGAAACAGTTCAATGCTTCCGGTGCGGGATGAAATAAGCTTCCTTTCGCATCGAAAGAAATCCGAAAGACATTAAACAAAGCAATCGACGAAGAAAAAAAAAAGGAGAATGTGAATATCCCCACCGAAAACCGAAGAAAGTCGCGTGAGAAGATCGCTTTTGTCGTCGGGACATTTCCCGGAAGGACCCGAGACATCCGACGACGTGGTTCCGTGAGACATTACTTGGTGACGCGCCCCCCCCCAGTACCCGCAACCAGGAGACGGCTTGGACGTGATTTCCGTGCAGAAGTATGTGGCACGACACGTTGCCGCCGAGATCCTTATTTTCCATGATCGACTATCGTCAGCGTGGAACGATGGTGCGTGTGATTTGCGGTTCGGAAAATGGTGACGAATGTGGTGCACATTTCTTCCTCCCTCTTGGGCTGGTTGCTTTATATCCTTTCCTTTAGCGAACACGGACGTTAGTCGTTTCCCGTGCATTTTGATTTGATGGTCTCCAACTACGTATTGAAAGCTAAACTAAAGGAAATGGGCTTCGTATACTAACCCGCTCCTTCTCTCTCGCATTCTTCATATCTCGCTTCCTCGTGAATCATTCCGATGGACTTGATATCTGCGTGACTTCCACACACTTTTCTTTGTCTTGCTTTGCCTCTCTTCAACTTCTTTCCCACGGACGATATCGAACATCGCGTCAATATTCTCTATATTGCCCATTAACATAATCGAATGTGGTTTCGAGATTATGTTTCACTGTACGTGCCATCCCTCGTCACTCGGTCGCTTCGTTCCCTCCATTCGGGTTCGGTGTGGATGGGATGGTGATAAAGAAGATATAATTATTGCTCGATGCCATTTTTCCAGCCGGCACACGAAGCCGAATCGCGTCGTAAACAGGCCATTGAAGGAAGAAGTTTGTTTAAATTATTATTCGAACCATTACGCGTGCCGGGATCGTTAGCCGTACCCGTGGCTGGACCATCTCCTGCTAATGGTTGCGCGTAATCGTGGAAAACGTGGCAAATGATCCTGTCATCTCAAATATGCTATGTGTGTGTGTGCGTACTTGCCAAAATTCGGCAGATTTCTTTTAAATCGGCTATTACGAAAATGGTTGATTGACAGCATGAATCGAACATGAACTGTCCGTAAATTTATTTTAACGATTTGCTATAAAATGATTGTTTTGTTTGGGAAATTACAGACATTCTTGATTAAAGGTGTTTATGCTAATATAAACGTTAGGCAGCTAATTTATTTTGGCATTCAAAATGGAATAAATGTTTTTCAGTACGTTTTTCAGTAATAAATGTAGTATCTTTGCAGTAGATACTCGTTGACAATGTTTAAGTTAATAAATTATCAATGTAATTTAATAAATTATAAGCACAATTCTTGTTTAAAAAGTGTACATGTTATAAATCAACAACTAGATTGAAAGAGATGTTTCATTTCAAGCCATTTACATCCAATTAAATTGTGCTTCGACTTACAACTCAATCAATGTAGCCATTTTTCTTGGTACGATGATTTTTATGGACAAAAAAAGGTCCAATTAAAGAACCATTTTTAGAAATTATTTTTATCAAACTCCTACCAATCTAACGGGTCACTGCATAATGATATCTAGGCGCTAAAATTAGCAAGCAATTGCCAGTATATTAAATTATTGCAAACTCCAACCGATCCCCTCAGGCACTGATTTTACCCTATCAGTTAAAGCGCGCAGAAGAAATGCTAATGTTCACTTCGCTTTCCCTAATTAGCACAAAGAAATGTCGTTAATTACTGAGCCAAGCTGAAAACCGTTCTGTTCTTCCCCGCCCATAGTCGATTTCACCCTTAATGATTCTGGAAAATACAAAGATTTGGAACATTTTTTGTTTTGGTTGTTGTTGCGAATAAGGGATACATGGCTGCCCATTAGCCGGGCCTCCGCTGTGCTGCCACGCAATGCGATCGCACGCAAAGGTGCTGAATATTAATTATTTCTTTCTTCTCCGGGTATGCCATACCCTTAAACCAAGCTTCAGGATGTGGTGCTGTTTTGCCATCAATCAGCAAAATGTTGGTTGTAATCCCCTTTTTCACCGAAGAAACAGTATACAACCCACCTATGTCGTTGGTTTTTTCTTTGCCTGTGGAAAGGAATGGGGGATTTTGAATCCATTTTACTCGGCTGCCCACAAAGCCCATCATTATCAAACATAAACTGTTGGTTTCGTGCGCTTTGCAAAAGTAAATGTAGTTAGGCAGATTAATGGCTTCAAATGGATCGCAGCGTCAAACGAAGTTGCGTCTCTCGTCCGTCAGGCCATTTTTTCTGTTTTATGTCTCACTTGGATAGCTCCCTTCCATTCTCTCTCTCTCTCTCTCTCTCTCTCTCTCTCTCTCTCTCTCTCTCTCTTTTTCTTCTTTTTTGTTTGTTTTCCACAATTTCGTCAGTTTACAAATCCGCATTGCGTACAGGTGAGCAGGAAGCCGAATTAATTCACCCATGCCTCTCACCATCCACGGTGCAAACTCTTGAAAAATGGAAATAAATTAGCTCAGATAAGATTGATTAAAGGTTTACTTCCCTTACGTGACTCGTGTGTTACCATTGCGTATGCCCACCTGCCTGTTATGCCACCATGCGTGCTTTCCTCGACCGTCCCAGTGCGTCCCCCGTGTGAGCTCGTAAAGAAAAACGCCTGAAAATGGCTGAATCATAATGATTTCACCCATCAGCATCACGCAGTTCCCCGTGCTTCGCACCGTGCACTCTCGTTCGCGCACACGCATGCTTTGACGCGATCGTCCAGGGAAACACGGAAGGCATGTTAGCGTCTTCACTTTTCAACAATGCCCGTGCCATCGCCTCGGTTCGAGCGTGACTGTGTGGGACGTGAATCCCCCCGACGGTCTTAAAAAGCGAAATCCTTTCAACGAAACTAACATCAACATTATCGCCGCCTTGTGTCCTCGATTTTCACGCTCCTGTGCTGGGCACGACCACGGCTAAGAAGCGTTATGCTTAAGCTTCAAAATTTGAGCCCTCCTATTCCGGTTTTTTTTTTTTGTTTCGCCTGCTGTTCTGCCGTTTTGGGGGAATGAGCTTCAGGGAAATGGGCCTGATTTGATGTTGTCGGTGAGCTTTCGCGTACCGGGCCCTTTGTTTAACCTTTATCCAGCGATGTTAGTACCGTACCCAGGTAAGCCCGGTGGAAGAGACAGCGATGGAAAATTATTTTCCACCATCTGATGCGTAAAACATTGTTCATGATGTGTGTGCTGATTTGATTTTCATGTTTCGTCATTTAAGCAGCTAGCGTAGGAATTGTTACGAAATGTAAATACTGGCGTAACAGTATTATAACACTTGCTTTGTTTATGTTTCAAATTCAACTTAATACAAGAGTGAAAGGTTTTCATTTTTATGGATGTAATTTACATGATTTTCGATCGGTAATTTATCGAATTGTTCCCAAACGCTACAGCCATAAAACGATCTACTTCGCACTCAATCCCATCCAATGTTCGTAATCACACCGTTAAATTTAACTATCTGTGCGCCATTTTTAGTGATGAGTTTTACGAAAACAAATTACCGAGGCAACAAAAAGCTACACTCTAGAAACAAAATAACACCCGTGCATTATCATTACTACAGGGTAATGCAAGAGCTTTTAATCAAAGCGATTAATGCTGATTGCATCAACATTATCCATTAAAAATAACAGACGCTGACAAACAGACAAACAAATTGCTATTAGCATGACGTAAACAAATAATATATTGAGTTTACAATATGTTGGCAAGACACTTACAGGCCAAATTTTACTCTTCATAAAACAATTAGCAATTTGAAGCGAATTCGAAGCGAATCAAACGAATGAGTATTACTGCAGGAGACAGAATTGAATTATTTCATGAGACGGAGTTTAAACAAATATTAATATATTATTATTTTTCCTCATGAAGTCCTTTAATAGTCTCCTGCTAACAGATAATTATTTCAATAGTGTGTTAAAGATGTTAATACAATATGTTAAGTTATGTTATATAACTGTCTAATGTTCTATTTTGATGATTATTAAAATCAAATAAAGTAACCCAAAAATCGGTCTTTGCATTCCATTCACTAAAATGGTGACCATGTACTTCCTACTGAATGCTCAACCACTCTTAAGAGAGCAGCACTATAAAGACCATCTGTTGCAGGCTTCTGTCAATGGCAGCGGATGCTTGTTAGCATCGCTGCAAGGCAAGCAGTTTCAAACGATGCCAAACGAATCGCGAAACAGCGTGTCCACGAGAAACAACTGCAACCACTGCTGCAACTACGGTAGATTCGGTCGTTGCTTCAGGCCAACACGCGGCTGCATTTTCGCGGGATACAGTTGCACTCGATGCAGTGCAAGGATGCGAGGACAAACTGTGTGCTTCTGTGCACTGAGCGAACATGGCTTCGATTGTTTCTTTCGCAACGGCAACTGTGTTCGAATGGTTGCTGTGTAGTTGCATAATGGAACATAAATAATGCGAAAACAAGACTTCCGCACGATCGCACTGGAAGTATGTTACAACAAGCAGATATATTTTACAATGCCGGAAATGTATTATGCAGATTTGTAGAATATTAACAAAACCCGTGCTTTTTATTGATGAATTGTTTATTACTTGTATGGGAGATTTGATAAGGTTTAATTTAACAACAAATACCCACATCAATAACAAAAAACATTATCAGAATTTCGTATTTTAAACAACCGTTCCATTAGAGTCAGTGGAAAATGAGTCAGCTTTCGTCGAATGTGCTGCACACAGCAAGCTACATTTATCAATCCCTTTCAAGCGCAACACAACCGCCCCAAATATGAATCATACACGAGTCGACATCATCAGCCAGTCCAGCACATCATCATCAATTACACCAGCAGCAAACGCAACTGTGGGGCCTGCATCAGCTCGGTATCAAAGATTTATTGCACCGTCTCACACATCGCTGCCATTGGTGGGTTGTTGTTTGTTGACTTTACCCATCACATTTGTTCGGTGAAGTTGACATACTGGAGAAATGCAACCAATTTCACTGCTGGCGGATGTCGCACCCGTTCCGTTGCGGATGCACTTGCAGCGGTTGCCGGTACCGTGTCATCTGCAGAGTGCCCCTTTGGCTTTCCACCGTGGCAAGCTGTCACGCAGTGGTTAAACTATTAATGAGCCCGTTAAAGCGAGAAACTTACGCTCACCGCAAAAAGTACACGCCTCTTGCGCTCGTCAACGCAACCTACTCAAAGATGGCAACCGTTGAAGGTAAGCCGGCTCAAGAAGCAGCACCGATCGCAAGCAGACCAAAGTTTCACCACACCACATATGGTGTTGCTGAATTTGAAATGCTTAACATGTCAGGCTTTGGCGAAGGAATTACTTACCCTGCTCCAGCCCCGGTATGCCCAGCGTCCCAGCGTATCTGATGAAGAATTTCTACGATGCATGCGATGGAGCAAAATGTTGTGCCACTACCATCATTCAAAACCCGGTGCTAAAAGATGAAATAGAAAATGAGCCAAGCAGGGAACACATGTGACGAATGGCTCCAACTGGTGGAAATTTAGTTTCCGATGCTAATTATTCTAACAAAGCCGGTGGGACGTAAAATCGCTGCTGCATAATAAGTTTGACGAGAGATAGCTGGAATACGGAATGAATTTAATTGGGTTTGAATGGGCCGAACATTGGCATGATTGTGATCTTGCGCATTCCGGTGTTAATTCTTGACTCTGTTATTCTTGTACGAAATATGCTTGCGCTTGGCAAATGGGTATGAAAATTCACGCTAATCAACTCTGATTATTTAATATGAAAAAAACTTCCCACACATACCTTTCAACATGCACACAAATCATGTTGCCTATTGTGCTTATGGGTCGATCATCATACTCATCATTTCACCTTCCGGAATGAAAGCTCATTTTTGAATAACAAAAGCACCGCTTGGCGTTAAGGTTCGTAAAGTTGATTTCAACAAGGGAAAATCAACCACGAAGTCAAATCGCTTGAATCGTGCCCTATTGTAAAGCGGCAAAGCGAGTTTAATCATGTAAAGTGGTTCACCCAAATAGGTAATATAAAAGCACAAAACCAGCACCTTGAACATCCCTGCACACTCACAAACAAAATAGACCCACACACACAGTCAAACAGAGAATCAACAATCCAACACCCTGCAGGCTCGATCGAGGAAATTCGTTATGAATGGGAAAACGTCCTGCTTGTTGCTTGATGGTGCCGAGCCCTCAACATTCTCATATGCCCAGCCCAAAATACAAGCAAACAAAAAAAAAATGCAGCCTCCCCGCTGGGTTGCGGGAAAAGAAAAGCTACGATTTATCATCAACCAAAAAGGAAACCCTGTGGCGACCGATTGTCGGCGGAATGGTTTTTGTATTCTCTCTTTCTCTCTTCCTTTTGGTTGCTGTTTTCGTTCGCATTCCCATCAACATCAATTCATGGAAACTCATAAATTGACGCACTGCTCGCTGGGAAGCTACGAATGTTGCGGTTTGCCGTGCATGATGGAGCACACGGGAACGCTGGGGCAACAAAATGGGCATTAAAAACTCTGTATGGAAGATTGTTCTGTTTTTTCCTTTTCCCCCCTGTTCCTGTATTTCCTCCCCCCGGTAAGCCAGAGCCAATTTGTGACCCGGCGTACAATAGCAAATGACCCGATTTTACGAACGATTGGGCTCGAAGCATTAATTCAAGAAGAAAAAAAATATCCTTTTGATGTTCGATCCGGGGCGGTCAGCAGTAAAAGCTGAGGCTTGCGGGCTACATAAAATATGAAATGCCTCTGTTTCCTGTTATTTCTGTTCCGGTTCCCATGCGCAGGGGCAACAGAAGCATCAAGCAGTAAGCACAACGAAGATAAGGATCAAAGGATGAACAAAACCCGTCGGTTTACGCCTGCAGGTCTGCGGAGTCTGTGATAGAGAAATTCAACTTCTCGCAAATAGTGTTTCACAGTGGATGGAAATCGGTATCTTAATTTGTTTACCGTTTAAAAATCTCGTGTAGATTAAATTTTAGAACAGACCCCCTAAAGCAAGCTCAGATGCAGAGATAGAAATAAGATAAGATAGAAATTATGTGACAGCATCTTAAAGGTCTTAAAGACAAGAAGATCATTGCACAAATAGGACGTTAACACTGTGTATATATAAATTGAATGTAATTTGTAGATTAAATGAGAGCAAGTCTAAGCCTAAAAAAAACATAAGTTTTACAGCAAACTAGACACAAGAATTAATCGAAAAAATCAAGGATAAAGTTAAAACCCCGTTTTGAATCATTTGAATTTCGTTGCTATCTGCCACTATTTACTCTTCGATAAGTATCCGAAAATAGTTCCTACAGTATCATGCTTACATAACGTTCTAAAACGTGCCTCGAACCTACTTATCTGCACACCAAATAGCGTCAGCTCCCTTCAACTGACTGTGCTGCATGTCTGCTGCACTGGCATGCAACTGCACGCTGTCGATGTTTATGTTCGAACGATAATCCATATTCATGGAACTCATTTCCCTCGGGTCTCATCACCACTCACCGCCGCTAGTTTGTCATAATTTTGCCACGTTCATAAACCCGACCGATTCCAATCAACACCCCACCCTATCGACGCGCTCTCGGCGGCCCGAGCACGGCCCGATCGGGTGCAGCAGTGCGAAGCATTAAGGAAACAATAAATCATCAACCATGCTGCCATGTTGCTGCATCCCAGGCAAGGTGCATCGAGAATGTGAAGAAGCTGGTCGCACGCCAGTGACAAATTGCTACTTTCCGGACAAGGATTCTTTGGATGCACAATTTTGCGTGCGACCAGCTGCTGATTTGCATTCGGTTGTACGGCTTACGTTTCCTGCCCGGATGGATGTTCTCGTCCGGCATCTACACTCGCCAGACGTTCCAGAAAAGACTGCTCCAAGAGAATTGTTCAACTGCTGGTTCCATATTGAGGCGGCTATGGCAAAGGTCTTCGAAAGGGCATAACTTGGTATTGCGATAGTACCGGTATTAGATGGTTGAAGCTTCCGAGCTGTTCCCTATTCCCAGCTCTCGTTTGAATCATTTGTATTTTTCTGCACTCCATCGTTCTTTGAAGACTCAACACACCCCAAGATGGACCGTGCTCCGTGTAGAACAAGAACTTCAAATTCGTTTATGGTTCCTCGTTAACAGCCGGGTCGAAATCTATAGACACGGACATTTCATAAACAACCATAAAGCTGTCGGAATCGAACGCAATTTTCGCCGATGTCGAATCGAAATCGATTCAAGCCGCACGCGTCCTGCAGCGTGGCGAATGGACGCTTGTGCAAATATTTACCACCCTATGAACTAAATTAAATTTCATTTCTCGGTCTACAAAGGAGTCCCGGACTCTAGTCTTGAACGCACGGTGGACACCCGCAAATCTTGCATGGTATGCAATCGACCGGCCGGCCGGTTATCCCTTTGTACGACGATGGGGCTTTATTTGCTCGGAACCATTTCGTATCATCTCGTCCGATTGCTTATTTGTGTGTTTATACGTCCGTGCGTTTGACTTCATATTGGCTTTTGCGTTTGGATGGACATTCTGTAGCGTGCGGAATGGGATGTGCTTGCGGATTGATTACTGTGGTTCTGTGCGTTGACCGTCCAGTTGACCCTTTTTCTATGTTTGCCAATAATATCTTAAGGCTGTTGAGAACCGCAGGACCCATAAAATGTACTTTTGGTAAAGAGCTTCTGCAAACTTCCGCTTCCAAAGCGTGTTCCAAGCTTTTTTAACAGTACAACAAAACAATTAAGCTGATGCAAAGAAATCAACAATATCCATGTCGTTTTCTAGACAGTATTAACTGGAGTAATGTTTGATCAACATATAAAAAATCCTTCACGCGGTTCGCTGTTTCCAAATTCCTTAGGCACTCCTCACTTCCTCCCTATGCCGTCAGGTGCCAACTCTTAGGCGTAGAATCCCTAGAGAGGCGCAGAGCTATCGCTCAAGCATATTTTATCGGGGCATTGCTTCACAACCTGATCGACTCGCCAGCCCTACTCTCCGGTATCCTCTTTCACATCCCGCTGCACTTCCTACGTCCTCGTCCACTTCTCGTTTTACCAAAGCGGCGAACTCCTATCGGACATAACGACCCGGTTGTGAGAGCGATGAGACGCTTCAATTCGGCTTCCCATTTGTTCGACTTCCACCTATCTCCCTCCTCCTTCAAACTCAGCCTTCGTAATTCTTTCCTTAACCCTGCCATCACAGAACCATTTCCCTCGCTCACTTTCCCTTATTTTAATCCCCACCCGCGCTAGCTGTGAATTAGTTCATAAGACATTAAATTGTTTAACCTATAGGGCCAACAACATTGAATTATAAATAAATAAATAAATAAATAAATAAATAAATAAATAAATAAATAAATAAATAAATAAATAAATAAATAAATAAATAAATAAATAAATAAATAAATAAATAAATAAATAAATAAATAAATAAATAAATAAATAAATAAATAAATAAATAAATAAATAAATAAATAAATAAATAAATAAATAAATAAATAAATAAATAAATAAATAAATAAATAAATATTAAGAATAGTTATTTCAATGAATCTTCAGTATAGAGCCATTCTAATCATAGACCTACTCATCACGTGCTACAACCACTTTGCGTTCTTAACCTCCAGCAGGAGTCCTCCAAATCGCTTTCGGTCGAGCACTGTCGTCTGACGAACGCCTCGAAACCATCACTCCATCTCAACTTCTGCTTATCACATCTTCTCAGTCCAAGTGGACGACCTAAAAGAATTATAGGGGTAGGGTCGATCGGTGTCATTTGCATGACATGATCAATGTATCGAAGCCTAGCGAATCTAATTCACTACTCGAATCACCTTTAGATAGATAGATGAACCTCTGATTAGATGAACCTCTGGATAGATGAACCTCTGGATAGATGAGCCTCTGCTTAATTTAGAATTCACTTCCAGTGTCGCTGGTGGTGCCACCATCAATTTGAGTTTTGCCTCTTTAAGCTCCAACCCGTGATTTTCCGCCACCCAATGAATTCTCTGGTAAGCATGTCTGAGAGCTGTAGACCAGTGATAGTGGTATCATCAGATTAGAAGATAGTCCCCTAAAATTCCACCTCCAAGTCGCAGGTGGCCCTCTCTAGCGCTAGGTTGAATAGTAGACAAGCTTTCCCAATCGTCCAGATGCCCAGAGCTAAGGGCCCTGAGAGTTTTTCATCTATCATCACCTGACATGTTACGATGCTCATTGTCACTTGTACTAGCCTGATAAGGTGGTTTGGATCGGAAACGAATTAAAGAATCTTGGGCTGACTCTCCAAAAATTCAATGTTTGGGTACGGCAAATGAATGATCTGGAGTTCATAAATTATTGAAAAATCATCATTAGAGAAACTTATTCATCTCTAAACGTAGCAGATTCTGAATTTCGAAGATTCAGGAATCTTAAAAGCCTTATGATTCTGAATCAAGTTGACCTAACTCTTGCAATAATAATTAACTATTGAACAAAAGTACATGAACTCTCCATAACTTTATACACTAAAAGCATCTTGCCGATTGCTCCGGAGTCCTATTAAACAGAACCTTTCTAGTTGCTACATATGATAGCTTTTACAGAAGACATTCTGTTTACTTACCAAATATCCATTTCACTTCTAGCCTATAGAGTCTTTGCTGTCGACATTTTTTCCCCCCGATCGTACTCTTAAAGCGAGCGTACCATTGTGACGTCCCTCGATTTTCCCCCTTCCTCGTATGTAACGCTTCGGAAAAAGCAATTGGAATGGTTCCCGAAAAGTAATGAAAGGTAATTCAATTACGCTCCGCTTTGTTGATACCTTTACGGATGGGAACACGGGGCAATGGAACGGGAACGGACCATTGACCCGACTCGTGAAGCCGTTACCGTTCCCGTTTCGAATTGGACACCATCTGGGGTCGGATGTCCGTTTCGGAAGTGGCCCATTTTGCTGGTGACTCCGTATTTGCCGTTGCTAATTTTTCTCTATCCGCTTCATTGTCTCACAATGGGTGACAGTTTCCTGCAATCGATTTTTGCCCGCTGTGCGACGCGCGCAAAGACAGTGAGCGGTATGGAACGTTTTGTTTGGCAAGGATGCGTCTAAAAACGAGAACTCCCAGTGGTGAAAAGAACATCGGTATTTTCCATGCCGGGTCGCTCCAGCCAGCCACCCGACGGCGTCGTAGCCATCTATGAATTAATAATGCTGATTAAGGAAAACGTGCAATAATTACGACATGATACCGAACGACCCTGAACTTAGTGTTCACCCACCGTGACACCCGTCTAATGGTGAGGACAGGGATGCGTCGTTGGAAATAATCATAACAGCCACCAAAAAAAGGAGGCACACGAAAGATTGACCCGCAGCAAAGGTGCGGAAAATGGATGGCATCCCTTTTTTGTGTTTTTCTCCCTCCAGGAACCCATCCTTTTCCCTTCGCCGGGCTGCACATTGCCACCAAGCAGGAGATAATCCTTCCGGTACTAATTACCGGCCAACCGGGTCGTGTTTCTGTCCCCAACAAGAATGAATGTTGTCGCTTCTCTGATGCCGTAGTGCCCGAGATGGTACCAAGTGTGCCCCGAGGGCAGTTTGTGAGAGCGAAACGTGCAGCAGCACACCCATGCCATGCCAATCGGGTTGGGTTTTGCTGGGTTCTAGTTTTAGCATCTGCCATCCGAATCGAGCCGTTTCCCCTTTTTCACCAAGCATTTGCCTTTTTCTTTTGCTGCTGTGTGCCCAGGTACAGCCTTAAGGCGCTGCAGTAGCACATTTTTGCTGCATCCTTTACCCATCGGTATTAGGGTTGGTGCTTGTGTTGCACATGTGTTGCTTCCGGACGACCGGCTGGAGTACGCCGGGTGGGAAGGCAAAGGCAAAAACAAATGGAGGAACGTTGTTAGCTTTCGCACGCAAAGAGTTCCATCAATTCGCAACAGCGCTACACCTGGAAAGGGCCTTTGGGGTGGAAAAAAAGAAGCACCACCGCTCGAGATAAGAGTTTCGAGCAAAAGGCAATTCTTTTGACCCACCCGAGGGCATCGAGCTTAATGCACGAATGGTTCTAATGGTTCGTCTGGAAAGTTCCTCTCGGAAGTGTAGCACTGTGTGTGTGTGCACTGGCCTTTGGAAAAGCAAACCAACCCATGCCCATTTCGTTATGCGTTGTGTGTTTGAACGGAGAAATGCCATTTTTCGCAGCTGGAGCCGTAGAGGAAAATCATGATGTAAGACTAATTCGATTTGATGAAATACACATACTGGAATGTAAGGCAGCATCAGCAGCAGCACCATCGATGTAAGCACATCACATATTTGATTATCGTTTGCACTGTGTGTGTGTTTGAGTGGTAAACAATTTAATTGAAATTTCATTCACCTAATGCATGCCGTACGTCGCAAGGCACAGAAAATCTCCATGAATGTATTCAAATTGCATAAAAGAGAACGAAGGTGCAACAACTACCACTACTTCTGTTCGGATGTGTATCCTTGAACATTGAACTTGCTGTGTTGCTTTAATGCAACGTAAAGAAAAACTTACCATGATTAATATATATTTGCCAACCCGACACACTCTTCAAGCTTCATGTTGGCCTTTGCATTGTACATTTTATCAGGAGTGTCCCAATTTCGACCACTTCCCAACTCCCAAGCGCTTGTCGGACGAAAATCGCAACGACGTTGAACATTAATTTTCCCTCAACCATAACGATCAACTTGCAGCGTTTCACATTTCGGTCAACGGAAACGAGCATACATGCGATCAAACAACAACATCACTTTACCGCTGCTTCAGGGCTTCAGGGGTGCTGGAGACCACAGAATCTGCAACTTTTGACACGAACTCAATCAATTCAGGGTGCTTGCCGAGAGTGGGAAAAAAAACCTGGGAAAAACTCAATTTATTTACCGAACGTTTGCAATGATTAATCATGCTTTTAATCGAATTTGGGTGTATGTTTTATGTAATTACTGCGCTCACAGCGGTGTGAGGGTGCGCAGGTCATGAATAGATTGGCTTCATGAGAATGTGCATAAATTCTATTTATTTTGTTGAAATGCATGCAATCTCTTAACGAAGTGGTTATTTTTCATTTCGTCTATAACATATTTCACCAAATATACCAGTTTTGTTTTGTTTTTTTATTTAATTCAAGGATGACATTGTTTGACTTATTGTAAGTCTTTTCATAAATTTTTATATTATGTTATTGGAAATGTCGAGAAAATCATTTTTATTTTTTTCACAACCAAAGCCACAACCCAATAATAAAAAGCTACAAATGCTTAATTAAGTTAAAGCATGAACATATTTTTTTTATACATTATGCTAATAAAACTGTCAAATTCGTATACCAAAGGTTTTCAAACTTTAGGCAAACTATGAAAAGCTAACGAGGTAGTAACCTTCTTAGGTCTCTTATTTCGCTTTTCCGCATCATTTCAACACATCTTCGAGTAAACTTTCACGCAAGTCACTTGCTGCTGTCCAAGTTCGGGACAAATTTTGTTCCATCGTTAAGGCTTCCCTTCGATCACATGGAGTCCTGGGGGGCAAAACGAACAGCAGGAAAGCATAAATTACAAATCCCACTTTTCCGCTACAACAGATCTTTCCGCCCATTCCCCATAAATCCCCACCAACCAACATCCGTAGTTACGGGAATGATAATATTTGTTCGTGCGAGCCTTCACTTCGCTTCCTTCCGTCGTCACTTTTTCTCCGCTTTCGTTACGCTGATTTAAGCCCTTATACAAACATCAGAACCCAAACAGTCACACACACGCGATGACTCCTGACAGTGTGCGATAAAGCCGTATTTTGTGTGTGTGTTTGAGTACGTTATTTTCCACCGTTCTTACGCGGAAGACATTTCGTTATGAATTGCCATTTGCCAGTCAAACATTTCCCGCGCTGAAACAATCTTCCGCTACGCCGTCATTGCCGTTTCCTTTTCACTCGTGACGGAAAGTTTCCTGCATCTTTGAAGGACCGCCTTTGTCCCTGGAATGCATTGGGCGCGTTCGCCAGTATGGATCGCGTTCAGTGTGCGATTTGTCGTTTTCTGCTAAAATCGAACGCGGAAAATGAAATTGACAGCTAGGGTGGTGTCGTTTTTTTTGCAATCCATCGATGGATTCGTACAGGAGACACGTGTTAAGAGCGCTGGCGCCAAATGGGCACTGTTAGTTCTATACGTCTTGCATCATTCTACCCTCGTACAACGTGGAATGGTAAACGAGAATTTATATACTTTCGAGTCAAGAAGGTTTAAATTTTGAACAAAAAAAAAAACAGCTCCAAATTAAGTTCGTTCAAGGAACAAACTCCCCCGTGCCATCTGGCGTAGAACAAAATTGGATGACAAATGATGCTGGAGAGATGTCTGCTAAGGTCTTAAGCTTCTAAAGCTTATAACTCATGCTTGAAATTAGAAATTACAGATCCTTTAGCTTGTTTATTTTCCCCTGGCATAATTTCTTCTGAAATATTCCTTTTTTTAGCTCGCGTAGTGGAATTTTTCTTTGCAACTAGAATGAATTTATTTTGTGTAATTAATGGAAATTAGTATTAAATAACTGGGACCAATATACAGTGGCGGTGCTGGTCTTCACACGATAGGATTTTGCCATCCTTCCCACCCGGATTTTGTCCTCCGTACGCAGGACGGACTATTGGACTAAAATAACAATAAAACTTTGTCGTCTTTAACAGCTATTGCAATATTCCTTATTTGCCATATTGGTTTAACAAATAGAAACCATACACATTTTTGGCATTTGAGTTATTTTGACCAATGTCTTAAGAAATATGAAACCCTCTTTCATGCATTCTCCAACTTTCTATTTATAATTTCCGTTCCATAGAAAGAAAGAAAAAAAACCCGAAGCTTAACAATTTGTTCACCTGTGTGCACCCTGCCTAATTCAATTCGGTTTTCCATCACGGGCTCTGTTTGTTTGTCACAACAGTTCGGTTTCGTCTCTTCCCAGAACAACGTAAAGCAAAAAGGGAAACCCTCTTCGCTTCCTGCTAAATATGTGCCGAAAATGAATGTAATTCCACAAAGCACATTGCCAAACAACTTCTCAAAAACAACACAGTAATTGGAAGCCGGCATTCGAACATGTTCACGCTTACGGGTCCACACAGCGTGTCATCACCGGCGTGTTATCGATCGGACCCAGAGCAAACCATTAACCTTGGTTAATTTAATCAACAATCGAGCTGAACGGGGCCTCGGTATTATTTTAAGAGAAATGTCCTAGCACGTCCGAGATCCCGTACTCGTCGTTGATCTTGATTTACGGTGCAAGGAGTTTTCAATGCGTAAACATTTCGGGCCTACAAGCGCTGTCGTACGATGCCGTCCGCTTTACACAGGTCCCGAAAATTTCGCCTAAGAAGCGGCTGAAGCGAGAGATGGCACGAAAGGAAAATTCATTTTCCAACATCAACATTCGATGGAAAGTTTTCTTCTTCAGCAACAATATTTAGGTTGTCCGTTCCAATTATCTTTGTTGGACAACAAAGTTTTCTTGTTTTGCTGGAACAACAAACAAATGGTACAACCGCATAGTTTTGTTTGTTCTTCATTGCGGAAGCTTAAAGTGGTTATGAAAGCCTAGAGCACAAAATCAGTTGGTTTTTTGCACAGTGAAATAAATGACAAATAAATAAGAAATGTTTTTTCAACAGAATATGTTTACTTGATATTTAATGTACATTTGACGATTTCTTTTTTAAATTGATCTTACAAAAGTAAAACCCTAACCCCAAAATAGAAAGACAAAAATAAAACAAATTAACACACTTCGATCAAGAAATAACAGAAAGAGGATGTAAGATATATAAAGATATAAGATAAATAAGATAAATAGTAAGATATATAAATAAGAAAGAGACTTATTGCTTAGCTTTCATTATCTCACGGTCGAACTGTTAAATACATTTGTTCTTCCACACGCACACACCCTCAAACACACAATTGTTGTGTATCTCCCAGTTCCATTTCCGCCTCTTCATTCGTACGACCCTTTTTCCTTTCATTTCTATTCGTGATCATCGTACATGATTATTATTGTGGGGTTTATTTATTTGCTTTCCAACCGCGTGCCACCACATGCAATGGAAAGCCGGAAGAATGATCTCAAATTTAAAGGATGCTTCAACTTTCGGTACCCTTCGCAGGGTTGAACTTTTCGCCCATCCCTCCGGTGCGAGCTTTCCACATCTCTCAAGCACCTCTTCCAGCACCCTTAGAAAGGCGTAGTGTCGGCATGGTTCCACCATGTTTTCCAATTGAGCCGCGGATTCGTGGAACCGCTTGTTGTAAGACGCCGAAATTTATTGCCTCGCCGAGATAATGCTAAATTTATGATGCTCCAGCCATTGCCAGCATCGTCAGCCAAAAGCAGAAAATTCGTTACCATAATCATCATTAAAGTGAAAGGTTTTTTTTTCTCTCTTGGCGCTATTCTTTGTTACTCACTCTTTTCGCTTTCGCTGTTGGTGCCGCTTTTCTACGCCCTATTTGCTACTGCTGCTCGTTGACTTGGTCGGTCGGTTTGTTGATTGTGAAAACTACGACAAGTCGTTTCGGGGTTTTGCTTGCTCAAATTCCATTCTGGGGATAGTGTTATTTTTCTATATAAACTTTCCTTCCAGCAGGAAAGTATTCCCACAGGAAAGGAACAAAAAAAAACACTCACGGTAGTGCAAAGGTTTCGCTCACTACGTACGATCGACTTTGTTCTGGTATGCATTTAGCGTTCAATTTCTTTCTTTTTTCTGTTTTCCTCAACGCAAACATCGCTGCCACTATTGCTATTGGACAATGTACCAATTCAACTTTAAGCTAAATGGTTTCGCTTCGTAACCCAGTTCGAGCGGAGCACATTTTTATCGGAGTGGGTTTGCAATAAAATTGAATTACCTCATTGCAAGTAATTAGATAATTTACTTTCAACGATAGAAAACTTTGTTGCATCTCGAAAGCTATCCCTTTCTGTTTGCGATTGGAAAAGATACTAATGAGATGTATAAAAGAAGTGGAAAACAGCTTACCGCATTTGTTGTTCTTCTACCAACGGGTGCAAAAGCTGCGCTCGCTTTAACGCCCTACTTCCCACGATTCGAAGAGAGCTTTAAGCTCCCTGCAAACATCGGATTATTCGACCCCTTTTAGTGATTAAAGGAATTCCTAATAAGCCTCCAGGTCAGTGTGCTACTGGATACAGTCAATTAATACCGCTTAACGCAGCGCCTAATCACACTTACTTGGGATGATCCTGACCACGATGCCCAGCACCGGCCGGTTGGATGACGGATTAGTTTGCTACTGTGCAACTAAATAATGCCGCACTACGCCTCCCAAACCCCCCCCCCCCCCCCCCCCCCCCAGGCGGCAGTTTTTCCTTTTCCCCCATCACCCCATTCGGTGCGGTGACTGATGGACATTCGATATCGACGGATAAAAGGATAATTGCCAACGGTCGTAAAGTCTTTGGTCACCTCGCAACTCCACTCGTGTCGGCGCCGAACCATGCCGGTGGTTCGTCCATTATGTTGCCTATTTTCTTCACTCGAGAATGATGCATTACGTGACCGGAATTCGATACTGATCCGGGCCAGAAAGGAAAACTCCCACTGATAGCTGTACCTTTCCCAAGAGCTGGAAGTCATCAATTTATCTGTTCTCGGGAGGAATGTGACTTTGAGTTGATTCTACCACAGACAGAAGAACAAAAAAAGGGCAGGAAAATGGGAAATGGAACAGTTGCTTGAGAAAGGCATGATTTTCATGTCTGCATCATGTTCTCCTCTTCGAGTACAGTTTTCGATAAATTTTCTGATCTTTATGTAATTTCACTGAAACAATACTTTAAATATGGTTTAAATATTCCCTCAATTCACTGTACAACAGTTGGTGATAAGCGTTAACTGAAAATCGTATCTCCAACGCCATTACAGAAAGTATCTTTGCAAACATCTTCATTATTTATGCTTGCTGGCGCTTGCAGGAAACATTAATGCCCAGAACAACACGCAAACTCGGTACCATTTTAATTCATTTGCACCGGTCCGCCAATCCGACAAAAAAAACGAGAGAAAATATCAACAAAAGGTACGAATGCAAAACTTCACTTTCAAATGACGCTGCTAAACCTTTTCCCACAGCAGCAGCATACAAAAACAGAAACCTGAAAAATTACCTGAAAAGGAAAGCAAAAACCCACTGGAACGGCACGGAAAAACGGAACGGAAAGGACATTTACATTCTCGAAAGTACACGCCGCCACGCCGGTGGAAATATTTACGATGCAAAACTTTCTCGCCACGTCGGTTAAATTTGACTTGGTAAGCAGAACTTCAGTTTCCACTGAAACGAAGCACCGGCTGACGGTACGGCGCAAACTTCTTTTTGCGGGACAGCTGTCCGAATGTCTTCTGGACCTTTTGTCTTCTTTTCCCTGCAAAGTGCAAAGAATGTTTCACTCGTCTTCATTTGCTACGATAGCTTTCCGTCCGCCCGACGGACTTAATACGCGGTGGTCAACAGCCGGCGCGCTGCGAGCGTGATACGGCACGAGCCGGGCTACTAATAAAGCAAATCGCTGTCACTGTCAGCACAATCGGGCCCCAAAATAGCTCGATTCAATAAATTCATAACAAAATAAGCACTCACCCGACACATTTCGGTGAGTTCTATAAGCGGTGCGAAAGCGTTCCGTTCCGTTCGGTTCGTCGTTTTCAAAGATTTATTTCTGTTTGCAACGATCGCTGGCTTGTGTCGCAGCGTAAGCTGTCTCCTGCTTATATTTTATTCTGTTGCGAATCTCAGAACGCGTAAGCGCAGCTGTCAAAATGTATCCTTTACTGGGCCACAAGCGACACAAAAACCCATCCTCAGTCGCGTGCGTACCGCTGGAAAATTGTAAACCCGTTTCCTCCCCCCGAGCCTCTCGCGAAGGTCTTTGACCTGTCGGAAGGATGGGAAGGAGTGCATGGAGTCATGCGAGAGTGTTTTGAGTCGGCGGAACTGCCGATTGTAATAAATTAGCAAAAAACCACGGCAAATCCATCTCGCACGCTCGCACGAAAACGAATGTTCCTGGGAGGAGTGCCGATAAATAAAACATTACATTATCCAAACGGGGCACTGTACAATACATTATTCATTGGACTCTTGGAAGCTCTTGACATCGGGTCGTTACCGAAAAGCGAGGTGATTGCTAGAAGCGCTTAACGGTAGCGTGAGCAGGAAGTTCTAAAGCAGCCTACAATATTTTTAATCATAATGTGATTTGCTAACGCGAACAATTGTATCCATATGATTGCAATGAATTTACTTCAGCCAATTCTTACATTCAATTACATCCATGGTACTTCGTTCTGCTAACAAATCCTACCAATTCAAATCGGTTTAAATACGCATTTTAAGCAACTCTAAAAAAGAAAAAAAATCCAAATAAGAGGGATAGTTTAGATGCATCTAACACTGAGTATTCTTGCTAATTTTAAACTCTGTAAACCCTCTGTACGAAACACAAGTATCAGTTTCGAATTCCCCATCTATTCTGACAAAGATATACAAAATTTCAAACATTCTCTACCGGTGAACCTACAACAGTTCTTTTGCTCTTTGATGGATGATTTAAGAATTTTCAACAAGTTTAAAGAGCTCTCAACATAACCCAAATCTTACAAGGATTTTGAGTCAAAGTAGGTATCTTGAAACTTTTAGATTGTTTGTACCTTCTCAGCTTTCTCGATCGTTTGCCAGTTGATATGGATTATCTGGTCTCTTTTCTCGGCCAACACTGTATTCTTCGCACCGACTGTTATCTCGTTGTCAAATGCCGGAGGGTAAAGGTACGGATTTACCATTCCACCTGGTGAGAATTCTTGAATTTGACTCAAGACATGACACATTCAAACACATTAACAACACTTAAACAAACGTTTCAAGACTGGTGTTTTAAATTTCAGTATAAATCGACTTAAGGTAGAAGAGAGTGTCTATAAAAATATGACTTCAAATTGTAATTAAACGAGAAATTAGGAATTTTCCTATTTTCATCGGGAAATCAGTGAGCAACAATAAAAATCCCATTACGGGACTTAATATTAATGCTATTATTAAAGATAATGAAAATCTTATTTTAATCGATTAGTTTTGTCTCGGCTGTTGAATATCAAGGTCATTGGGTAAGAACATCTCTCAGAGACAAGAGATAGAATGAGAAATCTCAATTGTCTAAAACAATTTTTTCCGATATTGATGGTGATGAGCTTTAACGGTACACATTATCACACTCTAATAGTTCCATGTTTCCCTTTCAAACGTTTCAAACTCTACGCCATCCGCCGTACATCACACTATCGAACCGTCAACCACCAACAGCTTGAACATAGCTTGTCAACCCATCGCGTCAAGTGCAATCACTGTCAAAAGCGTAAGACGAAAATTCCGTCACAAGCAGGCCAGGCCTTTGCCACTGTCACGTTCGACCTGCCATATGTCCAACCATCCTTAAGACCATCACGTCACTGGCAGATACAATATTCCACCGCACCCAACACGGGAACGGGTTTTTCGGGTGACGATTTGCCTCAACGTTTGCCAATCGTGCAACAGCCGGAACTGCATAATTTATCCATTGCAGTATGGTAATGCTATAATTAAAATTGAATAACATCATCACATATTTGCCGTTTCGCGTTGATCGTTGGTTTTTGATCATTGAAATGACGCACCAGAGTGTGCTGCTCACTATCATTGCCCAAACGCATACGCACACTGATTATGATTCATTTAGGGAATTCACATAATTAAGGGCCCGGTCGATGAATAACTATATCGCTTGCCCTACGTTGCCCTTTTTTTTATTGTGCAACCAAACAAATAAATCACGCAGACCGAGGGCTAAGCGCGAAAAACAATGTTTGAGTTATCATTGGCGTTTTTTTTTTTATTTCAGTACTCAAATAACCGCGGTAGAAGAGGTTTAGTTTAAAATAAATTCCACACCATATTCGGCGGGGATAATACTAAGGGAAAAGCATTTCATTATGCTAAACAATATTTTACCCACGCCGAAAATAGCTCATTCCGCAATGGTGTACACCTTCTCTTCCCTTTCTGCCCTTTGTTGGTGCTGGGTGATAATTAATTTCACCACTAATTTCATTACGCGAACGCCACGAGACATACAGAACGGACCCCTTCGGCCTCGTGCCCGATTCGGCCAATGCACCCCCGAATGTGTTCTACAAAGCGTCCCATTTCCAACAGGACCATATTACAAATTAATCGTTTGATTAATGGGTCTGTATTTGCTGGTGGCGTCTATAATTTCAGTCTCTCACAGCCCGATACACTCCACCGCTCGATGACAGTGCAAACTTTACACGGACCCGCAACACCGGACGGTGATCCGAAATTTACACACGACTCACCATCTCGACCGACAAATTGATGTCCCGTCCCGGGGGCACACATCCGCAACATGACATTTTCAGCTTGCCCGATCGGTATCGGGCAGATCAATCTTTGGGTCAGTATGAAAAGAATCCACTTGCTCCCCCCAGGAAGGGAGGGTGACGTACAATCTTCATCATAAATCTTGTGCCCGACCACCTTGTATGATATCTGACATCCGACACCGATTTGCCGGATCGGATCGCAACGATAAAATTAATTAGATTGAAATTGCCGTCCAGGCCGGGGTAGTGTCTTCTGCCTGCAGGATGACTCTGACCTTGCACGATGCGCATTCGAAGGACATCATTTGCATTTGAGGAGCTTTTTTTTTGCTCTAGTCTTGTCCCTGCTTTCGATTAAACTGAAACGGCCGTGAGATTGGTTTGGCTAGTTTCCTGTCAAGTCATGGAGCGTTGGAACTTTCCGGTCGATTACCCTTCGGGGCGATCATAAGAATCCATGATTGTAATAAAAGCTGTAATTACACCGTAATTACTGTTCCAGATTGTTCCTTGGCAGAACGTTTTTAGATGGGAACGGCACGGAAGCAGAGTCCGAGGCAATGGATTTTCATTGTAATGCAACAAATTAAAGATTTTATCTTTCTACTCGTTCGAACAAAATGGTCGGAAGCACTTCAAAATATAGCTTTTGCCGCGTGCCAAAACAACAAGGGCAGTGTTTAAAAGTGTGTTTTATTATTTCGTAACCGAGAACAACAGACATGCAAAACAGTCTCGTTTGTGCAAAAACAAACAGTGAACCATTTTTACGATTCGTTCGATCAAACAGCAACGGACAATCAAGGAACGTTCAAGGTAAAGGCACTCTAATCGATCATCAGGCGAACGGACGCGGTTCGGATGACGGGCGCGATGACGATTTTCGTTCCGTGTCGTTTTCGATTCCCGCAAAGTAAACGGACACATTCGGTGAAAAATGCTGCTTTAGCGCTTGCTTTTGCGATGGAACAAAAAAAAATGTATACCCGTTATCGATCGCTTGTGGTATTGATGAGCAAGAGAAGAGCTAAAAAGGCGTAATGTTTTTGGAACGGTTTGGACTAGAGAAAAACGGAAACTTCATTGGCGGTTGGCTTAAAGTTGAGATACTTCGGCGTCTTTAAAGGAAAAATTTAATTAAAAAGCAATCGAAAACCAACTTAAATATTGGATAACTTGAAGAATTTAAGTAGACAACAAGGAGAAAAAATAAAACTAAGCGCTAAAGCGATATTTTTGTTCGCCGTTTTGGCTATAAAACAATCAAACATCAATTTCAGTATTACTACTCTCCTCTGACACTGGCAAAGAACAGATGTCGAAATTTTCAAGTCAACCAGTTTCCAAATTTGCATGGAATTTTGAAAGAAACTCATAGATTATTGAGAAGTTCGTTATGTCTTATCAGATGTTTCTGTGACCGAATTGATTGATTCTTTCTGCTGAAAATCGTAATTTGTATCTTGCCTTCAAGCAATATTTCTGCGTTGCTATGCTCTCATAGACATTTTGCCTTTTTTGCATTAAAAGTAAATTCCTCCATTTTAAATCGTTTATGCGCGGTACGGCAAAAAACAATGTGATCATCCTTTACATGTTTACCTCCACCGTAATGAGATTTTGGTTATTAATTCGTTTTTGATATAACATCATTCACCCCACACTGCGCATTATTGATTAGTGCTCTAGACACGGTGCTCCCCAGCACGGTGCTCCGTAATCGTTAATGAACATCGTCTTAGCTCATTGCCTCCGTTGTTAGTCTTTGCTTTTATTCGCTAACGACACAACACAAACGCTGACATTATAAATCCAACCCGAAATTGCGCGAATCGCTCGTTGCGAACGTAATCGAATCGGTATTAATATGGAATTAATGATATCGATCTGTGTTCCCTTCCTTGCGGGTTGCCTGACCTAGAGCGATGGGTTGGCCGATGGCAAATTTGCTGCGACTCTTCAGCAAGACCCAGCTGTGGGTTTCGAGATTTTTTACAAATTTGTGTTGAATATTTAACTTCGTTTATTTGGGCCCGTCATTTAACCATTGATTATGGGACGTCCTTCGCTCCGTCTGCTTGTCTCTCTCGCATTCAACAATGAAAAGAAGCAAAAAAAACTTTCTTTCTGACAAACTTTTTCTTTCCCATTTCTCTTCCTCTCTTCGCTGCTACAATCACGTACCTCTGCAGATGTCATAATATGGGTTATTCGTGCGAAAGTGCGCATCTACAGTATCGACCAGTACGATCGGACCGCAACCAGCGAAGTTGGTCAACCGAGCCTCTGCAGCTGGACACCGGAGCAGCCGGTGACATCCGTCAACCACAAACCACGACCGCAACCGACCGCAGCAACCGCACACCGCCAACCCAACCGCCCGCTCACCCTCCTTGGGTGGCACCGACCCCGGACATCGCATCGAGGGTTTCTCCACCGAGAAGCACCTTCAGCCTTCCGCAAGGGTTCCGCGACGAAACCGAACCTACCGAGAAGGAAAGGATCGTCCTGGCCACGCTTAAGAAGCGGCGAAGAAGTCTCTCCCCCACCGATCCCACCAACCCCGCCACCATTCCCCGGTGGCACTCCTCCTTCAACCTGCTGCGTCCTTCGGCCGTGTTTGACGGATACTCGACGATCGTGCTCGAAAAGCTGTCCCGCTTCATCAGCCGCCATGCTGCAGTGAGTGGACGGCCACTCGTATCATGCCGCCAGCATGCCACCCCCCCACAGCATGGTTCACTCCCAGGCCCGGCGTCGTCCACTAGCGCCAAGAGTCGTCGACCAATGACGCGCATCACACCGTCCACCAGCTCCAGCCCGGGCGAGCAGCGAAGGCATGCCGGTGGCGAGGACGCACACTTTTGCCGCGGCGGAGCGCGACCGGAAGCGCACCGTGCGGAACCAACGCAATTCCACGCCCGCACTGTGCAGCGGGACGTAGCGGTGGCCACTAGCCGGCCCGCCAGTAGCCACCATCTTGTAAGACATTCACTTTGTTTATACGCAGCCTCTAGTGTACTACTAGCGTTATGTTATCTAACGATACCAACAGTTGCCTCAGACACAGCGCACCCCATGTAAGTACCGTCGGCGGTCGGTCGAACTGTCCGGAGCTGGGCTTAGCCGCTTAGCTACCTCGCTGTCTCATCCGTCATTTTGTGGCGGTGGCCATCTTGCCATCAAACCCACCATCGCCATCGCTCTTCATTTGCTCATGCAGTTTCCCGTGAACTCGTCCACCGTAAGCGCCTTTAATGTGCAGAGTTTTCCATTTCAGCTTTTAAGTTTGGCGAAATTTTTCAAAGAAAAGATTACTAAAAGCTAGTTCTTAATAAAGTATTAAATTTAAACCCCCTGCTAGCGCTAACGTTATTGAAAACTCTGTGCTTGGCATTCCTTCTCATCATTATTTATGTTCTCGTATTCATTCATGTGTACCGTGTGTATAAGTTTTAGTTTCTGGTAAATCTGTTTGTACCCTCTGCCAGCTTCCATCGGTAACAAATACAGATTCCCACTTACTAAATGCTCCCCGGCAAACAGCTAACGAAGCCTCCTCAAGCTCCAGTGGCTCAAGATTTGCAAACAGAAAACAAAACATACGATCATATTCGCGCTCGTTCCATAGCTCTGCCAGGCAATGAAATGATACTGATAGAGTACGCTAGGCCGCTAAAAGCAAACGCGCAATTGAACATCGAAAAAGCCACCATTAAAACATTACTCCTCTAGGTACAATTGTAATTGAAACATTGCCACAACTGTTCTAACCATTCTGTTTCTTCACGTCAACTCCCATTAACGTAACACTAGCAGAAGAGGAAGAGTTCGGTAAATACCATAATGTCTAGACTTATTCACAACCTAACGCAGACTCGTTTTTTCGCATCACCCACACACACACGTACACACGTACACACATACCAACACATTACAATACAAACGAATGCAGTAACGCGTGGAGCAATATTCAACATTTCACAAAACATTTTGCCTAGACTAGTGTGTTGATAGAACCATTTTTTGATAGAACTGTCACGCAGGACGTAATTACTTCTGTTGCATCCAGAGTTGCGAACCTGTGACACCGTAATGACACGAGCGTCCGGTTCCAATGTTAACCTTCTTGTGCTCTTTGCCAATCGTCTCAATCGATTTTCTACAGTTACAGGTTTTAAAATGCATGCGTTTCAGTGTTTTTATTTTTTTTTCGTTCGTTTTAATTACTGTTGTCACTTCTCAAGCAAACGACCACACGTCTACACACACACACGTGGCACGACCAGGCGCATTAACGCATCTTTCCTTCTCTATCATTCGCCGCAGATTCGCCGAAGGGAAGTCGGATAAGGAAATTTTAGACCATCTGTTAAAAAACTCCCGTTACGATAAGCGTTTGCTACCACCAGTGGACGGTAAGTGTTTTTTGTTTGTTTGTTGGCGGGGTTCGTCTATGTACGATTGCGAAATTCCTTTTATTTTCTGCCGATTTGCTGATGACACCTTGCTGTCTCTCATATCATATCACTTTTGTTTTCTTGGTCGAAAAAGAGTACGTTTTGTTACTTGTTTTCTATCGAACAATTAGATGCTTGCTTCTATTGTTTAAACGATAGTTTTGGGTTTTGAATTTTTAAAAAGGATTTTTTTTGAAAAAATAACATTCTAAACTATTTTAACTGTCAAATCATAATACGCATTTGTGTTTGTACATGCGATCATACCAACTCCCTTTTAATCGTGCACTTTCTACTTTCATTATTCTTTCATTTATGTTTTTTCATTCACTTATCAATCTTTTCTACTTGTTACTAAATGAATTTATGTATTTGCTTTTATATATCCTCCATTAAACCTTAATTAGCTTTCTTATACAATGTTTCAATTTTTTTATTGTTCCATCCTTTATCCTTTGACTTCGTGATTATTGATTATTATTATCATTTATTTATTTTGCTTGTACCACTTGCATGAATATCAAGAGAAACGTTTTGACTGTGCCAATATGGAAAGTAAAATGGATGCTAGTCAACACCTTTCTCCGCACTTTCAGTCGCTTACAAACGCTAATTTCATTCCGTTTTTTTTTTGTCACGCTTACACAATGCAACTGTCATTTTCTTTTCGTTTGACACTCACCTCAATGTCATTCTGCAACAATTTCCTTCCTCGTGCAGTGTTGTCCTTCGATAGTGCTTGCCCATTCAGTATCCAGTAGTGTTGCATACAACTAGCAAAATTAACTACTTAAAACCCCGTTCAGCTTCTACGATACAAAACAACCACAACCATGGTATGGTGACAAGATACAGCATCACGAAACAGTCGATGGACGAACCGGCAACCAGTCTTCCACTCTCTATCTCTCCCTCTCGCTCTCTCCTTCACTCTCTCTCTCTTTCTCTTTTTCACTATTCATCTCTCACTACACAGTAAAGTAGGGCCAGTTATACAAGGGGCCAACCTGACAGCAGCCAAAGGGACATGTTTGTAACAAATTCCTTCAAACAACTCTGTACTCTCATACATACACAGGGCAGAATATACTCTCATGATAGCTAGGACAAACACACACACAGTCTAAAATTGGTAGCTCCAAACAATTTTCAAACCCCCGAGCTCCCCCCAACAACCACCCCTTTAACAGAAACCCCCCCCCCCCCCCCCAACACCAACTCTCAACAATCCGTGGCTAGTCGCGTGTTTTTTGCTTCTTCTTCTTATCTCTCTTCCTCTTTGCAGATGCGGATTTTTGCTGTGGCATGCACACGCCGGAAATGGCTAAACACATACCGGATATGCGTGTTCCAGGACGACCCCAGAATCGTGGTCCGTTTGCTTTCCCTTGTGCTCCCTTAATTTTGTCTGCTACCAGTTTCGTCCGCTACTACTACTACTACTACTACTCTTTGTTCCTCATTCCTTTCCGTTTCACCCCATTTCGGTTTATGCGTAATGTGTGTCCATCCGTTTTCTTTCATTTTATGTTGTGATCTTCTGTTTTGCTGTTTTTTTTACTGCGTATGCGTCCATCACAAGCATTACTGTGCATGTGTGTGAATGAACCGGTCAGCTCGTCGGTTTTTATCTTTCATTTGCCTCTTTTGACGGCTGTATCCTTGCAATGTGTGCTTCATTGGTATTGGTGTATCTGTTGATTTCTGTTCTACCCATCGGTAAACTTTCTGTTCACTATTTCTTCAGTTGCGTGCTTGCTTTTCACGTCACCCATATCCGGACAAGGAACCGAGATTCATCACCATAACTTTATTTGATTTCATATGCAAATTTTATGCCAATAATTATAATTATTAATATAACTATGTATAATTATAATTATAACGCATAATTACATTACGTTGTATTTCAGCACACTTTGATGTGGAAATTTTTCGCACCAAAGTAGAGAGTTGTGTCAATGGTTACTAATATTATTACAATTAGTATTAATTATTAATAGTAAAACAGTAAATACAGCACACAGTTCTACTGTTTATTATTTAAGGTTATATCTTTTTAATTTTTTTTCCATTATCAAACCAATCTAAATACATTAAAATGATTTTTATTAGTTTTAACGAACACAATGCTAACACAAATAAACATACAAATAATTATAAATTTTAGTTTACAAAAACACACATGAACTTGATGCACCTTTTTTACTTGTCAAGTTTTCAAGGGCACCTTACGAATATGCAAATGTTGTTGGGTTTTTTTTCGGTAGATTGAGCCTATAAAGCGTCCCATTTTTCTTTGTTCAACACCCGTTAAACGTCGGTACGTACGTACGTTAATGGGTTGAAGTTATTTTTTCGACCACTGGTTTTTGTTGCTCAACTTTTTCGGTTTGTTTTGTACTTATAACAGCAAACATAGCAGTAGACCTAAGCAAAACTTTATGCTAATTGCACGCGGACGATGCAGTTTCAATCTTTTCAATTGATAGTTTTAATCCCAAAAGCGAACGATATGTTTTGGCTGTCGAATGGCACAGCGAGTAGCGGAATAGTATCGCCAAATGCATTATACTGGCCTGTGCTTTATCTCGTTGCAGGTACATTGACTGTGAACGTTAGCGTTTTACTATTAAGCTTAGCGTCACCCGACGAATCTAGTTTGGTAGGTGTACTTGGAAGCGAGAACATTCGAGAAAGCTTGCCGATGGCAATGGTTAAACAATTAAAATGTTTTTTTTTAAAATACCTTTCAACTCTCTCCGAACAACAACGCAGAAATATGAGGTGGAATTTCTGCTGCAGCAGCAGTGGTTCGATCCGCGGCTCCGATACGCAAACCAGTCCCAGTACGAGTATCTGAACGCGATACACCACCACGAAGACATTTGGTTACCGGATACGTACTTCATCATGCACGGCGACTTTAAGGATCCGATCATACCGATGCACTTTGCGCTCCGGATATACCGCAATGGAACGATTAATTATCTAATGAGGTACGGCGCCAGCCGCGGTCGGGCAGTGTTTCTGCAATGCTAATGTTGTTGCTCTCGTGTCCATCCATTTCCAGGAGGCATCTGATACTGTCCTGCCAGGGACGGTTAAACATTTTTCCCTTCGATGATCCACTGTGTTCTTTTGCCCTCGAAAGCAGTAAGTAAAATGCAACCGCCTTGTATCATTCATCGTTTCCCTTCAATATCTCTTGCTATATATTTTTTCTCCTGCTTTATACAATCTTTGCATACAGTATCGTACGAACAATCGGCAATAACGTACGTCTGGAAGAATGACGAGGACACTCTCCGCAAGAGCCCTTCGCTGACGACCTTAAACGCCTACTTGATACAGAACCAAACAATTGCCTGCCCCATCAAAGCAAGCTGGAGAGGTAAGTGAATCTCTTGCTGGGTCCATTTTGTACTGTTAATACCCACAAGTATTGGGAAATGAAGACCCATTCTGTTGCTTCCAGCAAGGGGAAACTTTTGTTCCAGCTGGGAACACTGGTGTATTCAGTTCCGTTGTGTTAAGATTTCTTTCATTATGATTTTGTTTTCTTCTGGATTGTTTCGTGTACCATTTCCGTTTCGGAGCCGTAAAGCGTTTGCAATGATATTTGTAATTTTGAAATGGTATTTTATGCATTTTTTCTACATTTTTTGATCGAATATTGCATTATGCGCCTTAATTCTGTTCCGATTACGTTTAAGCGCCATTTGTACTGTGTTATACCGAATAGTGTATTTCTTGAACCGAACCGAATTGTGGTTAGATTGTTCAACTCTTTTTATTCCATTTTATTTTTATTATATACTCTACCAATTTATAGCAATTTTTTGCAATTGCACCATTATTCCAATGTTTTGCATTAGGTTTTATCTTTTTTGTAAATTGTTTTCACTATTCTGTTGTTTCTTTCCTGTGTTACGCTTCGTGAAAATATTTACTTTAATGTAATTTTTCACGTAATTTCTTTGCTTTCCATGTTTCGTTCCTTCCCCTTGTATGATTTGGCATGAACCATTCCAAACCAAATGCTGGAAGGAGCTTGTTGGAAGCATCCTTCAGATGTCTTGAGATCCCACGCTTCCCATTAACACCTCATTCAGCTGACCGTGTGCAAAACTCCGCCCAATGTGCAAAAAAGCTGTGCGCCTCCTCCGCGTTAGAGTGCGCCATTAGTGTAATCGGGCGAGAATTGCAAATTATTGCAACGTCCGTCGCATACGGCGCGTGTCGCATTCTGCTCAATCACAATTAAAACCGTTCAGCCCGGTGGCCCCGAACGGCCGACACCGGAGAGGGATGTAAATCAAGTGCCTCTTTCGCCCGTTTCGGCTGTGACCAAGTGGCCAACCATTCGGTGCCACGCATCAGCGGTGGCAAAAAAGCTTTCATTTATTTAATTGTTTATTGTGTGCCTTTTGTTAGTTTATTATTATCTTAAGGGGGTTTTCCTGCGCTACGCTGTTATTACAGGCTCAAGTCCGGGAGATCAACATGTTTCTGTTCTCCCTTACCTTCTGGTCTCTGTGCTGCTCTTTCTCTCGCGAGCGATTAAATTATTCGCTCCACATTACGTGCAGTCCTTTTCATTAATTAATGAGTGTGATTAAGTAGATTGCTTGTGTTGGAGTAAGAGACAAACCCGGACCCGACAGGAAATTGAAACATTGCGTGGCTTGGAGCTTGGACATTCGATGCAATGGGTGGTTGGTCTAGGTTTTGCAAATTACTTGCATTATTTAGAAAACATTAACCTTGGTTTCGTAAAGTGACTTTAATCAGATAAGGTTAGGTGAAATTTACAAACGTGATAACGTAATTATTTTGTTTATTACTTTTCAACATGATTTTGCCGTCCTGTGTGCGTTCCATTTACGTTTCTAGTAGTTACAGGGTATGCCACTACAATTTATTTGACATTTTATTTACCGGGCCTTTTATGAATATTTCGAAAAGTTTTTTACCATAGTTCTGAGCCAACATTCGTTATTCTGCAGCATTTGCAAACTCTTTGTTTAATATAAGATTTTTCTTCCAAAAACAAACTAATATTTACCGTACATGTGCACTATAATATATTCTCACACTATTTCAACTTATTTCTGCTTCGCTTAATACCAGTTACGACTCTTCACGATCAACTTCAATGATTAAGTTAAGAATTTCTAATTAAAAGTACAATAATTTCTTTACTTTACTTTCTTCATTGTTTAATTCGAAAGCAAACCCCTTTGTTGAATCCTTTATCCATCATCCCCCACCATCCCACTACCACTGAGTCACGATCGTGGTGTTGTCCCTTCCTTCTCCCAAACCCCTTCCAAAACATCACACCCAATTCATTCCCTACTTCCCTACTTACGCAACTTTCAAATTATCTGTGAAACAACCCACAATGACATAATGCACGTGCAAACATTTTCTTCATCAGCCGAAGGACAAACGTTGTCGGTAGAAGACGAAGAGTTTCTTTGTAATTTATGTCAGAGACGATTTGAGGAGCAAGGTACATACAAGCATTCAAAACTATTTCTTTCCTTCCCGTTTGCAAAAACAACAAAACGTATGCCCACACACACACAAACACACACTCGCTACCCCCTCAAACTGCTCTCACTCACTCCCTTTGGCCGTTTTTATCTCTTCGCTAGCTCCGGTAGATACTCGGTTCGTGCGTGTTCACACTTTGTGTTGCTCTGGTTTTCGTATGATTTGTTTAGTTTCTACAGATTATGTTGTTTGAATTATGTTCTCTTCTCAGCTAGCTCTATCTAGTTTGTTTTATTTTTTAATTATTATTCTCTCTCTCTCTACTTTAGCCACTTCTTGAATAAATCTGTAACCTGAACCTTGCACAAAATGCACTGCTTCTTCGTCCTGAGTAATCTGTGTCAGATTCATAATACAGTATGCATTTTTGAACTGAATGAAGGAATCTGAATGTCTGTGCAAAATTTTGATTAGAAAAATCTTTAAATCTCTAAAGCAAACTTTTCAGTTTTGTGAACCCTCAGAATCTGCAAACTTTCATGAATTCTCCCAGCTTCATGAATCCCGCTGAAAACATGATGTTAGGCTTATTTTTATATTTTTTGTCGATGAAATAAAAATATAATCATGTTGGGTGTATTTCATAGACAACAATAGGTAATAATTGTTTTTTGAAGATCCATGGGTCTTTTGAGATTTGACTGATGATTTGAATGGCTCCTTATATTGATTCATGTGAATGACTCCTCTCAAAAGATTCATCAAGCACAACAATAGTCTTGAAAATAACGTGTTTGGTAAAACATCCAAACTACAGTGATTCAATGTACGGATATTTAATAAAACCTGGTGCATTTCTAGTTTCAATTGCGTATTACATTTAAATCAACGCGGTGTATTGTGTTTCAAATTGTTTTTTTTTTTGGTTTTTTTTTCTTGCTGCTGTGATCTGGGCATAATTTCATTATTTATTTATAGCTTTTACTATACCGTTTAACAACTTTAATATAACTTTAAAACAACTTTGAAATCAAGATGAATGACAGTATGTTATAAATCGTAACGTCTTGTCGTGCAAAATCCCACAAGCCATCGCAAGCTCCTTCCAATTCTTTTATTGTTTTACTGGAGTTTTATTGTTAAACCAGAACTGTTAAACTGTTATTTCATAATAAGGCACCTCTTCACCATTTCTTCTCTATGTTTGTTCACTGTTTTATATAACCAGCTGATTTTTCCTTATTTACATCTCAATGGTTGTAAAGTGATAGTTCAACTTAAAAGTTATGAAACAAGAAGCATGTAAGGGAATTAGATTATATTTTTATTCCTTTATTAGACATGTTCTAGTTTCCTACGCGCCTCATAGTACTTAGAACTGACTGATCTATCAACTCTTCCGGCTTTCTACTTTGTCTTCCCGTGCATGGCTAAACAAATGTAGGATGTTAGTTGTTTGGTACTATTTTTTGCTCATGATTTACAATTCCTTCGAGTTAATTTTTCTTGAATGCGTGTTATTGTACCTCGATGCGTACCGTAATCCCCAAAACATTCCTCTCTTAGGTAGTTGCAATATGTCTTGCCCAAATGGCTCTCCCTTTTCACCTCTGTTCTGAAATGTGCTGTATGTATTTTCCTCTCTAGTTTTATCCTGGTAGTGCAAAAACCGAACATTACAAAAACAAAACAACAACAAAAAACCAATTGCATCCGCAATTTTGCATAAACCAATCATTAATCAATGTAACCTCATCAATGCAGCCGTAATGACACGCAAGCAAAACTGGTTGACCGTAAGAAACCTCTTTCTTTCTTTCTTTCTTTCTCTTTCTCTCTCTTTTCAAATTTTCTACCAAAAAAAACACCCAAATGTCGTTGTGCTGGGTGTTCATAAATTTGTGTTCGTATATGTGTGTGTGTGTGTGCGAGTGCGCCCGTGTAGGAAATTACAGTTGTTTGAAAGTGGATTTAATATTTACACGAGATCGAGCGTTCTATTTCACAACCGTCTTTATACCGGGCATCATACTGGTGACGTCATCGTTCATCACCTTCTGGCTAGAATGGAACGCCGTCCCGGCTCGCTCGATGATAGGTAAATGTGGCAAAATGTGCATCCGGCCGGTAAACCGAGTGCTAGCAATAACAACAACAAGAGAAAAACATAAACAAACAAAACGCTCCATAACTGCATCTACCGATACGGAAAGGGGAAAATCGATCCTAGACCGAGTAGTAGACCGAGCCAGACCGACGCACCGCATCCGCCCCCTCTTACCATTTTGCTTTCGGGGGTGGATCGATAGGCTGACAAACACACTAAACTAGTTTGCTAACAAGCAAACAACACTCGGACGCACTACTTTGCTAACGTACGGTGCTGGCTGCACGGAAGCGGGCAAACAGAACCAGCCCCGGGCAGCAGGGCTAACTCGACGACGAGTGCCATGCTTGTGCCCGCCGATGAAACACATTCGAACAATTCCGTTTTTTTTTTCTGCCCATTCATCCTCATCATTGACGCTCAAACGTTACACCAAAGACGTGCAAACATGTTTGTACCCTTGTCATCAAACTGCATGAATCGAGTTCGATTGTACCTCCACTCTGCTCCATGTTTAACAGCAAACTTTCCAATGTTTCCATGTTTCGACGCTTGTGGAAACTGTTGCTATAAGTCACAGTTCATTTTATGAAGTCGCATTTTTTGTTTTGTTACAAACGAATCTTTATAAAACACCTCCACACACATGCATATTTTCACTATTACAAAGCCAAAACTGCATGATTGTTTGCCGCGTGTTGTTTCCATTTCTACCATGTACCGGGCGTCTCCATCTCCTTTGTCGCACGCGTATTTGCTCTGCCTTGTCCTGTGTTCGCATCGTCCACTCCTTTATGGTAGCGGTAAATAATGTTGGTAAAAGGTAACTTTTAAAAACAAAACACTCATGTTCTGCTCAGTACCACCTTTCTGATTACGGTAAGAATTTATCCATGTGATATGTGGGTAACATATGTCCGTTTGAAATTGTTCCCCCTGCTCCCACGAGTACCTACATCCGACGTTGATCCGATGTTTATTGTAATGTGTAAGAATGTTAAGTAAACAGTATGGTTTTTATTTCATTTCACCATTATGAGCGTTTACGTTTTGCTATTATATTGACACCTAAATGATCTACTCCTTGTTTGAATATTGTTTTACTTTGGTTCCATTTTTCCTGAAATGAAGAAATATTTATTTACACCACATTGGTCACTGCAAATAATCGGTATATTGGGAATATAATGATTTATAACATCTAAATCTTCTTCTTCAAATTGATTCTAATCAAATGCATTGCTTAACATTTTCGTTTTCATCCCCATTCTCTTCTCTTCTTCTCTTTCTCTCTCTCTCTCTCTTTCTTCTTTTCTTCTATTCCTCTATTTCTTTGTATATTTCTTCTCTCATTACTCTTCTGGATAACGTTTCCAAATGTGTTAAATTACCGTGCTAACACACTTGTTACAATAAAAATCTTATTCTATTCCCAATTCCCTTTGCTATAACAATTGTTCTTAACTCGTCAATACAACCCCCACACACTCTTTCACACACAAATTCCTCCATTTGTTACAATCTTGCCCAATCTTCATCACCATACCATTCGAACCTTTCGGGACGAAAAACAAAACTGCATCTCTTGCCGCCTCTACGGTACGATTCCAACCTGCTGATTCTCGTGAACTTTGCGATCAACAACAACAACAACAACAACAACAATAGGTAATTACAGTTGCCTGAAGGTAGATCTTATGTTTACGCGGGATCGAGCCTTCTATTTCACGACCGTCTTTATACCGGGCATCATACTGGTGACCTCATCGTTTATCACGTTCTGGCTTGAATGGAATGCGGTCCCGGCAAGGGTCATGATAGGTAAGCGAACATTATCACAAGCGAAAACCCCTACCCACAACCTATCTGCGTCACTTCTAACGCTCCTCCAGGTGCTCTCTCCACACCGAAGCGGGAGACGAATGTGTGCAATGTGCAATGTGCAAATGTTACTGATTATGTTGTCGTTCCCTGAATCCCTTTTCTGTCTCAAAACGCACTCCACCCATGTTCCACCGTCGTGTTTTCTTGTTGTGTGATGTTTTTGTCTATGTTTGTATTCCTTACCCGGTCGCTTCTACTCACCGCGCTTGCAGACATTTACTATCATTGGCTTATTGATGGTTTGCATAAAAATATCGTAACGTTCCATTTTTTATGTCGTTCTTGAAGAGGGTACTGAGCAGGTAATATAAACTAAAAGTTGCCACTGCAACAATTCAACACATTAACCATTACGATAATGATCCTGCATCTGTACAAAATGTTATTAAAAATCCATAATTAAATTTAGAAAATCAAATGGACAATTAGAGCGTTTATAATAACCATAAAACAAACAAAACAATAATTGTTTTACTGAATTAATACATAAACATATGAAGCATATATTAGTCTAAACGTAGCTGAGCTAAATTCCACAGCAAAGCGCTTTCTAGCATTATGTGATGTGCTGCACCGTACTACAACTCTGGTGGTTGTTGGTTTTTATGTAAAATGTGCTCTTCTAGGTACTAATGTAACATTTCCAGGCACTCGGTCGTTCGATTTTACCGATATAAATAACTGATACACATGAACTGAAACCAACACATTCATCGAAACCCATGCCCTACCACCCAACACCAGGGAGTGCCGCACGGTGACCTTCACCATTGCTATGGCCAACGCGAACAGAGAAAAATCAAACGACCGAGTGACTGTACAGCTTTTGCTGACCAAAACCACCGAGAGAAGGGTGCACTGTGTTACATGGAAGGGTGTAGCCATTTCCGGTTGTTGGCTTTCGGCCGGCTGGTCCTGGACTTCCCCGAACTGTGTCAAGGATCATGGCCCTGCATATGGCACCGAACGATGGCAAAATGGTCATCATTGTTTGTTGTAAATGTGCCAATGTTTGCTTTAATTGGATGTGGTTAAGTGGTCGAATCAATTTAGATCTTCCCAGTAGATGACACTTATTCATAGGACGTGCACGTTAACCTTTACATTGTATTTGACACGTTGATGTCATACACGTAAGTGATATGAATAATTCTATTCACATCCTAACAAACCTAACATACAGGAACCACAATACAAAATAAGCTACTAGGTTTGATTGATTTTTTGACTAACTTTAAAATTAAAAAAAGCTAAAATTTCGTTTGGAAAAAATTCTGTACTTTTTAATATAAAATAATAACGATACGATCTATTAAACATTGCCCTGTAAAAAGCTTAAACCATTCACCAACACGAAACTGCGTACAAGAAAAAATCAATAACAGCACAAACACGCACCTCGTGCTTAATCGACTGCATCATTTCCACCCGATCTTTTCCGCCCGGTCGGTTCACGTTAACCCCTCTGCAGCAATCGCTCTGCACCGCTGCAATGATTCATGCCATTTCCGTGCAGTGATGCATTAATAGTTTGCGCCATAATTTCTATGTTTTCACCCTCATTTCACCCATTTCGCCTACACACGATACATGGCCACTATTCACTTGAGTCATTAAAAAAGCATATACCAACCCTTTCAGCGTGACTTGGTGTGTTTGTATTTGGTATCGAAAGCCCGAAAGAATCGCCAACACGATCACTGCGTCAGCTTCATCCGTTATGCACAAATTACTTATACAAACACGGACACGCTGGAACGTACACCTTCACACAAACACACTCTCTCTCTCTATCCCTCTCACAATCACAACACACACACACACCTTTACGCACTCGACCATTAGGACGCGTGGACTTCATTGCGAGGACTCAATCCAACGACTTGGCACGGGACCTACTGGACGGATTCATTAAAAATGCGACGTGCTCATTAAAAATGCATCTCGCGCTGACCGCGACCGTTTGAATTGCATTTTCTCATACCGATTTCGTTCTCTTTTTCTTCTTCCCCCTGTACGTGGCCCCCCGCGGATCGGTTGGGGTCCTGCATGCAAATCAACCGTGTCCGTGTACGGGCGACCTGGCGCCTCCATCGATTGGATGCAACTTGTGATCGTGAATGCAGGTGTAACGACCATGTTGAATTTTTTCACCACCTCAAACGGTTTCCGCAGTACACTTCCGGTCGTGTCGAACCTGACGGCGATGAACGTGTGGGACGGCGTGTGCATGTGCTTCATCTACGCCTCGCTGCTGGAGTTCGTCTGCGTCAACTATGTCGGCCGGAAGCGGCCGTTGCACAACGTTGTATATAGACCTGGAGAGAATCCAGTTACTCAGGTAATGTACGACTAGTTCATTTGAAACCCCTTTCGAAACATTTCCTCCCTTGCGAAAACAATGACTCCTTTGCGTAAAGAAGTGATAGTAGCAACACAGAACAACAACCAAAGAAAACAAAAAGCGAGGGAGTAAAAAAAACAGCCAATCCCATCCACCCCAAACCCTCGTTTTCACCCAACTTTCAATTCCACCAGCAAGGAAAAGGAAAACCTGTTCCTCAAAACAAAACTTTCTTGCACACAATGTATCGGTATGCACATAAAACCTAAAACAAAAAAGCGTTGAAGCTGCAGCAAGAAGCAAACGCACGCACAACAAATATCAATTATCTCTGCAGAAGAGCGCTTGTCGAATGGAGCGAAAACGACTCGCATCATGTTTTGTGTTTTTGTTATTTTTTCCGTTCGATTAGAAAAAAACACAAGCCCCCTCTTTCCCCCTCCCCACACAGTCCCCACTTATTGCTCCCCCTGTTTCTCCGCACATCCGCACACAAACCGATAGCTTTCTTCACCAACACCAAGGCCTTCCGATGGCCACAACGACCAGTAGCCGATACTGTCCTTGGCGAAGTTCACTGCATTGCACACACACTGTGTTCCGTTTTTGATACGTTCTAGCGACCTGTGTTCATTTTATTACTTATTTGCTTGGTTTGTTTTTTTAAGTTGTCTTTGCCTACCTTTTTGATCCTTTTCCATTTATGCTTTCCTGTGTTGTAATATCCGTCCTACTCTTTCATTCGATTTCGTTTTGTTTCAAATTTAAAGCCAAATGTATATTAGCAAATTATTTTATTTCATCCTACTTGCCTCTTTTTTGCTGTTAATCAATCTTTTTTTTATGTTTTGTATTTTGTTCAACCGAATCGATTCTGTATTTCATGACTTTTCGGAATAAAATGAAACGAATTCGCATTACACAACCAATGGGAAACTATTTCAGCTTTTTGAGCCAGCCACGGGTTACTTAGACTAGCACAGTCTGAGCTAATGAATGCAACAAAATTTTATCTATTTATAAGAACAAAAAAAAACATTTACCAACTTTTGACAAAATGTATCGCCCGATCTAGAAATATGCAACAGTTGATTGTTTACACAAATCAACATAACTCATGCGCTATAAATGCTCTACTTTAACTATGCAACTGTTAAACATATGTAACAACAGTGAATAAGCCATTTTTATAAATCATTTCCACTTGAACAGCTCGCCGTTTCATCTTTGCTTTAATTCGTATAACTCTTTTTGTCATGCTTTACTTGTTGCACACATTTACCATTCTTTACTGTCGGTTTTGACTTTTCTATCTCTCTCTCTCTCTCTCTTTCTCGCTCTTTGTCAGCATCTTACTTTCATGTTTCACGCAAACAGGGTTTCCCGCTTGTTTGATCTATACTTCACTTTCCATTGAACCCTTTTGTACGTGCACCACGTTGTACTGCCTGTTTGTTGTATGAGTGGATTTGTTGTGCTAGTGGTTTCCCCAGCATAGTGCATTATTATCACTAAACTCATTCCATGCGCTTCTGTTGATACATTATTTACCATTATTCATAGTCTGTTTTAATCTTTAATTCGAATAGAATATCTTTAAAACCAGAAAAAGATCCTCTAAGTTATAGCGTCAATGTTCTCAATAGAAATGAACTCACTTTTAGTATCGATCGTTCTACTAAACATGTGATGAATATTGAACCTTTCCTACTGGTAGTACTGTTCGGTGTCTCACGATACCCTCAAACCCACAAACACACACAGCACCGTATCGATCCATGCATACCACAAGTCACAGTTCACTGAACTCTCCGTGGGTTGGGTGATAAACGTGTTGGAAACGGGGAACATTTTCCCTTCCCGAAGCGATTCCTTCCACATGATTACAAAAATGAAATCCATTTCAATAATTAATCCATCGCATATCGGCCACGGTTTACCACGGCGGCAAACATACCTGCATAAACACAATTCATCACAGCGTCGAGCTGGAGTCGAATTTTTAGTCGACCTACTTTCCATTCGAACAGTGACAACAAACGAACAAACTCACCCCACCGTCATTGATCCACCAAAATTGATTTCCGATCAATACGGTTAATTATAACAACACATTTACGGATTAAATTTGGAACGGTACGTGCCGTGATGTAACTATCAGCAAGGATTAAATTTGTTTCATAAATCGCATTGCGTTAAAAAGCGGAAAAATACGACTAACATAGCAGATTAACTTACTTCAACGAGCGCAAAGATTAATCAGCATTTGCTAGAAACCTTTTCCGGTATTAATTATATGCCAGGCGTCACAATATGTTGCTGCCAGTGATTAAATATGCATGACTGCAAGTAATCGTATTTCGTGCCCGAAAGACAAATTATCTTTACGGTCACACTGTTTGGTACCGCTGCTGCAACACTTGTGTGATCACGAAGCTCCGGGGTTTTTACCTGCTGCATTACTATGTCAATTTACATAAGCCGTTGTATACATTTTTGATGACGCATGTCATTATTATAGCATGCTAACCCTAGAGCTTTGAGTATGCTGCATCTACGGCAGTACACGCTTATGAAAGAGGATTTAATTGTAAATCTTTTGATTGACTTTTTCGAATGAAACATTCAAAATTTTTCTGTCGAAAAACTTTTAATTAAATTCGATGCACTTAAAGTGCTTTACTTTCCTGGCTCTTTGTAAACAATTGCTCGTGGGTGTGATTCAGTGACGCGAAACATCATCGACAGCCTAACGAGAAACCTGTCCCGCGGATGTTCTCATGAATTTAATCTTCCACCTTTCAAACGCCATACCGATGCATCGTAGCGTACCTTCTGATATGCCACTCCGACTCATGTCAGCACATAGCAAAGCTGGCGCGCAAGGCAGCGGCATGACCCGTATCTGACAGTTTACTTCTCAGCCGCAATGTGGTGAAGTGACCTCAAACGAAAGCCCATCATCTTTACTGCTGGTGATGGGTTTTTCCGCTTCCCGGCGTTGCCGGCCATTCAATCGCATCGGTCACATCCTTGTGGTTGCACGATGCAGTTCATGTGTGGAATTATGGAACGACTGCACCAACCGTCATTGACAATACGTAGAAGCGGTGCATGATCCGAGCGAGTGACCACAGCTCCCTATCGTTTGTCTACTCAGGTCACAATCGATTTTGAGGTTTTACAGAACAAAAGGATAACATGGGTAAAAAAGGGAAACATTTGGACAGCTTTGAAAGGTTCTCTGATAGAAGCTTAATTTATATAGTTCAATATGTTTATTCACTTTGAAAATGTTTAAAATTAGAAAAACGGTAGCTGTGAAACAAATCCAAATTTACTGATCTTTATTTAATCATCAGATGGTATGATAAAATAGGAATAAAAGGTCGACAGAACCCAATTCTATTGCTAAAATACTTAAGTAACTTGGTTCACACGTCAGAACACATTTTCAACAATGCAATTTATGTATTATTATCTTCCATTTTTCGTAATTTTTCGCTAAGTTCGCTGCACAAACTCCTCGCCTACATTCGACCCATCGCAAAACCACTGCCATGTACCAGATTCACTGTATCACTTCGAAGAAACATCCATTACTATCCGCTTTTACCATCACCATCAGCCATCCCCGGGCACGTTGGCTTCACGTTGCTGAATCGATATTTATTATGTTTTATTGATGTCAGCTTCTCACAGCACGGTGCCATAAGCTTTTGCCCATCGGTCGCGCGGGGCAATTCCGTGCCAGAGCAGCTATCAACATTCGCCCTAGCCTTTGGCACTATTAAACGTCATGCTTTGCCCTCCGCCCGGCGTTCGGAAAGCCAATAAACTTGCCCGTGACGAGCAAGGTGCCAGACGAACCGAAGAGAATCATTCATTGCAACCGGAGGCAACCGCGAAACCGGTGGGAAAATAAAGAAAAAAAGCACCAAACAAACACACAAAAGCAGCGTTTGCACCGGTGATAAAGCATCGTGCAACAAATCTGCACCAAGCAATTTTACCTTTTGGTGTAAAAAGGGACAGGCAGCCGGTTGCTATTCCCACCACTCCAATGCGTCCCTCCAGTTGGGTTGGAAACCGGTGTAATGTTAGCAACACATTTTCGCCAAACGAGAAAGAATTCACTGCTCACCATCGAACTTTACCGTCATTCTTATCAATTTCCTTCGCTCGCTCTCTGTGTGTGAGTGTGTGTTTGCTTTTCCTTCCTTTTTTCGCGATGTTGCCAGGTGTAATCAAGCTTTGGAGCACGATTTTTCCGAAGCTTTGTGTTATGCAGCACCGGCATCGCCGAAGGGCACAATATGGAAGCCGGAACCAACGATCGATGGACGGTACAAGACATATCGGTACCACCCAAAAAATACATCCCCTCGCAAACCATAGCATGACACAACAAAACCAATCAAAACAAGCGCGAATGGGTCACTGTCTTGCTTTGTTTGGTTGTTTGTTTGTTTGTTTGCTTTTTTTGTGTGTTGTGTTGTTGTGACAATATGCCTGCAGGTGCCAATGTAAGAAAAGCTTATGAAAAGCAGTCTTTGCGAGTGGCATGCACAATGCCGTTGGGGTTTTATGTACAATATTTTGAAACAAATCGTTAAATATGCTAAACCTGCACAGCCACAGTCGGTGGCCAACTGTAACGTGTTCGGTTTCTCTGTGCTGTTTGATTGTTTTTCACCTCCACCCTGCACTCCCTGGGGTTGGGTGCTACATACGAAGGCGTCTTTCAGTCGATGCCGAGAGTATATGGGAAAAAGGTGCATGTTGCACGATATGCAATTTACTGCAGGTATTTGCATTCGAGAACATATTGCGCCATTAGCAATCGAAGCAAGCATTCAAATTTTTCATCGTTAAACAACGATTTGCTTTTTTTATGAACGATCTCAGAATTGTTATTTATATTATCGCTTATATCAAGTTTTTAGTCCTATAAATTGTTATAAAACTTGCTGTTTTCATACCATTATTAAAATTTCGGCTGATTATAGATTTTTCAGTTAATTGTTGCCGTTTCTAGGTTTTCACTTAAAAAAAGTTACTTAAATTATATCTACTCATTATCTTAACCAATTTAGGATTTTCTAAGCCATTCTGGTAAAACTAGTTGGCTAATTATTTTCCCTAGCTGTCTTTATCATCAATGAACTTCAGGATTAGAAGTCGGTGGTTATTATAATCGAATTTATAACTCAAACAGCAACTCAAAATTCCTGATAAACGGTAGTCAATAGCCTTTCTGATCGAGTTTCTCGTAAATAGGTTTTGTTTATACATAATTTTTTAATAATATTTTACGTTTACCCAACCTCATACTATTTTTTATTTTGTTACTGAATCGTACTTTAACAACATCCACCTCACCTCAGCCTAAAGCTTACCTTTTTTGCTTTATCTTGTTCGCTTCTTTCCTTTGATATGAATCTTTCTTCACTTTTCCTGCGGTATTGTTGCTTTTTCTTCATATATTTTTCTTCTTCACAGTTACAAGCAAACGAAAAGGCTTCTTTAACACGTAACTTTCACCATTGCTTTGAAAAAAAAAACACACACTATTGTTAAGTTTTGTGTTTATAGCTTGTCTGTAACGAATGATATAGTTGATAGAAACTAAAAGAAAAATACACACATATATATACTTTTTTCCCTTGCTGCTAGCGATGACTTCGACAAATTATTATAGCCGATAGCAATCTGGCTCGATTGACGTGTTACAAAATTAATGTTAATTATCAAATCTAATACAATAGGCCCAGCTAGCATTTACATACCATCACAGATACAGTCCAAACCTGTAGTAAAACGATTACCTTTCAGTTACCAACTTTCGTTCTATCCTTCTTTCTCCCTTCAGACTGTGTTTGTTTTCTTGTATTCGTATTTTTTTCGTTTCCAAACCCCAAAAATACCTATTTCCTTACTTATAAACAATTGAAGACAGACTATTCTACGATGAGCATTGTTGTACGTGTATTGTGTATGTTTTAGTATCAACCAATTTGTGTAATGTCATTTTCCAGCGTCTTCCAGCTGTCCTAAGCAGGATCGGAATAATTCTCGCTAGTCCCCTGGTAAGCTATCTTATTTATTCAACCATCAACTACTAAAACCCAACCCCGCCCCGCCCCCCACTGCCCCAAACTAATCGAAACCTACCGCCTCCCAGACTTCACCTACTTCCTCCCACCAAAAAAAAAAAACCTCTACTGACCAGCAAAATGGCTCAATATCGAATCCTTCATTTTGTTTTTGGTTCAATGCATCCCCTCTTTTGTCCGATTCCCGAGGAAATAGCTAGTGCAACGTGCGGCAACCTGGCCGGTGCAATTGCTGCCCGTTCGCTCGTACCACTGCCTAACGCCTTTACAATACGCCGCCTAAATAACCTCCGTACCTGTACCATAGTGGCTAACGTATAGCGCCGTTACCCGGTGGCTCTTAATTGTGCTGAGCGCTGTCTTGCTACTGCTGCCTGATTGCCGATGGCGCTGATAGAGCGACCCATCTACGGTCCCCAATTTTCTTTTCCTCCAATTCCCACGTGTGCTGCCTGTATGCTGTTCGATATGATGGATATACCGTGCGCTCTTGCGAATGAAGGGAATGTTTTTACTGCTACCCCCCAACGTGCCCAAAGTCCTTTTCCTAACCATCCGATTTTTGCTTCTACTTTTGTTCGCTTTCAATGGTCAAATGTTCCGAAAACACTCAAATGAGTTGTTGATTAGAAAAATACCACTTGGAGAGCAAACTAACTATTAAGTTCAAAAATATATAGCAGAAATTTTTTAGTACAACGGAAGGAGCTACTCAAACGTGTAGAAAAAAATCCCTCAACGCTCCAGTGGCTCATGTCGAGCTCTACTTCTACCTAATAACTGTTCGATTTTGTTCCAATCCTGGCTTTGGTATCCATCAAAACCCCATCAAACACATCGTACAGAAAGATCGGAAACGAAGCGAACTAACGATCGCAAAGCATCTTCTAAATTTCATGTCCATTCCATCTCTTGTGCCTTACTCATTTCCGAATTACTCGTTCTTCTCATTTCTTTCTTTCTTCTTTCTCTTTCTTCTCCTTCTCTTCCACTGTCTGCTATCACTAATGCCATACAATGTGCAACCGAATTTAAATGCAATCAATTTAATGTAATTCTAAATCACTTGACTCAATAACAAATCCTCTAAATGGCATGTTTGAAACATTCGTTATAATCAAATCATTCAAACTAAATCCATGAACCTTCTGAACTAAACTGTTTCAAAATAAATGATCCTCACTCCATTTGCTGGAGAGGCGAAATATTACTCTTCTTCTAAAAACAAACATACATTAAACGCCCTGTTCCCTATTATTACGCTCTCCGATTTGCGATCCATGCCACGTGCTGCAAAACCGTTTCCAATTTCTCGATGCCCACCAGTCCTCGAGACTCTTTTCGGTAATTTCCAAACGCTTCTATATAGAAAAAAAACATCGATAGTTGCTGTTTTGTTTCACTGTTTCGGTTGTACCTTTTCTTTAATATAAAAAATGCAGTTTGACATAATGCGTCCTGTTGCGTTACCTATAAAATCGCCACCATCACACGCCTGTCGCTATCGCTACTGTTCCTACATTCTTTCCATTCTTCTCATCCTTCGTTGCGCTCTTTTACTCTTACCTGCTGGACTCTTGTTGATTGTTTGTTTGTTTGTTTGTTCGTGTTCTTGGTTGACGCTTGTCAGTGGTTCGTTCGTTAAGCCCCCGCCAGTAGATTGCGTGCCGTTCGGGCTGCCGTAGTAATTAGTAGCTTGTTCGTTGACTGTCTAGTTTGTTATCAAAGTGAGCCGTTAATTTATTTAACATTAAACAACTGTTAGCGATTTGATTTCAATTGTACAGGCTTCAATATTTTGTATCAAATAAGTTTTAGGAAGTTCTATACTAATAACAAATATTCAAATAAATGCATAAATGATTCATAATATTCATGTTTAACGTCCAGCTCATTGTTCATAATATTCGACTGATTGTGATAAAGTTGTGATAACAAACTAATTATTCGCAAAATGTTGCATTGGCTTTCATTGTATACAAATTTGGTTGTAAAGTGTAGTAAATCGTTATGGATGCAAAGTTGGGATAGTTGTAAAAAGAAAAGCTTTTTTTGTAGTGTAGAAAAACTGTTATAGAAAGGCTTTTTTTAAACAAACTATAACTTAACGACGTAAATAAATGCATTCCTGTATCGCATTTCGAACATAAGTGCTACCACATACACATATTATTAAAACATTTTCCATAATTTTTATTCGGGTTGTGTTGAAATATTTCAACAATAATTTGAAATGGAATAGTTACGAATATTATAAGATTTTTTTTCTTACTGTACACGGACATTTTGTTGACATTTTTCTCAACATTTGTGTGTGAAGTATAATACAAAGGGTTGATAGAATATAAAATGAAACAGATTTCCCTTACGACACAGTAATGTCCAACACAACAGCCGCTTGTTTTGCAGCTGATCGTTTGCTCGTATACATACTGACTCATTTGTCCGGTGTATCGAATGCTAGTTTCATCCAATATTCAACCCACAAGCCTGGAACCTGGAAACATGTGTATTAGTCAACCGCATATCCCAAAAACTACATCTTTCAACCAATGCGCTCGATACCAGCTCAATACAGGTCAACCAATACGCCTAAAACTAACGAGCTCGCCATACTAACCCTTAAACGGCCGTAACCGATCGCAAAACTGAAGTTTTAACCCAACTCGAAACATTGTTCTAAACCGAGCAGGAAACAATTGACCGCGAGTTTCACACCGCCATTGCCGCGGAGAAGACTGCACCGGCCACTGGCACGGTCTCCTCTGCCGCTGCCGCTACTGTTGCCGCCGCCGCCACCACCACCACCACCGCCGCCACTACCGGTCGCATCGCGCAAACGCAACCGCATCGCAATGTACAGCTAGCAGCAGCCACAGCAACACCTATCGCCACCACAGCCGCAGTCGCTTCTGGTGCCGCCGCCAGTCAGCGACCGGCGCAAGCCACTGTGGTGCTGTGCGAGGAAGGACTTTCCACCGATACGTCCGCCGAGCCCGGCCTAACCCGCCGCCGTCCCACGGTCGAGACGAAGCTTAACGAGGCCGGCCTCATGGAAACGAGCTTTGTAAGTTGAACGGTTTTGCTGTGAGCTATCGACAACAACGCCACGCAACAAACCCACCGAACAAATCTGGCTCCCGTGGCAGCCGCGAACCGGACTCGCGATTCCGGGAGACAGCATTTCGGATGTACTTGCTCCAGTGGATTTTGTTTTTTTTCTTTGGTTTTCCAAAAGAGCATTGTGCTGTGCTTGTATGTGTGTGTCTTGTGTGACTAACTGCAAAAGTTTTTTTTTTATGCTAATCCATTTATGCTGCGGCGATGCCAGCTGCCGCTGGACGTTGGCGTTATTTGCTGATGAAAAATTCATACGAAACGCCTTGCATGGCACAGTTTGCCACAGGCGTGTTTTCCACTCACCAAATCACTAACCAACTGTTTGGACCACCAGCTTACAGTTAAAAGCGAACACACCGTTAAGCTGCATCGATTGCAGTGGAACGGATTATTTCCACATTAGTGCTCTTTCGATCGATCGACTGCAGTGCCACCCGACAGTTTTTAGCTCTGCATCTGATGAAGAAAACAGGAACGCACACACAAAAGCAGTTTTAACTTTAATGCCATCATGCATGGAAGTTTGAGGTTTTAATGGTATTGTGTGGACCAATATTTACAACAAAAAACACATGTAGATTACGTAAACTATTGCGACTAGTGTTGGATGAATCTGAATCAGATGAATTCTAATGAATCTTTGGACTAAATGAAAAAATATGAAACTATGTACCAAAAATTTCAGGAAACCTCAGAAATTTACAAACACACTGAGATTTATGAATTCTTAATGATTTGCGAATTTTAGGAATATTTCTATTCAATTTGGATCCTGTAATAGGAACATCTATACACTCCGCAACATAGCCAACAGACACCTAGTCTTTTGAGAAAGCAGACGAACAGAAAAATTAAAAACATTATATAAAAATGTTCCTCAAAGTTACAATATAGTAAAAGTTTTCCTGTGGGGTTCATCAGGAAACCAATGTCTGGGCTTCATCGAATAATTGAAATATCTAAAAATCTCTCATCAATCCCTAGAAATCGTGATTTTTTTAGGATTGATGAGCCTCTGAGGATTAATTAAATTGAGAACCCATCTTGCCGTACAGTTACTGTTACGATTTTGGATACCTTTCTGGATGAAGAATTCTTTTTGTATCGAATGATCAATTTAATTATCGTCACATCAGCGATGTTGAATTCCACATTGCTGCATTTGGTGGTTTTAATGTTGGATGCATAAAATATATGACCTTGGATGTTTTTATATATATGACCTTGGATGTTGATTTTTCTTGGATAATATTATGAACCAATTTTCTGTACACAAACACATTTTAAGAACATTTTAGTACACTTACTATATTCCGATGGAGACGCCTGGTACTTGAGAATATTGCATATTTTAGTACACTTTTAGTACAATTCAATGGAGACGCCTGGTACGTCATGGCAGTTCAACGAGCTGCAATATTAATATTCTTCCGTTACTGATCGCCATCTACGTTTGTACAGAAAATTTTCATTTCGATGCATATAACTCCCTTGATACCTTCCTATTCTGTGTACCTTACAGTTTAAAATATTCAATGCAAGCATTTCTTGCCAAGAATTCTTAACGTGTACCCTCCCGGCATATTCACATTAAGTTTTCCGACTCTCGCTCTACGTTGTAACAGCTGCCCAACGGCTCTATGTAGTGAACATTTCTACTCGAACTGGCCTGGGTCACATGAAGTTTTGTACATTTATACCTGCGCGCTTCACTGCAATTATCTTTAGCATTTCGTACCAGCGTAGCCAACACACGTGGGCACACATCGTGCCCACGCAATTGAACTCTCCTCCGAGAAGGGCACACTCTGTCGGCCGTGAATGCCACAAAGCTCTCCAAACAGCCACACAAAATGCAACAGCTCTCGCTAAATCAAGCCTCAATACGAGCGTTGTCTTTCCGTATGGCCTTGTACCATACCCGCAGCTTTCATAATCCAACATCACTCGGGGGTTTATTTGCCAGCCGTCCGACGGTGGTTAGCTGTTTGTCGATGATACTGCTGTACCGGGCTGCCCCGGTTGCTCGATTGTACCGTGACGAGTTGCCGAGCTCTCGATGCCTTCCAATCAACGCTCTTGAAATGGGGGGGAGGGAGGAACTATCGGCCTGGCTGGAAAATGGTATGGCAATCCCGGAAGTGCTTGCTTCCATTCGGCTTGCAAATGATGCTTGTGCCCACATGTTTGTGCTCATCCTAGTTTATGTTCCGCCCCTTGGTCGAGCTTGGAAGCAAGCCAAACCATTAAAACATTGAACGGGCCTTTAGAAAATATGATCGGATCGAGTTGATTATGGAATTTTGGGTGCCCATTGTTTCTGCTATTGCTATTGTGACTGCGAGGGTACTAGACTTACGTTCCCGGCGTAACTAGGTTCACCTTTCGGGTTCAAAACGGTTGTGGTACTACATTCGCTACATTCGCTCTATCTAACCATTCCCCGGCAAACCGGCAAACAATCGTTCATCATCTTTATTGTGCCGCTTGCACGGAGCAGGCTTTTCCCGCTACTGACTGCTGCTGCAAAAGCTGTAAATTCTTCTCAACTCAGTTAACGACATTTTCCGTGAAAACAAGATGAAAAAAAAAACTTTGATGATTACCGTTCACCGAAACAACCGGCGGCAAAGGCAAGGGCACTGGCTGGCTACAAGTTTTGCTGCGGGATGGTGACAAGGTTAGGGAGCTACACCGAAGCCCATTAATCATATCCTTGAGCCGTGGCAGTAGGGAAGGATTTTGGAGCAGTTTTGAAAATTAAATTCTTAAAACACAATCAAAACAAAATGAAACCTTCGCCCGGGGGCATTGAGAGTGGACATAAAATATCAGCCAGCAGATTTGCAACCAAACGACCAACAACATCTATTTTAGATTTCCCAACATTAAATAGATTTACAGGCAAAATCACACTTCTCAAACCTTACTGAAAACTAAACGAAATATAAAAAAGGATACTTTTGAAAATTTAACAATTGTACAACACCAACAGAACAGCAACAGAAATAACACCCACAATGTACATACATTTCTGCTTGTCTTTTAATTTATCAGATCAAAAACCGTTGCTTCTAATTTGTGCTTTTTAGCCCCGTTGCGCAAGCTTTCGGAAGCCATCTTACCAACCAAATATGCGGAAATAAAAGCTACCCCACAACATGAATCCCATCCACCAGTGACGCGTTTGCGGTGCATTTCTTTTCCCTTTCCCGTTCCCGTTTCCTGTGTTCGTGCCGTCCATCAGTCCATCGGGCGTCTCGTGTCAGGTTGCCTCTACCTGGTACCACTTTCGAGGGGGGAGGAGGAGAACCGCCTCGAGTCATCACGAACGCCGTACACGCTTTTGCCTTCCGTACTAGAACGCACCTCCGGTTGGCGGTTGGTTGATGGATAGTTAGCTAATTGCATTCTGTAATGAGTAGTCGTTCTGGATGGTTCCAAATCAACTCTGCGACGCGTCTACGATGCAAAGAGCGCGAAACGAAATCATACTCCGTGCTTTCTTTCCTCACACACAATCACACAAACATCCCAACATCCCAGTTCCTTCCAGTTCCCATCTGTTTGTTTCCCGTTCTGTTTCTTGTCCCGTGCCAGTCGTTAACAATTCCATTGCGCACACAACCACTCATAATCTAGCTAGATAGAAAGAGCATTCCGCACATCACCAACTGCTAGTATGATGGTATAGCGAAAGGCGAGGATACATCCACTTCACGGCGTGGCGTGAACTAAGCTATTCATTACTGTGCCCTCCTGCTTGATTGGCATTTAGTACTAAAACATATCCGCCTAAATGTATGCAACGACGCATACATATCGCACGAGACGAATGGGAGCGATCGCACAGAGTCGATCGTTTTTCGTCGAACTTTTGGACATGGAATTGATTAAATTATGGATCCTTGTACATCCACGCTGAACAAACGGAAAAAAATGTATCCTCGCCCTCGATGCTACCGACCACCTGGCTGTTAAACGTTGCCTTTTACAGCCCCTCTATCGAGCGATGCCTGCCCCCGTCTAGCGCTGAACGTGTGTAATAATTAGTTTCATGTTTTATTCTCTTCCCGTACCAAACTAACCCCCGCTCGACGTGTATGTATGTATGTGTGTGTGTGTACGTGTATGTGTGTACCCTGCTGTTCCACAACCATCCGTATCGGGCTGACGTTTCTTGTGCCGGTGTCAAAAATTCAAAAAAAAAAAAACCACCACCCCATACACATACACACCCTTCCTGCTCGTGTCGCTCTTACTGTCGTACCTTACCCCTTCACTCTGGCTCAACGGTGGAACCTAACCTGAACAATCACACGCCTCTACCATACACCTACAAATACTGCATCCAACATCATCGCATCTCCAATCATTCCTGCTAATGCTTCGTGGAAATGCCTTTCACCTATCGTAGCCGGTAAGTGTGTCCTGTTATCCACCCGAAACGACATTACCTCCGCCACAAGGAACCTTAGGATTAAGGACTATACACACACACACACACACACAAACGGACTCCCAATAAGCCAGGGTCGGTTAAATGACAACGACCCCATGCCCGAACAGGGCGGGTGGTTTTGCCCACTCCACCGAACAGCTTCAGATAAAACAACGAACAAAATGAACGATAACGGAATGAAGCGAGAAACGAACATTAAGATAACATTGTCCGCCCATTCTCGAGCGTGTAGTGCAAGTGCTTTATCCACTTTATCCACAGAAAAGCACAGACACACAATTCACACGGTGGATTCACAGTTGCCTTTCACCCGTCAGCCCCCTTTTTTCTGCAACAGTGTACCGTGCATGTTCGTAGCATAATTGAAATACCGTCAACGAATGAATGATTACCTGCAGGAGGTCCTCCCGGTTGGGGTGTGGACAATTTTATATTCACCGTACCTTCCGGTGCATTGTATTATCACCATTCGGGAAAGGGGGGTTAACACCCGTAAAATCCGCTTACGCTTCCCTCCATCCGGGGGCATCCCGTGTCCCGTGTGTCCAATCGCCAAGGATGACAATTTTAGCATGCCACTGGAATATGTAATTTATGGACGGGTTCTTCATCCGGCGACACATCGGTCTCCCTAATGGTACCTCGGGTTCGGTTAGCTCGTGTTAGTTGTGTCATGTAGAAGTGGATGAACTTTTAAAGACGACACGATAATCAAAACACTTTCGAAAGCTTTAATGATTTGGGGCTCTTTTTATTCAAGCCCTGGCAACACTTGTTAATTATAACTTTAAACCTTATCCTCTGATTCAAGAAGATAACCTGAAACCCTAAATGAAGTGATGCAATTCAAATAAGATTAATTTGCAAATTACCATAATAATAAACTGTTCGAGATTCTCAGTATCTCCCTAATTCGTCTGACATATAGACTTAAACGAACTGTACATAATATGAATATGTAAAAGAACTACTCTCACTACCACTCTTAACACACGCTTATATAAAACAGTTAGAGTTTTCATTTGATTGATTGTGTATTGTCTTTTTGTTTTGTTGTTAAAATGTTTACGTTTTGCAAATCTAATTTAGACCGTCGACAATAACTAGTACCATAGCGCACCCATGCTCCAAGAATGTACTCCGTGCACGTCACTTTTAATGTCCCCTTTAGAAATGCTGTCTCTTTCTACCTATCTCTCTTTCTCTCTCTCTTTCTCTCTTCCCCTCTCTCTTCCTACGTTCTCTGTGCCTGCGTCTAGCAGATGATAAGCAAAATACCTTTATCGACTGGGAAACTAGTTCTCGGCTGCCTGTTTCTCTATACACACTCACCCATAGAGATACCACAACTACTCTTGATAATTGTATACCACCTGTTTTTTTTTGTACAACTCACTAGGATTGTATGTAGCCTAATCCTAGAATTGCTTTCTGTACGCCAAAGGCTTGATCGATGCACATGCGATGAAAAACTTGCATTCCAAGCATAACTAGTTTGTGTCCGTGTGCGTGTGTGTTTCGTGTGTGTTGATGTGTTTGAGTGTGTTTGAGAAGGCGTACGTGTGTTTTGTAGCGTTCCCCCGAGGCACAGATGCAACGTTTGATCGTGTGAGAACATTTGCGCAATTTTCTACATTTTCTTACGACCTCTATTATTATGTCGCGTCGCATTGTTGCAGTGTGATGCTCTCCCCCAATGCTACCGTCGTGTCCGTCCCTTTTGAGTGCATTTGTCTGTGTGTTTGATCGTCTGCGTCCCCTATATGTCCCGCGTTACCCAGTACGCACGATCACACCAACTCACTGCCGAGCTCTTGCGCAATCTTTACCCCCAAATAGCTCTACCCCACCTCAGGAACCCGGAGTGTATAGATTGACGATTTCATTCTATTTAGCATACAGTTTCGTTTGACTTTTTGGTTTTTCCTAATCCATTTGATTTACGCTTTTGTTGGAACTTGGTTTTCTTACTAATACGTTCACAAACTTAGCAAAAACCCGACCGAGTACGAGTTTCTTTTCTCCGTCGTGTGTCCTTTATCGTTTGCTTGTTCGACAACCCACTAATGGTGCTCCCTTTGACAGGGTGTCAAGAAGCGGGAATCCGGTGGACCGAACGAGATCGTCGCGTGTACCAGTTGTGCGGGCGGTACGAGCCCCTGCACACACTCGGCGAACAATGGCTGTGCAACAGAGGTAAGAAGCGAGTTAAATGTGACTGATTATTTAAATGTGACGCAAGCCGATCGCCGTAAAGAGAAAGAACATAAAAAAAACATAGAAGAGCTTTTGTTGTGCTTAATAAGTCTTTTGAGGAACTTTATTCAAATGAATCTTTAACGAGAAGTCATTTAAATCAGGAATCGACGTTTACCATATTAATAAATCCTCAAATATCCTCGATTCCTCATCAATTATTGCCACGTTGCGTTGCCTTTAGAGTATTTTTCTCGGCAAGGTGCCTATTTTTTATCTATAAATATTTAAATCATCCTATGAAGCATAGTCAGAGACTTTCAAATGGACCCCATAGAAAAATCATATTTAATCTAAAGATAAAAATAAAAATAAAACTACCATCATATTTCTGGGTCAAAATTACCCGACAAGGATCTCATCAAGCCTGAAAGAATGCAATCATTATATCGATCATAAAAAATAAATAATGTAATGTACTTAGGCTTCAGTCAGCAAACGAGGTTAGGAAGATTTTAAGGCATTTCTGTAATTTAAAAAATTTGTCACATACCTTCAGGCGTGGAAATTCATTTCCACTTTTATAAGGATTTTCGTTAGCACTTATTTCCCAACATTTGAGATAATAACATAAAAGTTAGCACAGTAAAACTCCTTACTTTAGGCACCTTATGTAACGAATGTACTCATATTTTTAAACTCGTACTACCATTAAAAACAACTTTGAACAGAATTAAGACAAATTAAATCGACAATTGCTTACGAGTGTAAACAGTAGAATAAACTATATAAAAAAAACTGCTATTGCAATAACTCATGGCTCTATTTCTCCTCAAATCATGTCAAACAAATTGTCTTCTTTAGCCTCTTTTAAAAGTATTCTAAAAAAATAGAAGTCACTCTAATTTATTATACTCGCATTGCATTCGCTCTCTTTCAGACGTGCTTCGTGCAAGTGCGCAAAAAGGAACCGCCGCATCCGATACGCGTCGCAAAGACGATCGACGTGATCGCGCGCATTACCTTCCCGTCGGCGTACGCCGTGTTTTTGATATTTTTCTTCATCCACTACAAAGGATTCTCCTAGAATACGATCCAGAAGTCACTCATCCACAAGATCTACACCAACAACCTGCTGTAACGGAGGGTGTCCTGGCGACGGTGCGGCCTTTATCTACGCGTTTGTTGGCACGGAGAGTATGTGTGATGGGTGAGAAAGGATCGATCTGTCGATCCGAACCAGTTTTGGCAAACATATGAACATACGCATACACATCACTCATCCGGATGCTCTCTCTCTCTCTCTGCTTCACTGTGCTGCAACACATCAGCTTCGAGCTGCTAACCGATACCCGATATGTTCCTAAGCATAACCTCGGATGCCTCGGAACCTACACCCAGCGCAAAGCTGTTCGCCATTAAACCATCGTTTGTCGTTTTGTGTGCGGTGTGCTGAAGTTTGCTGGGACAAAGTCCCTCTCCCGGTTAGCTTCAAAAGCATCCGGTCCAAAACCCCCCCGGGCAGCATACCACATCCCCATTGGAGAGAAGCAAAAAAAAAATACCACTCAAACCACCATCATCGCACGATTAGTAATCAAACGATGGCTAAATCAAACCAACAGATACTGCCTTTTTTCATAACGATAAAGCACCGGTAGCGCCGGTGCCGGGAAACCGATTCCGATTTCGATTGATTTGTGATACGAGGAATGAATGGGGCGCACTCAATTAGACCGCAGAATGGTGATCCGCCGCCAAAAACCGCAACCGCAAACGTACAACTCATCGTAAAACCCATAAACCCATCAGCATCATTATTGCAGGCAAACTGTTTCCAATCTAGCAACGGTAGTAGAGACTATAAAAAATAACAATAGCTGCGAAAGCGAACCGGACGCGATCCATCACGGTTTAGGGGGTTATGGGTAACCGTCTGAAAGGGATCTGATTGCTTACGATTCCTTCATACCGGTGACGAGTAAAAAATGGAGGATTATTGCCTGTAATCGATACACAGTTTTTGCATAAAGTAAAGCGCGAATAGAGTCCGTTTATTCTTACACAAGCACAAATACGATACAGATAGGTTGGAGAGTGGAGAAGATGAGATATCCTTATTAGAACTAAGCTAGCTCAGCTAGGCAGTAGACGGTTCCAACAGGACAACCAACCATTAAATTACACCTATGCCAGTAATGAGAGGAAGAAAATAATATGCAAGCGTTTCATGCTACGCTTCCCGGCATCCGGCAAACAAGCAAACGATGTGACAACAGCAATGATGATGTAAAATTATGCTGTTTGAAGAATCTTTGTACCAGTGTAAAGTATAAAATGCCAATAGCAATATGAACGTAAGCAACAAAACACACACAAAAAACATCCTCACACACACACGCACACACACACTCACACTTTCACTATTAAATAGAGTAATTTAAATATTCACAAGCGAAATATTTCTTTCATTGCATGCTTAGGAAGATGCAAACTGTACGAAAAACAAAAAAAATAACACTAGGCTAGCTAAACGATGTCCCCAGCAGGGACTTTAGGCATTAAATGAATCAGAGATATTTTAGTACGTTCATCAAAACAGGTAATTTATCGAGCCCAGAACTAAGCAGCAATGCGACACACGAGTAATGTACCAAAGTTCCTTGCTAAAAGCTTACGACCAACCACCAAACAAACACTACACACACACCCACTATTCTTCTCTCGTTTCAATACAGCTTGGTTGGTGAAATGATTCGGTTCGATCGGATAGAAATCTGCGACCGATCCAGTCAGTAGCTCTGGAACCGTGCAACCAGGGTTTGCACATTATTAAAAAGCCTTTCCAATATTTGTGTGCTTCAGGCAATTCTGTGATCTCGTTGACCAGTTGGGAGAATAAAAAGGGAAAAAGAGGTTACGATTACAGAGTATCTTCAGGAGTAATTCTATTTTCTTTGCAAGACACACATTCGTACACAAGACCAACTAACTTGCACATAAAATCACCTACCACGGAAAAACGTGTGGCAGAAGGAAAGCGTTACTCCTGCATTCTTTTTTTGGTCAACCGCTAAGCGTAAATATTATTTCCCGAAAAGGACACCATAAAAACCCCGGTTTGTCGATCGCACCTTCAACATAACTGCTGCTTGGCTTAGTGGCGTTTAACGAACTCGCGACAATTGATTGAAACCGGGTCGGGTTTTGCCATTTGCCTTCGATAATGTTTGACATTCGGACCAACTTAGTTTAAGATCGCTTCTTCCATCACGCAACGCAACAAAAAAGGCCAACCAACTATTTAGCACTACTTAGATAGCACAGTTTTGGTTCCCAATTTTAAGCATTAGGCAAATTGATCACTTTTGGCCTTAAAGTGTTTGTAGCCAGTTTTTTCATTCAACTTCTTCCGTTTTGCACTCGTCTCTCGCGATGATAGGTTTTTGATGTTACTGATGTAGCTAGCGAAAAAGAAAAATCATTCATAGTGAGTGAACAATTTTTCCCAGGTTTCGATTTGTGAGGACAAGCAATAAATGCTTATTGGCATTGGTTTTTCCCTTCCTTTGCCCGGGTGCACAAACCCGCGGATATTTGCCTAAAAATTTGCGACTTACCTTGCTAACTTGCACTCAACGCCTGCTAACTGTAGACCGGATATGAACGGAAGCGTGGAACAAACATCGATCGGAAAGTCTGAACCGTGTAGGGATGGGGAGCTTGGGGTCAATTCGCAAGCATGGAAAGCAACTGCACCACTGTTAGTGCATGGGAGAATAAAACGAATGAAGATCGCTCAACCTCGACCATAACTATTATTTCCTTTCTCAATGTGACATCCACATTATACCAAAACAAAGAAACGAACAACCAATCTCATTCCTATTGAAGTAAGAACCCACAACTTAGAACAGATGATGGAATGTAGGAACAATGCGCTGAAAATCAATGCATCAAACATAGAAATCGGCGAGTAAAATGGAAAACAAAGCGAGGAAGAAACAAAATATGAATGTAAAACACTAACTAAAACGCTGAAACCAAGTGCTTATTTTGCATCATTTAACATATCAAAACGTAGTGAAAGTGGAACAAAATAATGCTAGTGAAAAAAGGAAGTGGGGATGGTAGTAGACGGAAAAGGGAAGAATGGAATACAAAAAAAAACGCAAACATTGTTTAAAAACATCACAACCATGAAAGAGGATATTGAACATTAGATAACCAAACAAAAGCAAAACGAAAAAAAACACACAACACAAGTAGGCAAAAGCGGAATGAATATAGCAAACACTGAAGCAACAAACTACTGAACGCCACTCTAAAACAATCTATCGCTTGAATGCCTTTGAACAAACAAACAAACAAAAAACCTATCGTTATAATGCATACAGTGGTTAAGCCTTTTGTTGTTGATTTTTGTTTTTTTTATAGAAAGTCACATAATACTTCATGCATATTTCCTTTACATAAACTGCTCAACGAGTAAATACATCTCTTTTCTTACTAGTCTACACGTAACTGCTAGTGAACGTAACTATTCTAAACTAATTCTAAACAGATCGCGAAACAATAGGTGGGTAAACGATGGTGGTAAATAGAAACATTGTGAGTGTTTAGTTTGCTAACTCGGCGGTGAAGCGTGTCCTATGCGATCTGCGTTCGATGGTCGCTATGGTAACCTTATTTAATGCTGCTGCACCGTGCGATTTGTAAATTACGTTTCAAAAAAAAAACACTACCATTTACTACATCCAACGCCTACTTTCCATTACAAACAAACACCGAAAAGACATTAACGAATAAAAATGCTTACTAAAAAAACGAATAAATTGTTACTCCAAAGTGTAGCAACAAACCCAAAAACAAAAGGAAAAAAAACACTCACTCGCTCGAAACCATTTGAACCGGCTACTGTACGTATGTAAAAAAAAGTATTTAAAGCAAACAGAGTTAGCTAAGTATCGTGTGCATCCAGGTCGAAAAACGGATGTACCGTGTATTTTGTAAAGTTTATCATAAGTATATAACACTACACTCCTTTACACCCTAAGTCACCGTTACACATGCACATATGACACAAGGGCAGTCAGAGCTCTTGAAAAAACACTGCACTCTCCTCCCAAACGTACTGTTGCTTTTTTGGGTAACTAAATTTACTACTATAATTAAAATCTTCTCGTTATGGCTCCAGTTTTTATGTGTCCTATATTCCTTAAAAATGAAACTTAAAGTCTCTATTATGGTTTACACAGCTATTTTTCGACTCATTTTGGCCGGTAGTTTCTAAAGAAAACCAACCTGTTCCGCTTACTTTAAGCTTCTCTCTTTGGTAATGTTGGAAACGCTCACAAATTCACACATGTGCACCACAGTCAACCAAACACAAAACACACCTCACACATCCAAACAGCCCATAAAAAGCCATCTGTACAAGCATACACGGTTTAAATAATGAATATAATAAACGAAAAAAAAACAGCTCAGCTAAGATTGTGATTTACCAAAGATGATGATCGCCGAAGAATATGTAGCGAGTAATAAATCGTAAAAGCGAAAACAAACTGTGCGAACACATTTTGCGAAATCGCCTCCTCGGTATACGTGGTTGATGCACGTGAACCCAACACGACCCAAAACCACAAACACATACAAAACTCGCCGGCTTAATAACAGAAGCGCTTTCAAACGAAAAGCAATTGGATGTGGCTAAATGCTAAGAGCACAGCCTGAGCCTCACGTGCAAGTTGAAACTAGATAAACTAATTGATGCACGTAAATAAAACAAAAGAAACAAAAAAAACCGATGGTACTGCAAAGCTGAGAGTAAACGTAATAAACTATTCCATTGAAATAATAGGGACAGATTTGCTGTTGGGTACATTTAACATGATTGGAAAACTTGGAAATAAACAAAAACAAAACATAAAATGATAGAATTATGTACTTGGTGATTAATCCACTAACACCAGCATAGGTGGTTAATTCAAAACTAAAATTTTTCCCTCCCAGAATATCTTTTTTCTTCGTTGATTTCACAAAACAGAAACAGTTTAACAAATTAGACATTCGGCATTACTTTTGCGTGCAAAGTGAAAGCTATGAAAAGAAGCATAACAATTAAGCAACCGGGCCGCAAATCAAAGTAGGCGGTTTATTTATCAGTTATCTCATCTTTATTTCCCCTCGAAAACACTCCCAACTTGCATTGTACAGGCAATTTATCGTAAGCACAATTGTTGAACAAAAGTTGGACGGCAAAGCGGCAAGAATTAATCAATTCAGGGTAAAGGTTTTATACGAAATTTTGAGCAAACCACTTGAAAAACAAAGCAAAAACAAATAAGTCAAATTCTCAAACAAATAAGCAGCATTTCTAAAACCCAAACGACAAAAAAAAACAAACAAGAGTAAGAAAAAAAACAAACGTAAAGAAAGCAAACGAACAAATCCGTGCACGTTACCACTTGTACATTAGTAACACTTAAAGCCGAGCGCTCAAGCTATACAAACAGTGAGAGCATCGAGTTGATAATAGAGTAGCAAACAAAATGCGGAAGTAAATAAGTATCACCATCACGTTGCGCTTCTTTAAACATGTTAAAGCGAAAAGAAAAACGCCATCCTTGTAGTCAACTAAGGGCACGGTTTGAGGATGAAACGGTGAAGCGGAATCATGTCGATACGCATCGTTTCTTATACGAAAACAAAACATTTCCAAACAGACATAAAGCACACCCACACACACAATCACACAAAGAAAGTAAAACTCAATATTTTAATAATTTAGTGCATCATTTTGCCCGCCAAACTAAAGCCAGCACAGGCAAGGAAGTGTTTTTATTTTTTTATTTTTGTTTTCAATACAATAAAATCAGTTACAAAAACTCAAGCATAAAAATCACACACACACACAAATATACAACACTATGAAAATGTACTAACTAACAAAAAAAAACGTTCGAACAATATGGGTAATAAGTAAGTGCGTAGATGTGCGAAGCCGAATGCAAGCGCGCATCTTTAAACGCTCGAATTATTGGGACTGGTTTTGGGGAGAGAGAGAAAGGTTAGGGACAAGCTGCTAAGCAAAAGTTGAAAAGTAAACAAAGTTGTACTGTAGCAAAATAAATTAGCTGCAACGGGGTACAGCGACACAAGACAAAATGGCTGATTACTAAGCTGAATTATAAGCGAAAAAAAATTAATTGCTATCGAAATAAAAAAGAGAAAGAAATAAAACGAAAAGAAGTATAGAAACTCAGAACAAAACTCACAAAACATAATCTTTGCGCATGGCACGGATGAAACAAAAGCAAACAGAGCTGAGCTAAGCTTCAAACTAAAGGCACGGAAAGGAAAGAACAGAATAAACATAAGCAATGAAATAAAAAAAAATGAAAGGACAAAACACTGGGACAACTTGGTCAAACACAAGGTCAACTTAAGGACTAGAAGACAATTTCACATGAAAACAGCAACCAAAATAAAGCAAACTTCTTTCGTAATTACGAAAAAGTCGAAATTTGCTGATAGAAAGACAAAAAAATACAAAACTTTGCAAAAATTACACACAGGCTACTAAAGATATTCGTGGCGAAGGCAAAACATCACCAGCAAAACTACACAAAACAAGGGCAGGTAATTAGAAAAGGTAAAAAAGAGCGACAACTCCTACATACTAGCGCTACGCTATGATCGTGCTATGATTTTTTATACATAAAAGTATATATATACACATATATATATATACATAAACATATACATACTTATATCATAGAGTAATGAACTGTTCAAAATCCCATTCAGGCTGTCGAGGTTTTAGTTGGGACAGGTAACACAGAAAGATTGCAATAACCCAACAACGTACTGTAAAGGGCAGAATGTAAAGGGACTTTTTTCAGCACAGTTAGTTAACCCACTAATAGGGCTAGGATTCGAAGCTCTAGCAAAGCAAACCAATGTATGCACGAAGACAAACAACATACATAAGTCACACAAACACTTTGGCATTAGGAAATATTTACGCAACCAGTTCACTAAGTTGTAAGTAATTTTCAAACACTATAAAAACACCCGGCTATTTATTTCCCTTTTTAAAACGTTTTTCGTACTATTTCTTTCACTAAATATGTACAATTCTATCAACATTTTTACTACTTTTATCGCTTGTACCGTCTTGTTGTACCTTTTACTACCACGAATGAAACAAACAAACTGATAAACTTGTTTGTTTGTTTTTTTTTTTCTCTAAACTTTGCCTTTTTTGTCCCACACAACGTGATAAAACATTATACACAAAACACACACAAACCAATACGCATACAAAAGCAAAGCAAACCACCCCTGGCAAAAGCAAAAACAACAAACCGACCACAAACTGTTAAACAAAACGTTACCACAATCAGTTTTCAATCGTCCGCAGCGAACTGTTGATTATTTGATAAGTTTTAGCAGCTTAAACTTGTACTGCAACTTTTACTACATTTATCGAAACAAACAAAACTGTCAAGCAAAGAAAGAGGGGAGGAAGAGAAGGCAAATAAGCAAAAGAAGTCCTAAACTAAACTAAACAAATGGTGTAAAGGTGTAGCGAGCTAGCAAGAGTGTGTTGCGTGAGTGAGAGCGACTGTTTTTCACGGCCAGGAATGGTAGCAAATGTATGAAACGTTGAGCATTGAAAAACGATAGCAATTGCAAAGCAGCTACAACAAAGCGCGATAAAATAAATACATACGTAGTAGCACTATGGCGATGCGAAGCTAAAAAGCGCGGAAAGCAACACAAAACAATTGGATAAAAAAAAACAAAACAAGCGCAAACGTTTCATAGTGCGCTACGTAGCGAAAACATATGACAAAGGAAGAGACAACAAAGGAAGGGAACTTAGAAAGCATAAAATGTTTAATGAAACACGGTTATGAGGAATCAGAAACATGAAACAGAGAGGGGGAGAGAGAGAGAGAACGAGAGACAGATAAAGGGAGGAAAAAAGAAAGAAAGAAAGAAAGAAAGAAAGAAAGAAGCTAAGTAGGAAAGAGACAAGAAAACGAAAATTATATATATATACACAAAATATACATATACATAAACGTATATATATATATATACATAAATAAAGAAAGGAAAACAAACAAAACAAGCAAATTGAGGACAAAACAAAACCAAAAAAGGGAAACCCAAAATGTTGTACGTCACGTTATGTTTTTAATTTTATGATCCTAAATAAACGATTTTTTGATTGAAATAATAAAAATGGCATTCGAGAAGGATTGAAGACATGTACTCTATTTACGTTCATTTAACAGTTGCTCTTATGGTAAGTATAACAACAAGCAATACCTTAAATCACTTCAAATACAAAGATGTATATTACGCTAACTAATCCAACAATACATTCGCGAACAAAATATTCAAATGAAATGTTGCGCAACATGTCTGTGGACGTGTATTTCCTTTAGTTTGTATCTCATTAATAACAACATTTTAAGTAAATTTCTATCACTTCTAACAATGCTATTTCGAAGCTAATTTACTTTAAAACTAATTAACATCAATCGAACACAACGAGTTCTAGAAATAAACAAATGTTTGACATAAAATGTTCAACTACTACTATGTGGGCACTTAAGAGATTGTTGCAATACCAGCTGGCGGTGTTGTTGACGATCCTCCTTCCACTGTGGCCGCTTCCGCATCCTTTGCTTTCCTTCGTCCACGTCGGAACTGTTCCTCAATCTCCTGCAAGGTACGGTTTTTCGTCTCCGGCAGTATGACATACAGCAGTAGCGTCCCAAGCAACGAAATTACACCGTACACCAGGAACGTCCCATTTATCCCGACAGTCGCAAACAGTGTCGGGCCGGTTTTGATCACGGCGAAGAAGCAAACGAAATTAAACGACGATGTTAACCCCGAACCAAGGCCTCGCGTTGCCACCGGGAAGATTTCGCCCGTCATGCACCAGGGCAGTGGAAACAGACCAATGCCGACGAACACGATGTAGCTGATGAGAAACACCAACGACAGCCAGGAGTAGTTCCGGTACAGCGGGATACTCGTTTGGAAGTACAGGAAGATCGACAGTCCGATCAGCGACACGGTCGTACCGACGCCGCTTGCCATCGCCAGTGGACGACGACCCACGGAACGGAGCAGAATGCATGCCACCAGTGACGTTACGACGCGCACCAAATCCACGATCAACATCGCGAGATACTCGTTCAAATTATCGCTCCCGATCGTAGTCTTCATCAGTGCGATCGAGTAGAACGCGACAATGTTCACGCCCGAAAACTGCATCGTGGCGAAGAACACGAGCAGCGTGGCGAGTGGCATAAGAAATTCCCGTCGTCTATAGGGAGAGCGATTCACATTCGAAGCCTCGCGTTGCGTTTCGATGCTTTTATCGTTGCTCTCGCTCTTTTCCGTTCTCGCTACCATCGCGTCGAACTCTTGTCGACTGGCCGGATCGAACCCTCGCAACCACCGGAACGATGTTTCCGCCTCGGAACGGGCACCCCGGGCCAGCAACCATGCCGGACTTTCCGGCGAAACAAGCATCAGCAGGTACGCGACGATCATAAACAGCGAGCACAGCAGAGCGGCCGTTTGCCACCGGAAGAAGGTCCCGAACAGATGCGCCAGCAGTATGCCACCCGACACAGCGAACGTTACGCCCGCCAGCAGAATGCCACGGTAGCGTGGATCGCTCGTTTCCGCTATGTACACCGAGGCAGGCGGGCCAACCAACCCGCAGCTCAGTCCGGTGATGAAGCGCCCGGCAAGAATCTGTGGATAGCTGCCGGCCATGGACAGTGCACACCAACCGACGGCAAACGATATGTTCAGCAGCAGGTGAGCCGACTTGCGGCCGCAGCGTTCCATCAGCAAACCACCCAGTATGCAACCGAGCGCCATCGGTAAGGGTGCCATTGAAGCGATCCATGACGCTTGATCTTCCGTGATGGATAGTTTGCTGTCCGGGTGCTGGAGCTGTGGCAGTAAAATGGCGGAAAACCCGTTCGTCATGCCAGCTGCTGCGCTGCTGATGATGGGTCCGGATGCTGCCAGCACCTGCGGAAAGAGCAGATAATTGTTAAATAACACAACGAAGTTGACATACTCTCTAGAGATTGGCATTCTTTTGCTGGCATATCTTTGTTCTGGCACTGGCCTTATTTATCTAGCGTTGTTCAAATTTAATATTAGGAATTTCAACATTCAAGCTTTTCCAGCAATAAGCATACTAGAACTTCAAAGACATAAATTTTATGCTAAACTACGATATGAGTCCAGTTTTAATTCAAACAGTTTAGAAATATTTTTTACTCATTAAAAACATTATTTATTTCTAAGGTATTCCAAAGATTTCCATGTTCATATTGCATCTCTTTGTTCTTACATAAATTTGCATCGTACATTATCCAAACAAATACTACAACCCGTTCTTATCTAAATGAAAATACCACCATTAAACAGAACTGTTCCACTGTTTAATTTGCTGTCTGGCGCACGCCATAAATAACGCTCTATTTGCACACTCACCTGACGTGCCAGCGGAGAAAAGTGTTTAACTACGTTGCTCTCGATGAACGCGTCATCCGTCGTCGGTGCCTTCTTGATGACCATCTTGATGCGAAGGGAAAACAGCGTGCGAGCGGATTTGTCAAGTTCTGGCGACAACCGAGGCAAATGAAGGCAAGATCATGAAACACAAACAAGCAAAATTAGTTAAACAACACGGATGAAATAGTGTGATAAGCTCCGTCCTGAGATTAGCCAAAGAATATGTTTGACCCACATTGATAAGGTTTTGCACATTGCAGCGCTACCAGTGTACGAAGTCAATGACTCGCGGTTAACGTGATAAGGTGACATTTGGTGTCGTTGGAGAGGTTTGCGTGTGCATAAGACACATTTGCAGTTTGCCGATGGACGGGGACTCATGTGGGTCAATCAATCAATCAATTGATGAGCGGAAGAGTCGTGTAAGATCTTCGTTTTTGTGCATGTACAGCAACTTTCAAATCCTTCGTAGAAAGTTAAAAATAAATGCTGATTCTAATTTAGAGCAGTAATGTGGCCCTTGAAATGTAATAGTTTTACTTAACTTCCTACGTTGATGAAATAAGCGGAGTTTATGAAATTTTTCAATTCTCTATATTTTCACGAATAATTCATTCAAGAGAAATCCCCATATCTCGAGTTTTCCTCTGAAACATCGTTTATATGTCGCATTAAGGGATCGAATACTCATACTCCCACTTTACAAAGCCAATTCTAAATTAATATGCATGCGTTCCTTTTAAAAAATGACAGCAAATGCTATGAATATATTTTTTAATAATAAACAAACATAACATTTTTTTTTAATTTGCAATTTAAAAATTTAATAAAAAAAAATTTTAAAATCGAAAATCGCATAACTCTGGTATCGAATGTAAAAACGACTCGCTTAGATCAGATTGTGTGTTTTTTTTTTGTTTGGGTTTTCACAAACATACACCAATCTGTAAAGGCAACCAAAAGTTAAGGGCTTTAATCGTCTACGTCTCTCAGTTGCGTAATTAAAATAATGAATCACGATTAGAATGCAGCACACAACGCAACGCAACCAACCCGGAACGGACATCCTCTCCAGCAAGAGATGTCAAAACTCATTTGCCTAATATTCATTTCACGGCCGGCATTTCCGTCAAAGTGCAATGTTTAAAGGCAACGCCAGTTGGAACAGCAAACAGTCGAAGCTGCTGGCAAGCGCCTTTTTGCCGATCATTAGTCGGACTCATTTACGAAACGAGCGTACATCAAAGATAATGATAGATAAAGCATTTGCATGCCTCTGTTTAACAATTCAAATTCTTAGCAACGAATGGTTTAGCTGCAAATGAGCGTTGTAAAGTGCACAAAAAACATTTATGCAGCTTTGGAAGCATGCAATAAAGAGTTTTTAAAACCAGTTGTTTGCTAAAAATTAATGAATAGTATTCAAAATCATTTCTCTAATCAGTGTAATAGTCAATAGCACTAACACACTGAAACTAATACTATTGACTGTGCTTGTTAATGCAACAAATAAAATCAAAAGGAAAAACCCAACACATTTCCGCATACATAAACCACGTGTGAATAGAAATAAGATGCATCGATTCCACATCTATTTCCCAACGCCACATAAAAACCACTCTCTCACGTATGTGCAACATCCCGCCTGAAAAAAAAACCCCCAAAACAACAATTAACTCTGCCGTCACTCAATCACGTTGCCACCGCGATCGTTTATCCACGAAAAAAGTCCGGTTCGTCGCCCAACGTAACGCCGAAATCGCTGTCGTCTTCAAAGTAAAATGAGGTCACCAGAAGAGGTGCCCGGTGCCGAAAAACGGCGTCTGCACCGAACAAACGAAAATAAAAGTTGCTTTCTCTCTTTCTTTTGCCCTGCTGCTGCACGGTTCCTAGTCGCGCCATTTATCGAAGTTCGGGTTGCGTCGCCATGTTGTTGTTGTGTTGGCTTATATAGACTTTGCATTCGTCTCTTTCTGGTATTTTGTATTGTAAAACCAAAAAACGAAAAAATTAATCGTTGGTATAATTAGACCTGTCGGTAAAGGTCGCTTTCTTTAAGAAATTTTAAGAGATTGGTTTGGCATGTTGGATTACCGGATAGTGTAAAATCAATGTTCGGAGAGATATTATATTTAGTGCGTTGTGCTGTGTAGCCGTAGCAGTCTGTTAGTATATTGTGATTGTTGTGATTGTTATTCCACAGTAGCAACAGAGTGGAGGGTCAGATTTGTCGATTCTATATCGGTGAGTTAACTCTTTGGTCTTGGTTCGATTGTGGTTTGCGTTGCACCTCTTTCAGTGGAAGAAATTTGGCGAACAGTAACTGGGGCAATTGAGTGTGTTTTCTTAGTGCGGAGAGAAATATCTTGAACTTGATGATGTTGTTTGTTCAGTTTCCGTTTCCATGGTTTCCGTTTCAGATTTGTCGTTTTCTTCTGTGTCAGTTTCAAATTGAAAGTTATCAATTACGCTGGCTTGTTTTGCTAATTGTTGGCTCATATTTTGTATGGTTTCATTCATTTTATTAATCTGCATGTTTAAGATTTCGATAGTTTTTTGTAAGATTAGCAATAATCGTATCTTTGTCGTTGTTAGGAGAGTTTTGGTAAAGCGTTTCACTTCTTGTACGTTTTGTGGTTTTAGTTCGGTCAAGCTATCGTCTACTTTAATCTCACGGAGGTCAGGGGCGACGATTACGCACGAGACAGAGTTTAGCGAGTTGTGCGGCAGAATGCTAACTTTTGTACCATCAATTAGGCAGTTTAGCTCTCGCAAATTTTTAAACTGTTGGATCGAGCGTGTTTTGCTCAGTAATTTAGATCCGTCGTCAAATCTGCTTCCAGATATTGGAAGCTCTCCACCAAAATTTGTCAAACTCTTTCCGATAGCAAATGTGTTTTTCGGCAACACGTTGTTTTCTGTTGCTTGCAATACTAGGAATTTAATATTTCCGTTTAATCCATTTGTGTTTAACCAAGCCGGTATTTGCCTTTCGTTTTTCGGGACAGGGGGCCCAGGCATTTCTGGAAGCTCACTCTCGCCCTTTCAAAGAATCGATCTCTTTGTCTCACAACAAACTCTAACAAACATACCTTTGTGTCCTATCGAAAGGTAAACTCTAACGTATTCCCCTTCTTACACTTCTTACCAACGTAATAAGATAAAAGTGGTTTTACTTATCGGGGTATGAAGATTTCGAAGTCGGAGGCACTATCAAACACGTCTGCACGGATCGACGATCGAGACAGAACTGGTTGCGTCGCTATCATTATGCTTACCGGTATGTATTTTAAAGGCTACTAGATTCTACGCCTGCAGAGGACGGCGCGCTGCAGCATCAGCTGTCCCGTCAACAACAAGCGACAACTGCTTCTCGTGTCACTTTTCTCGTGTCACACTCACTCACTGCACTTTAGATGCATTTTGTAGTTGCAACCGCGACCTCTTGAAGGTTACCGCCGAAATCCTTTCCGCTCCCATGCGTCACTGAGCTAAATCAATGCTGCTCGTGCTGTTGCTCACCACCACTTCCTGCCCGGGGTCACTTTTCGGCCACGGACGCTGGCTCAGCGTGTTGCAAGACACCGCAACAACATTCCACAAACACCGCGAGCAACTGTGGAGGTCGCCAAGTGCACCATACACTTTGCTGTTGTTATTATGTTACTGTTTGGCCAACAATGGCGGATGTTTGTTAAGTAACGTACATGCACATACACTCACACTCCCATGCATCTACCCATGCAACACCTAACAGTGCGTATTGTACCCCTTTTGCGAACACTTCAAGCGTACTCAAATCAACACACCACGGAGCGAGTGCTTCTCGAGCTGAATATTACAATTTTCTTATTCTTCTATCCCCATGCACTACAAACAACATTCAACGGTTTATTCTCTTTTCTGTATTATTGTGTAATATTAACGTATTATGCACCCCGTAATGCTTTTAGCTCCACACGGCACGCACTTTTTCATACTCGCTCAACACGTCACGACGCACCGATCCGATCACCTTTCGCGATCGCTCAACAATGAACTGACCATTCGACGCAAACCACGGTCATATACGCGAGCAGCGGCGGCCGATGCGTTATCACTGCACACTCTCTCCCCAATGCTGCAGCATGGGGAGTCACGCTCACCTTCTCGCCAACAAAACCCACACGGGCCGTACTCGTACGGGTTCACTTTCTCAAACACCGTGTGGCGCTTGTTGACACGTTTTGGGGCTCGCTCGATTTTACTTGACAGCCGAAAAAAATGGCAACACTTTCGACGCGTCTTAAGTGAGGAATGGTCTTTTGTTTTGTGTTTTACCCCAACATAACACACCGGGATGGAAATGGTTAGAAAAAGTCTTCGTCTTAGAGGGGAGCATCGATCGCTGCTCGAACGTTTGGAAGTAAAAGTGAACTAATCCAGTGAGCTATAATTGATTACTTAATCAATCTACCGTACCACCGGATGCATGCAAAGGACGAATGTGAAACGACCCATTTTTTCACAGTAAACCGATGAGTAATTAATATAATGACTTTTATAGTGCTTTAGTTTATAATTGGCTTTATATTTCTAACAGTATTTGGAAATAAAGTGCTAATGTTTGTTGTAAATAAATTTTAAACAATTTATTCAATTGACAAGACAATTTTCTCAACATTTTTAAATAACATTTCAACTCTATCCTTGCAGTATAATACTTCCTGAGGATCACTGTTTTAAACATTTTCTTAGACGTTCAGGGTTAAATTGAATGTTAGCTAGCACCAATATTGTATTTAACAAAATGATAGAAATGTTATTCATTCTCACCTTACCTGCATTTTTTCTAAACATACCCTTTTCCGGTTTCGAAACCAGTTCCATGGCCTCAATTCTAATAACTTATGCTAATCGAAAGTACAAACTTTCATTATTGATTTACTGTGATACGAATTAACCACGCTGTGAAATCGCACACAGTGAACAACTGCACCATCCCAACAAGCTTGCTCTCGATGTAGAAAAAGTGTTAATGCTCGATAAACATAAATAGTTCGATATGTTTACACCCACATTGCTTAACATTAGCTTAGGAAAAAACTAACTGTTGCCCGCGCAATGGTCGCGCAATCAGGAAATTCCACCACCCAATACCACAGGTGGTGACGTTCGTTTCGATTCATTGTATCAAGCACGCGCAGCGCCCGCGATCGCCAATCTTCTTATTTATTTTGCCATAAATATACGTCCTACCTTCATAACGAGAGATTTATTGCTAATCGATTTTACGCCGTTCCGAACCGGCTACTTCGCATAACGATGATAGCAGTAACAATTAGCACTTGTATCTTTTACGGCAAGTATCACATTTGTGTCAAGCAAACGTAAATGTTCAATTTATATAGATTTTTCATATTTCATATCACGCTTTTTTGTTATAGAAATTCAGTAGAATTTTTTAAGCAATCAAAAGATTATTATCCGACCAGTTCAGCATAAAGCATAAAGTAACAATAAAACCTCTAGAGAACCACGAACAAAACAGCCTTTTAAAAATTTTGGCCAAAATATACCACTACATTACCCCGTAGTGTATGAAAACATGTTTCAAAATTTTGAATGAAATATTTCACGATATTTCATGAAATGTATCACACGCGCTGTTCAAGTGTTGTGTGCAATGAAATCGTTCCAGTGAAAACGAACGTTTACTAACGTTTCCTAGATTTTTATTAATTAATTTCAATTCTGTTTATTTAATTTAGAATTAAAATATGCTATTGTAACTGGGAGGATGTGAAGTTTTTAGTTATCTTATTTAACACATTTGTGTATGGTACCCAAAGATCGCGTACAGAGCGATTAAACGTTTGAAGATAACAGCACTGAAGACAACGAATAAAGCGACAGTAATTCAAACTTAATCAATGCTAAATTAAATTGCACAAATCGTAAAGATCGTATTCGATTTTGTAAATAATTAAGCAATTGGGAAAATGTTCTTCCAATTTACGCTAATAAAACAAATCATTATTGATTCTATGTTCTCCACACTTACCACACTTCTAATCTATCTTTGATCACTGACTAAAGATTGGCGAACAGAAAATCTGGGAAGAAACATTCTACTAGAATATTTTAGCAGGAAAATAGCATTAGCAAACTGACCACACCTAGTTGCAACTCGTACGTCTGCTTTCTCTCCTGTCTTCCGCAATGAACCGCATGAGCATAACCTCACATTTTCAACCTGTCGATAGACTGCGCAGACAGAGAAGCTTTTACGGACGAACGAAAAAAATGAAATACGGAACAACTACAAAAAAACCAACTCACCTTACCTCTCGTTCACCAGTACCGATTGCAGTAGAAAGTATGATTATTTTATTAAATCAATACCATTATGCGGTTATGGTGAGGTAACGTGGCTTGATTCGACCAACGAGCTGGACGGTACCAGGAGCAGACCCGATGATTTTCCAAATCCCTCGCACGGCGCCGAGCATTGTGGATGCCTTTTGTGGAGCTTTCTAATTGTCTGTAATGTTTCCTAATGATGTACTTCATGAAAAAAAACCAAAAAAAAACACATATTCTCGATAAACACGTTTCGATCGTTGCGGGAAGGAGAATAAGCTATCAGTGTGGTAAATTGGGTATCTATGACGTGACAAAAATTACTTCACTTATATTTCACACATAATTTACTCGAATTCTGTGAATTCTGTGAATTCGAATTCGAAATATTCTGTGGAGCGTTCCGTACGAGCCAGACGGCAGATACATAAAAGAAAATAACTATAATGTCGAATTCTACTAATCGTCATTTAGATAAATCAAAAATATACACAATCGAATGAAAAATTAAACAAAACCATTTGGTTTTTTATATAAAACTCTGCATTCTAATACATTTGCAATTCTAATTAATACATTTTACTCGAATGAACTTAATATTACATTGTGATATCGTCTCAAGGACTTTACAGGACAGGATTGATATCAAATCTCCACATATTCTCTCATTTCTCAAATTTTATTCTTCATCTTCAGATAAATAAAATCACTAAAACCAAAATCAACAAGCCTACTGTACCTCAAATTATACTGTGCAAGGAAAAACGGAACAAAAACTAGCTTAACTTTTATTTATGGTAATTAATCGTTTAATAGAAAATTCATTCAAGAATGAAGTTTCATAGATTTATTCACTTAAATATATTTTATTACAATTAACTTATCATTTACTACACAACTATGCATAAGAAAAACACATTTGCTACTTGCTATTCGCTCCGAGATTAATTTTAGCTCCATGAATCAAAAAATTCCCATAACTTCAGGCTTCAAACCGCGAGGTAGAATGACGTTTCTCACAGCAAATAGTACACAGCACCTCATTACATGAAGGGTGGAGGGATCAGAGTATCGACGAGTAAGTCACCGCGTTCCTGAATATAAAATGGCTAATGAACTTTGAATCGTTATTTCACGTGCACCGCTGTACCGAGCAAAAAACTACTCTCCACGCAAGGAAATTTTCCCTTAACAGGCACCCCAGGACCACCCAAATCTACCCCCGTCCGCTTCCTCCCCTTATTTCCTCCTGTGAGCGGCCTGTACGCTCTGATCGATAGCTGATGTTTCGTTCTCCGCCGGCGCCCCTACGCTGGCTAACATGCTCCAGCAAATCATTTGCCCGATGGTGTTTTTGGCGTATTTGGAACTAGTGCTCCTTCTCTTCTGTGTGGTTCTCGTAGCAACAAACCGCCCAACGATATGAAATTACAATGCAGTATGACTTGCTAGCCAACCAGAGGCAGCCAGGCAGGTATTTGTGTGTGTGTGTGTGTGTAAATCGTGAAGGATAGGTGCCGCTAACGTGCGACCCCGTGGGGGAAAATTACACGACTCACGCGTGGCAGCGTGATTCGGGAAACAAACAGGATGCTTTCCCCCTTACCGAATGCCGATTAGATTTTCCACCCATGGCGCCATTGTTGAGGGTCCTTCGCTACGATACCGGGATACCGCCAAGCGGTGGCCCAGAGGGCACACCAAACAAGTATTCTAACGGGCAGCCCGGGGGGTGCGTGTTTGTTGGTAAAGTGTTATGTAAAATTTTCATCGATTGCGCACCTTACCGCCTCGCCCACGGTGCCCACTTCTCTCATCTGTGTATGTGATTTTTTCGAAGCACAATTAGCCGCACCGATCTACCTATCCTTACACAAACGAGTGCAATGGGAACTAACACGAACGTGCACACTTTGAAGAAATCTTCGGTCTGCACGCTAAAACATGTAATAGACGATCACACGCTTGATCGTCAAACCATGAAACAACAGCGAATTAAAAAGAACTTACCAGTAATCAAAAACTTACAATTACGTTACTTTAGGGACATTTTATTTTCGTGTTTAAAGTTTGCCTTAGATGAAAAACTAATAATAAATTTTGTTTCATAAATAAGCAATAAACATTATGTTATTGTTTTGGGATAAAGTTATTGTAGGATTGTGAGAAGACATCCAAAAAAGCACTGTTTCAGAAGAATTTGTCTATTGATATTAGCTTAGGTTAGTATCAAATTTAAACAAAAACATTAAATTTATGTTTCATACCAGAAGACAATGGAAATAATATTTGAAATATTAAGCTATCTAAGTTTTACTCCAGCTATAAGAAATGACCTCACATTAATCTACTCACAACATAATATTAATCACAGCATCCTCAAGAGGACTAGAATCTTGCCAAATCTAGTTTTGTTTGATTTTCTTTACTCGTAGAATATGGTCCTGCCTTCCTAGACCTCACACAGTGAGACACAGTTGAAGTATTCCTTATTCATGCCATGATTATATATTAGCAGATGTGAGCTCTAGCAGCAGAAAATCAGAAATTAAATAATTAAGTTCCAACTTGCGATGGAATGATGGCGTTGATGCGCACCCTAGAAAGGATGAGATTTTTAATTAGATCGTTATAAATGTTTAATAAATGATCGAATAAATGTTTAAGTTAATAATTAAGCAAAAATAATAAAAACATACAATAATTAATTTCAAATGAACACCTAATAATTGTTATTAATATTAACCTTTTAAATACTTACTTCAATCTAAAGCCACAAAGTGATCCGAAAAAAAGGCTCATAATGCTAAAATGATTTGAAACGTTTAAGCGGTGGGATACAATTTACGAATAAGTTTATTTAACAATTTCCAACATAAAGACATTTAAAATCAAAATGACAGCATGTATTTCTCCAACAAATTCTAGATGATTTTTTTGGAACCTTGCTCTGTTATTATGGGTATTCTCCCAATAATAATTGATATACAACTCTGTACATTAATTATTTAATTACAGTGGTAAACCACTGAATTGAAATTACATTTCGGCTGTGCTAAATATAGCTCACCAGTCGTTATCTATAGCCGTCGTTAGCCACTAAACCCGAATACCTAAAACATTCTTATTGTACAGCCAAACGTTCCAAAATACCTACATAAACAATCATTACCATCTCGGCAATCAAATGTGTACATATAGCATTATAATTTCCCCCCCCTAAACTTTTCGGTTCTCGATAAACGATAACGAGTGCCGTCGAGCTTGCCTTGAGGATCTTAAAACATTTCATTTAGAATGTTTCAGCCTTCGGCACCTTTTTTTTTGTTCGCCCGAAACTGCCCGAGTTCGTTCACTTTCTGTTGACCATTCCTTTCGTACCGCTTATGTACAGGAACCGGCCTTTTCAACCCTACCACACGGTTGCGTTGTGCAACTTCCTTTTTCCGAACATATAGGCTCAATTTTTTCTCCTAAAGACGCCATTTACTATTTCTTAACCCTAGAAGGTGCTAGCCCTTGTTTTGTTCTTACACTAGAAATAGAGAAAAAAAACACTAACGTAGTACCCAGCAGCAAGGAATGTTTGGGGTCGTTCTATATGCTAATCCATCGCTGTCTCAAGAAAAACCATGGACAAGAAAAACCCCTCACCGAGGGAACGAACCTGAAACAAAAGCCTTCGCATGTATACATGCCGTGCCGTGATTGGGATTCATAAAATTTTTGGTCAACCAATGACCGGACGGCCCTAAAACGGACCGGAAGGTGGAGAAGCAAAGGCACAGAAAAAAGGCCTTCCACCCAAACAGAATGCTACCGTGTGTCGAATGTTTGGCAACATAAATTCGCCATATTTATGCCCGCAAATAAATCACATCCACCATCACTTTATATTTCTCGTTATCGTACGAAAGTTTTACCTTTGCCAACTTGCGGGTTATTTCCATTGCTTGTACGAAATCTAACCAAATTCATATAATTATTTCACAATACAAGCCTTCAACTGGCCGTACCCGTCGCGCTGAATTAATCACTTATGCAATCATACATAAATCATCATACGCCAAGTAATATAAAACAGAAAACCATTTTATGAACACACTTTGGGATAGCTGGAATTAATGGTCAGTTTGATGGAACGGGCTTGGGCCACCTGGGCTCATTATTCATCGCCGCGGTGCTTTCGCTCGGATATCGAATCGTGTTTGTCAGAACATCAGCGAGCTTTACCATCATCGGAATAAAAAAAAATAGAACCCAACGCCTCGTGCCGTCATCGTTTTGATTAATTTGTTCCCGTACGGTCACGTCATGTCACAGTCACTGCTAGCGCTCGGTACCGACCATCTCTGTATCTAAAGGATTCTAGAACCCTTTAAGGCAAGGAAGGGAGTAACAGCATATTGAGGACAACAAAAAAACAGCACCGAACACTCCCCTTAGCCATCATAAACGGAAACGCGAGTGCTTTCTTCTGCTTCTGCTCGCAATGTGATGTGCTTTTTTGACGGGTAGGACGTGTTTTCCCTTTTTTTTGGTTTGGTTTTTCTATACCAACCGTGTGCCCCGTCCTTCCCCGTACGCTGGGACCACAATCGGATCGATTCCGTTGAGTTGACCGGCAATAAAACAAACATTAAACCGAACACGAACGAATGGCTTCATTAATTCCGAATTTACATAACGGAAAATGGGACCACAATCAACCTTTCAAAGCCCGGCAGTGTCATGAAATTATTATAACAACCTCTGGCGGTGACCTCTGACGTCGCCATTTCTGTGCGGTCTAAGTGTCCTACGGTTATAAGTTTAAGTACTTTTTGACTACTGGAAAAAATAGTTCATTCTTAGCTGGCGCATGCGGGAAACAATGAATGGAATAAAGCATACAGGTTTGTGAACCGTGCTACTTTATAACAATTTTGTGACATATCAAATCTGTCATACAGGGGTTTATTAGAGAGGAGCATAATGTATAATACGATCGCAGCACAAGATACCATAAATGTGCCACCTAATAGTGGAAAAATACACAAAAATTATTCCTGCACACGTCTATACATCACTGATCTAACACCTTGCTGGCATAGTGTCATCATGTGCCGAATTTTTGCTATCATGTGCTGCTCTTGTCGTGTCATCTGAGGCAGTTGAGATGTCATCTACTGCTTTCTTTTTATGATCACTTGCGTAGTTCACATACAATACAGTTCAATACTTCATAAAAATCCAAAAATATGTTCAAAACCTGCATGAATTTCCTAACTATTCAACGATCATATTTATTTCCTTTGCAAATTTTACGAAACTACTTCCGCGGACATAATTTCAGCAAAGCTGCTTCCGTCAAAAGTCGCATTTCTCACACCTTCTCAGAAGTACAATTCACTATTAATAATTATTTTTACGTTTTCCCCAAACCTACCTAATTGTTAATCGACATTGCGCAACCATTCGCCAAAGTAACTAAACTGCCTCCATTTCACTTCTTATCATTACAGCAAGTACAGGGCCACGCAAAGAAGAGAAAAAAACATTTGACGCCTAGCGACGGCGGTCAACTGTTCGACATTACTTTGTTCGCTTTTACTTTCCAACCATTCTCAGATGCCCGGTTGTGTCTATTAGTTGCGGATTTATTTATGTTAATTATTTATGTTAATGTTAGTGGAATAAAGTATAACCTCAATGCACAATGCACAGCTCGCAAGCAATATCGTTTAACTGTAGCCATTGTACAACCTGTGACAAAATCCAGCATTGAGGATTGAAAATATAATTGCAGTGCATGTATGAATGATAAGGTGAAATTATTTTCAGCAAACGGTGCGATGAACCGAGAATTGAATACAAACTTAACGAATAAATACTTCCTTAAGTACTAAGCTTGAAATAAATGTGAGTGGGAAAAAAAACCCAAACCTAAGAACTCAACTAACCTCAAAAACGACACATCAAAATACTCCTTTCAAAACCACAACAAAAATAACAAAAGAACGAAAATGATTAAAAAAATATTGCTCAGCTCCATCGCAACGTTACGAACAACCTTTCTACCAACGGTCAAAATTCTTCAAAAGTCTTATGTGCTTTCCATTATGTTTATTCTACGAACGGAAACACGCGGGGAAACCATCGGAGCGCGTAGAAAATTAACTACAACCATCTCATTCCAGAACTAACTTCACCCTTTTCCATCATAAAGTTGGTTCTTGAGTTTTTATTTTATCTGTACGGTCTAAAGCGCACATGGGTGTCCGTTAAATTTAATTCCAACTATGTCTCGAAAGTGTGATTTTTTCTGTACTGTTGTGTTGGCCAATTTTTTCTCATTAACGCTTTGCTTAGAGTGTATTATAAAAATGTTGTACAAGTTGAGGCTTACATATGACAAGCAAATTAATTCAGATTTCTTGCCAAACCTCAATAGTTTTTGAAATTATTTTTATATAAAATTGCTCATGATATACTGCGGTGTAGATTTTTTTTTTTGATCAAATAAAATAATTTTCAAGTTTTCTATAAAATTGCCATTTTTTAGCACCTAAAGCTTATTAAGCTTAAATTTAAGGTTTGAATCCGGAACACGACACAATGCAACAGATTGTAATGAACTTCGTTTTTCTTCCACGTATTGGGTGCATCCGTCAAATGCACCCCAACGTGCGTAATTTACTTTATCTCTTTTAATCCACTTCTTCACATCCACAGCCGTAATCTTCTACCTTGGTTTGCACCTTGCGCCGTTTGCCAACGGTTGCGAATGCACCTGACGGCAGGCCGAAACTCCTTCGACCGATGACAAACGTATCGATGTGCAGCAGGCACTTTGTTGCGCCGTTTTGCACAAGGGATCAACGCTTACGCAACGAAGCGGAACGAAGATACGATCGTACGGTAGACAAAAGCAAGCGGTGCAACAACGCTCAGGCTGGGACAGGTTGTCGAAGACATTGGAAGCATTTTTTTTAAAGGCGCTCTCAAGTGTCTGCCGAAGATGCGGAAAGGATGTTCAAAACGCAAGGACAGATTGACCGTTGAACGGCACGCGCTTCGACCAACGAACAGCTGATCAGTAGTGGTTTTTGTGTTGTTCTCCTTAGTCTTTAGATCAGTTTTTTTTAACATGCTTCCGGCATGGCAGATGTTTTTGGAAGGACGTATTTTAAAATCAGCAATCTGGCCACAAATTTCGTTTAAAAAATGTTTCAAATATGTTTATACAACGAATAAACTGTCTAAATTAAATTAAGCATAAGGACATTTATGATGAATTGACCGAATTGCATACTTTATTTTGGAAGAATTATCTCTTGCTTCGCCCTATTAATACAATTGAATTGAAAAAAAAATCTGAATCTGGAAAATCTGGATAGGACAGAATAATTAAAACAAACATAATATTAGTATGAATAGTGTTACGAGGTTAACAAATAACATTTAAAATAAATAATTGAGGAGTTATGGCTCTTAATGTCTTAATATTAAGTATTTTAAATATAGTTGCTTCGTATTTGAGGGCATTTAAAAAATTAAAAACTTTCCACTCCTCATGGAACAGAATTTTCAGGAAACTGAACCTTTTAAATAAGTTCTTTCCAAGGGGGTCAATTTACGCTCTAATCAACAAGTACCAATCGAAAAAGTACAAACGGTTAAAAGCTAACCTTCGCTCTGGTGGCTACAAGAACACCTTAACCATTCCCCCATTCGAGCATGATCAGCGGAAAGCAACCTGCTACATCGAATGCAACAGGAAAGCCGAAACAAAACAAAAACGAGATCAACGGCCAACGGCTCTGCCAACGGTCACGACGGTTCAAATGCCGCCACATGGTCGTTCCGCATGACGGACCCCGCTCGGACGCACAGGTTGATATGCGCACGCCACCGGCTCGATTGCGCAAACGAACGACTCGGGGCGGAAGTGTCCCCATGTGGGATTAAGGATACAATCGGGACACCCCTGCCCTTGGGCAAGAGTCACTTGTTACGCATCAAGCACAACAGCTGGCTATAATTATCCCGTTTTTGAATTACTTTTTAGACCCCTTCATCTCCACAGTGTACTGTCCCGTTGGCATACGAAATTCTCACACATTAACCACACACACGAACAGACGTATTAACCTTCTTGCAGAAGTTAAATAGTGCGTCATATGGGCACCCTTGTCCTGAAATATCCTGACGTATCTCGTATCCCGCACCAACGCGTATGATTCCATTTAATTTTTATTCAAAATACACGAAACAGTGTCACTAAAGGGTGAGATCATGAGGGTAGCCCTAACTGCAGACGCAAAGGAATTCCTATACGGCAGGAGTGGAATAGTAATTTAGCCGCTGCAGCTACTGTGGATGCTTAATGGAAATTGCGTGAGAAACAAAAAATCCCTTAATTTCTTTGGGAACTTATGTAGGAAATGGTAAATATTACATCGATGCCTCAACATACAAAGAACAATTCAGTTACTTTTAATACACGCGAAGAAGGACAAGTAGGCGGTGAAGTCAAAAGTTTTATGTAGAAATTATTATATGCCCTGGATCCCGATCGTGATCCTTGTAGGTAAACTCAAAACTGATCTAAACAATATTTGGAAAATTCTCAAACATAACTTCACTACATTATTTAACAACATCTGAAATTTATTTCCTCTTAAAAAAAACATTGTAAAATGCAACCAATATTTGTTTTCAAGGTCGAAGAAACCTTGTTAATACTTGAAACTTAGTAAGATTACGGAGTAATCATGTCGACTGGAAACAACTTTTGGCTTCAAAACCAAAAAGTGATCTTGATCAGAGTGATCGAGATGTAGATTTATTGAATGTATCAAGTAAGCAGTTGATCAATTTTGTTCAATAAGTGGAACTAGAAGATTGTTCAAATAACTGTTAACAAGTTGGTCGTCGATCTTGGTAGATCGCGTATTCTAGCCACGAAGTAGTGGCAAGCATACATAAGAAATAGTAAACTTAATATCTCAGTATCATAGTATGTACATTTATATAATAATTATGTCTTCATTAAGTTTAAAAGTGTTCTTATTTGGATGACTTCTTAGTAACGTATTCACGATCTAACGATGTCACAGCTAAAAACTAATTTAAAGTTGAAATCTTCGTATCAGTATAATGATGTTTTGTAAGAAACCTATAAATTTTATAACTGCCAGATTCCAAGTTCTAATCCTACACCTACATAACGCCAAGCCGTTCAATAAATTTAAGCCTTTGCGGTTAGTTATGTACGATGAATTACAATGGGAATTGCTTTCAGCAGCACTTGGATCGCGCATATGTATCTAAAAAATGTGTTCACGATTTTCCGTTTCCTACCTGAAGTGTAAGCAAAACCTCTAACATTTATCGATCGACTACGAACTTCTCATAAAACTTACCTTATTTCTTTTTCCTCGCACACACAAACAGAAACTGGTCGATTGTAATTCGGTGAAAAAAAAAACAGAACACTACCGTGCCAAACATCAACCAAACCGATTGTGGTCGTCCTGGCCCAAACATGCTACCGGATGTACCTCGCTGCCTACCGCAACATCCTTAAGCCATCCGTTCCCGCCAACCGTGCGGATCGAATTTTCTTCCATCGAACCAACGGCTCGCAAAATGGAAGGAAAAACAGCCCCCTCGGTGCTCGGTTCTCATTCCCTCGTTCGAAAACTGGGAACCCGCAAAGGTCGAAGCTTTCACTCTAATTTGCCACCACACACGACCTGACGGTGGCTTGAGACCGCAGGCATGACCCGAGGCTCTAATCTGGCAGGACAATCAAAGTGTTACCGTTTCTTCCTTCTGTCGGTGCGGTTTTCTTCCTAAACGTTCGTTCAAACTTCCGCTCGCTGTATGCTATGTACAGCGTCACGGAACGCGGGAAAAATGATTTGCCAAGAAAGGGTGGAGGAATAGTAGCCAGTAGCCCCACCAGCCACAAGGAGTTTCCCAAATATGCACGCGAATAGTTTCCACTAATGAAAAGTTGGTTCTGGACTGTTGAAAGCTAACATATAGTGCTCGCTACTGGTAGATGGGTTACAGGGCACATTAACTACTGTACTTACAGATGGCAATGTAAAATTATATTTCTGATGATTCTGGCAAACAAATAAGCTCTTCTACTAAATTAAGCTATTACTTAAACTTAATACATTTTAAATTTTATTCTTCGATTTTCTGTGAAGCACATTTCTTTATTACTTTTCCTCCAGTTCTTATGATAAAAATCAATATTATTTCTACAGCATATCTAAACCATGAGCTACAAAATTGTAGCTAACACTGTAATCGGCCGAGTAAAACGTAAAAAAAGGAGCTCGTTGTTATCAGAAAACCCTCAAATACGCCTTGCCCCACGTCGATCATGCAAATCTAAGCAGTTAGCCACCAGCGCGAAACAACTTTCGGACCAAGCCGCTGGAAAATGGGCTCCGTGCTTTACACGCTTCCACACCTCGATCCCATCCATCGTCGGTACGGGTCCTTACAGCCATTCGCCCACAGATTACGATCAAACACCGCCCTTCGAATGGGAATGGAAAACTGTAAAACCCACCCCCTTCCAAAACACTTCGCGCAAAGCCCATAACGATAACGATGCGCACAAGATGTATTGCTTCCGTGCAGCCTACGTTCGCCACAATATTTCTCGCTTTTTGGGGGCAGCGAATTCTAATAGAAACACAAAACCTGCCAAGAAGTTTCGTACAATTTATGCAAATCATTCACAGAATGAAGGAAAGTTGACCTGTACGGGCACGGGAAGAACGATTCAAGAAAACATACTTTTTAATGAACGAAATACGGTGATTTGCTGGGATTGTGAAAGCGCGTGCATAGCGCACGAAATCTACACGAACATTCAAATTTTCTGTGCGATTAGTGCTCACGATATTATAATGTCCAATAAGGATCGTTTAAACGAAAGTGAAAGAAGTTGGCAATTAGTACCTAAGGAACGTAATAGCGACAATACAAGCTAGCGTTGAGCTGTAATATTATTCGGAGCATTCTTCTGTGATTATTTATGAACTACCTATAAGAAGGTGTATAACCCACTTGGTAGTTCAACTTTCAAAAAGTCGATCACTATTTTCTCATCTAGAAAAGATAGATAAATTTAATCTTAAACCTTTGATGGTTTTAACCACATAAACCTCAGGTTAATATATCAGCCATCTTATACTAGACCACAATTAGAACTAAGAGGTTTTCTGACCATCATGAATAAATAAAACACATGATAGATATATTTGGAAGATATCATGGCAAGTTTCAAATTGAAGCGTGTTTGATTTGACGCTAATTACTATTTGGCTCAATGTGCGCCATCTATCGTGAAATTATGGAAGCTAATCGGCTTCTGAAACAATACTATCAATTATCGCTTCGGATTTCATAAGTAACGTTCGTAACGATACATAAGAAACGATAAGTAGTTGTTTATTGTGATCGAAAATAGTTAATAACACCTAATTATAATAAATATAACAATGAAATGTAACAAATTAATCCAATAATTTTCTCTTGCTTCACCAATTAGCGAGCGTCATTTCACATGTGAGCGATAATGCCATTCGGGTGAATTGCATGCGAATATAAACTTCATCCTGTACTGTAACACATGGCGTGCCTGATTATAGATTCCTTGCCAAATAATGCACTCTATCATATAAAATAATAGCTAAAACGCCCAAGAACCTCCGAAAGCGTACGTATAAAGACGTGTTAGCACGGTAAAAGGTACGAGGAAACGTATCACCTTTCCCCTCGGTAGTTTGCCTGGTAGTTGCCGTCTTATCTTTCGGCTAGATCGACGAACGAAAACAAAACAACAAAAAATGGCACCCTTCTTGGTGCCAGCATGGCGGCACCGGGTCGTAAAGGTGGTCTACGCTACACGACAATTTTCTCCCCCTACAGTACGCTGTAGGTGCTCTGGTCCAGTTTCGATTTAACAAACTTTGCCTTCGCTTCCACGAACATTGCTTCCTGTCTCGGAGAGGTTCTTGGGAATGTGGCCCACAAGCTGAAACAACGCGTAGTTACAAAGTTGCTGTTAGCACAGAAAAAAACGCTTATCATGTATGTTTATACACATTTTTTAACAACCGAACGCACAAAAGTATCAATTTAAAAGTGTTATTTGTAAACTCGCTTTCTTAAAACAATCATTAGAACGTTTTCTGCTCAGGCGACCGATTAACTTCCCCAACGCTTACCACAATCACTCCCCGATGCATCGTTATACCGGCAGTAATCTGACAGCATGTTCTACTGTCACTGGAAAATCCGCGCGCCGGCAAACCATCAACAACAATAAATTAGGTCTGCTTTTATTTTCCAAAGTGTAATATTCCACCGCAAAACCATGGTAATTATAACTCCGTCCGTTCGTTCGGGTTGATTCTTCTTTCCATCAAACTTAGGACGGAAATGTTCCTTCCTTCGGCACCGCACTGCTCCACGTACTGTAGTCACGCATACAGACACGCAAAATGTCATTAAATTACTGGGTTGAAGGGGAACACGATAAGACCAGCCGGCAACCTGCAAGTCACGGGAAGAGGGGGGGGGTGAGGGGGTGGTTTGCACCCCTAATGGTGGACAGGGCACCGGGCACCACCCGCAACGGGTACAATCACACAGCACACGGGCCAATATCCTTTGCTATCGTTCGACTTTTGATCTGAGCAACTGAGCTGCTCTATTGGCGCATTCTGCCAGTAATTCGTCCGCAGTGCACGAGTAGACCGAACTCGTTCCCTACACAGAGGGGTCCTTCTTCAATGCCCGTCCCTTTCGCCATGACACCCCTTTATTCACCCTGAACTTGTTTTTACTGCTTCCTTCTCAAAGTTGAGGCAAAAAACCACGCATTCGCCTTGCTGCTTCGCTGTGGTTGTCGATATGGAGTGAGCACTTTTTTATATTTCAAAAAAGTACAACAAAAAAGTTTTGTCCGACACGCGAAAGGAAGGCAACCGTGTTTGAAAAGCAGTATGTTTAAATACGTGATGGTGTGGGTGAGTCATTTGAAGCTTGCGCGAAATTTAAACTATCACGATTAAACGAATCAGTTGATAGGAAAGGTCACGTTGCCTTGGTTTGTATGTTGAAAATCTACTAAAATTGATACAATACTTTCGATTGTTGTTCGCGTACTGATCAACCAACAAACAAAGAAATGCAATTCTGAGTAACTACTGCTTGTTATTTTATATGCTACATCACACTGTTACTAGTCAATTATTTTGTTTGTTTATTTACTGTGTAACTAAATTGTTAATTACTAGTATCATTTAATTCATCAGTCACAGTCAGTACTAAAATCCTCATTATAAGCAATCTTTTGTTAAAGCAGGAAACCTAAAACTTCATTACTTTAATCCTGGTTTTATTTTAAGCTTTAGATCATCAGATTTAGCGGCCGAATCGCGGTATTTAATCGGAGTTTCTATTTCTTCCACCGCTGTTCCAAACTTTGACCGTATTATGGACGTGGATTAGCTGTCCGAAATCAATTATAAAACCGTATTGAGAAGGGTTTTCCCCTCCCAAAAGCTGATCTGATTTTTTACTCCATTTAAATAGACCGGTCTTGTTTACTATCATCTCTCATTTCTTTTGTTCGTTTCGTTTGCTTCCATTCAACGGAAAACTCATCCGCACGATCGTTCCAAGCGGAGTACCATTTGCTTGAGGCAGAAGATCACGTTTCGCAGATCATACACTCTCATCATCGAAAAATACGATGTACGAATTGTGTGAGCATCTCTCACATACCTCTTCTCACTCTAGTTCTACGTCATCACGAAAAACCTGCCCTTCTTTGATTGGGGAAAAAACAACCCGCGAGAATGAAACAACAGATGCAGCAGAGAGCATGTGACTTTAAAGTCACCTGTGCGGAGTGTTTTTCTTTTTCTCTCACAACTGCTCCTCAACAGAGGAACAAGAGAGAGAGAGAGAGAAAAACCGAACGCGTGAAGACCCGTACGGGAGGAGCGCACTTGTGCGGCGGCATGGCACACGGTTGGGGCCCTAAAGAAAATCCAATGTTTAGTTGTTCGCCTGTTGTCAAGGATACCGGTCGGGTTAGTCGAACACGGACGGACCAACCAACGTCGTTGCGGACGGTTGCCCCAGTAACGGAAAACTGCAAACAGTTGCTCGAATTTTGCCTTGTGTTGTGGGCTTCGTATATCCTCACATGCTCAGTTACCTCCACTACCTTCAGCTCAAGTTTCCCCATCGGAGGAGCTCCTCGTGGTCCATGTTTGTGTGTTCGGTGTGTTTGTGTGCGTTAAACAACCGGGTGATCCTGCGAGCATGTGTGTTTAACTAGCAGACCGTGTGCGGTGCAAGTGCCGTCCTAAAGGGTGGCTTAAAGCAAGCAAAGGTTGTGTAGTGTTGTCCCTTTTCCTACACAAAACAGCTACTATTCCTATATCCTTATCACGCACCAAGCTCCGGGGTTGGAAATACCTTTTTTTCAACCGGTGCGAACTGAGTGGATCATTCCGTGCTGCGAAGTGTTAAGATTTAGTAGGCACCGGATTTACCAGTATCCGATAGGGCCGGTACTGGGAACGAATGGGAGAAGGCTGCTATCTCAAACGGTGGGAAGAGTGACCGATGTGAGGTGGAGTGCGGTGTACCGAAACACTGGTGGGTTCTGCTCTACAGGACCCTGCGACGGGTTTGATCCGCAGTCAAGCAATCAGTCGGTGACCGAAGGTCTACCAGAGCCTACACGGGCCAGTGCGTGTGCAGTACCAGTACCACGAGGGTCACACAACAGCCGGCAGCTCCAAATGCCCGGTGACAGAACTGTTTCATTCACGGACATACCGAAGTTGTGAAGTGATCGTCTCGTCTGGCCGTGATGATCTGCGAATATCGCCAAGCAGCAGAATTCAAAATCACACGTCGATGGTAGCAAAATAACACCAAATAAAAAAACAAACAGTGTGGCTAAGAACGAGATCTTCCAGTTTCCTACCAGAAACTTCAGTGTGCAGCACGCGTGTATCGAATTAAATCAGTTAACGGAAGTTAAGCTAGTTTGCAGTGGAGTTGAAGTTCACGTAACAGTTGTGCCTTGAGTTCTAACAGTTCCACAAACACACACACACACAGCACAGTAAAAAAACCCCCAAACCAGAAACCACCAACAGGTTCCGTGTGGTGTCTCTACCGTTAAGTCAAAGTCACGGTGATGTGATTACTGGTAAGTTATTGCAAGCTCTCGTAGAACCAGCTAGAACTGACTCCAACATTGCGCTTGATTTTATTGCAATATTGCCATTTGTTGTTCTGGTCTTCCTGAACAAAGTTAAGCAAAAACAAAAAATACACTTCCCCAAAACGAAAAGTGAAGGGCACCAACGACTCATCAGTTTTTTTTTATTCTTTATTGAACCTGCCTATTCCAGCCCCCAAAAACCGCAAGACGCACCACTCCAGTGTGGTGTCTACCGTGGGGAACCTTGGCTTTGCCAAGCCCACCCTCGTACCGTGCCGTTGGGGGCAGGTTCAAGGAGTTGCTCGGAGCCATCCGACCGATTAAAGTCGATCTGGGCTACCGGTCACAATTCGCTGACCATCGGGCGTCAGTTCACCCAACAGTGCACCGGTTGAAAGTCGTCCAAAAAAAAAACCTCGACCTCTAGTGTTTGCTGGTTCGCCTCCGGAACACCCGGAGGTACACTTTTATGTCCAGTGTACTTTTTCGAAAGCCTACCCCGCTGCGCTGCCTACCCCACCACGTCCACAATCTCCTGCCCTGGTCTCCCACGCAACGGTCACGGTTCAGCGAGTGGACCGCGTTCGCACACCGAAATCCGGCCATATAAACTTATCCATCCGGTCCGGTTTGCGGACGTGTGTGTGGTTTGTTGGCGGTGTTCCGTGATTCACGCGCGCTCGCCGACCGACCCACGAAACCTTTGTGTCCCGATGCCGTCACCGATTCACTCCATTAAGCTAACGAGTCAATTTAAAAGTCCGCCAGGTCGGTCCGGTAGCTCATCATCATCAGCAACATCGTTTGCCCTTTTTTTTCTATGACGTGTGACGACGCATGACGTGACGCAGCTAACGTCTCCGCGACCGTGCGACGCCGCACGAGTTGGTGGAATTGATATTGAAAAATTAAAACAGTGCATCAGCTCATCAATTTTTCATCACCATTTTGGCACCAACGGCTGTCAATTGGTTTGCTTGGTAGAATAATCGGATAGTTCGACAGGTGAGTTGTTGGACCTTCTTGCCTTCCTTTCGATAGATAAGATCGGTTGCCGGTTGCAGCGTGAACTTGAACAAGCGACAAGGACGGTTATGGAATTTAAACAATTCAATCAATGGCCGTAAACCGTACTACCGGCTTTTGAGAGATCTCCACTTGAAAGAGGAGGATATCATGGAGGTTGAAATGGTGATCACCACAACCGGAACTTCTGGAATTCACAAAAAAAACAACATTTTGCTCCATTTTCCAAACATCTTTTGCTCGAGAACGTTTGTCCTGCTGTCTACCACGTGTTTGGTGCTTCTTTTTCTACGGGCCGCTATACTTTCGCCATCGCCCGGTTTTTCTGCGCAACTTTGCGCACATACGCTCAGCCATGTATAATCACCCACATTAGCCATTGCGCACCCACCCGCCACTGAGCGGGGGAGCCATTACTCAATCCCAATTACTTCAATCGGCTCCGGCGTCAAATGCGCCAAAAACCGGTACCACCATTCTCCGCTACGTTACCCGTGTTTTGACGCGAAAAATCACCCCTGCCGGCGAGACTCATCCCGTGCGGTGTGTCTTTTGTGCGGTCGCTGTTCAAATCTTCATTAGCGCCTAGAGCGGTGATCGCGTGCCACACCAGCGTGTTTTTTTTTTCCTTGCCCGCTCGTTCATCCCTCCATTCACTCTCGGTTTTGTTTCTACTTGCGACTCGAGCCTTCTCGTGCGATGTGTGAATGTGTCGGGAGGGTGTACTGATGGGTTCCATCAATTTGGCATCTGCAGCTGGCATTTCCCAACTCTCCAAATCGATCACTGCACAACGGTTTGATTGTTTTGTGTCTCTTTCATTTTGTGTTTTTTGTGTTCTGCTGCTCTCCATCATGACTTCGAGGCAAAAAGATCGAAATGCATACTGGCACAACGCCACCCAATATTTGGTGCGCTGAGAGAAGGTCTCGGAGATCGTCAAAAACTCAGCTTAGACAAACGAAAGACGCAGATGCAGCAAATTTCTTGTTTCTTCATGCACCAGACGGTGGCCGATTTACATTTTACCTCGCCCATTCCTACCTTTGGCTGCTGCTCTCGTTTTTCTCTCTGTGCTTTGCTTTCCAACTTCATTGCACACCCATTTTGGGGTGGCGTAATTGTCAATCAAACGGCCCGAATGCTTGATCAATCGATTGGGTCTAAGCCCAAGCGGTTCAGACGCCTACACCACCACTGCTGGGCGCTGTAACCCAGCACTCGGTTGCTGCAAGTATGTATGCAGTTGAGATCCATTTGTCCGGATTACGGATGGAAAACAAATGGAACGTCTTTATCTTTTAATCGGTTGCCGGAAAACGGAAATGCGCTTGACCAATGGGGTATGAATGTAAGATGATGGTAGATAACCGCATGCGGAACTGGAAAACAGCACACCGGTGAAGCGGTGAAGAAAGTCAATTTCTTTTAATGTGCGTCTCTTATCGCGATCATGTTACATAAAAGCATTGCAAACACTGTTTCCGGATGCAATCGCCATGCGGCGAAGGAACAAAGCTTTAAATATTTAATATTATTTACATCTTCGTTATAAAGGCATCACATTGATAGTGCCCTATAGCATCCTGATATAAGTATGAATACAGATACAATGTTTCTCAGTCCAACTGTAAACTATAGTTATGAATTTAAAAACCGTCGATTTTAATGTGAAAATGCCAACATAGCAACCGCCTCTAGCTGATATATTTTATATAATGGTTGTCAAAATATAACATTAAACATTATCAACTTATGCTTAAACATAATAATAAGATTATGTTGATGAATTGCATACATTCAGGCTTAAACATAATAATAAGATTATGTTGATGAATTGCATACTTTCAGGCGTTTATTTTATTCTGTATATGCACGACTCAAAATCACTTTTATGCTTAATTTCTATCGCTTGAGATCGCCTTTCGTTAAGTTTTCCCTTTACCTCAAAGCATTACAACATTAGATGTTCTAAAACGATAGATTGCCTTTAATGCTTTATCATTAATTAATCAATCAGCTGTCAATCGGTACAGACAATATGATCCAACTTAAATAAGAAACCCCTTTTTACCCTACTGTCGATGACGCATGGCATGAAGTGGATGCACTTCGTGCTTGGAACCGATTTCCAATTCCATCCAATCGAATCGATATCCTTGTGTGTGCGTTCCTGTTGTGGAACCAAACATAACACGCGTGCAGAAACACCTGCCAGTTAGACACATCGCGCCGACGGAGGACATTTCAAGGCTAGCGACCAGAGGAAAAACGTATCCGTAATCAATAGACAGGTGCGAGGTTGTGTTGTGTCGAGTTTGATTCCGCTTGCCCTCCCATGTGTTCCTGGGTTCGTCAGGTTCCGCTAACATATGGACTCCCGCAGAACCATCCCTGACACGGTTGCTTTCGTTTGGTTCTTTCCCTTCTCATCCTCCAAAAAAAAAACCTTGGATGATTCTATTCCATTCATGACATTTGAATGTCGTTCAAAGCGGGAAAACACAGAACGTCGTCATTCTGGAGGGGCTCAGCACAGGAAAAAGCAGTACCCTTCGCACACTGTTTTGTCTCGCGCCATATTCCAGGAACAGGGAACATCCCCTCGAACGCCACACCATTAACGTAATCAATAATTCTCATTCGGCCATTCACCCATCCACCAAGGTGGCCAAGTTCTGTTCGGCACGGCACCGAAAGTCACTTTCTCTCTCTTCTACGTGCCCGTCACCGTGTGTGTCTTCGCTGTGGCGTCGTCGTCACCGTGCACTGTTGGCGTTGGTCCCCGGGAACAGAACAACTAGCACACCAACCATTCTCTAATCGAATCGCACGACACGAAACAGACAAATGGTAGAGTCCTGCCAACCGCGCCCTAGTTTTCTTCAACTTCCCGATTTTCACGTCCTGTGTTGGGCACCCCAGCGCCCCATCCCCGGGTGGACCTTCATTTATTTTTATGACACATTTCACCTTTTGCTGCCCGTCATTTTCTAAATCAACCGTGCCATCAACACTCCTCGGTTTTCTCCCCCTTTTTTTTACGTTTCGCTCCTCCGTTCGTAAGTTAGCGCTGGTGATGGTGTTAATAATGACGAAGCTGATTCCACGCGAACGAGAGCGGGAGTTTCATGTTGCTAATACACGCATCACGTTGGTGGTGTCTTGAATTAAATGCTACCACCTTTAAACCATTAGGACAGTAATCAAAGGACATGAGCGAGCTAGCTGTTCATGTTATATTCAAGCGACGAGTTGAGCTGTTCTCAACAAGCAAATATACAAGGCATTCCGATTCGCACAATTGCCCGTAAGCCAGCACAAAATATAATTCAGCTGTAACATAACCGAAAGCATTACGATAACAAGGGGAACTGTCGTAATAGTTTATAATTCGAATAATAGCTGCTGCGGCGAACAAGCACCAGAACCAGCAAGCCGAGTCAATCTTTTTTTCCACATGCAAAATCATAAACCTTCACCACCATAAAAATGGGTTACCACCCCATACGCCCATACGCTTTCCGGAGGAAAAACACTAAAAAATACCAAAAAAAAAACACACTACTACTACGCGCATAATAAAAAAGAAACTAAATAAATCCACCCGGGACCCACCGGCAACCGGTTGAACCGTGAACGAGTGTAAACTACCGTGACCAATTATGGACCTTGGCACTGGGAGAATTCACAGTGATCGTACCATATCGTTCTGTGGATCTTTTCGTGCCATCGTTCAGATTTGGTGCCACATCGTCGTCTGAACCGCGGACTCGCCCGGTTAGAAGAAAAAAAAGGGAACCGAATGAATTAACGTGGAACTTAACAAACTGTATCCAGCTCGTACGAATGTCATAAAGAGCCCTAGAATCAAAGCGTAAAAGGTAGCGCAAGGTGTAACGAGTGTGTTGAAGCGTTTGAAATCTTAAAAATGGTAGTTAAAGCACATCGCTTATATAGAGTATTTGTAAGCTCCATACTTACGTCTTACAGTTTTAAACAATATTTTTCTAATGTTTTGTTAAATTTTTCGCTACGATCAATGACTGCGTAATCAATTAATTTGCTCTTCATTATTACAATTATTTATGTCAAAGTTCTTTTTTTCGAGTGCCAGTAAGCCTTTAACGTTCTTCATCAAGCCGGTATAACGAACGCCAGGAGTGACGATCACTCGGTAAGCAGAAGTTCTTGATGCATTAAAAAGAACAGTTAAAAATACTACTTGATCAACCTCAATCTATCAGACCTCAAAACGATTGAATTCGCCATTTAAACGAATGCAACAGTCTAAACGCTATGCTAAGGGTTGGTGATCTTCATTATCCTATACCAAAAAGTAATTTTTCATCAAGCATTTCCTTCCTGCTGGTCGTATTTGATTGAAATTTTGGCCGATTGCTTTGACCACTTTAAGATCGCGTACTTTTTCTACGGCATAAAGTAGGCTTCTGTTTGACATTCTTGCATTTCTTTACATCGGAAAACATCCAAAATATATGAGAAACCCAAATAATATTAGTCTGTAAAATGGTAAAATTACGCAGGATATGTTTTGGACCCTTCTGTTTTTGGTTTTTTGAAAGTAAATTGCATTCCCTAGCCTGTTTATTTAGTACCATTGACAGACTTTCAATGGAGAATATATCGCTGTTCTAAGGGGTCTTTTCGAGTTGATTGGTAATTTTCGTTTGATACCTTTAGCTTAACTTTATTATTTTGTTGAAGACTAGACTTGAATATATATAGTATATATAGTAGTTAATAAAGCTTCGAACGCTGTTATCTGATTGTTTTCGGAATGGCTGTTAGAAATTAGCCCATAACGTTGTCAAATTTTGTAAGTCCGCTATAGGATAGCTACAAAACACATTTCATTGTGTGGCAGAGAACTCGTATCCACTAAAGTCAGTCATTTTTCCAATGCATATGGTAATAGCATCATTGATCAAACACTAAAACACTAAATTTGCCGCCCTTTCCATACACCACTCCACTGCTTTACGATAGAAAACGATTGTCTTTGAAAACATACAACAAAAAAAAGCAGCTCAATAAAAACTAAAACCAATCTCCCTGCGCACAAACTATTTGCAATGCTAATGCTGTGTTGTTGCTTTTTTTTACAACAATTTGCCCCATATATTTACGCGCTTTGACTATAAGCGGCTTAACGCGTTGAATGTGCCCAGCTGGTAGGGTACGTTTCGATATCACCCCATAATTACCAAGGCCCGGATTGTTGCACGCTCGCATCGCTGGGAAAGCTACGAACGAAGCCATGCCCACGACAGGTGAAAATGCAGAAAATGAGCACCAGATGGGGCGCCACGATCAGCATGATACGGCCCCCCGGGGCAGTTTTCCATCGCGCACGGGACAAATAATAATGCCGGGGCGAATGATTAACACCGTTGCAAAATCGTATCAAATGTAGGCGAAGAAATCACACATCAGCAAAACAGACACCGAAAGCCAACCGTCTCGAAGACGTCCGAAGAAAACGTCGCGAGGGGGAGATCGGAGAAACAATCGTGAATTTTCTCAATGGTGAAGGAAGATAATGGGATGTGGCAAACCGAGGGGAAACAAATTCCGACGACAAAAAGGCTACACACCAGATACGCCCAGATGTTCCAGAGTGACAAAACAATACACATTCCCGACTACTGGTTTACATTTTACCACCCGCATGGTTGCGTGGAGTGGATCACCACACCGGGTGATCTTTAGCTGAATGAAAGCGGCATATAAAAATAAAGTGTAAGGCCACCAAAAGCCCAACCAGAAAGTCACCACCAAGTAACAATGGACAAATTGCGTACGGCGTCTGTCAAGGTGTCTCCGCCATGACAGCTAGCCCTAATGATAGCAGGAAAAAGTCTTCGGTCCCTTCGGCTGTGGGGCGTGACCGTGGCGTGGCCAGATGAAAATGGGAGAAGAAAAAGATCACAAACTAATTTGTGATCTGATTACGATGAGCAATGCGCACAAACAGTTGTACCACCGTTTTCCTGGACATGAAACAATAGTGGCCTGATTACGTGCACGCTTGGATGGCGCAAACGGGGAATGGTTTCAAACCGCCAACGGCGATTGTGGCGATGGTGCAGCGTTCAAGATGATCGGTAGAATTTCACCTTTCATCCATAAGTGCACACCCATGGGCCCCATTGCTGGGTGGGTTTGCCACCTTTCCGAAGGTTTGCAGCGCTTTTCTCGTGCACGAAGCAAGCGATCGAGCCAGGGGTTGGTAGAGTGCAACGTGACGAAAGACTGGCAAAAGCCCACATTACCCACGAAAAGGTGTGAAACGGTATTCATGATCACGCGTGTGCTACACTGTTGTCGATTATCAGCTATTTTTTTTTTTGCTACCAGAAACAATTATCCGAACGATATTCTATTCGCGTGCAAATATACCTTTTCCCTTTCGTTGTGAGTCAGCCGAACGCGAAAAGCATCTTTGGCAAATGACGATAACGTGACGCAACATGCTTCCCTAATGCACAGCCACTTTACTATTGATCGCTATGCGTTCATGGGAGTTGAAAGATGCACTTTTTTCTTTAATTTATTTGTTCGCCCCCCCTTGCAGTCAGGGAGCAGATGTAACGATTTGTGAAGCAAACACAATGTTGCTCATCTGATTTTTGTTTTTTTTTTAACATCGTTCTTTTACTTTTTCCTTTCCCATTAAGGCTGTTCGAGTGAAATCGAAACGGTTTTTTGAAAACGATTCTCACCTTTCGGGGGGAAAAGGTCTAACGGTTCCTTGCCAGACAAAAAGGGCACCATCTAATAAGGGTGAATTGAAGATGAAAGTGGATCGGAGAAGAGTTTACGCAAACCTGCCAGCAAATGCGGATAATAATGCTGGATGGAAAAAAAAACTTTACCCAACCGGTTTAAATTTATAATTTCCATCGTCTTCAGTCTTAAATGAACCGTGCGCCTGTGCATAAAGGGCAGATGGTCTGGGGAGGAGTTTTTTTTTCAGCCCTCCCAACGACGATTTCTCGACCGACTTCCCGTAATGACCATTAAAATCTGTCCATTGCGGCCCTTGGTAATTTTGGACTACCGCATTGCTCCATCGGCCCAACGCGAATGCATCAAAATGCCGATAGAGACAAACCTGAACGGTGAAGACGGTCGTCTAATTGGACGTGATTTACAGGGTCCACCGAAGGCCACCCCCTCCTTTCGCGAATCAAGCAAAAAACCCTTGCAGTTGAAGGTGTAATCAAATATTAGTTATTGCCCAAGCGCCGCTGGTATGCCAAGCGGTACGATATAATTTTAATTCCATTAGTCATTCGGTTTGGCCTGCACGGCGGGTAATGTGACGGATGATTTAGGAAGGTAAAATACCGAATATCAGCCGCAAACCTTTTATGTTCTCCTATCTCCATTATCTTATCTTCAATTACAACAAAAGCTGCTCTTATAAAACAATACACCTATTTCTTTCTGAATTTATTGTGTAAATAGTTGCGAAACGGCTAGCGCACGCAGGTTAATATAAACGTAGCCGGTGTGTGTTTGGCCGTTGATTACAGGGCGGGTGTGGACTTAATGGTGGTTTTATATTTTTATACATTTTTATCACCCTTCCAGCACTGCCGAAGCTGCTCCCATGCTTGCGTAAGCCGGTGAGCTTATGAGTAATTGAGAGAAATTTTTACAAAACAACTGTGCCGTGTTACAGCGACGGCAAAATGTAAGAAAATGTACCCATTTGTAGGCAACATGTTTATTACATTGTTCAAAGCATGGATGGAGGGCTCGTCGCTTGTTTTTGTACGTGTTAGCAATACGGTCGTTGAAGTCTTTTGTTTTAAATGTACCCAATTGAGGCGATTTGGCAAATTCTCTTTGTTACAAACGATTAAAATATGTTTTAAATCTAGTTAAAACTTAGATTAAATCTTAGTTTAAATTAAATCTTAGATGATCTTTAATATCTCTTAAGCACCACACACTTTCCTTCAAAATTCGATTCGAAAATATTCCACCTTCTTCACAGCATTTTGTATTACGAATTCATATAATTAACCATCACGATCGTCCTCCTCCTCCTCATCATGTAAGCGATTCCAATGTATTAAATTACATTCTATTTAACATCACTTTCCGTCGGCATCTCAATGCGCCCTCCCCGGTATATAAACGACTTCCAAACAATTCCATCAAACAACAAAACAGCTCATCATCAGGCTGATCGGGCCCTTGCAACCGTATTGGCTCGTTTGACGAATCGATTTCCGTACGCCTCCCAATTCCCAAAACGTTACTTACACAACATTACGAATTAACTTCTAGTGAAATAGAGAGAAAAAAAGCAACCCGGCTCCGACTGCTGGCGAGGCGTGTGGCCGCCTTAAACTTCGATCGCGTGAGAGAAATTGAATTCGCGCTAGCCCATCTCGGAGTTTGCTGGTGTGGCGCCTTCGAATGAGATATTGCCCGGCGAAAAAAAAAACGTTTGCCCTCTGCCGAGGCCTTAATTGTGTATGAGTTAACACCTTTGCCAATGCGCTCCTTGCCTCAATCGTCGTGTCAAATCAAATCCAACCCCACAACCATCTACCGGCCTTCACTATTTTTTTTTCCACTCTAATTTACTAGTTTTCATTTTTCTCCTACAAAACTGGTGATTTATTTAGCTCGAAATGTGCATCATCACTCGAGGTGGTGCGGTCTCATCTCGTTTGTACCTCAAATCAAACAGCCACGCAGCAACAGCTGCTTTACGATTGTCCGCTTCCACTGTACGACAGCTGAATTGAAAACGATGCCGAGCGTTTGTGTGATCGATCGTTACATTAAGCTTTTCTTTTAGTGGTGCGATTAATGGCCCCACTGGCGGTGGAACCGATTCGGGCTGATAATGGGGAGCTGCGATGTGTAGTGGGAACTATCACTTCAACCATGTGGTTGCCTTTGTTCTTGCATTATCTTTGCCAAAGCCATGTACTAGCTGCGTGCACACTCGACAGTTGGCATCGCGTCCATCCGAATGATTCAACGGTCCAACCAGAGCGGAACATATGTTTTATTGAGCTTCCTTTGGTGCGGCCAATTCCTTCCCAGCACTCGCCGCCGATCTGCGTGTGTTTGTTTGTGGTGTGATTTTTTTTACCCCCTTTTGGTTTTCATGGCCACCCACCACAATGTCTTCCACAATGTAATCAAACAACCACGCAACTTTCCCTTTGATTTGCAATGCAAAAAGGGACGGACCGAAAATGGCGAGTGGCTTTTAGTTAACATTTGCCGAATGAATAAATGGGATAGATTATCTAATGGAAAATCTATATTTATATTTATTTTTCCAAATAGCAAGCCTAAAACATACTTAAACATACTGCCTAAACCCGAAATTTTGGCCCAAAAACCTCTTAACCATTGCAATGCGTGTAACTGCACTTTATTACCCTGGTTGAGGGGTTGTTTTCAAAGCGTTTCCTCCTAGCGATCGCTGCTTCCACGTCTAAACCTACCCCATCTTAAACGCGGCCGGCCGAAAGATTGGCTAACAAATGTAATGGAAAGCAATCAACTAACGAAAATGCGCACGGCACGGAAGTCGAAGCAAAATGGAAACATACGCACGCCGGTGTTGTTGTTTTTGTTTTTTTTTTTTCTGCACATCATTCGTTTTACTACGTCCGATATTTGCCAGCCCGATGGTCCGATGTGTTTGCCTCACAATTGTTTGACTAATGGGTTTCTGTGTCAGCGGAAGTCAGCGGGAGTTCGAGTGGATTAATCGCGCTAAATGGAGCTACGAGCGGGTAACATCCGATCGCGGCCCATGGGAACCTGGGAAAGGAAGAAAATTTAATGAAAAGAGTCTTTTTTCGAGGATTATATTTCAAGTAATGCGGGGAGTTAAATTGATTATTTGTGAGACGAATCAAAGTGTTTGCCTTAAATAATATTTCAAAGACTAAATTCAAAACAAAACATTCTGAGCCACTAATAATAAATAAATAAGATCTATTTATATAAATCAAAATTAACTTGCATTGCTTTGTGACACTCTTATTACGCTCAGGATTATTTAAATAGAAAATTTTGACGTATACAATAAACAAACACACTCGGCCATTTTAACTCCATTAAAATAGAATAAAGAATACAACATAACGAACAAAGAAATGATGTTGCACAAAAAAATCATCATTTACATTAAAAAGAACGAAACACGAACAGCAAAATAAATCACTGCAACAATATATCCGCGTTTGCTCCAACCCGGCACTATGCTACAGTGACTGCGTACATAAATTGCCAACCGGGTTCGCTTCGTCTTCTTTATGTGATAAAACGCAAAATTGTCACGCTACAATCGAATGGAAAATTAATTTGTTCCTCAAACTCCAATACCCAGCATGCACCGCCAAGTACGCTAGATGCGCGAGAGAAAATGCACACGATCAAGTGTCGATGATCGTTCCGGGTCGGTGCATTATGCAAATCATAATTGTGCCAAATTTTTCTTCAAACCTTTAAAAAGCCATTCCGCGCAGCGGCAAATAATATTGCCCCATAATTGCTTACATTAGGACACCGTTGCGGAAATGAATGCAATTTTTGCCACTTCCTTATCGACAACCGGAGATGAAAAGGCGGGTGAGTGGCACACTTATCAGCGATCGGGCGTGGCTCGGGTCAATTAAAGCAAAACGAACAATACGCGAAAACTTTCGCACCGACGTCGGCCGGAAAATTGCCGGAACCATTAATCAAACAAATTAGCCTAGCTAAACAAAAGTGCACGCTGCCCCCGCTGCACATGGAAATAAAGGAAAATGATAAACTCATCCATCTATCTATCCAAACCGCCCATCCAATACGCAGGCCACGTTTCCCGCTAATCGTCCGCTTATCGAAACAAAACATTTGGAAAAAAGTGTTTTCATATCGAAATGGGAAATCGGGAAAATCGGGAAGCTTTCGCTTACCATAAATCAGTGTTCGCACACCGGCACTGGGGCGTTGATGCAAATTAGCCATGCTTCATCTTTAGACAGTCAAATTTATCTAAAGCTTGGCGTCATGTTTTGGGGGTGAAAGCAATTAAGCGCTGCGATTAAATTGGCACACAATTTAAGGTTTGCCTAATGAATGATCTTTACCGTATGCATTAAAAGATCGTGCACAACTTTCTCGGTGAAAATTGATTCTGAAAAATGTTTATAAACAATATTTATATCATTCATCATCACAGATGCGCGGAATCAAAATCGAAATGGCAATTTTTAATTGACTATCTTTGGAGTTCGAGATGCAAACAATTTTTACTTTTTCCTAATTTTCTTCGAATTTTGAGCTCAAAACATATTCTTAAGGTTGATTATAAGCATTTTATCACATTTTTAATATTTTGGAGGCTCACTTTTTCGACTTAATTTATCTTCCAAACTTTTCACTCTAACAAAACACAATATAATCTACCAAAATTGTCCTTCAAAGTGTTCCTGACTACTAAAGGGGCTCTTAAATTACCATCAAATAACATTAAACACAAGCTGAGCACTTTAGTCTCAGACTATTTTTGCTAACTGAATTTAATATTCTGGGATGTAATGGGTAAAAACATTAATACATTAATATAATAATTAGATAAGTTTTATTAAAATCTAATTTTGTAAATTTCATGTCGCAATCAATACCTCACGAATACTTGAGTAATATACACGAAGGCACGAAAAATACTTTACGAATACCATGAACAGTGTAAGGCATTTGCTCTCAAAAACTTTCTTTTACTTATTAAAACATTACTGAATAAAGATAATGTTTCAAGAACCACGAGAGGAACATGAACCAGACAAAGTCTATCGATCATTATTTCCATTTCAATCGATTTCTTTTCCACATTTTCAATAGAGCCCAACTCAAAGTAATTGCCCTGAAATTAAACTTACTCACGGCAACAAACTTCCTTATCCTTCCATTACGTAGTACATGCAAATAATGCAAAATTATGTAGTATTACCAACCAGAAAAATAACAAATATGAATTTATTCCAAGAAAACAAAACCTACTGCTACAGAATGCAACCATTCACGACAGAATGTTCTCGTACGATTACGAAATAACACTTACAACGCGCTGTTTGCAACGGAACCCGGCCATGTTTTATCGATCAAATATTCACCAGCTGCCTTTTCACTCTTTCTTTCGATCCGCATGAACCTTCAACCGGACAGCAAGGACGGAGTGTGCGATAAGTGCAGCGCAGCGAAAAAAAAAGCATGGCACCCCAAAACTCGACCCTGATTCACAACGATTCTGCCGGGTCCGCAACCGTGCCCACCTCGGCCGAGGAGCTGAGCAACTTCAGCCCCATCCTGCCGCCAAGGAACCATCATCACCATCACCATCACCATCATCACCACCACCACAACCGTAACACCCACCAGCGCCAAAACCACCAACCATCCCGTGCCGACGACAGTGAGGGCGTCCCGTTTGTGACGAGCTCGCTCGATGGAGGTGCCGGGGACGAGAAGCACACGCTAGGCACGAAACCTACCACCAACACTAGCAACGATGTTGCTGGAGCCAAATCTACCAGCACCACCACCAAGAGCACGACGACATCGGCGGGCAACGTTGCATCCACGTCGAGGGAAGGAAGTTTCCGAGCGGACCGCGAGCTGCAATCGCTGCCGGCCGGCTGGTCAGGATGTCAGGAGACGATACCGGAACCGGGCGGCCCGAGAACGTGTGGCACCGGCCGGGGTACCGTGAAGCGTGAGCTGGTGAGTTTGCGTGATTCCCTCCCAAGCGAGTCTATAATTTATCTCCCTTTTTCCTTAAACATGTTCCATTATTAGTTAGCCATTGGATGCGCTTGTACTACTGCTATTGTGCAGGTGTAGTACCGCAAGCCTTTCGGAAAATATCCTTGCACAAGTACACCCACGGTAATGTCGGTGTGGCATTTAGTGAAAGTAAGAGGGCTGTTCGGTCGCACAGAGAAGGAACGGGGTAAACTATTCTGGGAAATTGTATTACCTTGTTTGATCAATAAAGCCCAATAAAAACTGTTCCAGCTCGCGCAACATGGAGCCGATGTGATGGGTAACACGCTACCGTCTGACTTTCGGTTGGTATCCATTGGAGATGCTATTGACAAACAGACAGTGGCGAATGGAACCTTGGCTCGTATATCCCCCGTTTCGGTCTAACGTTCTTGGAGGACTCTCAATTTCATGTCTCATTAGCTTCACATGGAGTTAAAAAAAAATATGTTTTGAAAGTTACAAAGTGTTTCCCGAACAAATTTCTAAGAAACAGATCATAACAAAGCAACAAAGCTTACTAAAAAACAGTTTTAGTACTAAGGATCTTTACATATCACACCTTCGTATGGTTTTAAACGCCTAAAAGTATGCAATAAATGGCCAAATGGTTAAATTTCATAATTTAGTTGAAATTCTCGGAAAATCTCAAAAGTTTTTTTAAAAAAATGTTGCATTCTTTCTGGAATTTACGTTTAAGTTCTAAGCCTGTGGCAAATCCATGTGATGTGTATATTGTTTACTCCGAAGATCACACGAAAATGGTCCCTAAATTGAAAAATAAGTTACATAAATTTTATACTTCTCACAACGTTTCTGTTTACATATTTTTTTACTAAGGTTAGGGTAGATGCTTAATCATAATTAGATCCAGTTCTTAGTCTTCTTTTAAAAATTGTATCCAAATGATCATCCTACGCATCAACTAAGCGTAATATGACACATTACATTTCTTGACATTTCTTAAGACTCATAGCAATTTTTGAAACCTCTATCCTCCAAGTTATTCTAACTAACTATTAAAAAATCCATATTTTCTCTACTTGCAGCTCAAATCCATCCCCTACCATAGCCACACGCACGATGTAAAACAGTACGCCGAAAGCCTCGAAACCGACAGCAACGGTACCGACGACACGGACGACGCGTACGACGACGGCACACCGGAGCCCCCGAATGCTGGCACCCCGCAAACGTCCACCGAGCCGGATCCTTCCGTCACCGACATCGAAATACCGATCTGGATCCGGGGCGAGGCACGGTTCGTGTCCGGCATCAACGGTACGACCACGTGCAGCAACATTATCCGGGCACTGATCGACGACGAAATCCAGAACGGAAATTATGGCCCGGAAGGTAGGAAGTTTGTCCCGTGGTTTGTTTTGTTTGTTCTACTGCAAACATTTCCATTGCAAGCATGATTCATTCGTTTTTTAATTACTCCATTTTTGTCCATTCTCTTCCCATACTTCGCCACTGCGTCCCGGTGCCCTGCTGTTTCACGTTGGCGCACGCGTTTGCCAATGGTATTTGCGCAGATGTCGCAGTGTCGCGTGACGTGAGCGATTACGTGATAATAGAACGATGGCGTGAGGTCGAACAGGTCCTGACGGGCGACACACGAATCCTGTCGATCTGGAACGCGTGGGGCGACGCTAAAAACGAGGTAAGCAGCCGGACTAATACCACTACGGATGTATTCCTGCAAATGACGCCATTTATGGGCTACGCAGAGTGCTTTTGGTCCGTACTAAAAGACCCACAAATTATCGCCCAAAACGAGGTTGCGCATAAGAACTTCAGATGCTTTCTTGTGCTAGCTGCCAGCAGAACGCAAGCATTGCTAATCGTCTCACCGAGATCTCTGCTAATTAGGAATTCAAAAGACTCGCGTTTCATTGTACTTTGACTCATTAAAACCAAACCAAATCTACCTGCGCTGCTGACATTCTACATGCCGCTATACATTCCGTTTTGCCCTTCTTTCGCTTTCTCCTCTTTGCAAACAGGTGCAGTTCCGCTTGAAAGTAAATAAAACTAACCTGGACAAAGGTACCGGCGGCAAGGTAAGTAAAAGCGAGCCATAAATTCTTGCTGTCGCAGAATGGGCCCGAAAGCCTGATGCCTCATATCAAAACAGCTCGTTCCACTATGATGGATATGCTTCTGGGGTGCACAATCATTCATCAACCATTCTCTCATTGTACTTCATTTCCCAACTCCGCAGGAAATCAAATCGAAAAAGCAAAAGGAAAAAATCGGACTCATCAACCGCATGATGCGCAAGGTGCTCAAGCAAGGTGAAGCCATCCAGAATCATCTCTCGCAGATCAGGTAAGCGATCGGTGGGGCGAAAAGGTTGTGTCAAAACAGGTTGGAAAATACTTACGCTTGTTCTGCCTTGTTCCCTTCCACACCAGCCAAAAGTCGACGGAGAAACGGCAGCAGGAAAAGTTCCGCAAGTACGTGCGCAAAAACTGCGGCAAGCATCTGATCATGGAGAACTTCCTGCACGATGCGGCCACCAACAATCTGTCCGACCTGTCGGTGGACGGTGAACCGCTGGTAACGGTGTCGCACGAGCGTGAGACGAAAGATGCCAAGGTGCGTCGCAGTACATTCCCCGGCAAGTTGCTCTTTTCCGCGCGCAAAACAACGTCGGCCGGAGCGGCCGGTAAGCGGTCGGAGGAAAGGGCAGGCCGGGTGCTGAAGAACGTCCTGTTCGAGTCGTCCGATCAGCTGGCGGATGGGGCGAAGGCAAACGAGGACGAACTGTTGCTTGTGATTGACCACACGTCCGACAGTGACAGTGGTATCTTCACCAACAACCATGCCCACAGCCGGCGGGACACACTGCCGAAGCGGCCAAACTTTGGTTCGATGGTGGAGATCGACCGGTACGCCAAGGATGTGGATGAGCTGGACGAGTTGGCGGAAAGGGAGGAACCGGAACAGGAGGAGGAACCTTCCTTAGCCAGTGACACCGCCAAACGCCAGCAGAAGTACCATCGGTCCAAGCGTCGGTACGATTCGCTACGCTGCCACCATCAGAGCAGAAGACGCGACCTGGAGTATGCGCTGTCGGAGGACGATGGTGTGGCGTCCTCTAGCGGTGGAAGGAGATCGGCCGATCGTGACCAGGAGCTGGTCGAGCTGGTGAACGACAACGATGACGGTGAAGCGGAGCACGACGAAGACTTCACCCCACCGGTAGACGACTTCGAGTCGGATGACCAGTGCGAACTGCGCCGCGGGACCTTTAACCGTACCTCGTTCCGGTTCGACCTCATCCGGCAGGAGATCGCGACCAAGATGGCGGAGATGCAGCATCTGCTCGAACAGGAGGAAGAGTTGCTGCGACGGTTGAAGCTGAAGAGTGCCAAATTCCATGCCGAGAATCAAATCTACCGCTCGCACATTGGGCTAGACTTTCACGTCGAGCGGCTGCAGCAATCGATCGACCGTTGCGCGAAGGAGATTATCGACATCGAGCAGCAGCTGCTGGAAACAAAGATGGAAATCGAAGAAAAGTCACCGCTGATCGATAACCTACGCGCGCTGCTCGAAGCCCAGGAAGCCGGCCAGTGCTACCGGCGTCCGTACAAACATCAGCCGAAGGATCGACCACCGCAGGAACAGCGGTACGGCATGACGACACACTTCCGTACCGGTTCGGTGGACGAAGCGGAAGCGCTCAGTGCCGATACGAGCTTCACCCACGCACCGGCGGCAGAATCACGCAACAGTCTCGCCCAGCGCGCGTCGTCCAAGCGCAAATCGGGAAACGCATCCGTGAACGAGTCGGTTGAATTTGTGGACAATATTTACGAGTTTTGTGATAATAATCAAAGTTTTGTCGTTTGAGGCGAACACGACCCCACACGACAGACAGCGCCAACTGTTACTAGGTTTAGCATATGATTGCATAGTATGTAGAATTGCTGGTTCGGGTGTGCCCGGAGCTGGTGCTCGATATATGATTGCTATGATTGAAATGAACGCTTATGTACACGAGGTCTTATTTAAAACAACGAAAGTTACATATTTTTTATCTGTTATACGATGCCCATACCATGTCTCCGTCCCAGAAATCGTATGTTATATTTAATAAATATTTACCCAACAAAGTAACCAGAACTAGGTGCTGGGATATCTGAGATAGTTTGTGTTTATTGGTAATTACTACTAAATTCCTAAAACTTTCCAACAATGGCACACCAGTCAGATTGAGTCATGAGTACGCACCTAGCTGAGGTCTTCTTCCTATTGGATGCTACAACTGTGGTCTTGATTTGCTGCAGGAGTCTCGATCTCTATTTGGACCTTTCACACTTCATCTGTCCATGTGGACTACTTAAAAGGACTTTACGGGCTGGGTCGTCCGGTGTCATTCTCGTGACGTAACCATCCCACCGGACGAGTCTAATTTCGATAGTAAGCTCATCGTAGAGCTCGTCATTGTAGCAGCTACTCCATTACCCTTCCATACATACAGACCCAAAATTCCTTCTGGGCATCTTCCTCGTGCACAAGAGTAAAAGAGTTTCGTCAGATTTGGACATAGTCCATGTCTCAGAGGCGTATAAGTTCTATTTAGTCAAAAGCTCATTCGTCGCGACAGCCGTTTTGAGTAGACGCTTGAGTTTCGCTGCTGACTTTTGACTCAAGATAGCTGAAATTTTGGACGACTTCGAAAGGGCGCTCATCTATATGTACGTTACCCCTGAGTTAGATAGTATTTTTTAAGTGGTGCCACCATCATCTTGGTTTTTGCCTCAGTAATCTCCAACCCAAGATTTTATACCGCCTGCTCAATCATTTGGTGCGTAGGAGAGCCGTGTGACTATTGAAGTCTATGTCATCATCGTATGCCGAGATCTAGATTGAACAGTAGACAAGCTAACCCATCTCCTTGGTACAAACCCTTCATTCTAACAAAGAGCCCTGAAAGTTTTCCATCCATCATCACCTGCCATGTGATGTTTATCATTGCCATTCATACTAATCTGGTTAATTTAACTGGAATTAAAAAAGAGCGCATTACTTCGTACATTTTTACCCTGGCATGACCCTCACATTGCGGCCTTGGAGTCAATGAAGATTTGGAGTCAATGGAGTCAATGAAGAAGTTAGTACACCACAATCTCCCTAGGTGGCGCATTTCGTGTCCTAGCTAACCAGGGCGCTTTGGTCGCCACAAAAAGATGGAAGGAGTGTGTCAGGATTTTATATCTTCAAAACTTAAAACTTGCTGAATAATATTCGATATGTTATAATAGGACATCATCATGTACAGGTGCCCCCTGTTTATTCTATTAAACAGCCTTTAGGATATTGTTTCTCTCGAACCGAAGTTCGATCCTACTTTTATTGACCCTTCCTGGTTGTTGGCTTGAGTGCAAACGTTTTTCACCAACTTATACGACTTGGACTTTCGAACGAGGATTGGATGGAAACTCCCCGTCGGAGTGTAGAACGATAACTAACTATCGTATGGACACGCTACCGTTTTTATATCGTTTCACGTACCATCTGTTACCTCTCATGTGTTGATATGTGTGTCCTTTTTTCCACGAAATACGTATTCCGCTATTCCTATCCCTTTGTTCTAGCTTGGTGATTCTCCTACAAACAAGGATCTTATTGTTCTCACGTTCACCTGACAAACTTCCCAACTTTCATATTATTAGTTCATCCAATTCTCCCTAGATGTCGCGTTTCGTGTCCTAGCTAACCAAGTCTTGTCACTACCAGCCTATCTTCTTAAGTAAAATGGCAGATAAAGTCACCCAAAAAGATGACAGGATATCAATATGCTTTCTATTTCAGTTTTCCATCTCATTTGTCCCTTCGTTAAATCGGGTTAGCTGTCAAAATGCAACTTCTACTAATATTTCTTCTACGTCCGCCTGTCAGTAAATCAACCTTATCGCTTCAACACTTTGCAATGATGAGAGTCCTTCACGAAAATCCTGCATGAAAATGGTCTGCTCGGGTGCATGGTCTGCTGCGGTAACTGAAACAAAAGGTGTGATAAAAAAACGATGTTAGATCGGGTGATCGGTCAAAATCAGCCAAACAATTACGATCGTTAAATACATACAAGCTGATGATGCAGCTTCCTCGGGTCCAAAACCATCCATTTCCCATCTACTTCTTTCGACTTTCCAGACAGCGAAGAAACCGAGCAGCCGTTTGATGACCACATGCATTGGCCAAATGTAGCAACCTGTGTCGGCCGGACCCATCTACCATTTCCGCCAGAGCACATCCATGTGCGTCGCGAAAGTCTTTCTCAATACAAGCTTCCAACAGGTAACGTGCAAACTCAGGATCACTTTTATGCTCTATCGCGGCAGTGATGGCTGTATTTCCATTATTGTCCGCTAGCAATGGGTTCGCACCATTTTCGACTAGCAGCTTTATGGATGCGAGTTCGCAATCGCACATGATGGCATTGAACAGAACTGTATTTCCTCTCGCTAATCGTGCATTAATCATGCAGGAGAGATCTAGCACACTAGAGTCTAGTGTACACCGCGTGAATACATCGTACGCACAGCACGATCCTTCCACTCGCAAGAAATGTATAGTGCGGGTGCTGATCGACACCGTCGCATACACTGTGGAGTGTTGGGGAAATAACGCATTCGCGATCGTCAGCAAATCGTGTAAATTATCAGCTAACGAGCTTGTGTCGCGCATCTGCAGAGTGCTGGCTGTGCTAAGATGTACGCTTGCTGCATCAAGTGTAGCGAACCTAATGGACAACTCACCGATGTCAATCGGACAATCTTGCCACTGCAGCCCAGTTTGCTGTTGAAGAAGTGTGCCTACCCGGGAAATGATTTCACTGCAGCCCCGAGCAAAGCGTTCCCCGTGGTGTTCGTGGTGACCACCGTACCACACAGCCGTCGAACCATTTCCGATAGCTAAATCACCAAGCACCAACGCATCGCCTTCCAGTGTACGCATCAAGCGAGCACGCGTTATCAATTCGCCCAAAACTTTGAGTTCATCCTCTGTTGCCACTACACAGCTTAATGCAGTTTTGCCCTCATAAGGCATTTCGATGAATGCGATCCATCTCCAACGGTACAGTACATTCATCAGGGCCCGCAACTGATCAGCACACTCCGTGCAGGGATGCGAAATAATCATCCCATCTATTTGCTCCCATATTTCGCCCCAAAGAGGATGTCCGGTCCCGTCTTCAACCGTTGCGTGGAGAATCTTTGGGGTGTTGAGACAGCTGAACCCTAATGATTTTATTGCATCGCTCATTTCCTCCGATAAGGTGTCGTAATCCAACGCCACGGAAAATGGATGGTCCACGGAAGGGCTGCAAAACACTGAGCAGTTGATGTGCCTTATACACCGGATCAGATCTACCTGATCGAGCTGGATGAGCATCAGCAACGTGCACGATTTGTCGCCATTGCTGTCGAGCATGATGACATCGGCGGCGGCATCGTGCTGCAATAGCAAACGCACACAGTCCCAGTGATTGTTGGTAGTGGCGCGATAGAGTGGCTCGGATAACACCGTGTCATCGGTCCCGTCAGGTGGGTAGTATTCGAGCAATTTTTCCAAAACAGCATCATTTCCACAGCAAGCCGCTGCCATATAGCATGCCTGCAGGGCAAAGTTTGTAGCGCCGCTTTTGCGATCAAGAAAATAACCCATCACCTCAAAGTTAGAGACCTGCACCGCGGCAGCAATCAAACGCTGCAGGTTGCTATCATCGTCCAGTACAGGTTTCGCTGCCGCATGCTGGAACAAATCATTCCAGTGCACGACGATCGCGAGCTCTACAGTTTTCGGCACCAAACGACAGGACATTTGCGAAAACAAATGGCTAGCGCTTTGGTACATCCCACGCAACATTGCAAGGTACAAAAGTTCGTTCATTACCTTACCGTCAGCCTGGGTGGCAATTACATTTTCCGAGTCCTTTATCACCTGCCCGGCGCACTGTTCGTTGCCGTGGTCGAGCAATTCTTTCAGTACCGTTTGCCATCCCTTCGCTTCACACCTTTGGCGCAACGCTGCTAGCGGCAGGTTGGGCCAAACCAAGAGTGAATCTGGCAATGCACCGTGCTTGCTCAGTTCAAATGCTTCTTCAAAGTTGCCCCGGATCAGTGCGCTCCTAAGTCGCCGTTGTGGGTTGCGGTAGTTCGCTTCAAAGTTTGGAAAGTAACGATTCAGCAGTGCAACAACGTTTGGATCGACTACATCTAACCATTCTACCAAATCTGTTACCAAACGTCGCGTTGTTGGATGGTGGCGAATGTCCGGCGAGCCGTAATAGAAACCCTTTATTTCCGCACCCGCTCGCACCAGCGCATGAATTCGCGTCACATCGCCCGATACGAATGCCGCACGCAGCTCCTGCTGTTGATCAATCCACTGTCGCGTGTCATCCTGGCGCGGGAAGGACAGTGACGGCACTGGGGGACGAACGCTAAACAAACTCACCGGCGTATGTGCGAATACAAATGCATTTATCACACACTTTTCATCGCCACTGCGCGTCAGTATGTCGTACGACAGGGCGTCGTGTGCGAGATAGTTGCGGTAGCTTTTACCCTGCAGCATCGGTATGGAGTGTTTGAGCGCTTCGAAGTTATCGCCGAAGTACTTCACGGCCAGCAGCATTTGGCACAGCTCCACCTGAACGTACTCCATCGCCGCTAACGCGTCGCCTGGTATGGTTAGAAACTTTGCGATCAGATCATCCACCGTGCGTATTCCGCACTGCACGAAGAACAGGCGCAACGTTGCACGCCGATCGTCAAACATTTGCTGCAGCTCCTGCTGATCCTGCTGCCGCAGTTCATGCTCGCGTGCACCGTTCCACGGTGTTTTACGCGCCACACAAAACTCCTTCAGCACATTCCACTTGACGTCCAGCTGAAACACGTTCTGATAGTAGGGAACTAGCTTCCCGCTCAACTCTTGCCACCCCTTTTCGTCCACCGTGTGCAGCTCTACGCAACCGAGGGCTTCGACCAGCCGGCGCGTATGGTGCGCATAGTCGTACTGACCAACGGATAGCAATGCTTTTTGCAGTCTCGTGAGCGTTGTCAATGCGGCTAGCGGATTCAGCTGCAGCAGCTGTGGATTGTCCCATGCGATGTGCGACAGATTCGAAATATCGGCATCCCACGAATTGCACATTCTTTCGAGCGTGTCGACAGGGTTGTACGAATCAAGCTTCCAGGATAGGAGGCGTTTAACAGTGGCCAGATCGTTACAACTGGTGCAAGTTTTTCTTACACTCTCGTAGCTAAACTCTGCCTCAATCGCGCCCATCCCTTTGAGCTCCTCAACGATGGACAATTGCATGTTAAACGATCGCTCTACCTGTGCAAATTGCGCCGTCTGCCCAACGGGTTGCTGGCGTACGTGCTGCAATAGTGCACTGGCCTGTTCATAATACTTCAGCACGTCTTCCCACCAGTCGTCTTCGACCTCACGCAAAATATCGTTATCACCGACGTAGATAAGCAGTGCGCGCAGCGACTCTAGTGTCTCGCATTGATGCAGCATTTCGTAGAAGGTGTGACGAATATCGGCAGCTATAGCAATAAGCAATAGCTCAAGCATCAAGCCGATAACGCATACATGCTGGGGCATTTGCTTTAACAGCTGCCACTCCATACCCTCCTTCACCTCCAGCCTGGCCCTTGATAAATCGTGCGTGAACGTGTTCCGGTGCCAGTTGTTGATGGTCTTAAACTGATACATGAGCATACGTTGTACTGCTACCTCAACCCGCGTGTCGGGCATATTTGGAGTGTTTTTAGTATTGTTGATTGCCTCTCCGATAACGGTTAGCAATCGCTTGGCGCAGGCTGTAAAACGACTCATATTTGATGGGTCCGCTGCTGCGAAAATCGATACACACTTGTGTATCTTTGCCAGCGAATAGAACGGTTTCATTTGGCAGTAGCACTGCCCGATCGTTTCTATTACGTCGGGAGCTAGTGACAGATCCGTAAAATTGAACGCCTCGTCCGCAATGATGGTGGCCACGATCGTATCGGGGGGGACATTCTTTCGCATTTCCGCCATCAATCGGTTGCACACATTCTCCGGATGAACAACGCGACCGAGCCGGGTTCGTATCTTGCTAATCAGCGCGCCCCTACTCTCCAACGCTTTAATTTCAACCATCTTCGTGTCGCAATAACTTTTTTCCGCACGTTTAAACACCTTCGCCACCTCTTTGGCCAGCTCGTGTTTGGCCCCCAGTCCGCTGTCTTGCTTTTTGCGAAAGTTACTCACCATAAACTTTTTATTCTTGATATTCGACGCTTCCAGTGCTAACACCATCTCATCGATCAATGCATCATATTTGCTATCGTTATGCATCATGTCTGACACGATGTTGCCTATCTCCGGTTCGATCTTCGCCAGTTCAGCTTTCACGCGTTCCAGCGCGGGAACCATCGCCCCCAAACATTCGATCACAGTCCCTTTGCTAATCATGAGGCGATAGAAGCGATGATTGTTGGGTTCATCATAGATATTTATAAAAATTGCCACGCAAAATACTGTCTCCCATATCAGCAGGTGATTGAGGAATTTTATGAACTGTAGGAAATACAGATGGTTGTGAATCATGCGCAAACGATGCATAAACCGATCGTCCACGATATCGTTACTAGCGTAATTATGCTGGATTATATCGCTCCAGCAATCGCTTATCACTTGAATGCAATTCTTATAGTCTAATGTTTTACCATCCGTCCAATCGCCCGTCAGCTTCCGGTACCCATAGTCCGCTAGTTTCCACTGTGCATACAATCGTAGCTCTAGTAGAGGAAAACGCCTAGCATTCAAATGTATTATAGCGGTCGCTATGCTTTGGAACAGTTCTTCTTCGTCTTGATCTTCCTTGTCTTGATCTTCGACATACACCCTGAACAGCTTCAGAGAGTTTAGCTTCAGCAGCTTATAGCAAGCCGTCGCCTGATCAACACCATTCACCACCACATCTATGATGCTTTTAATGTGCTGTTTATTATCGCCACATTCAAATGCCAAATTAGCTAGCGCTGCTCGTCCGCTGCTATCAATTGTTTCGCAATAGTACAACCCACTATTCAGCATACATCGCACCGTTTCAAGATGACTCACACCCTTTTCCACGCAACTAACTAGTGGTGATTGCCCTTGAACTGATTCGAACCCCAGGACGGTTTCAATAGTCGATGTCACTAGAAAATCGGCCACACTCTGCTTATCGACTGATCCATCAATGATCGCAGAAAGCGGACAGTCACTATTTGCTTCGCCGTCCATTGTTGTTAGACCACGGTTTGCGTACGGCAGAAATCGACAAAAACTTCGCACCGGTTGATTCAAGACAGAACTTTGCAATTGCAGACGATTGCGATTGCGCAGTACGACCAGTGATTGCAGCACAAGTGTTGTGATTAGTGTTGGACATTGGAAGCCTTCCGTCTGGAAGTCCAGATTCGGAATGGGAATTCAAAAGCAATAATCCGTATGCAAATCTTTTGGAATCCGGATCTGTTTCAGGATTTGGGATGCTCTTTGTTATGTTCACAAAGGGGCCGTAGCCGTAATTATTAACTAAAACAGGATACACAGATACACGACATTACAACACAGATTAAAACAGCGTCCGTCGTGTGCGAGCGGTCCGATCGAGAGTGTCCTTGGTTGGCCATCCGAATGATCGCCAAACCGAGGCTACTCATTTACCGATAACGGCGGGTTATCGGTGAGTGCCCTGCGCTCGGCTTCAGGTGTGCACAACACAACACTCTTGATTTATTATTTGTATTTTATTATTACACATAAATAAGGATTTACATAAATCTAAATAAAGCCTGTTTACACGTTAAGAAAATATAGAAAGATTTAACACGTCGTACAAGAAGTATTTCGTATATTACCATTCTATAATCTTTAATCTCCTGGGAGAGTATATAATTATAATAGGTATTATTACATGAGATGTATATTTTCTATAATTTTGATTTAGAAGATAGATTCGAAGCGGAATAGTAGGATCGATCCCAATGCGGTTTCTGACCCATTGGTTTGAATCCCACGTGGGAGCGATTCTTTTCATCACAAAATGATGATGGGACAAATATTGTGTAACGGCCGATTATACCATAGTGTACCACGTGGACGCCCACTATGGATTATACCACAGTGGGTACCACGAGCTCTGAAACGCCTATAAACATTCTAAATTGTTCTATACGGGTAAGGAACTTTCTTTAAATTTTCATTCAGTGGTAAGAAAATTAATCTCACAATATAAAAATTGTTACCAAATACTGCACAATTTTAGACGTTTACAGGTTGGGACAAAACAAACGAAGCTCTGTTCTGTTGTGTAGCATGCATACCCGATATTTCCATGTAGATAATTGCAATTACACGAGCTATCCTCATTTGTGTTTCTCTATGAATCGCTTTGTTTCCTCATCCTTTCGCTAAATATCGTTCGACACTCAATACAGTAAATTTAGATTGCAAACTTCATCTCTTTCAGGCAACAACCTAAAACGTCTATGTTCTAGGTTATTTCTGGGTCTCAATGTACTTCATTTACCCGAAACGGAATCTGCAGTTACTGTATAGATCCAACTGAAATTCGATACCGATCGTGTTGTGGTTGATTTAATTTAAATTTAAACACAACATAAACATGTTCGACACCCTTGGTTCAAGAGCATCGGATCATTTCGCATAAACGGATGCATACAACAACGATGCTGTCAAAATAAGCCTCTGTGGCTGTCACAAAATTCAGAGAGAAAATTTTGCATGCCAAGCACACGACTTTGTACATATTCCGTTTATTTCCCCAAAACTAGTTACTAAAACGCACTTCCTAAAGAAAGAGTAAGTATTCATCGCAAAAAGTCTTCAAATAGCAACCAGTGAACAAAGGAAACCCGCGCCAAACTCCAGCAATGAATCGTAAAACAGCAAACACGATAAGATGCTTGGGAAATCCATGACACACTCCATACACACATCGAAACTGCGTCTCCCACCACCAATCGTCAGTACAAGCGAAGCGATACGCACTCTAACCGGATTGCATACGTTTTTCCTTTCATTGCAGCGATGGCGCGCGGACACCAGAAAATCCAGTCGCAGCAGAAAGCGCAAGAAAAGGCTGCCAAGATGAAGAAACAGCAAGGCCATGGTTTGAGCGATCAGATGAAGGCGGCCCAGAAAGCGCTCGTGTTCTCCTGTGCGGTCTGCAAATCACAGATGCCTGATCCGAAAACGTACAAGCAACACTTTGAAAACAAGCATCCCAAAAACGATCTCCCTGCGGAACTGAAAGATGTCTAAGGAACGCCAGCTGCTACTATTGCGCGTCGCTACAGATGCGACCAACGCATCCATGTACGCAGTACCACTATCCAAAGAGTGCCGGAGGTTGCGAAGGCAAAGCATTCTTTGTTTAGGTGAACTATTTCCCTCCAGTTCTAACCAACCGCACACAGGCATTGTTTGTCGTCTTCAATCAGTTTGATTTCGAGCCCGAAATTAAGTAGAGAATTTAATGCACGCATCGTTAGGGCAAAAGGCATGCTTCTGTTCGGTTCACTAGGATACAGGCAGGCTACCACCATTCTTTATTATTCTGAACAGCAACTCTTTGATAATGTAACGATAAAGTAAACTAATAAAGCCGTTGACATTTTTTGAATAATTTTCTATGTGCAAAGTGGTTTGGCAATGTTCCGAAATGAACAGCGTACAACCAATTCGTTTGAATGTGTATATGATTAATCTTTATTTAATACTCTCATCGGTTAGGTAATATGGAAAGCGTTCCGAAAAGCGTTATCTAGATTGCTGACCGATTGCTTTTCAACGCTTTCATCTATATACACCAGTCTTCGTGGAAGAAACACACAATCCAGGACATCCATGGGAATCAACTAGAAAGGGCTGTCTGTTGCCAGGAGGAGCAATAGCTCTTCTGAACTTAAGATTTACATGCCGCAAAACTACTAGAAAAAAGTACCACCGTTGAAGCAATTCACGGAATCGAACCTCTCGGATATGGGCCTGTCCTGTTGCGTCCTGTTACACATCCGCCAACTCAGCAGGCAGCTCCGATTTTGGATGCTTGTTTTCAAAGTGTTGCTTGTACGTTTTCGGATCAGGCATCTGTGATTTGCAGACCGCACAGGAGAACACGAGCGCTTTCTGGGCCGCCTTCATCTGATCGCTCAAACCATGGCCTTGCTGTTTCTTCATCTTGGCAGCCTTTTCTTGCGCTTTCTGCTGCGACTGAATCTTCTGATGGCCACGAGCCATTTTTACTCTGGAAACCAAACCAAACAAATGATTAGTTGTTTGTGTATGAGAATCATTGCTCCAAGTTGGATTTTAAAAACACACTTACCAGACAGCAGTTGAATTTTACACCTTACTTTTGTGGGAATACAACACAGCCCGATTGGCTATGCCAGATGCAAATCTTGAACGCTTTTGTAAATGGCTGTCAAGAGCATCACCACACTCACAGGATGCTTGATTTCTTTACGCACACGCTGCAGACAAGCCAAAGGTGTTTTACTGTTCAAAACATCAATAGCACGGTAAACTTTCTACAAATGAAACTCAAATAGCCACCTAAATTTCTATAGTTTGCTGCAAATATTTTAGTCCCAATACTAAACGCACGCATGCTGTCAAAATGCGGTCTGCGCGATGGATGCACGCAATGTTTTGTTGTCATAGTTTTTTTGTTCATATTTTTTAACGCTTTGCCGAACACTTTTACAGACCAGAGATCAAATTTAAACCATTTCTAGTTACAATAATGCCTCAGTGTAAAAAGGAAATTAAACAATATTTGGATCATAAAAAGTGCATTCCATGGAGCAAACTGACAGCATTCACCTCGATTTCGAACACCTTTTGGTGCATCTACGAACCTTGAGTCTATTGACATTTCTCATTTTTGCATCGGTAAACAATAAACAAATCCGCCTGAGCATCATTTCTGCCGCGCCGGTTTTAATTTCCTGTTTATTACCAAAATCGGCAACATTATTATTTTTTCTAACATCTACAGACAATGGGTGTGACCGTTTTGCAACCGTACCCGGTGGAAAACAAATCCGGTGCTCAAACGATCGAGTTTCTGCAAAAACGCGTTGTGGCTCTTGGTGCCGTACCTGCGGGTCAGTTCCTGGTTGATTGTGAAACCTACAGTTCTAACCCACAGCTGGGTCCACCCAAAACTGTACACATACTGCATAACTCTGAACAACCAGCATCCGTCTTTTCGATACTGGACACCGGTACTAAGCAGATACCGCTCGTTACGGATGGGTTGTTCGATCTGCTAATGACACGCATCGCCCCGGCCTATACCTCCAAGAAGCAGACGAAAATCGAATCCAAAGGACAACGGTTCGAGTTTGGCGACTTTCTGATCAAACTGGGCAGTGTGACAATGAGTCAAAATTTCAAAGGCGTACTGGTGGAGGTGGAATATCGTCCCTGTCTCGTCCCGGGCAGTTGCTGGGAGCTAATGAGAGAATTTCTTCAAGGATTCCTTGGGTCGAACGTGTCCAACTCGATGCCCGCCTACTTTACTCAGCGTTCCAGCATCAATCCGAACCATTCCAAAGCGAACGAAATCTATCAGCCCATTGATACGATCAATCAATACTTGGAGCACTTTACAAACTACCGGAAACAGACCATGGCACCCGTTGGTGCTCGTCCTTAACCGGTCGGGTGGAAGCCAAACACTGTTAGAAATACATTTTAAATTAAGAATGCATATATTTCATTTCCACTTTCATTAACTATCACCATCTCGTTGTTGTGTTTCTTCTTCGAATATGGGTAAATTAAACTTTATAAATTCCATTTCATCTTCTGTGGGAAATCCATCGGTTACTATCACGTAATTGCCGTTTTCTGGACATTCAGCTATACTCTCTAAGTAGCCGAACCAGTATATAACGATGCCCGGTCCGAATCGATTCCCATAGCTCGACAACTGATCCTTGACGTACCGTTTGTGAGAATCCATATCCCCGAACGATGCCTTACTCTCGATCCAATTAACCACCTGCCCACGGAACATAAATGGCACTGCCATTTTCAGGTCCGGCGTTTTGTCGTACCCCGTGCGACGTAGATCTCCCTCATCGTAGAAAACCATACCTGCTTCACGGGCCATCTTCTTCAACCGTACCTCGTACTCTTCGCCGATAAACCTTCGCACAAGGTCGGTGATTGGTCCATCCATCGTTTCACTGTACAGACAGTAGCTCACATTCACTGCCAGCAACGAGTCCGGAATCAGATCGGGCATTCGCATCATTTCGTTTATCTCTGCTTTAGATACGTCAGGAAAACATTTCGCTAGTAAGATGCGACACAAAACCATTGACGGTATGCGCCATTCGATAGCCATTTTTTGCAACACATCGTGAGCTAACGTTTGTTTGGCGGTGGTTTGATACCTGGAACGAAGCCGAGTAAAAGTTAGTATCCAGCAATTACTGCACACTGAAAACGTGAACATTCCTACTTACTCTTTAACAAGCGAAGCAGCTCTGGCGGTTATTTTGGAATGGTTTGACTTGACGCGCTGTATTACCTCTTTCCCAATAATGCTACCGAGCGTGTCCGATGAGTACTCGGGAAATTTGGCCTCCAGCTCCAAGTTGCAGTTTATGTATAAACCATTGTAGTTGCGGATAAAGTTCTGTATTTCGGTAAATCTGCTAACACTTATTACGACCATCTTGATTCTCTGGAATACAAATTCTTACAGAACGAGTGAAGAATTTGATTGCTATCGAAATTTTTGCTTGCCTACAGAAACCAGATAGGTAAACAAACAACAAACCATCGGGTACTGACAGTCGACACCAGGTACATCAATGCTGAGGTGTCTACAAACGACAATTTCGTCTGTGTTTGAGTGACCATAAATACAAATTGTATTGGTACAATTAAAATCATAGGCTACAGCTTATCTTAAGAATTTCATCATAGCTTCACAAATGCTAAAACCACGAATAAAACATGGTTTGAGCTGAACTAAAATTTGTCCGTTGCAATTCAATTCAAATAAACGCAGAGCTGCCACAGAATGTAACTTGACACTAGCGTACCAACACTGAATTTGATTTGATTTGACCTTTACAATTTCTAAAACTGTGTTTTTTGTGTGCTATATCGATTCGATATACCTATAATGTGAATTATGATGAAGATAGATTCAAACTTGTAATTTAAATTAGTCTCTCAAGAAGGGCAGCAACTGTCAAATATGACGCAATATTTCTTCTCGCTGCTGTCAACATTGCCTACATGTACCCACCACGCTTTCTGATAGTTTTCTTTCCCGAGTTCGTGTGCCATTGGTTATTTTCACTGTAGTTCTTCAATGTTGTCGCTCTACGAATGAGCGTGCATTCAAATCGCGTTGATTTTTTCACAGAATAGTACGCGTGTTTGTGCCCGTTTGTGTTACACAGGTTTGTAAGTTTGGTACGCTACATTTTCTGCATTGCGCTCCCGTTACCCGTGCTCATCGCGAAAAGAATGTGGTGGTAATGTGCGGTGAAGGTGAATAATGGTGCGTCGACATTTTGGTCGGCCTTCCAAATTCCGTCATCGCCTAGCGAAATTGCGGAAGAGCATCCTCCTGAAAATAGCCCGGTTACACCAGGCCTGTGACTGCGATGTGTTGCAGCATTCCTGTGGCACGAACTATGCCTACTGGTGAATGTCGTGTGTCTGTGAAAAGCCATTTCCTTTTCTGAAGAAAAAGAAAACAGAAAGTTCTGGTTGCGATTGATTGCTAGCTTGGTGTTCCCAGGCTCCATTGCTCCACGGTCGGTCGGTAGTTTGTGTGTGCATGTTTCGTACCATGGAGTGGAGTAGTGCAGTGATAAAATTCCGTAGGAGAAAACAAAATTAGTAATATCTTCATCTAGCAGGCATAACTGCACCCCGAAAGTAGTCAATACGGTTACGGTTCATTCCTCAGTGTCCCAATGGGTGTGTTCGTATCGCGAGAGGCGTCAATGGAAGGCACAAATTGCCACATTAATGGCCGCGGAAGCTTGCGAACGAATGTCTTGCCAATGCAACGTTGCGTGTGATTATGTGTTTGTGTTTGTATGTGCACCGTGCAAATGTTCCGAAGAAGTTAAGAATGCGGAGGCAGCCTCCAAAGGCTGCTGCTGTCTTTTCCCCACTGGCCGTTGAATCTATCCTGCTGCTTAAGTATTCACAACAATGGTGGCAATTAAACAAACAGCACGGCACAGATACCAATCTGCGTGAGTGCAAAGAACGATAATGACTCATTTGTTGTGTTTCGTTCAGCTGTCACAAGGTCCCTTTCGCGTCGAACTGTGTGATTATTTCCTACGTAGATCATCTCCTAATCGATGGGTTTGTAGAACAAATTAATCCATGTAACCATCGACACACCAGCGTCAAGGTTCTTTCGCTCGCCTCCTACGTTAAAGCCACATGTAATTTTATGAAGGAAGTGGTCCCAATAGCCATCGAATCCAGTTGTTTGTTATATTTTCTTCCACATTTCCCAAAACTCGCGTCTAACCAAGGATAAACCAACAATAGTCACACACGGTATCTCGAGAATCAATAATGTGGTCGAATCTCTTCGCCTATCTGTCATGTCGATCCAAGCCCTCGTTCTGACTCGCACCGTTTCGTTGTGGGCGATTCTGCTGGGAAGTTGTACCAGCCCTTCGAAAATGTCTTCCAATGCGATAAAGCAAAAGCAGCAATACACCAGGAATCCAACAAGAAAAATTAATAGTTTTGAAGACAGTTTTCTTCCTGCCTGCTGTAATACACGCGGTTCCATCCGGGCTTATTTCTGCTAGTTCAGTGCCACTGCAAACCGCGGTCTATACTCGGCATCCGACATCATGCATCGGCTTTTGCCTTGAAACCATTAGAGAGAAAGCCAATGAAATAACTGCGATGGGGCGTCCGATGACGGAGAAGATGTTGTTGCTGTCTCGTGTGTCTTCAATGAGGAACAACACGGCACAGTAGAAAGGCTGGGAGATACACCAGAGGCATGTACAACACAACCTGCGAAACTTCCCTTCCGAGCATGCAACCATGAAGCTGGTGATGAGATCATCGTGCACCGTGTCGCGAATGGCTACAAGTTCAGGGTGCACCTGAACCCTTCACATGGCGAAGACGAGGAAATGAATCGATAACGATTGCTTCAACCTTTGGATGGTACCAAATAATCTACGTTCAATCTGTACGGAACCCATTTTAGACCTGTGGAACAAAAACAAAATGTTACCAAATTTCACTGTTCAAGCGTAATAGCTCTTATTGATTGATTCTCCACTTCGCAGAGTGCAAAGTGCAATCTGCTTGCTTGCCACCGAAATCCGTTGTATGTATCGGTCCGTCGGTGCTGACAAGAATGACGTCGACAGAAGGCAGACACTACTGCGGATTTAGCAAGTTTATCGGCTAATGGATAGAAATAGATAAAATTACTGGTGTACCGCTACCGCTGAGAGGAAGAACGGCACACGGCCATAATGTCATCAGTACGAAAATAGTCTCTGTAAGCGATATAGACACTCGTCACACGTCAGTAAACCTGACACAATCGGGATTGGAGTTTTATGGCAAACGGTTTTACGTTACTCCGGAGCATAGATTGATAGTTGTTTTATTTATGTGTTTAATGTTTTAATTAGACGGAAAAATTTGCTAAACGTCTGACTTTGTTCATTAATTGTCCAAATTTAAAAATTATCTATGAATAGACTTGGATGGAATTTGTGTTATGCGTTTCATCGAAGTACAATACTTCTGCAAAACAGATGTGTGTCTGTACAACCCATTATCGTTGTAGATTTGTCTTTGGAATGAAATCTGATTGACTTATTCATAATCATTCTTAAGCTGAACGGCGAGTTCTTACTGGGAGCAACATCCGCTGGTTAAATCGTGCTATGATTTTGTTATGCATTGGCTCAATAATTTGTTATAAGAAGTAAGACATTAGCAACTCAGTATACATTAACATTAAATGGCACACTGTAAGCAAGTTGTTGAATGCCAGTATTATACTTTAGCTAGAGCGTACGATATTTCCATATTTGCCTCGGTAATGTTGCACCCATAAGCAGAGTCTTCCATACGACTGCTACTCTGGACTTTCGTGGAGTTTTGTGCTTAGTTTCATAGTGTTATAAGCGTTTTTTAAGCAGTTGGCCCATGGCCAAGTGGGACATTGCCCTTTTCAATGTACATAATTCTCACCGTTCTATTGAACCGGAACCATGACGGGAACCATAGGAGAAACGTTATGCTGATCGTTTCTCGGGTTTGGAACCAGACCAGCTCAATGTGCCCAGCTCTGTATTCGTTTTTCTTTGATACCATGAAAGCACATACTTTTGTGTGACTTTTTACGGAGATAATTTAAAAACGGCATTTGGATGAAGTCCAAAATGTGTGTTTTAGTTTATTAAACGAAGATTTATTTACCATTCCATTGATTTTTGTGGTATCATGTTGAAACTTTAGAAGCAATCATCAAATATAGCTTCACAGATTACACTATATAGAAACAGTAAGCAAATATTGAACATTCGAAGGTAAATCATTTCACTACTATTTCCATCCACCGAATGCCGCCTTATTCATTTGAATTGTTTTGCTTTTTCCTTTCGCAGCAAGAAAACAAAACCCGTTCACCCAAATCTCACGTCCAGCCGACCGGCATACGGGCACATAAGTTCATAAATTTATTCGACAAAGATTGAGTGCCCGGGAAAACTCCACACGAACCCAACCATATCGTGGCGCACCGGGAAAATGACTCGTTCGGACCACCGGAGTGTTTAAAAATAGCTGCCGCTGGTTCGATCTAGAATGCTCTCGCCACCATCACCGGATGGTAGCGAAAGCGAATGGAACCATTTTCTCGGTTCTTTTCCCGCGGCTGCATACCACTATGTGAGGCAGCGGCGAAGACTCGTCTCAAAGCAGAACACGAATCATACCCAGCGTGAATGATGCGTCCCCGCAGAAGGCCTGCGTTTTATTGCGCTACAACGAAACGTACAACATTTTATTCCAGCTCTTCCATTTGCAATAATAACAAGCTAAAGGTAGCAACTGTGTTTCGTCGTTGTTGCTTTGTGGCGGTGCTCGTTGAGGCTTTTTTTTTTGTTTCGTTTACGAAAGCTCGTTATGTTTCACCAATGCTTTTTGGTACACACATACCAGGTGTGCAAATGTGAACGTCCACACGGTGGGCTTTTTTTCCTGTCGCGTCCCGCAAAGCCGGTGAACCTTCTCACTTATAATCCTCGGTTGATGCTTCGATATCGATTAAAGTACGAAAAGTACGTGATGGTCGGACACGGCTTGCCGTGTGGCGGGCTGGGCTGGGCCTGGGTCGGTAGTAATCGTCTGGTCAAGCGAACAGCAAAATTGCCTCCCCATGGGCGCCATTTACCGGCAGCTCATGACACCGCGACGGAGCAATTGGAAATGTTTTTGTTTTTCTTTTCACAAACCCCACATGCACACACAACCCCTGTTTTTTGCTGGCAGAGTTCAGGTATTGCATACTTATGCCCTTCTCCAGAGATCGAGAACTGGATCTTCCTTCAGACTTTCCCACCACGGGCCTCTGTCCCTAGGATGGGAAAAGACACGCAAGCCTCGAAACTAACAAATTGTTTCTTTTTAGCTGCTTGGCCATCTTTTCGTGGGCCACCGATGACCATGTCACAATATCAACGGTGTGAATGGTGTGATGAACGATGCGTTTCCCATGACCGACCGACACACCAAAACGAGCCGGTAGAGAGCAGAGTGTTTTAATCGTCTCGTCGCGCTTTAAGGCATTTCGCAACCGCAAAACTTTACCTTTCCCGATGGATTTCGCTTGGAGCATCATCGGTACAGTGTGGGGCAGTAACACTGCTGTCTCCGACAGATGAACCTATCGAACATATGGCACTCCTTGTGGGTTTGGCCACACCAATTGGGCAAAAATTTGAACATGGAATGGAAAATAGCGCTTTCGAGCAAAACTTCGCCGTCGTTACCGATCCAGGCAAAATCAACCAGGGGTTTTTGTTGCTGTTTTCATCAAATTACTGATCCGCAGAGGGAAAGAACTCCAAAACGGACACGCACACACACACACACACCTGCCCGGAAGTAAGGTTAGTCACCGCTGTTTCGGATTGCGGCTGTCATCGCTCGATCGAGCTCCAAGCGGTCAACAATGTCCGGGTGTTTGTGATGGTCCACATCAGCCCCTCACCCACCTCCGTCTAGTGAATAGTTGAAACGCTTTTATTGCGGCTACTTTTAGCCTATTTCCCCAACATGCCTGCTCTGCTGAAGAGAGCGGCGGACCGTCCACCGGACTTCCGCAGCCATGCTTGCAATATAGGCGTTTCCGCAAATGAATGAAGCAAACAAACAGAAAAAAGTCAAATCCAAAACACTCTGCGGTTGTGGTTTGGGTTGAGGTTTCATGTTTTTTTATACCTCTAGATTTTGGCGTTACTGTTCTACTTTCATTTAAAAAAAAGGCATTGGATGTTTCATACGATAGTTTTAAAACGATAAAAGCTAAATGCTTACTGAAAACGTGCTTAAATTGCTATTCTTTATGAGGGAAATGATTTTTCACAAGAGTATGGTGCCCATAAAGGCAAATGGCCCCTCGTTTAGCTCCGGAGTGGACATACATCTCATTGAAATCCCTTTATAGGGCGGGTCGTAATGTCTGGACGATAAATATTTATGCTATGCTATTTACCCTCGAATCTACATGCAGTGCAAGTTTTATCCGTACGTGTTGCAAGCAAACTTTAGAAATACTGAATATTAGATCGATCTCATCCAGTACAAGGAGTCTCCAATATTTGAAGTTCATAAACAGTCCCTACAGCTGGTTTTTAATCCAATGTTTGATATTGCATTATAAGATTGTTCATGTGATGTTTAATTAGTTTCGAGTAATTAGTAACCTTGCAATATTTCGCTAAGGATAAGTATTTACTAAACCGTACTTTCATCATATTAGTGTAGGAGTTCTGTGAAATCCGTCAATCGAAGTTTCTTGACGATGATATGATGGGATATTAAACCCACACATTCACAGATGGATGATTGTTTTTGATAATTTTAATTAGTTCATAACCATACCCATTCGCCCGTCTATTACCCTTTTGCCCTTATGTATGGTCGGCATGGACGATAAAATTTAATTAAACCCGGCAAGCCTGAAGCATTCGCCCAAACTTCGTTTACAGCTTTCCTGTACTTGGCAGTGTAATTTCGTTGGCTGCTAAACAATTCTGCGGGTTACCAAATTAGATAGAATTTGGCCATCGTGTAAGTTTGTGCTTTTTTTTTTTGAATATGTACCAACATGTGCCTATATTGTTGATTTGATTAAAGATTTATTGTTTTTTTTAGGGAGCTCTTAAACGTTCAGACATTTTGAAAGCATTTCTCTGAAGAATAAATGTGTGACACAAATGGAACACATGTATTTCGGTTAAAAATACTAATGGAGTTTTTCGGTTAAAAATACAAGATTCTTTAATCACATTGAGGAATTTCCTGCAGACGCTGCACGGGTGGCAGTCTATTTACATAATAGCGGCAGAGATCAAGAGTGTGTTATGACCAGAAGTTAAGACAAATTCGAGGAAACTTTACTTACTAACTTATGAGCTCTGTCCATTGGTGCCATGCAAATGACATTAACAAATATAGCCTACCTAAGCTTGACGATGGAGAATTTGTCGCGCAGCACGTAGAGCTCGTCATTGTTGCGACTTCTCCATTGTCCTTCCACACATACGTGGCCAAAAAACTGCTGAGCATCTTTCTTTCGATCGCGGTTAAGAGGGTTTCGTCCGTTTTGGACAAAGTCCATGTCTCAGCGACGTTTATCTTCGTTATCAAGGGATCTATATCTCCAATAATTCTCCAGTCATCGTACATAGATTTACGGCTACAAAGAAATGGGTTTTGCGTTGGTAAAAATGGGCGTAAAAGCGTGTGTTAAAGAGGTAATGTTTAAGATAAAATAACGGTTACGTACGATCACAGGACAACGAACAAATCGGATGACCGGTTTTTGAGTCCAACAACTTTGAAAAGTTGGTTTCGAGTTTGAATCGAGTATGAAGTTATGAGTTCATTCGACATTGACTAGCTATTCGTCCTTTGACTTTGGAACGGCGTGTCTCACGAGCTTGAGGAAAAGTTTACACTCGAAATAATTTTTCAAATTTGCAGAGTGTACTAACCCTTTAATGTGATGATATATCGTCCCCAAAAACATTTTTGAATCTTCGTCAGCTTTGTTTATTTACTAATGTTTTTATTCCCAGATAGGGTTGTTTGCCATGCGTCGATCGATGGCGAAAAACGGGTAGATGATTCAACAGAAAATAGCAATTGCAATCGATGTTAGTCACCGCCAGCAAGCAGACAAGCGCATTAGTGGACACCGTAAGGAATAAAACAAAAACATAGCATTGTTCGGGTTTGTCTTATCCATTTGCGAGCCAATAAGTAACATTTTTCTCACACTTATTTGCGTTGGTTGAGTGCACTGCCTTCGTTGTATAAATATTGGAGCACAATTTCATTAAACAGCAAAACAGCAAAACCATTACGTAGTACACTCCTAGTTGGCAGTATTTCTTCCTTTCGTTGTGCGAGACGTTGTTGCCGAGAGACTTACATTGTGTTGGGTAGGTTGGGTTTGTACTAGATGTTAACATGCCCAAGCGTGATTGAGCGCATCGGTAACCGAACCATTAGTTTGCGATTCGATAAGAATTTGAGAAAAAAATATTTACAACGCTACGTAATGTCATAAAAACTTGCTATGCTACCGTTATGAGTATTTAATTATAATATCATTATGCGTTGCGTGAGTTATTACACTATTCAATTTTATAAACATTGCAGTATATTAGAAGGAATATTTCTACGAAATGAGGATAATAATAAATTCACTATGGCATTCTCTGTTTCATATCACGTTATATTGCGCATATTGTGGCTCGCTTCCGATACGATCACGCCTGACAGTAGTTAGTTCGCCATAAGGTCTGTGATTAAATTTACCACCCCATGACACGTGCTTTGCATCGCGATGCATTTCATAATATTCGCTAGGACTTTCTTTTCGTCCGTCTGTTTTCGTTTTCTTCCAATCGCGTTTGGCAGCAGCAAATGCATTGCGTTTAACTATTGCCTGAGGAGTCTCGGGCCAAATGCTGTTCAATCGATCGTTTATGCTTATTCGCACTAATTTGGAAGTAGAGAGTGAATTGAACCGAAAAGCAGCTAGAAAATATCTTTCCGCCTTCCCAAAACGAAACGGTGAAATGCTTTTACTTTTCACTTCCCTAAAATCACGGTCAATCGATCGACATTTACGGTTGCGGGAAGTGTTTGTGTAATGGAAAATGAATCGAGAGAAAACGATCGAATAGGAGGAAAGAAGCAAGAAAATTACTCTTCCCCAGGCATAAACATTGCCTGGGTTAGATTTACTTCACCGGTGTTATAAATCAATCAACATTTTCTGTCATGCCTTCTGCATTGGATTGAATGCCTGTAGCTCTAATTTAATTTTTGGTACAATACTATCACCGATAAACGTACCTATCGGGCTAAAAATAGTGATGAAAGTGAAGTGTTTTTTTATTGTTATCGTACCAATCGTTAACAATGTTTTTTTTCTCCACCCAAATTAGGTAAAACATTTGTTGGAATTCCAGTGAAGTTCAGTGCTATCGTACACGCAACGAATTCGCGCCATACAGTCCCGAGTGCCCGTGCAGTGTAAGAGGAAAATCATCAACCATTTTGCAATTTGCATAACGTCACACTTATATTTCTGCGCTGCTGGTGTATTTATGAGCAAGAGAGATAGATAGATAGATAGCGAGTGAGTGCGAGTGCGAGTGTGTGTTCGTTTCCTGTTTCGTACGACGCTGCATGCCGCGAGAAGTAAAAGTGAAACCACCCCGCTCTACCGGAAGTGCAACCGGCGGAAGATCAGGGTGATCTGTGCAAAACCCCGATCCCGTTTTTCGTTGGAAAACTGTCGGGAAAAATGGATGTGTCCGGCAGCTACAGCGGAGATGAGCTCATACCGGACAGGTAAGTTTGTTATGCATGCTTTAAAAGCGATACAAAATCGTATACAAATTGTAACTCATTTACCTGAATAGATGCAAAACAATTTCGTTAGAGGTAGTATCGTAACATTTTAAAAGAATGGACACTACTTTATGTTCGGTGGGACCGTTACCAAATCACGTATTGTGAGCCATATTTTTTCAATGCCAACGGATGACTCCCACAGAAGACTAAACCTAGAAATTTCCGGTAGTGTTAAGAAAAGCATTACTTTCTTAGTTTACAACTTTACTTTATACTACCACACGTACATGAGTTTTCGGGAAAAAAAACCCTCAATATAAAACTAAATATCCATTCGTTTGGAACTAAATTTAATTTCCTCGTTTTACTTCACTCTGAAAGCTTTTGTTTTTGTTCGGCTCTTCCCATACCCAATCTGTCGGCTATATCTTTCATCTAGCCTACGTCGCGCCATCTCTCACATGAAGTGGAAAATTGTGAGAGATGTTTTTTTTTGTGTCTTTCTTGTCGTTCAATTCTGTGCGTCTTTCCTAGCACATTCCGGGTGTGTCAATTGGGTAGTGAACCTTCCCAACATTGTTCCGTACGGAGCTGCCGCTTTCGGCTTGAATGCCGGTTAATTGAAGCTTGAAGCGATTCTTCAATGGCATGACACACTATCGCTTCGCCCCTGCTGGCCTGCTGGTTTTCGAGGTTAAGATTTGTTCGCATAATGAAAAGATAAATTTTAGTCCCCTTTTTCGAAGCACAACAATGGATAATCCCAAGCGTAATAAGTTCTTCATTACGGCACGCGACAAACTTTAATCGATGCCAGTTTACGATTGAAATGTATCTCACAGTGCATGACAGTGCAACGATATGGACGTACGGGATATGTGTTAGACTTGTTAGTCATTCCTTTATTTAATTTTTATGACATCTTTTTTTTTAAACGAAACCCGATAAATCGGCCAGTTTATTGTACTGTTTGCCGAAAGCTTTCATCTGCGGGCGTAATTGTAACACCTATTCAATGCCCCATAAATAAATCAACCTTTAATATGTTGAGAAGTTGTTTTTATTGGCTGCCACACTCGTTAACGTTGAATAAACGATATCTTCCACGAAGCATTATCCGCGCCCATCATAAGCCGTGCACACGTGTGTGTGCCTTGGGTGAAATGGGTGAAATGATCATTTCCAATTATGCTTTATACCACCATTTGTTATCTACGTTTTCCAACCAATCGAACCGGTCGGTATGGAGCTTTCCGGTGGTGCGAGGGTTTGCTGGCACACGAAGAAAACTAAACGATCCCTTGTTTTTGATACGTAATTTTATTTCGATCTAATTACGCTATCATGTGGAAGTGAGCTGATTATCACCATTTTTGGATTGCCCAGGGTTGTGTGTGGGAGGTGCCGTAAAGCATAGGTAGCCCCAATGCATCATTGTTTTCCCGCAAAGCATCCATCCGGAGATGGATATGCACACTGCCGGCCCGGGTACGGTAAGATAGACAAACGCACATGCGCTCATTGCTATGAATCGAGGTTAAAGCGTCCCCGGGTTTTGCAACATAACAACCGCCCCTAGTCGCCCCCACACCGCCCAAGAAAGAGCTTCACACTTCGTTTGATTCGTACCCCGGTTTGGTAGCGTGGTGGGGAGAGGCGTTTGTTTTCGCAACATGACGCATATTTGTGTGCCTTCGACTTATCTGCCGTTCGTTTCTTTTCTTCTCACTTCTTGCATTGGCCAATTAACTGCCAAACCACAGCTGTCTCGAGTCGGAATGGATTGATGAAGATGAGGTGTTTGCAATTCTGAAACAATGGGAAATACGCGGTGGTCGCGGCAACGGCAAAGCGGCAACCAGCGGCTGGTGCAACCCGGGCAACAATGGCGGCGGTCACATCCTTCTGAATCAGAGCTTTGGCAATGAGTACAGCAGCCCCAGCAGTATCCCTGGTAAATTAGGTAAGTGTAACTGATAATTTTTTTATTTATTTATTTAAATTCCATTATGACGGCAATGCCGTATTTTCAACACCGCTTGTGTTGAGTGAAAATAACAATTTTTTGTCACAAGGCATTTCCTCCTTGCGATTTACCTTATCCCGGGCATGCTCGGTTGTGTTGGTAGTTGGTGTATTTCGATGTTGTTTGTCGTTTGTCTATCGTTGTTGTATGTGATACGTCTGTTGTCCTATTGTTTTGTGTGATGGTATAGATCCGGGGCTATTGTTTTGGTTGTTGTGATGTATAGTGGTTTCTGTGTTGAAAGGTTCTGTGTTCGTGGTGTGGTTGATGGGTGATTGCGCCACTCTTCACTGGAACAACCTACTACGTTCGACTTTGACCGACCCTTAACGGAACTAGAACAAAACAAGACAGCAGATGGGTTAGAGACGGACTACAAGTATACACCAATAAGTCTGCCTCCCTTCCAGTGGTTTTGGCGTTGTCCTTGGAGGTGACTGCTTCCTCATCGGCTTAAAGTGGCACAAACAATTATCCACAAGACAACAAAAAACAAAAGATGGACTACGAAGGGATATGGGAACAATGGAAATTAAGGATAGGAATCAAAGGATAAGTCCGTTATCTCGCGCAAAGCAGTAAATGAGCCTCATAAACTTGAGGTCCCTACACCCCAAAATGTCGCGTATTGGAGTACCCGGGAGCCTTCCGATTATACCGGCCGCATCCAACAAGGAAGGTCTGGCGGTTTCAAACTCCACGCAGGACCACAGAAGGTGGTCCACATCGTGAAATCCTACACCGCAGCCACATACCTTTGACGTTGCCAGATTAATACGCTGTAGATGTCCATCCAAAGCGAAATGGTTCGACATGAGTCGGGACATCATTCGAATGAAAGCACGATCTACAGGGAGCCCACCAAACCAAGGCCGCAGGGACACTTGCGGAGAGATCGAGAAAAGGAAACGCCCTAATTCGTCCGCTTCCCACATGCTCTGCCATCTTGACAGGAAAAGTTGCTGTGGCGAACGGAGGAATTCTTGGGTTGAGATAGGCCTGTCGTAAAAAACGCCTTCTGAGGCGCCTGTTTTGGCCAGTGAGTCAGCTTTCTCGTTACCAGGTATTTCCGAATGAGAAGGGACCCAAATTAGCGATATTCTAAACGCCTTGTTAAACATTGAGCCGAGCAAGTCAACAATTTTAACTACGAAATAGTCTTGGCTCTTAACAGCCCTTGGAGTTTTCAGTGCTTCAATAGCACTGAGGCTATCTGTAAATATGAAGTACTGATCCGGGGGACTCGCTGCTATTAACAATAGTGCGTAAAAAATTGCGGCAAGCTCAGCCGTGAACACGGAACACGGCTGCCTCAATTTGAAGAATGCTTCGGTGGTCTCGCTAAAAACACCGAAGCCAGTGCCCTCCTCAGAGGATGACCCATCAGTGTAATACTGGTTCATTTTGTCAATATGGCCGTACTTGTTCAAACTGATAATTTAATATAACAACTATTTCAAAAAGTTAGCTTTTAAAATTAATTTCGAGTGAAAATAATCGTTTACTTGTTCCCTGGCTGTTGGGTGTCATATTAGTGACATGTCCATAGACCATAACAGTCGAGAGATGATCATGTAATTCATGTTTATTCTATTAAATATTAACTTTCTATTTTCCACAAACGAAGGATCATTTAAAATACGTTGCACTTTAGGTTACAGCTAGCAAAGAAAGTTTGAATCTCATTTTGAAATAAGTTAACTTACGGGAGATAAATATTAACATGCGAAATCCAACTAGGTTCGTGTCCATTAAACGCCAGTTCGGAGTGTTCATGCAGTTGATGAATTAAAGAACCTAAAGTTTATTTTAAATTTAGCTTTAACACACAGTGATTAGATATTGACATAAAACCTTCAAGCGAACCAGAGGAAATCCTTCAGATATTCTTGTTTTCGCAAACAAAAAAATTAACTCGTTTCAAATTTTCTAAGTACAACATAAATCAACACCATGAAATTGATAAAAATTTGAGTATTCCATTTTAATTGACAAAGCTTAATATAATTGACTTCATCTTTCTAAAAGTAATGGTAAAACTTTAAATTAGAAATTGACGTTTATAAAAAAAAACAGTAATCATTTTATTATTATCAATTATTTTTGTGTGAAGTTTGATGGAAATAATAGTGATCGTAGATAAAACGTTTGACACTTTCGGCTGAATACCGTCAGGAGAATGTAGCAATCGCAAACTAAGTGTCAAGGTTGAAGCTCTGCCAATCTTTCGCATCAACCCTTAGTGGGCTCGACATGGACTATTTCGCGTATCCAATAGGCAACAGCCGCATATTACCCCACTAGCTGAAATAACTGCTTCGAGTTTCGTCTTTTCGGCGCGGTACAGGGCGGCCCACTGTAGACATCCAAGGACATCCACTTGCTGGAATTTCTTTTGAGCGACAGTTGTGCTTTCCGTTTCCATTTCCAAACGGTCGATAGAAGAATGTGTTGATGCAAATTAAACTCTCTGCTCGTAAAATTCCGCCGAGAAAATCAATCATTGTAATAAAACTTTCCTAGGTGTAGGCGGCGTTCGAAGGTAGAGAATTCATGATAGATACTATGGTAATAAGTGGCAAAACAAAAACAAAATAATCAAAAAAAAAACTGCTGCTATTTAAACCGCCCGATCGACGCCGCCAAGTGACGGTGCACCGTATATGGTGAGGTCGCTTCCTCCACTCTTTACGCTCAGTTACAAGCGCTTGTTTCTTTATTGCTAGTTGTTTTTTTTTGTGCCGCTTTACGCTTATGGTACTGGGTGTTTAATTCTTTGTCCCTGGACCTAAACGAGTTGGAAATGGAAACTGAAACCCCCACGCTTGCATGTAACGGTTCCAATATCTCCCATGGTGTTGGAATTGTCGCCGGCCCAACGTACCGGGCGAATGCAATTAATCCGTCGCCTTTATTTGCCAATGCACGGCGACGCTCTTTTGGCAGCAATTGCCGTATCGAGAGGAGGCTGGCAAGTCGCGAATAGCTGCCGTTCCTGTCCAGTCTGGCAAACCGATAGGGCGATAGAATGGTGACAGCTGTTTCCGTTTTTAAATGCCATCGGAACACTACGGTTGGAATGTATTAGCCGCTACCATAGATATACTTCATGGAGAACTAAAATGTACCTTCAGAATGGCCAAGGTGCTGACAACATTTTTCCGTTTATGGATTGTTGCGGAAGTTGGAAAAAGTTCTCGTTTTAGCATTACTCTAAGCTTTATTGAAAACACCATGCATTAAGACCTTTACTTGTAGTCCGTATCCTATAATTAAGTATCTCGCTAAATTCTCCTCTGTGTTTATTGAATATCTAGAATCACTATCAACTGAACAGCAGGACGCCGAGTGCGTTACAGAATGTATCAAAGAGGAGCATTTGCTCGATGAAATCGATAGTATTGAACATGGAAAGCGGCTGCTAAATTCAAACAGTAGCAGTAAGTATTCGTTGAGCTTCGCCCTTGCTTTCATGTATGTGTTTCAAATCGTCCCCGATTGGAAAAAACAATCCTAAAAACATACACAAAATAATCATCGAAACAATCACCTGCAATTGGTTCATTATTACAAATTGGAAGAAATTAAACTGCATACTGATCATACAACACTAACGTCAAAATGTACACACAGTGTGGTTTTCTCACGTCATAATTTCCATTTTAACATTTCCATACGTTCGTTCGTTGCGGTTGAATGGTACAATATAATTGACACGTTTGCACCGTTTCTTCCATTTTCGTTACAGGTCAAAGATTCGTCGACACGGGAACGTTCACGAGACCTAAGAAAAGGATAGAGTATAACACACCGAACAGCGCTAGCACATTGTCCGTAGAAAATAACCCGTTGTCAACTTCCCACAATGAGGTAAGACTAATCAAAATATGGCTCCGATATGGTTGTTTTTAACGTCCATTATTTATGTCTTTCCTTGCTAGCTTGCCAGTGGAGGATCACCACTGCTTAACGTACAAATCGGAGGACCAGTGACACCTTCTTCCTTGGCTACGTCTGCCTTAGCTACATCCGCCACCGGTAACCGGCTCCTTATGCAACGTAGCTGGCTAAACGATGTCTCTCCACCATGCTCGATCATGAACTCGATGGAGTTCTCTACGAATGAGCGGATCGCGAGTAGCTTAATCACTAGCGGAGACTTCAGCAGCGTTGGATGTTTGCTGAATGCGAGTGACGACAATGTGGGAGCGAGCATACCGAGCGTGGGGAATGCCAGCTACAACGGTTACAATCTGTACAGCGTGATCGAAGACAGGCAGCGATTGGAGAGCCTGTGTCTGGATGAGGAAAGCACACTCACGAAAGATTGCAACATCTCACGAACGGACCTGAACGCGATCGAAAGTGTGTCCGGTGTGAGTACGATGCAAAATTCGTACGAAAGCAGTGGTCGTACAGCTGTGCTGATGGGTTCGCCAGGGAAATCTTCGTTTGAGGAAGAAAGTTCGCCACCTATCACCGTGGGAGCGGAAGCAGAACGTGAACCTCGCAAGGGACTGATCGATACGACGGTCACTACCGCGATCGTTGCGAACGATACGTTCCACGTGCCGACGGAAATATCGGAAACGGAAGCCGAAAGGATTCTTACTTCTAAGCTGTTGATAAATGGTGGTGGCACATATGATATGCGACGACCCCGGAATTTTAATACGTACAGGAAGCCTCGCTCATCGCTAAATCATACGTTCGAAGGGCTACCACGGGTTGATACGGATGGTGAGGTCGGACGGGAATCAACCATCGTACCACCGATTGTTGAGCAAACATTCGATGGAAAGGTACCGACTGCTGTAAATGATAAACATGCAGTCATGAACAGTACCTTCGGTATCGTTGGTGAGGAACAGCTCGGAGGTGTTGCAAACGGTAACGGAACGTTCGTCAAAAATTGCACGGTCACCAACGACGATGTGCGATTATTAAACCTGACGCATGACACAGTGGAACCGGAGTTAGCAATCACACCTCCACCTGCTGTTCCATTCGATCGCACCTTTAAACGTCGTCCACGCAATGGAACGTTTACGGGTGGAGAGGACGATATGCGCCATCTTCCACTAGATAGTCCGCTCCGACCAACGGTGATAGGGCATGAGGAGAGTAATGTTAATACACAACCGGAATCAGAAGCGAGATCGCGCGAACATCGCACACCAAATGGGACGTTCAGTGAGCTGCAACAGCACGGCAGTTCGATGCTGGTGCAGTCCACGCCATTCCATGGACCGTCGACACGGGTGAAAGCAGCCCCGGAAATAGAGGAAATATCTCCAATTGGTCCCGAAAACACCCAACGGACACCAACCAGTGGCTTTGGGCGCACTATTGTACGGCGAAGTCGAAATCTCGAGCAAGATCTACGTAATGCCTCTTACGAGGATTCGAAACCGGCTCTAATGCATGGGGATGGTGCTACTGGTGAAATGCTCGAACTAGAAACGGATGACTTCGATGTTCAGATCCGACGGCTACCGTCGACGGGAACTACCCACGGCACGGACATATCGAATTTCCTCGACGCGGAGAAGCGCATCTCGCTGCAGCACTTTGAGGAGTTTGAGAAATCGATACTGGAAAGCGAACACAGCGGAATCGATTTCGACGAGATGCTCAACTCGCTAACGGCAGATGTGCGACGGTCGGACGAAGCGAGCGATAAGCTAAGACAGTCGCTGGACAACATTAAAAAGCGGCATTCGCGCATCAATCTTGAAAAGCAACAGCAGGATGAAATGAAGCGGAAATTGCACCAACAGCAGCAACCGGCAACGCTGGTGGAGGCACAATGCGACAATAAGCTGGCGGACTCGATGCTGTCGAAAAGCGGTAGCATGTGCTCGTCAAGTGGAAGCGAAAGACTGTTAAACCGTAGAAGTAGATACAACGAGGATGTGCACCTGACGTTATCGCCGCCACAACAGCAACAGCCACCGTCATCAATCAACACGACGGTAGTCATGCCGAACGGGGGCACCGAGGGATCCGCTGAAACGAACGATCCCGCTTCTACACCCAACGAGGTAGAAACGTACGATCGCAAAAATCGGGATCGATTCAAAACGATACGTTTAGGAAGAAGGCGCGATGATTCACTGGGAGCCGCAATGCCCGATGTAGATCAGGTGCTGGGCGCTGTACAGCCTATGTTGAATGGATCTGAGGAAGATAGTATCAGCAATAGCGATGCTGGTAGTAGTGCCTTTAGCAAGTTAGATCATAACTCACTGAAAACGGTATCGGCCCACTCGTTCGCTAATGGCGGCAGAATGTTGGGTAACAATAATTTGCCATCGATGAAGACTGAACTCTCTGGCGACGACGATGAGACCGTGTTTAAGAAACCACAAGCAATCCCCACACAACAACCGTCTGGACTCGCACGGCCTGGTGAAAGCCGGTTGCGTAGTACCCTTTCGAAGCCTCGCTACTACGGCAATGCCCCGATGCAAGCGACAGGTGGAATCCAGCGTAAGGACCTTACGCTCCCGCTGGGCAATAAATCTAACTCGACTGATTGCTTAGAACAGCGGGAACAAGACCTGTATCTCCAGCAGCAACAACTGCAGCAGCATCAACAAAAGTTGCAGCAACAACCTACATCGCGATTAGCGACCACCTCCAAGCTGGGTGGTGGTAGTGGCGGTCTACTAGGCACCGGAAGGTACTCGCAGTTTGGCCTAGCAAACAAGCAACTACAACTGCAGCAACAGCAGCATCAAACAAATGCGGTGCAGCATCAACCGGGTGCACCACCTGCACTAAAGTCTCCAATGGGCACGAAGTCGAAGTCCTACCATAGTCTCACGTTTGCCCAGGCTAATAATAGCAGCGGCTATGGTGGGTCCAGCGGCAATCTCTCAAGGCTGCACGGATCGTCTGCACTGCAGCTGAAACTGAAGCACAATTCCAGCAACACAGAGGTAATTTCCATTGGCTTGATTTATCCATCTTCATCTACCACACATCATGGTTCATACAGTCATCCTTTCGTTATTGTTATTATCGTTGAATGATTTTTCTTTTCTGATCATTCGCTGTTCCCTTTCGTTGGTTTAGTTTGGACTGAGTTGCATCCGTGTTTTGTTCAGTTTAATGATAGTGTTCTATTTTGCCGATCAGAAACATTCCTTATCATACCATTCGTTGCTGGCAAAGTATAGTAGTTACGTATGTTAGCTAAAATTTGATTGGTTCGATCGAACAATAGAAGAGATCTATTAATTTGATCGATCATTCGTGTCATGCTCATTCACTTGAGAGCAATGTAACTGGAGACTTTTTCCTGGACTGGAAATTCAATCTCACATTCGGCGTATCATACACATACGTTCACTCCATTGTTCATATCGCACGTGCACTATCGGTGTGGGATCGGTCTAATAGGGTTTAAGTTTTAAGCTGGCTCTATTGGTCTTGCCCAATCCATCCCGCACACACATTCTCTCCTCATGCATCTGGATGTTCGCCATCCGAAGAAAAAATCCGACTGAAACGCTAAAATGTAGGTTGCGTGCGAGTGTTTTACTGTGTGTTTGTTGTGTTTGTTTCTTCCGTGTGCACTAACGCTAATGTTCCGGTCGTCACTGTTGTTTTGTAGCTGAAAAGTAACACATCCAAGCGATCCTCGCTGCAGCAGCAGGCGGCTTCCAACTTGCGGAATGCGTCCAACGGATATCAACAGGGTGCCGGAGCGGGAGCAGGGATGGTGGGCCGCGCCAGCTTACCCCTGGTGCGGTCTCCCGCTGCTCAGCCAAATGCAGCTCGAACCAGCCTGAACAACAGCTCTACCGCTGCTGCAATGGCTAACAAAAACGCTCTGAATACTACTACCACTGTACGTGTTTGTTTGTAATTATAATGTGTTTTTTTTTTTATTAAGTTTGACATTCGTTTTATGGTTTTGGGGAACTAAGATACATGGTTACGGCTAACAAAAGTTCAGATTCATGTCAGGGTACTTAAATTTATGTGTTTATGTTTTTTAGTTTGGTTACATTTATTATAGACTGTCATTTGTTTAATGCGTTTGCTTGTTTATCTTATCATTTTCGCGTCATTTAATATTATTCTTTAATCGGATAAGGGGGTATTTGGGAGGGTTAAAATGTAAATATTGATCGCATACGTTAATCAAAATATTTCTACATTCAAATTAGGCACTTTACGAACTACTTTTTGAACGCTTTTCTTGTTGCGGTGTTTGTTCAATGTCCCTTATACCTAATATCCCTCACTGAAACGCTACAACCCCTGCTGAAGGAATTTCAAATTAAATACACTATCCTCCTGTTAATTTTGAAAAGAAAAATAATTAATTCGTGCTCCATTAGGACATTCTTGTATTTTAATTTCACCTCCATGTTTTATCATCCTATGTTTCATTAGCTCTCCGGCGGTGTACAGATGCGCACAGCCAGCGGAATGGCAAAAACGTCCCGACTTGGTCTGATACGCCCGTCGTCCGGATATTTTAGCTACAATACGCACCGTAAGCACCCAGACTCAGATAACGAGTCGGTCAATGTAAGTAGAACAAGACGATCACAACAGAGCAATACTCATTTGTAGTACATAGAGCTATTTAGCTATGTCAGAATTGTATTACGAGTATTAAATCAATTGCCGCTTATATATCCAAATATTTCGGCGTTTTTTGATTTCTAGAACATTTTTTTATTTTCTTGAACAACTTGCCAAGAAGATTCTGGTTTTTTACACCAAAAAGTAAAGATGTTTTGTTTTTGGAAATACAAATTAGACTCAGGAAATCTTTAATTACAGAACTTATTTCTGTAAATGTGTAAAAATGTTCTTTGAAATTGGATTAATTATGTGACGGCACACAATCGTCGTGTGTCTGTAGGTTTACATGCATTGAAAGAGCCGTAATTCTTGATGATGTATCTGCAATTTGATAACACATAATTCTGACCCGGAAAAGCTCGTAACAATCAATTACTGTTTTTATAGGCTAGAATGATTCCTATCAAAATCATACATTTAGTATGTAGTTAATGCGTGTAAATGACATTTGTTCAATAGTTTTCTTTTCGAATGATGTATCAATGCAATTATCGGAACAATGATTATAAATAGTTCGATGAATGTTTTAACGATAGTATTTGAAATTATGTACTCATATCCTACATTCTTCGTGTTTTTCGTCCCTGTTGATCGATGTTTTTTGTTTCGGTTTTTTTATTTTATTTTGTATCTCCCCCTACACATCAATTCGTTTGCGTGTCGTCCATGTGCGTGATCCTCCCGTGTAGAGCCTGTCATCCTCATCGGCTAGCTCCCGGGGCAGCCTGTATCGTGTAGATAGTCAAAGCATAGCGAACAATGTACAACCGCAACAGTTCACGACCGCCACCAGAACCAATAGTATCGAGGACGTTAGCGGCGCTAGTAGTGGCGTGGGTAATGGTTTGCTAACGAAACTTAATGGCACCGGTGCAGGAATGGGCCCAGGAGTGCTGAGCGCGTACGCATCAATCGAACCACCGCTTCCGAAGACGGTCCCTAGTTCAACGGCGGCGACAACGGCTGGTTTGAAGCAACCGACGGCCAGCAGTGGAGTGAAACCTTCCGGGCTGAGGCCACCGTCCGCCATCCGACCACCGACCGTACGCAGCGGTTTACCACGTCCAACGAGCTACATACGACGATAGATCCGACCACTATCAAATGCGGCCCGGTCATTAGAGCATCTACATGTAAAACGCCATAGGAGAATCCATGTATAAGCAAAAGAAGGCAACCATACACTTAATATTGTCGCCCGTTTCGGGTGGAAGTTTTCCGTCACTTGGTATCCTTTCTACCGTTAGAGTGTAACAACTGTGTTCTGCTAAAAAGTATTTCCTTCCGTACATTTTATACGTATTATTACCCTTAACCCGGACCATCCGATAATCAATTACCGGTTAACGTTTGTTTTAGTATTTCTGTTTTATCTGCTGCGCAACTCCGTGTCCGCGGACTTTTTTGCCATATGTAAAATCAAACACTCAAGCGGGGTCCCTGTCGACGACCCTTTAAATGTGTAGCACAGGTCACGCTTTCCTAAACTTCGTATGACTAAAACGTGTACATACTTAGCACAATCTTGGTAAATCCGTTTTGAATTGCCTTCCTGTTCTTTATACAATGACATGAAAAAGACGATCTGTGTTAGAGGAAGTTTACTTTCGGTTATTTTATTATAGCAAAATAGTTAACAACTGTTTCACTGATTTTCAAATCGTATACCGTGTTCCCTTGAAAGTCTAGTTTACTTTTAGTTTTTTGTTTGCAGTTTGGCGCTTTTGCGTGAACTAGCGCACACTCAAATCAAGATCATTCGGAGAAATGAAACTACTTTATTTGCGAAAATCAATCCAAAACACACCAATAGTAATTTCTTCAATAGTGTTCAATACATGTCCTACAAACATCATCTAATCTTACTTTAACTCAACGATCCTAATTTAATTTATAGCACTTGCTAAAGGTCTTTTCGAAGCGCAACCTTCTTTTCTTTTTTTTTACTTTAAGTCCCAAACTAGGATGATAAAAGGATAAAGAAATTATATAAGGCAGGTCTCAGTTGCTCCAAGAATTGAATAGGCGGAATTCATTCTCATACTATTAAATTCTCTTTGCCGCAATCATCCTGATATATCCTAACATACATACCATACCATACAGGCATACCTACCATCATTCGATTGGATTCGAAAGCTTCACTACTAAACGCAACTACCTTTTCACTTTATTCTACTTCTATTGCAATCATCGTACTGTTTCCTTAATCTATACGCTCTAAATTGATGTTCAATCCATAGTGGCAGACAATTCTAAATTGAAGTTTAAAATCATTCAATTATGATTGTTAAATAAGGCAATATATTGTGGAGAGATACTGGTCGAGGTCGCTTAACACCGAAAATAATGAAAGAAAACCGAAAGCCTCTAAATGTATAATTGTTCCCAGGCTCAGACAAATATGTTAATTTCAATAATTTAATTATGAGCTTACTATTATCTAGCAATAAGCAAACCGTTGTCGTAAACTAGTAAACATCCCGCAAACGGTCAGTGGAAACGTTACACAGCGGTTGCAATGTTAATCCATCTGAGAAAAAATCCGTTAACGAGCAGGGCACGAATTAGTAAAGATATAGGACATCTTATGGTAAGATCGATCCCCAAATCTAGCGTTAAAAAGCTGAGCACATAAGAAGTCCAGTGCTATAAACAAGTAGTTTATCCGATTGCCGTAGAATGACATTTATAACAAATGTACAAGAAAACGTTTACGGTAGTGGGCAATGCGCTCTGACGTAATAATGCTAGACCCTGAACTGTTATGATGATAGTCTATGATATTCTGGCGAATGGTTGACTGCAATCGTACTAAAAGCTTCGCTTTGAAAGGCGCTATTACGAAGCTCACACAATAAAAGATTAAACCGGAAGGAAAGGAATTGTTATATTTCTAAGCCTGTAAGAACTGTAAACTCTAATTGTAACTCCCTGTCAACTGTGTAAAATGAAATGATATACACATATTTATACATTAAACCAAACCCTCGTGGTACAACGTAGTAGAGTTTTGTTTTGTATTTTTTTTTATTCGAGAAACATATTATAAATGATTAACAATCAATTCTCTGCTTTGGAGATCAGACTGCTCTGCTTGGACAGCTCAGCTTTTCTTAAGTTTTTTTACATAGTTTCTATTTTAACAGAAGATATGGAGCACCACTCTGCAAAAAAACATTTTACTGCACACAGCCTAGTTGACAGCGAAAGTTCGGAAAAGTTTCGTAACACGCTTCGTAAAAAACGCCACGCATTAAGTTTAAAGGCCTGATACTACCTGTAGAATACAGTGTTATTGACAATTGATTTTATTTTCGTTTTCGCTAGACTATTTCATACGACAAAAAAGTGTAAAAAAGAACATTAAACGGTACAAGTTTTACTACATTCTACAGTAATTTCATCACAAAGTATTATTCAAGATTATTTGCTGATTAGTCTGCTGATAAATGTAGTGGTAATGTTAGTTTCACGTCAATGCAAACATCATTTTACCGGTCTGAGAGAGGAAAGGATATTTCGTTTATGGAATCAGCTCTTGTTATTAGTTTTGCTGTTTTAATACCTTATCGTTTCGTATAAACCCCTTGTGCCTATCTATATGTATGCCATTTGCTTCGCAAAATGTGTATTTCTGTGTTTGTGTGGAAGCTTCTTCATTGCTGAACAATTTGCGCTCCAGTTTCGTTTGGCTTGATTTGGCGTCTTCGATATTCCGGTGAAATGCGAATTCTAATGTTTCACCTGCGCTACTGATGGCTGCGACGGAACCGCTGCAGCTGCTGCAGGTGGTTGCTGTTGCTGCTGTGGTTGTTGCGGTGGCTGTGCAACGTTTCCGACGGGTTGCTGCTGTTGTTGTTGTGCAGCTGGCTGTGGTACATGTTGCTGTGCAGCTGGCTGTGGTACATGTTGCTGGGCAGCTGGCTGTGGTACATGTTGCTGTTGTGCAGCAGGTGCCTGCTGGTGTGGTGGTTGCACATTGTTGCTACCCTGCTGTTGATGATATTGAGGATTTTGCGGGATCTGGTTCGACTGAATTTGCTGCTGCTGTGCGTATTGAGCTTGTTGTTGTTGCTGCTGTACATTATGCTGCGCTGGTGCAGGTTGACCTTGATAGTGAGGCGCGCCTTGCTGACCAGTGTATACGGTTGACTGTTGGCCAGTGTAAGAAGGATTAGACTGGACCTGATGTGGCTGCACATTATCATAGATCTGGTTGGGATGAGCATTTATCGGCTGGCCGTGAGTGTTATATGCTGGAGGTGGAGGTCCCTGTTGATGATGTTGTTGTTGCTGGTAATGTTGTTGTTGCTGCTGTTGCTGGTGGTACTGTTGTTGTTGCATCTGCTGTTGCTGCTGGTAGTGTGGAACCTGTTGTTGTGGAATGGCATTAGGATGCACTTGGTATTGACCCTGGAAATAAAAAAAGAAATTATTGTTCTATTCCACGCATAACATCTTACATTCGTAGCCTTACATCAGCTCCAGGATGATATCCTTGGGGCATATTAGGATGTGGCGGAAGCTTGCCCTCCGCAATCAATCGTTGAATCTCTTCCTGGCGACGTCGCTCAAACTCCACGTACTCCTCGTGCGTAAACTGTGGTTCATGGTCGACCGTGTCCCATCCCGGATCCTTCTGAAATTCGTCTCGTTTCGTCTGTTCGAGGAACTCCTCGAAGCTGATCAGCCCGTCCTTGTTCGTATCCGCCTCCTTAAACACGTGTTCCCGCATACGCTCCATTTCCTCCGCCCTTTCCTTCATATCGTCCTCGGGCGCTCCGGCTTGATACATCTTGTTCAGCTCGTTAATGAACAGCACCTTTACCTCATTCTCATCCCACATATTGTTACCGTCCAAATCGTGCAGCATGAAGAACGTTTTCGGATCGAAATCCTGCCCGTCCATGTGATCCTGCTTTTCCCAAACCTCCTCCAGTTGCGCCTTGTTGCCCGGGTGGTGAATTTTTTCATGATTATCATGTTTGGCCTGCTGGCGCTTCAGATCTTCCTCGTACGCTTTCCGGTGCTCCTCATCGAGGTTGCGCAGTTTTTCCTGCTTTTCAAACTCCTTCTGCAGCTCGTATTGTTTGAATTCATCCCGACGCCGGCGATCGTTCTCCATCAGGTCTTGGGAAGTCTTCAGAATTAGCTTCTTCAAATCGTCAATTTCGAACGTGTGTGGATTCGAGTGGTCCACATGCTCGCTAATTTTCAAATGATCTCGATCGATTTCGTTCGTCAGCTCAAACTGCTTCGTCGCCAATTCCTTCAATCGCTGTAGCTCCACTCGCTTCAGCTCGTCCAAACGCGATCGCACATGATGGCCGACGTACTCGAGCTCTTGAGCTATCACACCGGACTATGAAGGACAAACGAATGAATGGGAAATTAAGCAATGCAATCTCACCATATGTCAGCATCAAAAATACATACCCGGATATCGGATTCTGCTGCCTTTTGCAGCTTTTCCGCAAAAACAGGATCGCTTTCGAGCACACTAACGACCTCCTGAAGGTACTTATTGTACTCAATAATGTTCTGTAGAGTAAACCATAAATAAAAGCACGTCATGCATAGCAGAATCCCCCACAGGTTCAAACAAAAAAACGTACCTCCATACGTTCCACGTTACTGTCGTCGTGCTTTTCTTCGTTTTCTGGAGCTTTGGGTTTTTGCGTCACAACCGGAAGCCCCAAAAGCGATGGTACCAGACCGGCAACCAACAGCAGCACCACTATGCTGCCATTTCGGTTCATTGTGTCGGAAGCCCGTTTCACTTCCGGCTTATGTCGTAAACGAAACAACACTGTGATTTTAATGGCACTGTTGCTGAAATCGATAGAAGATTGCAAACTGTTTAAGATAAGAATCTGATAAGAGACTGTGTCGGAGTACAATATCAATACACTTTATATGAAACGAATTAAACTGTACAATCCACAGCACCCTGTCAAGGCCACTGGAGATGAAAACCTTGGAGTGTGCTTGAGGTATTCTCAACGATGGATCGGAGAGTTCTACCACTGTTGGTTTAATGCCAGACAAACTAAATAGAATTATGCTGAGATGGCTATTTGCTGACGAAATATTTCGACAAAATGTACAAAAGAACACGTACGTACAATCTGGGCAGCCCAAACGGAAAGTCAATTGTGATTGTTTTCAGACGTCATGTTTGGAGGCTGTCATCTGGTTTCTTCGTGGCATTGGCCCAAGATGGCTAGACGAAGATAGGCTGAGATTATTTCCTCTTTATTTGGTAACTATACTATGGTCCCTAGAATATACTAGCAGCAGTTCCGGTTTGATGTTCATCATTAGTGTTCCTAATCATCACGAAAGTGATTTTTATCTCTTATTTCAGCGCGTATATCTCACTCTAGTCATCTTGGCACAGTACACTCCAGCTGTCACCAACATTGCAACGTCAGAGCGTGTCACGTCAAAACTGTGAAAAAAACGAAAGAAAGGGAAAAAGTAAAGTGTTGGTTCTATTGCTCCCCAAAAAGATTGCAGTAAAAAAACCATTAATTTCCGATTGTACCTTTGCAAATTGATTGGGAGGTGTATTGTGCTCTGTGGCCCTTGCTTTCCCAACAGTGTTGTTGTTAGATTCGTACCTTCGATCTTGTTTTCCACGCGTATCGATAGTAGGTGCTTGCGCTGGAATTCCCCAATCGGTAGCGCGCTGCTAGTCCCCTCTACGTTCTGCAAGAAGTATACGTGTTTGAATTAATTGGCGATTAGTTGGCTCAAGATTTGCCCCACTGCCACAGCAAACGCTCGAAAATGGCTGGTGGAAGTTCGCCCTCGAAGGAGGACATTGATGCCATTTTCCATCGATTACGATCACAGGCAACGAACAAGGTAAGAACGACGATGGGATGGGGACAATGTCACCACCCTTCACAAACACATGACGTGTTGGGTAGAGTGTGCCCTTCAGCACTGGCAACCGATTTTCTTCATGTTTGCAGAGCTGTTTCGACTGTGGAGCGAAAAATCCTACCTGGTCCTCGGTAACGTACGGTGTGTTCATCTGCATCGATTGTTCCGCGGTGCACCGGAATCTGGGTGTTCACCTCACGTTTGTACGGTCCACCAATCTGGACACGAACTGGACCTGGTTGCAAATCCGCCAGATGCAGGTTGGAGGCAACGCAAATGCGGTAAGACTCGAAAGGCAAACGCTTTCGCGGAAGCTTTCCCAAAGCGGTGGGTAATTCAATTAACGGCATCCTTTCCCATATTTGCAGGCACAATTCTTTCGTCAGCATAATTGCAACACCACCGATGCGCAACAAAAGTACAACTCTCGGGCTGCCCAACTGTACAAGGATAAGTTGCTAAACAAAGCTCAACAGTCGCTACAGCTGTACGGAACAACGGTGAGCAAGATAAGCCAGAGTGTGTGTGCCTGTTGCCACGTGTGTTTTAAATGACAAGTGTATTGCTTTTTGGCATTCTGATTGTATTGAAACAAATAATCTAGATTTTATGTTTTGAAACATCTTCTAAATTTAGATTAATTGTATAAAACCCGTCACTTTCCACGTCACCGCAACTTTTAGCGGCCATACATATCGGACAATGTTCTAATTGAAACGCACCTAATTTAAACTACCGGCAAAGGGAACCTATTGTGGCTCATTGCAAAACAAACTAAACTTGAGTCTCGATTTGTGTCTCTTTCATCGTAAACCAACTGTTAAAATTGGCAATTTTCATTTTCGCTTTTCCCATCCCGCGTATCGATTGTCACCGTTACGCACAGCTGCACATTGACCAAGTACACGACCTGAACACTGCCAGCGATAAGAAGGAGGTAGACTTTTTTGCAGACTGTGACAACTTCGACGGTGACACCACTGTGCCACAGACGGGTAAGGATGAGCGTAACAACAATCCAAGCGCCAGGCCCAAGATCGAGACGGAGCAGGAGAACGTAAGTATAGTATTGCTTTACTATTCGTTTAACAGGAAGCAATAGCAATAAGATAGGTTTTTTTTTTTGTGCATTTCATTTGACTTTATATTTTTGTTGCTGCTTAATTGTGGATTGTATTGTTGTTTGTTAATTAAAAATTTCTTAAAATTGTTCATTTCTATCTCCTCTTTTTCCGGCAGATTCCAAAATTGGCTTCCCTTAGCGCAACGCTTGATCCTTCCGCTGGACCACGGGTAGATTTCCTCACGTCAGAGGTTCCGGTTGAACCGGTCAAGTCAACGATCGGTGTGCGAAAGATTCAACCGAAGAAAGGTGGGCTGGGTGCAAAAAAGGGTGGTCTTGGTGCAACACGCGTCAAAACCAACTTTGCCGAAATAGAGGAACGAGCCAACATGGCTGACAAGCTGAAGCTTGCACCCGCCCCGGAGAAGGCTATCTCCGAGGAAGAAAAGGCAGAAACACTGGCCAGTGTTCGGCTCGCCTACCAGGACCTTTCGATCAAGCAGCACAAGGAGGAGGAAAAGCTGAAAGCGATCGATCCCAACAAGGCGAAACAAATCGAGCGACTTGGGATGGGATTTGGCCGAGCGGCTGGCGTTTCACACTCTGCGCTGACCGATATGAAAACACTAACACAAGAGGAAACCACACGAAGTGGTGCACCGGTTACGAAATCGTACGATCGGGACGATTCTTCTAGCGGCGTTGGAGGTGGAAGCAACAGTGGCAACGGAGGCAACGACTTTTTCGACGACTATTCCATAATCTACGGGTTTTCGGGTAGCGGCAAGGGTGCCGATATGAGTGAAGCAAACCAGATGGGCTTTGATACGCTCGAGCCGATCGACAGCAAGCGTCCGACGGTGAAAACGATGTTCTCACCGGCAGGAGGAGGCAGCTTAAAGGGGGGAGCTACCAGTATTAGTGGTAAGGGCTATACATCTTTAACTTATTTGCCATTAAACTAATAATAATTAATGTACTTCAGATCAACCAACATACAGTCGCGCTGGTGGAAGCAGCAACAGCAGCAGTAACAGCAGCAGCAACCGAAGGAATGGAAGCAATCAGTCGCAACCTGTCGACAATACCGATGTGGCGCAGAAAAAGTTTGGTTCTGCTAAGGGCATCTCGTCCGATCAGTTCTTCGGAGACGAACAGTCAGGTTATGATCGATCCGCAAACTTATCGAAGTTCCAGGGTTCCACCAGCATCTCTTCCGCCGACTATTTCGGTCACGGTTCGTCATCGATGGGTTCGGGTGGTAGCGGTGGTAGATCCGGTACGTACCCTAAGCATTCTCGGCTGTATAGATAGAGCAAGTTACTCATTTAGTAAGGTTAAATTCATTTTTAGGTGGTTCACGCGGTCCAGCACTACAATACAACGGTCCAGATTTGGAGGACGTGAGGGAAAGTGTACGGCAAGGCGTCACAAAGGTTGCCGGTCGTCTCAGTTCGCTGGCGAGCGATGTGATGAACTCCATTCAGGATAAATATGGCTACTGAAGCGTGTATCAAACGGTACCGCGATTGCGTCTTAAAGCACGCGCGCACGGATCACAATCAACACTATTTTACAAAGCTAACAAACGCCGCAAAGGACCAGCCGCTGGTTATATTTTGATTAGACGGTAAAGTGAAAGGGCCAATTGTGCGCTTCTGTTTCTGTTTGTTTAAAGTAAGTTTAGTTAATGTGTATGTACTATAAAATGTCGCTTATTGAAATACAAAACTGCAACTCTGTCCATCGTTCCGCCAGCATTCATGAGGGCAGGGCAAGAAGCGAAAAAAGGCTTCTGCATTAAAATCGGTTGTTTTTCGTTCTAGTTTTAGGTGCAATTAGCAGCATCATAGTGTAGGAAAGAATATTCGGAAGCTAGAGGTTTTGTAATACAAGTATGTTTTACTTTTCGTTTTGATGCTTCAAATTACCCACGTACATGAAGTTTGTGCCTTGTTTTTCTTGCTTGTTTACAATATTTTATCATACAAAAACATTAACGAAGATGGCTAAATGATCTTCACACGACGGCGCCTTATAGAAAATGCGCACTCATTTTAGGCACTAGGCGATAAGAATTAGCAACATATAGGCACACAAGGGCTCCACGTATTTGCGCCTGCCAGCGAAAAAAGACGCAACTTAGCAGCAAAAAAAAAACATTATTCATCCTGTACTGCTTCAAATTTCGGAATTATACTGCAGAGAAAGACAGTTCGTTCGATATAGCTCCACGGATATAGAGAAAATGTAGTGATGAGAAGCCTTCCTCTTTATAATACCCTCCCTCCATAACATTGTACCACTTTAATTCCACCATATTCTTCCCACCCAACTCAGTAACTGCATTTGAGCCACTGTAAAGGGAACAAAACACGCGTACGGTATCCTCATTTCCAGTGATCCGTTTGTGATCAGTTGCGAAGCGTGCATCCGATACGTATCCATTTGCCATTTGGACGTTGGCTCAGTTGTTACACGAACGTTAGGAATGTTAGGCAAGGCAAGTGTTAACGTTGTTTGTACATTTGTAAAATTTTAGCATCAAACGGTAGGCTGCGGCAGGCGGTTGGGTTCGTGCATTATGTGTAACTTAAAGGAGCACTCGACAGAACGATGCGGTCCACAAGGCGATATAAAAACGATACGTTCGTATGTTGATTACAATAAACGCTCTACTCTGTGCATACTTGTAAACAGGTTATGGAATAGAACAGCAAACTCGTATATTTCACTATCTTAACTGGTAATCGGAAGTCCAGAGTGAATTTATGAATCAATTCTGACTCCAAAGCGGCAAGAACTTATTCAACCCCCAAAAAATTAGCGACATCTGATTCAACTCGCTAGTCGACTCTGTCATATTTCAGATTTTGTTTTAGTTCAATCCGGTTTTTCGGCTTCGGAGCCGGAGTGGATTCAAGAATTCACTAAATACTAATCGTACCCAGGCGACATAACGTCTTGGATCTGATCATCAAGGACTTCCACACACGGTATTGCCAGCAGAGACATAGAACGGTGGTGGGCCATTTCCGAATGCGATATTACCTCCTGAAGCTGTTGGTGGAATTCGTGGTCGTGGGGCGGCATCCTGAGAAGCACTGAACTGCACTGTTCTCTTGACTTACGATGCGCTTACGACTGCTCCGTGTGTTTTAGCGACCCGACGATTGATCACTTAAAGAGGTTCCCCTTAGGGCCATAACCAGCGACCGAGGCACTGATGGTGTTGATGCGACGGGAGAGCTTAACTTCGGCCGGAAGAATTCGGATGAGAACGCGATGAACGCCCAAAGCGCAGATTTCACGGACACGACATAACTGGATGGAGTTAAGGTAACCGTTAAACCGGACATAAATATAGAAAATTATCGGAATACGTATGAAAGCAGGATATAGGAATGCAAAATCCTATAGTCCTGAAGATGTTCGTTCGGACTCCTATAACACCCTATTACATTTCTTCAGGACTCCAGTAAAAGGGTTCTATTACAGTCCTACAGATATTCTTTGGGCTTACAATCAGGATAGTCCGATATGAGCCTGATAACAATGCGCTAACAGTGTCCTAGTACCCTCTTATCGCTTTCTTATCGGACTTATATCGGGCTCTTATCGAGCTACTGTCGGGCTCTTATCAGGCTCCTGTCGCGTTTATATCAGGCTCGGGTCTTATCAGGCTCCTGTCGAGTTTGTATCAGGTTCGGGTCTTATCAATCTACTTTTGGGTCCTTATTGGACTTTTAGCGAATTGTTATCGGGCTCGTATCGAGTTTCTAGTGTACGGTTATCGGAATTTTTCAATCTAATAGGTCAGCCCGATTTTATGCCTCTTTAGGACTGCAACCGTTATATGGTACTGTAGGAGTCTGGTAGAACTTCTATAGGACTGTCATTTGGTATTTATATATGCTTTTCTCGTAGAGTACCATCGTTTGTAAATTAGTTTTCAGCATCCACTTTGAAGCCATTGTTTCCTTTAAATGTTGTGTCTAATTCGTAGGCTTACAACCGACATCCTTTGAGTTGATCCGGAGTTGCTGTCAATTAACATTTTTATAGTCAGCGAAACGGTAAAAGATAATCGGAAATTCCATTTCTTCTAAAAATAGTGTCGAACATTGGTTCGAAAATTTATAACTTATGCGAACATATACCTGAATTCATTATCAAATCATTTTGGAAATAGATATTTGGTAAAAGTTGTCAAAACGAGTTTATCATTTGAATATCCATACCCCCAATCGTTAATGCTTGGTAATTGACCAGTTCAATGGTGCAAACAAATTGTACTCATAATTTTGCGAACTAATTCGCCCGGCCAGTACCAGCACTGGTACCACAAAGCTCAATTAATTCGTGCCTTATGGCCACGGTGCGTACCTACGTTCGATAATGCTAAGGCCAACCTTAATGCGTTCCCTCTCGTCACGTATGTTCCATTATGTCCATTCGAGGATTTTCCATTCCGTCATAGAATCTCGTTTTGGTTCACAATCGAAACGATGAAATGCGAAAACCGGTACAGATAGATTTGGAAGATTCTAGATGGAATCGGGATTGATATTAGAGTGTGATAAAGATAACAGATAAGTCGCTTCGCTGCGGCAGGTTTAAATTTGTCTAACATGCCCGATCGTTCCGTTTGTATCGGTTAGTCGAGGATGGAGTGCGTTTGGAGCCGGAAGACTTGGGCAGTGGCTTTCCTGTGGACTGCTACGTTAGTTTTGGCGGACATTAGACCATTGTTTCTACAACGGCAACCTTTCCCTCCATATCTTAAGCGTCTAAAGTGAGTCTGTCAAGAGTGGTGCAAGTTATTAAACTAGTTTTGCCGGGTATCTTCCTATCGTTCAGAAGTTGCTAACTTTTCCGCTAGTAATCATCATGTGCGAAATGACAAATGAAAGCAATTATAGTCTGCAGTTTAGCTTCATGTTCTGGTTTGGAAAGTGCCACGTTTTATATTCTGTACGTTCTGCAAGTAGCGCATGCTAGTCTAAAGCATCAAAGGTATTGGACCGTAACTTATAGTGCGGACTGACTGATTTGCAGCTTCATATTAAACTTTCATTCATAGGCTATTAAGTCAGCAAGAAGAATTCAATAGTCAATAAATTGTACAAAACTTTAACTGTTCTGAAGTGATCACACCGGTAAACTCTAAGAAATCAACTCGTGCATTTGCAAGTGTAATTATCCGTCAATGCAGTTATTACAACAAGGACGACGATAAAAAATGAATGTCGTTTTACATCCAATATCGAAACAATAGATTATGCCCTTCGTAAAACCTGAATTACAAACGCGGACACGATACTTCAGGAGTGATCAAATTAAACGACGCAAGAAGACCTTTTTTGAAAAATGCATTCAACCACGTGTGTGTGCGCTTCCGTTAAATAACCCATTCGTCGTGACGTTGCGCTCATCGAGAGAGTGAGAGAGTGAGAGAGAAAATATCGCGCGCGAACTTTGTATTGATTGGTTGCTAAGAAACGTGAATCAAAGATACCGTGCCATCGCCACGTGTTTGTTTCTGCATGAATGGCAGCCGATTATTTCGCCAGCATGGCGGCTGGTCAGTTCATTGGAGCTGCTTAATGAATAAACTAAAACCGAATGGTTTTATTTTATGGATCAAAATGCACGATTGCTGGTTGATTTATCATTGCCCATCGGAAAATCATACAACAGACTACAAATACCGCCATTATCCGCCGCACAAGTTACACACTGGAAGGTTCTAGTGGTATTTGCCTACCAGTACGCATAACGCGTTAGTACTTCTATGCCTGTGCTGTTTTTTTTTTGCGCTGATTAAGCATTTACCAAGTATCACCTCGTTTTGGGATTTCCACCGGTTAGCAGCATTGTTATGTGTTAGCAAGTCTTCATGCATCTGGAGGATCTCTAGTGATGCAGTTGCACTTTGGATTGCTCAGAATGAGGACGCTCTATACGATCTACTTCCTGTTGGCCGCATCGTTCTTCGCGGGCATTGTGATAGCGGGTGTTTCACAGATCACCAAAGATCGCCGAGAAACATCAGTGGTTCCCGAGGTGGCTGTTCGAAGCAAAAGACACCTGCTGCCTATTCTTGGGTAGGGGTTTTATTATACTTGAGGTGTTGTGTGACCAAAGAGCAGCAGTGGTCTAAGTGAAGTAATGCGTGCGTGTTTGTTTTGTTTGTAGTCAGTGAGATATACAGGGTTTTACACTTTACTTCAGACTGGCAGCACACATTTTTTGACACGCCGCACTCGATTTCTTGTCGCGAGCGCACATTTTTGATTGCAAGCACCGGATTTTTGATCGGGAGCATTTAATTTCAACAGCCAGACGCTTGAAAGCTTTTCGGCCGCATGTTTATAACCCCCCTTGTGAAAGATTGGTTTGAGTTTGTAGCATTTGTTTATATGCAATATTGTTTGTTTTTTTAGTTACTTGATAAGTTTTGGTGCAAAATATGTTTAAAAAATTGTGAAAAGGTTTAAAAAACATGTATTGGATAACGTATTTGAAGAATTATGCCCGAATCGCTCTAATTCTATGTATGCAACAGATTTATTTAAATGTGCAGCAGTGGATCCTTGGAAATAAACCTATGTCCATAGGATTGGTTCAAAATTGTGCTAACCGACAGAATGGCGGCAGATTTTTAATCTTCTCTTGAGCTATTCACGGACATCGGTGTAATCATTTTGCGTAAACCTCATATATTCCCACGAAATACTGCTGCTGCTAACAATAGTGTTGTGTGTCATTAGACAGGTACGTAATTGTTCGTCCGAAATTCTCTAGCTCACCCACGATCTTGTTTACAGGTATCACACAGGTATCACAACGTGTTACACATTAGGAACACATTTAGAGCTACGCAAACAAATTAATTGGAAGCACACAGTGAACCTAAAGAAAATTAATACGATTTCAAGCTATGCATTTCTTAATATTTAATGGTGTTATACGTTCAATAAATTTTATTAAATCCTCGATTGATGTTTAGCATTTCTGCAATATCTTTGCCGGATGCACCATTTTCGTACGCTGTAACAACACGGTTTCGATCTTCGTCAGATGTAGTTTTGTTACGGCGTCGAAGTACAGCCTCCGATGTATCCAAGTTTGCTGTAGGATTATCATGAACAGAATTATCTCCTTGTTGTATTGCAAGGATAAAATACACAGTACCTCTTTGAAATGCGTAGCTCTAAATGTGTTCCTAATGTGTAACACGTTGTGATACCTGTAAACAAGATCGTGGGTGAGCTAGAGAATTTCGGACGAACAATTACGTACCTGTCTAATGACACACAACACTATTGTTAGCAGCAGCAGTATTTCGTGGGAATATATGAGGTTTACGCAAAATGATTACACCGATGTCCGTGAATAGCTCAAGAGAAGATTAGAAATCTGCCGCCATTCTGTCGGTTAGCACAATTTTGAACCAATCCTATGGACATAGGTTTATTTCCAAGGATCCACTGCTGCACATTTAAATAAATCTGTTGCATACATAGAATTAGAGCAATTCGGGCATAATTCTTCAAATACGTTATCCAATACATGTTTTTTAAACCTTTTCACAATTTTTTAAACATATTTTGCACCAAAACTTATCAAGTAACTAAAAAATCAAACAATATTGCATATAAACAAATGCTACAAACTCAAACCAATCTTTCACAAGGGGGGTTATAAACATGCGGCCGAAAAGCTTTCAAGCGTCTGGCTGTTGAAATTAAATGCTCCCGATCAAAAATCCGGTGCTTGCAATCAAAAATGTGCGCTCGCGACAAGAAATCGAGTGCGGCGTGTCAAAAAATGTGTGCTGCCAGTCTGAAGTAAAGTGTAAAACCCTGTAAGATTGAAACTGGTTTACATTTGTGATTTCGTTGAATGTTCGATTTTTTTCGAAGAATTCGGTTCATCGTTCAATTAACAAACTGTTCAAATTAAAACTGTTTTAAATTAAAATATTCTACGTAGTCAAAGCAAAATCACGAAATATTCAAATATTACGCTAAACGTTAAAAAAACTCAATTTCTTTTAAAAATTATGTCAAAACTTTAAATTACACAAGGGACTGTAACAATAAATTGTTGTTCGAAGAAGCAAAAACCAACACAATAACCTCCTTGAAGGGTATTCTGTTGCAGTGTGGCACTGTTTCCAATGCTAACGCCAATGTCAATGGTCAAGGTTTTGAGTAACGATGAAGTAATGCTAGCAAAGCCATGTACTGTGGCAACAGTTCAGTGGAAATGTAAGATGACATTACAAATGACAAATCGACTCGTTCTCAATCTTGATTGCAGCGATCTCTACGGAGTTTCCGGTGCTAATGCTGCCTCAAACGCTCTAAGTCAAAACATTGGGTAAGTTCTGGGAATGGAAAAACAAACGCAGCCTTTAGATTCCAATCTAATCGATATTGTGGCTGTCCAGGGGGTTTGGCTTTTCCAGCTCGAATGCGAATGCTAACGCCTTCAACCAGCAGTACGGTTGGAATGGTTTCGGATCGTCGTCCGCCAATGCGCAGGCCCAATCGTTCCAGAGCAGTGGACCGCTCGGTTCGTTCGGTGCGTCCGCTACCCACGCGTCCAGCATGGATATCAGTGCCGGGCCGGGTGGGCCAGCCGGTTCATCGGGTTTCTCCGGCAGTCAGACGTACAACTTTCCGGGAATGGATCCGATTTCGATAGCGTATTCCACCGGATTTTCCCACACCGACGGACAGCTGTCTTCCGCGAATGGGTTTAGCATTTCACAGGGCTGATAGGAATGCTCCGATGCACCATCCCGACAAACAATCCTGTCCTACGTACTTTAGTGATTAATTAGCTGTTAAGTTGGTGTTTAATCGAGCAGCAATTTGTTTGTATTTCCCACTGCTACAAACTGTTCCTCATCATCGAATGAAGCTTCCTACTACCAACAGCTTCCGAGCTAACAAAGCATAATGGATTGCGCATAGATGTTGCAAGTGAACATGGACTATGTATGATTAGCGCAAATAAAAAAAGGCATTGCCTTATCGCTCTAATACTGCTGTTGATTTTTAGCCTGTTGTTTATTTGTTGCATAGCTGTGTAACTAATACAATCAACCGCGGAAATGGTGCTTAAAGTTTTTGCCTTTAGCTTTGGAAGGCATTCCGAATTCTACCACGGAATAGCACTTCTTTCAATTTGTTTTCAGTTCTCGTAAGTTTTCCCAATATTGTTGTGGTTGGAAAAATTCTTCATCTTCACCATTCGGAGGTCTAAACCCCCCCCCCCCCACTCTACTTTAAGCAGTTCTGCCCATGCTAGCGTCCATTCGTCACTAATGCATTTACACGCGAATCTGTAGTGTTTGTGCTGCATCTAGCGCGGGTTCGGCTGCCCATATGGTTGTTCGAACGGTTAACCCCACTGCTGCTTTCTCCCACGGTCCCACCAGCCAGTGTGTTCCCACCCAGACAGATGCGAATCGAATATGCGACGCAATCCCTCCAGCCAAGATCAGCCAAGGGTCAGACACGCTACGCTACTTGATCATGCATTCCACGCAACGAGGTTGAGCTGGAGGTTGTTTAGTCACCGTAACTACACCGCTTTACAGTTAGCGATCGGTAATTAGTGCTGTTGGACGTTTAGCGTTTTCGCTCGCAAAGCTACCAACAGATTAAAGATGTCGACAGTGAAGCGCTCGAACAGATGCTGGTGGACGGTGAGTTGTGTGGTGTTGCTGCTCGTCGGATACGTTCTGTCCAAACCGATTGAAGAGGGTGGAAACGAAAAGGATCAACCGCTCGGTGGAGTCCCCGATGGTGGTAGCGTACACGAGGAAGTCGTTGTCGCAGCATCCCTGTACGTTCGTAAGAAGCCAGCCACCTCGTTACGTCGTCAGGAGCGTGAAATACGGTCAGTTGAGCGATTGTACGATCATCAAAACTTCCGTTTTTTTTTTAATTTTATGTAATTCATTACGTAGCAATAAGTAATTTTGCATCCATTCTCTTCTTTTCGGGACCCTTTTGCGCGGTTGACAGCCACGATCACGTAACGCATCCGAGTGCGGCACACACGAACGGGCTGGACACGCCTGGGAAAGGTAAACCGCATTTGGGCAAACACCAGGACAAAGTGCTGCCGAACTGGAAGAACAACGTCGCCGCACCGAAAGTGGAACACCAGCAAAAACAGTAAACAAAAGCGCAAGGGAATGGTTCACCCAACAATCCAGTTTGAGAATCAATCATTCCGATCAAGTTCGACCGAAAAAGCGATCATTCATAGATTGTTGCAAAAACGGGTTCCACATAAAACTCGACCGAACGGTTGTAGGCGAACATTTGTGTCTGGTTCCCAGGATTTAATCTTGCGCGTTGTTTCATGTGACGTACGTACGGATCAGAGGGTATCGGATTAGTGACCATCGGCTTACCTTTCATGTCGTACCGCCAGAGAGAATTTAAATAATGAAACTGAAAAAAATGCTGCAGTTGCTCAATGTTCGACGTGAGGAAAATGTGTACTGTTTGTTGATTACACACGGCTGTACAGAAGTAGAGACTATAAGTAGTATAAGATTTTCTTTTGCCATAGGTGCTAAAAATATATAAATTGAAAACTAGTTATTATGAATCTTTTGCTTCTTGAAGACTTCAACCATAAAATGTGAAGTGTTTTGTCTAATGGTTGCTTGAGAATCTTGGAAGGAAAGGAAACAAAAATCGTCCTACCAAGATTCTCAGTGTTTTTATTATTCGGAAACTTCCACAAACTGTTCCTTTTTTAATTTTATTTTTCCATTTTAATTGATTCTCCTCATCTCATCTTTGCACCATAAAGGCATTACGATTTTATGCGCCTCGTTTCTCAACCGAATGTAAATGATCAATTAAAAAACGAATTGAAATTCCATTCTAAACAGTAAATTCTTTACACTCTCCAACAGTTGTAATTTTCTCAAATTTAATGTTGTTTGCTTCAAACTTTAGCAGAGAAAACAATAAACCCGTGTTTAAATTAAATAATTCAGGCGAAAGCCGTTTCGCTTCCTTTGCATCACTTATCTCGGGACCGAACTTCAAAACCAGTTCTGCCACCGTTGGTGGTTTAGCTTTGGTGCGTGTTTAAATTGTTCGCTACTTCAGTATTGGCTGATCAGTGTGTGGGATTTCCCCCCCGAACGGTGGTACGATCTTTGTTGTACGGGAACTGCAGTTTTGTATTGAAATGCTGTTCGTTCGCAACGCTGCTCGATTCCGCATGTTTCAGACTGCTCGACCCGATAACGATCAGATGCTGTGATGGAAATAGCAACAACACATTCCGACTAGCGATTGGAACCTCCCTCCTTGTATGTTGAATGTTCTTCATGTTTTCTAGTGTTTACTAATAACAAGTAGGCGATAATCTGGCCCATGTGCGTATGTGTCACCGAAGGCGTTGTTCGAGTATTGCTGAATGGCAGTGTTGGAAGCTCCCATCACGGTAGGTCGGTCGATTTTTGAGGTTTAGCACGTTCTGTTCCTAGTTTATTGATTGAAGAAGGGCTTGTTCGGAACCTCCTTTGAAGATCAGGTCTCTGAACTATCGGCAGCTCTTCAAAAAATATCTCACTCGGCTCAACAAATCCCACCACCTAAGCGAGGGGAAAACCCGATTTAAAAGCCGCCACACCACTGCTTGATCTTTCCTTCCTCCACAATAGCCGTATTTCACGCGATCACCTTCCCGCATTATCAGTTGATCCCCTCCTTACGATCTCCGGCGCAAAGTAAACAAACAAACAATCACCCGGACAACGGTGACGAGCGGTGTGGTCGACATTCGATGCCGTCCCTACCGAAGATCGCGACAATAGCGAACGAGATCCGAAGGACGGGACGCAGCATCTTCGTGGGTCCAGATCGAGCGGATGAATCCAGACGCAGATCAGAGTCTTTCGAACGTTGCGTGCGACCGGTAGTGTTTGTGTTTGGCAGTGCGTTTTATTTTATTACACAGACGATACGGTGAAGATGAACAGATTTGTCGGAGTGCTCGTACTTTCGGCGCTGGTAATCGGTGCCTTGGGTCAGAACGATGGTCGTGGTAAGTGATTAGAGAGGACACGCTTCTCACTGTTTCGCGATAAAGACATGCAAGGCTCTGCACATGTTTGATTAAACAATAAATGTTCAAGGTAGATGATCATTTGGAATCGTGTTCGATTCGTCCATTGTTCCTGTTCTTTGGTGCTAAACATCAGACTAATTAGATGGCGTGTTTGAGGGATGTTTCACGATGAAGTTCACGTATGGAAGTTATGATACGGTTCGTTGAGCATGTGCATGTCCATGTCCGTGATTATCATAATCTGATTGCAAATTTTAAACGCTCGAACAGATCTCTTTCAACTTCCAATAAATACCTTTTGTATTAAATTAACAAAATCAATAAGAAATTAATCCAATGGGGAAGGTATTTCCGTTTACATAAAGATAGATCAATTAATTTCGTTTGAGTAAGGATAGAAATCGAATTTTACCTGGCGGATGAGTTTTTGAACATGAAGAAATATCCAACTGCTTGGTGTTAGCCTGTTGGTCGTTGTTATTTTATCATTAGGAACGGCTAATACTCCATTGAAATTCCACTAGTTCCTTCGGAATCTAGCTATAAAATTTAATCATTCATCCTTCGCAACGAGTTAGGTTTCAATCGATCGGCTTCGGTCAGTACATCTTCATGACTGTACCTCCTGAACAGTACAGGAAGCAGATATCTACGCTTCTGTTTTTCTTACCATCTCCTCGAGACAGCCTTCAAACTTTGAATATAGCAAACAAACCGTCTAAGGTCACTTCATTAGTCGTGACCTTTCGGCTCGTCCGATCTGCCACACCAAGAGCCACGGCTCTTGTTAGGATTATTTTGGACACGTTCGGAACGCCGCGGCTCGAATGACCTAACAAACCGGAAATACTGGTTTGTGCCGGGACGAGCGATGGCAAAAACAAAGCAGATCCGGATTCACAAATTGGGTAGCATCGGTTATATTTCACACACCGGGCCACAAGAATAAATAAGCAAAACGGATCCAACATCAGTGCCCAATACACAACGCGTCCACTTTGGGGTTTCGAACAGGTTTTTTTTTGTCGTTTTGCTGTATTATGTCGTACCCAAGGAATTGGCAGTAAGTTTGGGGTAATATTGCGATCCACAAACTTTAATGTTCAAGAAAACCGAATATTCATTTCAACTCTTCCAAGTTTATTGCCACACTCGAACCACACTTGAAAGCCCCAACAACAAAAAAAGTGTGTGTGCTGTAGTCTTGTTTTACATAAACGCAAACAAAGAGGAGTCGAAACAAATAAACTGTCCTGTTCTGGAGTTTGCAAGTCGGAAGATAAACCGAAACAAAACAACTTCCCTACATGTCTGAATGATGTCGTAAGCACTGGCCAACCGAACGGGACAACATCTGTAAACATGAGCCTGTATTATCATTACCATATCAGTGAAACAACCTTCACTGTCCATCAATTCCAATTCGTCCGTCCCAATTTATTTTAATATCCTGCTCCTTCTTCGTCAAGATTCAAGTCAATAACTAATTAATCCAACTACCCCACCATCCAGATGCTGCCGTACGCGATCGGGCCGGTAATGGGTACGAGGTCCTGGTGGAGTCGTCCCTGCATGTGCGAAAGGCGAACCCGGCCGTACGGCGCAACGTGCGCAGCGTGCTAGATCTGTTGGTGCCACCGGAAGCGGTACTCGTGCGCCAAAAGCGCCAGTTCGGGTGAGTTACAGCTGTAGCTGTACTTCCTTTCGTTATCTCCAAAACAAAATCGATTTTTCGGTTGACCTTGAACGTACATTGTGCATTCCGATCTCGTGCGCCATCTTAACGATCGTTTAGATGCGACGGATCGTGCTAGTTGCAGTACAGTGCTTGCCGAAATGTGTCATTCATCTGCCGCTAAAGTTTACAATTTTTTCCCCATGAGATCTAATAATAGCTTCATAAATTATGTTGGAATAACTTACAAAAACCCGAAAGATATTTGTTTCCATAAGTATCACTTATGGCTATCTCGTCCGACACAAGAATTCCCTCTGCATGGCACTGTAATTCTCATCTCCTTTCTGTCGAAGGATAAAACCAAAAAATTCGATCCACGTACACGGTGGTGTGTTAAATCCGCTGGATACACTTAAGTGCTGAGCAGCAAGATACACAACCAGATTAACGATCCCCATCGTTCGAACACTGAAACGCTAATGTATCCAACACCTCATGCGTTTGTTGGCTTTCTTTCCCCTTACAGATTTGGTGCCTCCAGCGCGAACGCCAACGCTAACGCCTTCAACCAACAGTTTGGACCGAACGGATTTGGAGCGAGTGCCGCTAATGCCGGTGCCCAATCGTTCTACAACCAGGGACCGGGCGGTGGTTTCGGTGCATCGGCTGCCAACTCGGCCTCGCAAGGTTTCTCCGCCGGTCCGGGTGGGTTCTCGGTGAGCATTAGGACGGATGCGCTGGGCGATGCAGCGTAATCTTACTTTAATGTGTTCCGTTGCTGTTTCAGGGCTCTGCCGGACAGTCCGGCAGCCAGAGCTACAAACTGCCAGGCAATAAGGATGTGAACCTGTCGTACAGCGGTGGATTCTCCGTAGCCAACGGACAGCCAAGCGTATCGCAGGGCAGTTCCATCAGCTTCTCTAAGAAGTAGGCGTCTTGGGCGGCACAGACATGAGACTAGTGGACAATGACTTTTAGAGCAGTAAGTGAGCTTGTGGGGAAATTTAATATCCCGAATGGAAATAAAGCGTATGAATACCATCTTGTAGTGCAGCCCATATCTGTAAGACAGGGTTACACAACAGAAGTTGTAGCTGTATGCATGCCTTTCGATGGCCATTTAGGTGTTGCGCTTGAATACCTTTTTATCATTTAGATGCATTTTTCGCTCATTACGATCCGCCGAGGCGCCATTCATGGTAATGCTACCCGGAACGGTTGCTTTCAAGAGGTGAAGACTACACGTTCCCTATCTGCCTTGTCCTCAAGCCTAAAAAAAAGGCACACAAATGTGTGTTGGCATGGCGCACGGAATTGATATTCCGCTGTCGTCGCACAAGCCGGACTTACGCGAAAGCCTAATGCCGATTGACGTTTTCTCGACAATCGGGACCAGCTGGCCAGATAGGACTCGTATTTGCATAATCGAACGGCTCCCGTTTTATTCGTTCTTATTTATTCTTGTTGCTCCGCTTGCCGTCGAAATTCTGGCTGGTCATTGAGAATTTTATGTAGCTACCGTTTACGCTTGTCTGATTCGGTGGTGGCCGGCGTGTTCCTCGAATCGGTGTCGCGCGTACTAGAATAACTTATCGGAAGAGAACGGGACGAAGTGACGCTGGGATCCAAGGGACCAAGGGACCGAAGGACCATGCGTCAAGGTAAGGTCTCCCTTACGTGATTCATGACGGCGTGATTCATCGTCACGATCGCGTGGGGGTTTTGGGCTAGGTGTTGCCTTACGGCTGACCGGTTCACGCCGTCTCCCTGCTGCACAGCATAATTTATTCGTTGACATTCATCAATCAGCAGACCATTTTTATTGGCTTTACCCACCGCGTGACGGCGTATTGATATATGCATTATCTGAGCAACTCCAGGATGGAAACATTTGAATTGGCGCTGTGGGAAACCCTGCGTTAACGAAGTAGCAATATTCTTTTGGCTTTAAAATTCATATGAATTTGTAGCAATTGCCACGCCCAATCATTACCGATATGTTTTATGATGTTTTTGTTTTTGCGACAAAGAAAAAGATGACCCGAAATATAAACTAACCCCGAAAAAAAAGGAAACCAATGATGACATGTGCAAATCTGCATCGGGGTTGGACGCGATCGGTTGCCGCGATCCATATAAATTGACCACTAGGGACATATGCCGAATTTGGGCTTGTTCACACGTTCTAGATTGGGATGCCTAGAGTTGCCATGATTTAGTTTCGAAGCTTTGTGTTCTATTTTTATTATATTTTCCCATGACCCCATGCATTGAATTTTTTATGATGGGAATTTATAGTTGTAGCATTTAATAAATAGCAAAAAAGGACTTACATCCAGCGACATAATTATTAATTTGATGGACTATTATTAATAACAGTGTATTTTAGTTTAATAATGGCATGTAATTAGGACCTTTTAGTATCTTGTCTCAATTGGAGTCTCATAAGCTAATACCCTCCATAGAAGACCTAGATTGCATACCTTTAGGCGTGTGCATCGAAGACAAGATTGATGACCACAAATAATTGACAGTATTTGCTAGTACAAATATATGCACTTATAACTATAGAAATAACCATAGTCAATTACTAAATGACTCGTTCTGTATCAATCACTTGTCTAAATCCGGTTCTTGCAATACTTGATCATTTATAATTGTTGTCGCTTCTAGACTGGCTTTGTGCAAGTCTTTCTTTATATCTTACGACTGAAGGGACTTTGAACTGTAATGTTTAACGCCCTTTCAATCATAAAGTGTAAGTTGATCAAGAGATTCTATCATTGCTTTAGATCCTCTAACTGTACATGATCTCGAATCTCACGTCCAGACACTTTGTTTCCTGCGCGGAATGCAAATAGCAAACGACCGGAGCTAAAGTTACAGATTTATGATCATAGGTAACAACTGTTTCCCATGATTTAGCTCCCAGGCCCATCATTCAAACCCGCGCGTTGAACCGCACTCAAGAATACGGTCACATTTGCGGTACGCATGCCAGACCGAACATCTCTTTCCACGCCATTGATCGTTTTCGCGAACTGTCAACGGCCAAAACTCACTAACTCACAGGACACGCCTGTTCTGTATTCTGCACCTTCTTCCGTACTGTGCGGCAACGTTTGATCGTTTTGCACCGCAGCTCCTCAGCAGCAGCTCAGCAGCCACATAAACGTTCCACGTTGAGCATTCGGTATAAGCAATAATAGCTGCAAAATGTAATAAAATCGCGTAAATTGTTGTTAAAATTTTACGATCCCATGGATTGAAATTTATACAACCGGATCAAGCACCCAGCTGATCATTCGTGTATCCTCTTTTTACTCTTATTTTCCCACCGGTGCTGTACTGTGTGGTGTGTAGTCACTCTCAACTCCAAACCACTGCTAACGCACAAGCTCCGAGAGCGTTAAGCGTATAATTTACGCTTTTTATTTATGTTTTATTACCATCACTCCATGAATCTTATTTCAATGAAGCAATTAAGTTAATGCTGACAGCTTCAGTGTGCACCCAGAAGGCGCACGTGACACTTCTAGGCGTAATACCGCGACCATCTCTCCACACCGTGGCGTACTCCGAAGCGTGCCCCATGCTGCAGTGAGTCAAATTTAGCCAAAATTATCATACAATGCCCCCGTTCGGTTGGTGGAATGCGTATCCGGAATCGGCAGGCTAAGCATTGATCGAACAATCGATCCCGAGATCCGTGCGGGACAGATGGTCCGATCGACAGATGTCACGAAGTGATTGACATCCTTTTCGCATGTCCAATTTGCCTGACGGGTCGGTCTGGTGTCTGGTGCGGTCGAATTCAACGAAATATCTTCATCATATCGATATTGGTGGACGACGAGACATTCATGCACAATGAAGTCTTTGAAGTCGTCTATCGGACCAGCCAAGGGACAACGAATGGGATGAGAGGAGTGTACTTTGAAGAGGTGTCTCGAGTTGATGCAATGAACTGCAACAGTAGTGAGCTAAAAGTGACTTCTGTTTGGTATTTATTGCAATAACCAAACCATTCGAAGATCATCTGCACCATATAATCATTCTTCTCGGTTCATCTTCTTCAGTGCTCCCACCGTCTCATTACGACACTGCAACAAACTTTAGGGGCAGCTCCGTGCTTTTAAATTTATTCTAAAATCTAATAAAATCAATAGCCGTACATACGAAATGAAGACGCACTAGACGGACGGCATCTTCGGATGTCGGCGGTAGTACGGGCACGAGGGAAGATCGGGAACGTGCAAAGCAATAATACCCATACCCATGGGCTGCATACCAACGAGGACAGTTAAAGAACCTGGCCATACCTGGCCGCGTATAAAAGGCGTTGATCCCGGGCGTGATGGTTATCAGTCGGTGTTGGGAGATCAGTTCGGTGGCCACGAGATTTTTGCCACACCAGTGTCACTGTTGCCCGAGAACCGTTGGCGAAACGAAACAGGGAACAACAACCCCCTAAAACAACGTGTTTTTTAACCGATCGATCCCTTTTTTGCATGCCGGTGAAGTAGTGACGTTGACGGTGGAAAAAAGCGTGTGAAGCGTGGTGCATACATTTAGGCGAGATGTTCTATTCGACCGTAGTGTTGGCGTTGCTGTGCGCGGTTGGGCTTAGTGTAGCCTACCCATATCCTTATCCACAGAATGGTGCGTTGTTAGTGTGTTTTTGTTTTACTGAAAGCTCACCTTTTTGACTCCCTCTTCTTCGTTATTTGCACACACTCCCTGCAGCGTTCATGTACTACCGAAATGCGTTCCCCATGATAACTTACCCTCAGCTGCAGCAGAGCGCCATGTATCAACACGCGATGTTCCAGAACCAGCGGCTGCGTAACTATCAGCGCCGGTCATCAGCGAGCGGCGTGACCGCTTTCGCCTCGGGAGACAACATCGCCACCGGTACACAGATTCTCAAGGGTAAGCATTGAGTTCGGAAACCATTTCGCAACTAGTTGCGGCCGTGTACGGATGGATGCTAGATGTTCGCCCGTTTCTTTCGCTGCCCTTACCATTAACAGCCGACTGCCGACCCGCAGATCCTGCCGTGGTTGCATACCCATCGGTGCAATCGTTTGCTGATGCATACCCAGCTGAGGCGCTGCCAGAAAACGAAATTCCACTGAACGACGACGGCGGACAGTTGGACCAGGAATCGAACAGTGGAAGTGAGCTTGATTTCCCGCTTGACAATGAGGAACCGCTGGAGGATATACCGACTACAGTGCCACTCGGGCCGTCCATTGTGACGGATAAGCGTAAGAAAAAGGTTTCCGTTCAGTTGGATTCGGCATCCGCGGAGGATGATCAAGAGGACGAGGAGGTAAGCTTCGGTACGCGCCGAGGCAATGGGAGTCGTCCCAGTGGTGGTTCCGCCGGTCCCATGTTCCCGGTAACGTTCGGAAGCACCAACGGTGGTGCCATCGCAATCGCTAACAGTTACAGCACGGGTAAGGGTGGATCGGCCACCAGCCACGCTACAGCCTACGGAAGTCCTGCATCGGTACCTGAGGAACGTCGGCGTGCGGTTGTCTTACAACAGCAGCAGCTGCAGCAACGGAACAACCGCCCAGCCAAGCTGCGGACGAAATATTAAGACTACGTACTCCTGACGAAACCGGCGTAACTGTGTCAATGTTGGTTTAATTTATTCCTAGCTGTTCATCGTTTCTTCGAAACGGAACACGTGCATGTGACTGGCCCAATAAATGTATGTTTTACATAATGAAAGCGATGCAATGTGTTTCATTTGGAAATATGTAGTATTGTTTTAAAATTTGAATTCTAAAAGCAGGATTTGGTTTTTCTTCCCCTAAACGGTCAGGGCTGGTTGTTTCAATTAATGTTTAATACAAAAATATTTATTCATTACGCCTAAATGTATACCACTATTATTTAATGATTGCTTCACATGAAAGTTCCCCATATCGTAATGTATATTTGTTAAACCATTTGATCTATGAAACTTTACTAAAATAAGGATATTTAATCCAAAATATTCGTGTACATTGACGAAATGAAATTATCTAATCCAAATGAAATCTATAATTTATCTGTGTTTGTTTATATTTAAAATATAATATACGCCTGGAGATATGCAACTCTACAATTTTTATCTACCAATCACCCCAAGACATGATTTTTGGGAACGTAGGAATAGAAATAGAGTAAGTGAATTGGATTTTCGATTAATATAAAACATACAGACAATCGGTGAGCTCACTTTCAACGTCGTCCAAAACTTCACCTACCTTAGGTCAAAAGTCAGAACCTACATTGATGTTGAGATACGCGCTAGAATGCTGACTGTCAACCGATCATGCTACGTTCTGAGGAAACTTCTCTACAAAAATAAATGTTTGGACATACTGAAATGTATACTAAAATTCAATGCACTGTACTAACATATGCAAATGTATTTTGAACATTCCAACATCCGTATGAGAAGGGGTTTGTGTGATTGATTAGATGATGAATATTCGCCTTTATGATTATGACAGAATATTTTCCATGCCAAAAAAACACTCGTCGTAATTGAAGATCCTTATGTTAATGATCCTTATGAGAATAATTATGATTCACACCACATATGGTTGTCAGATATTCTTTACGCAATTTTTAATGCATTATCATAAATTAAGCGGATTTATTACACTTTAAAACAATACACTAATCTTTAAAATAATCTACTACCAAACAATAAGTTAAAGATCTGTTATGTATTGTGAATTTCTCTTTTAGTTTTTGGCGAGTGTCTCACGATTATATAAAAGGCTGCATCATATAACAAACGGTATGTAGCATAATTGTAGGCTACGGAAATAGTGCGGCATAAATAGAAAACTTTCACGAATTAATTAATTTTAACAGGTGCTGATCTGGTGCCAAAAATGTTAAAACTCACTCTCGATATGCTAATCCGACATGCGATCGTCGTGGCCATGGCGTATCATCTATATCAAAGGCTAGTTCCCAGATTGAAGTGTACGTTTGCTAACGCATTTCCTATCACAACATTCCCTGCGTAAGATTCCACATTTTGCATAGATGGACCGGTTTGTTTATGACGGTACGAAACAGTATCACCGCTCCCGGAATGTTTTGAAGATGGGTAGAAAGTGCACCGATCCGTTTTGGAGATTCAGTTTGGAGCAGACTTTCTGCGGGTGAACAGCTGGTGATCGAATTGTGCGCTAAACGTTTCGTACAATGGGCTACACGCGGATAACAGTGGTTTGCTACTTGGTTGTGATTATTTCTTTCCTTAATGGAATTAACTGTGTTGGTGGAGAAAATGGTGATTATTATTTTGTTCACTGTTAAACAGCTGAACGTGTAGTTGGCGGTTTTAAAAGTTATTTAAAAATTATACTTTTAGGGCCGCTCGCAAAAACCGTCCAATCACGGATTGGTGTTGGAGAATCAAGTCATGGAGGTGCGACTGGGAGAGCAATTAATTCCAATGTTGGTGGGTATTCATCACTAATCTGTTACCCCCTCTGTTGATCTTCTTTCATCGAATGAAAATTTGACAGCTCCTCTTACAGTGCAATCCACCTTAAATGCACCACCTTCGACAATTGAATCAAGAAGAGACGGAACGATTGGTAGCACGAAGGGACGAACCGTTGTATTTACCGTGAAGAAACATCCAAAAATTGTACTTCTTCGAGAAGTCCGTCGTCCACCACCGAAGCTAGTAGCTCGCCCGATAGTGCACCAACGAAGAGGCAACCAACAAACGAATGTTGCAGCACTTAATCAGAAAGCTCAACAGCAAAACATTCGTCAACAACAAGCTCAACAGGAAAGCTTTCGACAGCAACAAATGCAGCAGCAAAGGTTCATAGAAAATCAAGCGCAGCAGCAAGCAATGTTAGCACAGAACGCTTTTCAGCAACAGTTACAGGAGAGCCAAAGTTTGATCGATCAGCGCAAAAGGCAGGAGCAACAAGCTCAGCAGGAAAGGTTACGTCAGCAAGCATTCCTCGATGCGGTCGCTGAGCAGGAAAGAAAGTCTTATCTAGAGAAAAAGAGACGCGAGCAGAATCGTCGACGACGTTTTCCGGACGGTTTAAGCCATCAGGAGCGGATTAGAAACGAAATGGTAGCGAGGGAAAAGCAACGGGAGCTAGCGCACCAGCAAGCACTCCTAAACGGGGCACGAAACCAGCAGGGTTTGTTTACTCAGCAGCAAAACAATTTTCAAATTCAAAATTCACAACTGCAATCGCAGCAGTTAAGAGGCGCTGCATCTCAACAGCATAATTGGATATATCACCCACAGGCACTTGATAACACGAATGCACTGCAACAGCTTTCAGAGCAGGAGCAGCGTCGTTTGCCGCTCGTCCAGCAGCAAGCATTTCAAAAGGAACGCGAACGCGTTCAAGTTTTCAAAAAGGTTCCAAAGCTACGGAAACAACTTCCTCTGAGATTGGGTAGAATAGTTGTGTTGCGCTTAGTTGATTAGTTGACATTAGAAATTGTACAACATTCCGATTCACAACCATTTGAGAGTATTTTTAAATAAAATGTACATAAAAACGGTTTTTTTTCACATCCTTACAGTTGTTTGAAATATGTTCGATGATCCCTTCCGTATTATCTGTTTGGGCCAGTTATGTACCATTATTCGAGACTATCGATTCAAATTACCGTATGCAAATATCTGGGATATCTCGGGGATCATGGTTCCCGGCGTCTCCACCAACGAATCATAGCATATCCGCTCAAGTGAAAAGTTACACAGCTGATTTCTTTTATTGGAGTCTCTCGGCAATTTGATTGCTAATGATATTGCCGGATTTTAAATCTATTTTTAGATCTTTCTTATGAGGAATTCATGCAATGTTTGTGATCCTGAACGAATCGCATGGAAAATCACATAAAAATAAGTAGAATTTTTCTCACAGCAATAGTTCAATGTTTTGATCTGAGCATAATCATTTAAGTTAAAATAAATTTTCTTTAATGCGCCAAATACAATAGTCGCTAATTTCAAATTGATCCAATCCTGTTCTTTGGGCATTCGCTTACCGTTTCCAAGAATATGAACTAGATTTCCGGAAAATGCAAATGTTGCCAAAAGATATTTGACCGCATGGTTTATCATTGAAACGGTCGCCAAAAACTGCTTACCGATTGGGGCGAACATATTTAAAAGTTCAAACCGGTTTATGTTTCTGAAGCATCAGGATACTAATCTTACCAACTGTGGAAGAATTTCGTACGGATGCGGCACGGATAGTGTTAGTAGCGTTCAATCTCTGCAAGCGCAAGATTCACTTCCAACAGCACGATGAAGCAGCTTAACGTTGGAATCATCGCGTTAGGGTTTAGCGTTCTGTTCGGAAGAAATAGTTGTGCCCCACAGTCACAAGGTAACAAAACGACTGATAAGAAGTGAGTTTAGCATCAAGCAATTGTTGTTGACCGTTCCATTTTTTTGTTATATTATAAGGGTTTGAACAGCCTAACTCTTCCAAGTACGTGCTGAGTGAACAATCGTCTGGTCGGGTGGGAAAAATAGAAGTCAGTAGCACCTCTGGTAAGTACGAGACAGGAGTTTGGATTGTATGGCCCGATGATTTCATGGTAGTGGCGCGCGTATTCATACAACAAAACCGGTACTCGGACGTTTCCGACGGTAAAAAAGCAAAAAAATGGCATTCACAGACTTCCTGAAGTCGTGGTATCGCAACGAAACACATTCAAAAGAAGAAAATGATTAATTGTCTAAAAATGATTAGTACAGCAGAAGATAATGAGTAAACGAAACATTATTATTGGTTGTATACTCTGTTAGTTCGGATATCTTGCACAGTCCAGGAAAAACAAAGCTGTTTTGAGTTGGTTGTTTGTCACTACACCAAACTAATGTAAAATTATTTCAATATTTAGCTTCGAGCATCAGTACCTCATCGAACGCAAATTTGGGAATATCGACTGTTCAACCTCAACAACAACAACAATTTCAACAACCTCAAATAAACCGCTTCGCACTGGCACAGCAAGTACAACAAGTTGCACCAAATCAATTACAACGGCTTCAATTGACCAACTCGTACCAGCAAGCTCAGTCGCAGTACGAACGTGAGCTAGCACAATACAGACAGCTTTTACAGGCGTACCAACAACAAACGGCAGCTGTACAGCCGCAAATACAGCCACGCGTCTACCAGCAGCCACAACTTGCAGCGCAACAACCCGTGCAACAGCAACAGTATTATCAACCAGTTCAACAACAACCATACTACCAGCCTTACACTCCCTACCAGCAGAGGAACTATTATAATAGCATGTCGTTTGCAACAACACGTCCCACGTCATCAAGCTCGAGTAAGTATTGGCCAGGATACACACAGCGGTGCATATCTGCAATTTCCACAATTCCAACTGTTATGGACCACCCTATAACGCATCGGTGGATCCGACACGGTAACTCTCCGCTGACAAGTAATGGTCAGCGGTCGATGGTGTAAGTGTAATCCACCGGTGCTAACGAGAGGTCACCGCACGGGCGCGCGCGGTCGACACTTCGGTTCGGGCACGCTATGAGCGATGAGCGTTGCGGGAGCATGAATATTGTAACGTGTTGAGTTTTACGTGTAAAATATATAGTTTGTAATACGTGTTGTAACGGGTCACGTGTCCAGTTCATTCGGTGTTGTATGGTGTCCTCCCGTGGCAAAGAAAGAAACATAAAACCAACAATTCCACAACATTCGAACAATATCCTTACAGGTCTTTTAGATGGTATTGCAAGAGGATTGCGGAGTTTTACGAACGGTTTAAGCCAAGGTTTCGGAGTTTTAGGATGACGATACTGATAGTGACAGTAACAGTGTAATGAATTTGAGCATTTTTTTCGCTCTGAACAGTCAGCACAACAACCTTAAGAGGTCTAGTCATTTTTTACTTTCCTAGTCGGTCTTGCGTACGAGAGATTGGTCCGGATAGGTTTTTTGATCGGCTCTGGTGTGATAAAGACCGGCGCCGCTACTAATGCATCATAGGATCGCCTCAAAAACATTGCTTTAGACACATTCAGAAATAGATGAGAAATAGATTCTGTACTATTAAAATTAAATGTTGCAAGATAATTTAAACGATAGTGAGCTTATCTTATACTTTGCAGCAACAATCTTCGTGACGTGGCGAAGCTTTCGTTTGCTCTCTTTCAAACAGTTAACACGCGTGTTGATGATAATGACCTTCTGTCTAGGTGTGAACTTGAGCGTCCCATGTATTTGCAATAGGGGCAATAGATCATCTTGGGCATTTGATAGTGTAAACCTTGAATGAAATGGTTTGCTATGTTGCACAACATTTATTCGCAGCTGTTTTACTAAAGGCACAAAATAAAGCAAGAACACAAATAAAAGGTTCGTCGCCTACTATGCTCAGTAGAGGCATTGAAGTCTTTCGTTTCAGTAGAGGTTTGCAACGCAATTTTGCTCGATCGAAACAAGCACGATGCAGTCTCGTTTAACATTTGAAATACAGAACATACATTTTAAGCACACACTTAAAACAACTTGTAAAGGTACTGAATGATCCGAAGATGTAGAGACTAACAAAATCAATGTAATAGACACACCTGTTTAAATTTATTCAGGAACTATCAACCTCATATTAGATTTTTTCTTGATTGAACAAATTAATGGCACTCATAGATTGATTGAACGAAAATTAGTTTCAAAGTAGCTACCAGTAGAAATTCCAGTGTGTTAGTGCCTTAGCTTTAAACTCCTGAGGTCGTCGTGAGGGTGTCAAATTATATTACCCTTAAACCAAGCAGATATCAAGCTGACTTTAATTTTGAATCGAAATAATGGAGTATAGGGTTTATAATTTGATTTCCATATAGAAAAGGGATATTTTATTTCCATATAGAAAGGGTCTTTTATATTCATATTAAATGGTAAAATAAAAATGCTTCTCTTTTTTGTCAACGAATCATTTTTCACGAGATGTGCTAACCGTGGATAAACCATATCGGATTTCGTTGGATGGTTTCAAATTGTTAATCACCACTTTCACCCCAACCTATGCTTACATTTAAAAACTAGTCTTACAATATTCCTTTTTTAAGCAGTTACTAAAAATATCTACAACATGAATTATATGATAAAAAAAATAAAAATCAATAAAAGGAAGAACATGTCTGATTGATAATAGGCACGAGTAGCAATACTTTCCCAACCGCCAATTCCACTTTTTCACACAAGCGACAATCGAAGGACATACCAATTCACAACAACTGACATTGAACTGGATGTTGCTCCCATACACCAAACGATGATAGTATTGAGCTACGGCTAAAAGTCATAAAAGGTTCGTTGCCTATCATACCGCCCGCGTCGTTGAAGTCTTTTGACTGAAGCGAACCCGCTTGGCCTACATTCGAAGGGCGTAACGCAATAGGTCTGTTTCGTGCATTTCTTTTCTACCACGACGCGAACATGTTGGGAATCATGGTTTAGGGCTTTGTTCGATATTTTATTCATAAATAAACATAAAAATAGCTTACAACACGAATATGGATTCAGCGTAACAAACATGTCGATCCGATGGCAATGTGTTGGCGGTATTAATGAGTGGCATTTGTCATTTTGCTTCAGCAGTTTGTGTCACCGCATATTAACAGTCTCCGTGTTCATTTAGAAGAATCTAGAAAGCAAACGGAGATGATCATTTACTAAACTTTAGCGAACAGGCTCGCAACTCTTATTCCATTACTTACGGGAACAAACCACCGCCGCCTCCACCGAACGAGTTGGCCGATGCTTGGGCACTGGACGCTGAGCCACCAAATCCACCTAGGCCACCACCGAACGAGCCAGACTGGGCAGAAGCCTGTGCACCCGATCCACCGAAACCACCGCCATGGCCGCCGCCGAATGAGTTGGCGTTCGAGTTACTGAACGAGCCCGAAATGCCACCGAGTCCGATGTTGAACGATGCTGACTGTGCGTTGGCCTGGCTGCCAGAGAAACCGCCACCACCTACCGGGCCGCCGTGGTGACCGCCATAATAGGGTTCTGGGTATGGTCGATGGTAATGCGGACGATGATGATATCCTTGTTCGTTAAAATATAATGCCGTAGAGACATTTCGTGATTGGGAACGGAATTAAAACGAAACAGATAAAATGCAAACGGAAAGATTAATAAAGAGTTTTTTACCCTAAACATTTGTTAGAATGTCAAACCCCCATATCGAATCGTATTTTTTAAGAAGTTTCCTTTTTAGACTTCAGCTATTTCAAGACGATGAACCCAACTCCATTACCTGGCGCTACGTATCCAACTGGGGATAGCACACCGACCGGTGCAACACCGATCGGAGCTACCGCTACCGGAACCGGAACCGCTACTGGAATAAAGCCTAAAAGAACCGACCGTAAACCGGAAGGATTAGTAGCAAACTACTGGCGGCAAACAATTAGAAAGAAAGGACAAGGAAGGGTGGTCAGTAGCGGAAGGAATTTTACGACGCAGTACGATCTTCATCACGCTTTTTTTTTCCTAGAATGAGCTTATAGAGCCTGATGGTATGTAATCTCTACTTTATTATATATTTTGTGGTTGTTTAATGACTTGTTTTAATAATTTTTAACCATGATTTAATCATTTTTTAAATAGATCGTATTATTATTATTCTATCTGAATAAGCAATAAAAACCAATAAACTCCGTTTTAGCTTTTCAAACAGAATCACAAAGTAAACAACGGACTCGCGACTCGGTAGAACGAATCGAAACGTATTCGTTGCCTCAAAAAACGACCTTGTTGAGTACAGGTCGTCGTCTCCGACGCATATCTGTTTGCAAATCCGCTCTTTCAATGGATTCGCAAACAGAATCTCTCCACAGTGCGTACAATCGATGTCAAACGACACCACTAAAGATGTCAAAATGGACTAGCAACTCAATCAAAACTTGAATGGCCAAAGAGGCTTGGCACACGATTGTAACTTCTTCATACCCTCCCCAACTCGGCAACAGGTGGCATCGACTGGATGGATTCTATGTTTGTTTCCCCGGCCCGATCATCGATCTCTTTGCACAGCGTCGTGTGAAATATTCAGAATTTTCGGGGATTTTTCAAATTTATTCAACGCGTGGTATTTTAGCTCAACTTCCTTAAAAAAAATCGGCAAAACAAATCTACAGTTGATGAGTAAACATCAACGAGAAGAGAGATGCTACCTGACGAAGATAAGAAGGAGGTTAAGTAATTTGCTCTTTCAATTCTGTTCTTTACTTTGGTCTGGAAGATAAGAAATATTTAAGAAGAATTACAGAACAAGCAAGACAAACAATTAAATTAGTCTGCAAAAAAACCTTTTGCTTGAAGTAATGCATTCTATGAAGATGTAATATTTCACTAACTTTAAACTGCTCGATCGTACCGCGTATCCTTAACTAGAAGGTTTGAAAGAATTGAAATCAACGTGAAAACACCATCATACCTCTACGTAATGCTGTTTGTTGCGTTTGTGTGTGATTGAATATTCAGGCGTGTGTTTGTGGGAAAGGTGCAGCAGGAAGGTCAGATAAGCCGCAAAGGGCCAGATGTATCAATTACGTTTGGCCCGTATGGAGACAACGATCGGAGATGCGGGAGATTGGGCAACAACGATCGATTGATGAAATAAAGGGCGGTAGCGTGTGGAGGGATGTTGTTATGAACCAAATGTTTATGGACGGTGCATCACAGCCAAACACATCGTTCGGTTTCAGCAACATAATTAAGAAATGAATAAAAAAATAACAAGTAATCATAAGCACACATTTTGCATTGCTTTTGAAGAGTAAGGACATTTTTTTTTGGGGGGAAAAACTACCTTTTCGATATGCTTTAGCTTTTGAAGGAAATTTAAACAATTTTACATGCACACACACGTTCCACCATCCAATCAGTTGGTAAAGCAATAAAAGAGAAGTGAAGACACGTCCGAAGCAAACAGGAGCAACAGCCAGGTAAAGAAAAATAAAATAAAAAAGCTTATTTTTCACTACTGCAAACACTACTTATATTAAACTGCTTAAAAGCTACTGTTAGCGTAAGGATTACAGCTTTCACACTGTTATTTCATCTCCGAAATAAGCAACAGTACAATACGCTGACTGCATCACTACAATACAACAACTACACTACACTTGTTTGCACTGCGCCCTCTAGCGGCAAACACCCAAACATTCCCGCTATAATACCTCCTCCCAGGCCGGGATATCCGAAGCCAAACTGTGCCGCCGGTGCTGCAAGGGCGACCGCCAACAGGGCAAACAACACTACGAACAGTTTCATCCTGAACGAGAAACGCTTTGCTGGTCACACAATTTCACAACCAGTCAACCAACACTGTAGTGACACTAAGTAGCGAGAGCTTAACGGCCACCTGCTGGGCTCAGTGATACGTTCCGAATCGATGTGTGTACCGTCCGAACGCGTCCGTACAACTGCTTTAAATCGATAGTCAAATAATGGTTTTTATGCTGCGTCTGATCTGACCACGAGCCATTCGGTGTTGGTACAGCATCCCTCCTCCTGGAGACGGACCATCCGCTAGGGTTTTTCCTGACCACGAAAACAAACAACTCGTAACGATGCTCCTCGAACAGGAAGAGGGAGGAGCGAGGGAGAACAGGCGTGTTACGGGAGTGGTGGGGTTATGTTTTTGCTGCCCGGCCGGCATGGACGATATTGTATGATCGCACCGTGGTGGGACCTGTGCCACTGCAAGGTGATTGAGTCACACCGTCTATTCGGGGTGTGGAGTTGTCCAAGAGACACACTAGGATGTGAGTAGTTGGGTGTTATGGTCGCACGTTCAAGTTCAAGTTTTACGTATCTTGATGATCGTCTGACCATCGTGTGTGTGTGTTCTGTTTTGTTTTATGTATGGTTAAAGTTTTCCGATCGCAGCAGGAAGAGCATAATATCCTTGAGAAGAGCCGCTTTTTTGCCTGGTCGTTGACCGGTCATGTGTGGAAACGAAACGGAGGCTGTGTGTTGTGAAACATGCAAACGAGACGGGTGAAGCTCGATCGGTTTCTACATGGATAACTGTTTCTAGAGACGATCTTGTCAACCCACTCAGAGTAACAGAGCTGAAGATGTATGATGCGCATCTGCGCCATCACACTTTTACAGTTGTCGAGACAGGACAGATCGACCAAGAAACAAGGAAATCAATGAAAGAAAAAAAAAGATAAAGAGATAATCTCCGTATTCCCCAACAACTTCTTTCATTATAGCATTCCCATTTGTCTATCTTTTGTACAGAGGGACAGAACCTCGCAGCTCGACCCACAGATACATGGCTACAGCAGAGAAAATAATGATCTTGACCTTCGCACGAAACACTCGACATCTTCCCTCGTTGGTCGGCGCGTTGGGCGCTTACAAATGTAACCAAATCCTTCGAACCACAGCGGAACTTACCTCCCAAAAGTGCCAATAGTCGCTCCAGCTAAAGTACAAGGTCTACCGCTTTGGGTAGATCAATCAAACTTCCTATACCCACCAACGGAACTCCGTGACATTGTGCTTACGTGAAAGGTTTCACGATGGCAGTAGTTGTGAGTGTAAAAAAAGCCCCGACTATCGTACACCATTTGCTCTGTTTTGTTTTGGTGATATGCTCGATACGCAGGGTTGACCTGTACAGTCCAAACCTGAAGGATCTCCAGTGAAGGGATTCGAATATGTGGAGCATAATTGTACAGTCGCGATGGAAGGGACAAGACATACGATACTTCAATGTCATGGTGCAGTTTTCACTTCTAGTTTTTATTTACTTTCCATTTCATTTCTTCTTTACTTATATTTATATCCCGGATAGTGTGTTGGGAATGAAGATTGTATGGTTGGTTAGTTTGGTCCCGACGAATCAAAGACAATACCACGGACAAGTGTATTTTAGACTATTTTTAGTTTATTTTTTATGTGTGATCCTCGAAACAGAAACATTGTGTGTTTGCTATCTACCAAAGCCAAACAATAGCTAGCTGATGAAGCATGATCATTCCGTAACAAAATGGATTTATTATAAATTATGATTCTCTATCCTCCTGTATCTCGCTGCCACTCGTCCACCGTCTGGTTTACTATCAGCTTAAGCTGTTTTTTTTATAGCTTTTGCGTATTTCATCCCTTGTAATTAAGAAAAGATCTACGGAGAACAACCTGTTTTGCTTCTTTTCGCAAACAACCAAAACAAATGACTTTAAGATCGCTTCCGGATGCGTAAGAACTCGTTCTACATTCAGTTCATAATGTTTTTTTTATTATCCTCTATGGCATTTAAATGTTCTGGAATGTGCTTACGCACTTTGCTATGATATCACTTCTGCTTTCAGCTGATCTTTGATGTGTACTGAAACAGTGTGATATCGGCAAGGGGAATCCCAACAGCCTATCATTTTTTCAAGCACATCCGCAACAGAAAGTAAACAGATGACCGTTCATCTTAGGATGAGAGTCACGTAGGTTTGGTCAAGGTGCAATCAATCCGATTGTCGATCGTTTGAGTTAGTTCTTAGTTTAATCTATGTGCTAATTCTTTGAGTATGATAAAAATTTACGTTTTTTCTGATAACTGATAAGCAATTAATATCATCAGGAGCTTCATAGCATTCCCAATTGGCGTTATCAAAATTTAAACCTTTTTGAGAAAGTATTATAACGTTTCTGCTTGATTTATGACAAACGTGTTTACGTGTATCGTGTGAATTATATATACACATTATATAATATAGCGTGTGTCGCTATATTAGCAAGATTTCGCCTCACAATTTCATTGTAAGTTGTTCCATAATCGAACCCTGCAAAATACTTGTGCTTCACAAACTGACGTCTAGATGGCAGCACACCAATCATTTGGTAAATGGCCGATTCCAAACTGAGAGAATAAAATTAATTTTTTATTCTTATAAAAATCTGCTGCAATGCTACAAATATTCAATTTTGTACAAAAACTTAAAAAAACATCGATTTGCTACCGATGCGAATCTCTGTCAAAAATACACCGGACCACAGCCAACCCACATTCCTAAACCCTCTGTTCCAGTGACATACAAAACGTAAACAAGAAAAGATAAAAAATACCTCGAGTGAAGGAGCTGTGGTGTGTTCTTTCGTAACAATAATAACCAGTCTACATCATGAACGCGCTGGCAAAACTAAAATCCGTCACACCCACCGTAAATCAAATTGTCCGCACGTACGCATTGAAATCGGATCTGAAAATCAAATGGGTCCGGCCGGAGAAGATCCCGTGCTACAAGCCGGAAAAGTCGGGTGATTTGCAGTCACTGCCAAAATTTGCCGGCACCGAACTGATGAAGGATTACCGCGAGTCGAAGGAGCTGGAGTCGGCAAACGAGCATGTTCGGAACCTGTTCACCTTGGAGCACAATCGGCGCCGGGAGATGGTAGCAAATTTTAAAGATGCCATGGTGCGAAAAGTTTACCGACACGATCTCGATTATGGTTCCATGGAGGCAAAACGTGAGTTGCCGTTCAATTTGAAAAGGGGTTGAATGTTACATGCAGCTACTTCTACCTTCTTACAGTGGGCCTTATGACGGCAAGGATACGCAGCTTGCAAGAGTTCATGGAACAGTTCCCGCGTCAGTCGGTGGTAAAGGTACAACTAAAGGAACTGATTGACAAGCGCAAGCGGTACCTGCGTTATCTACGGCGCTGGGATTATCGTCGATTCGAGTACATGTTGGAAAAACTAGATCTTGTTTACAAACCATACCCTACGTAAGTACAGAATACATCGTGTGTCATGAACGAACGGCGCAATAGAGCAATTTTTGAACATTTCTCAGGCATTTCCACTGGATCACCCGTAAAGATTCGTTACGCAAACTGACCAACATCCACTGCGAACAGATCAAAGAGACTCGTCTGGAAGAGTACCGCAAGCAGCTGGAATCGGAGCAGTTAGACTTTCTGGAAAAGAAGCTGAAGACGCTGGAATTTATCCGCAAGGAGCAGACCGAGTGCCAGGTACCGGTGACGGTGACGAAAGAGGACATCCAAACCGTGCGCAAACGGTACGATGAGCTGAAGCAAAAGCGAACAGCAATGGCAGAAAGCTTAAAAGAGTCGCAAGAATCATAAACCACGCAGTTTGAATGAAGAGTGGGAGTGGTGTTCCCATGTTCTTTTTCGTTCATTTTATTGTATAAAAATACATTAATACGAATAAAGTTAATAGACTTGAGCTAGAGCGAATGTATAAAAAACACAAAAACAAACGTTCACGTAAAAGGGTATTACAATATAGACCATCGCTATAAGGGAATGCATTGTTGCCACGAATCAAAACGATCCATTTTTACGAGAGCGAGTAAAACAACTAAAAAAACTTATCTACTGGTGGACATTGCTTGCACTACTCTCCAATACATGTTGCTATGAATATCCATATGGAAGAAGAAAGAGTCGCTTCGAACGAAGGTTAACTTACGAATACGTTAGATACTGTTGCTACTGTTGTGGTTAAAGTAAATAATTTAAAAACTAACCATTATGGGAATTGAAACGAGATTCGCTGTACTCTTCTACAGACTCGTCATGGCAGGCGGACGGGCGTATGCTTTGGGAATGAAACCATATTTGCGGGTTTTCGGTGCGTAAGCCCATAACCATCCGTCGACGGTTTGGTTGTTGAGGTCCGCATAGATCCAGTCACCTCTTCGTACACTTAGATCATCTGGAGCTTGTGCCTAAAAGTAATAGAAAGGGTGTACATATTCAAATTAATCAGGTCTTGGAGAAAATTATTAATAAAGGTGGGATAATGGGTTTAAGAATTTGATTCTATTCGTATTGTTGTCCAGGGAGTTCTCACCTTATAATCGTAGAGCATTACTAACTCCGTGCCGTGGTACCGTAGATCGTCCGATCCAATGCCAGGTTGTTGCTGGTGCTGCTGTTGCTGCGCCTGCTGCTGATGCTGAGCCTGCTGTTGTTGATGTTGACCACCCACGGACATATTTCCACCATTCATCGCCTGCAGGCTATTCATATCGTTCCCAATAGATCCCATACTATTTACACCGCCACCTCCCTGTTGCTGCTGTTGCTGCTGCTGTTTGCCGGCATGACCCTGTAGTATGTTCTCCGCCGGGTAGACGAAACCGGATGGAATGAAACCCTCCTGACCGTCGCTTCGCACGATCCAAAACCATTCGGGATCCTCACGGTTCAGCACGGTTACAAACTCTCCTCGCTCGACCGACACATCATTCTCGTCGCGAGCGATAAACGTGTACAGTACAATGTACCGACCGCTTGGATCTTTAGCAAATGGCAAGAAGTCGGGCTCAGAGCTGAGACTCGCCTGCGAGTGCTTCAGCGCGTTCGTAAGCAGCCCCGGACCAGTGCTGTCGTCCAGCACGTCCATGCTGATGTCGGGCATTCCGTCGGTTAGATCGGCAGCCGTTAGTCCAACGCCGTTCCCTATACCACCACCACCCACCAGTCCGACTCCGGTCGTTCCTGGACCTCCACCTCCGCTGCCCGGTGCACCCATTGTGGCGATATCGCGCGGTAGCTTCTTCTTGATCGCGAGATCGGCTAACTGTGTGTTGAACGGTGCACAGTACGAGTGCGGTATAAAGCCTTCCTGCCGTGTGTCCTGACCGATCACGTACACCCAGTCATTTTCGCGATATAATATGTTCACTATTTGGCCCCGTTTCACTTCCAACTCGTCGTCCACGCAGGGAGTAAAGTCATGCAGCACAACCATCTTGCTGTCCGGGCTGAGACCGTGCTCCTTCTCGATTCCAACCCGTACGAGCGTTTCGATGCTGGCCGATCCGGTGATCCGGCCCATGCCATGGTTCAGCCCTAAACTGCTCGATAGATCCTTATCGATATCGCTTCCGATCGCTGCGTTCGTTCAAATATGGCAGCATATAAAATAGAAATACACCAATAGCAATTAAACCACACACTCAAAACCATTCGCAACAAATCACCGAAAAGTGACGATCATCCCGTAACGGGTTACGATGGCATTCAGATGCAACTCATCCCCCCGGGGGGTGTCCAGCATCACACAGTGCTCAAAACATACTTACGTTTCTTCTTTTTCCCGCGACGAATGCGTACGGGACAGAGGAATGCCATTATGGGAGCACTTCGCTATGGATATTCGGAACCTCCGCCACCAAAGCGATACACCTGTGCACACGTCTGGATGCTAGATTCACCTATTCCGGATCGTTGATCATTGTTTAGTAACGTTTTTTTTGTCGCAAATTCGTCCCAAAACACTCGGTGATAATTTGCGTACAAAGATCGATCGACTGTGATTCCCACGGGCCAATGGAATGTTATTTTTATGGTACCAGCGTTCGATCGAAACGTCACGGGGAACGTATACAGGTTTTTTTTTTTATTTAATTGCTACGATCACTGACAAGCTGGAACAGCAAGTTGAATACAAGTTGTGTGTTGACAATAGTTTTGACCGGGGTGTTGCTCCGATTTCGGCCCAGTGTGAGCGACTCTCCTACGAACACCGGAAACAAAGAGAAACAACAAAACTGCGCACACACACAAACAATGGGTGCAGAGAAGTGAAGAAATAAACTATGCGTGGTACCCTGTGTTTGACGTGCGACCGTACACACGCCCGCACACACTCGCTCAATCATAAGCATATCGAACGCACACTCGCGCACAATGTGACCAGCCCGTACGTACAGCGAAAAATTATCAATCACTTCTTGTGTTTGTCAAACATATTTGCAGCCCCCATAATCGCATAAGCAGACGACGACGTGTTTTGCCGATTAATTAGCGGCATGATAGCGATAAAAATCGTTGTGATTTGGTAGCGTGGGAGATTTGAAGTGTGTGATTTGTGGTGCGTAGTGAGTTTCGGTCTTGAAGTGAAAAGAAAAACGAAATCGTGCGAATAGCATCCGAAAGCAAACACCACTCGAACCATCTAGACGAGTTTGAATGGTGCAAGCAGCAGAATAGTTTTCCAGTGTGTACTTGGATTAGCGGACCCCAGTAAAATCAAGGTAAGGGTAGTGAATAGAAGTTAATACTACAGTAAACAAACTCTTCAAACGTACAAGGGCCAATGTAAACAAAATGAAGTTACAACTGAAATGCAGGTGAATGCTACTAAATCGATAATACCGGTCCCACTGAACTGGTGACATTTGTGGAAAATCAATCCAATGTAAACAAAGCATCTTCCCACAGTTGTTGGCTATTGCGAGCAAGATAAAACCTTCATATTGCGCAATTATTTTCGACATCAACAGTTGCCCAATTTCAATCCCCACCACGGGCGTTTTATTCGCAAAGGTTAATGAACGTTTTCGATGGATAATGTTGGGGGTTTTCTTCGACCCATCCACACTCCTCGGTGAGACATCCGAGCCGGACGGAAAGAAAGTTGCAGTTGCACAGCTTGTGTCAACTTCTGGGCTGTATACGGTGGCACCCTTCCAATCGTATGGACGACGTACCCGAGGCCAAACGGCCAGCACCATAACCCCCAGCACGATCGGCAGTTCGCCCCACCTCGGGCTTGTTGTCGCGGCCGCAGTTGGTGTGTGCCTCAACTTTTACTTCTATTTTTAGCAACAAATCATTTTCGTCCAAAATAAGCAATCCAAAACAAAAAAAAACGACGCACAACAACCACATCAACAACGGTCACAATCTGCATGGACGCAATAAAAGATCATTTGCTGCGAAATCTGTTCGCTGTTTGGTGGGGCAATAGCGCGATCCAACGAAATCAGCGCGAAATGATGGTAATGATGTTAAAGGTGAAATATAACAACACGAGACGGAATGCGATTGACGATGAACTAATCTGCGCGTGATAATAGAATGGGAATGTACCATTAGCTTTGAATGGGTGAAAGGAAAGGATACTCGAAGTGATTAGACTGGTACACACGTGTATTTATTAAACACACCAACTGTAGAGCGATGTAATCAATGCCATGACTTTGATTGAAAGCGTTTGATGTATTGTGTAATCTGTAAAGAATCTTTACTACGCTCGGATCTCTATTTGCAATCTGCTACCGCCAACACGAGTATTAAGCAGTTACACTCGTTTTATGGTCTATTCTCCTTACTGATAAGCCGCAGTCTCTTGAAGCTGTTGCAAAGCTTCCAGCTTCTTCGTGGAATTGGCGCACGTCCGTTCTGCGACACGCTGGAGATGATAGCGGTGTGTGTCTTCCATAATTAAGATGCATCATTATCACCCCACAACAACAACCAGCTCCAAAAACCGAAACGATGGAGGCTCGACACTCTGATGTAGCGTCAACATCGTATCGTACGCGTCGTCTGCGGTTTTTGCTCTGGTCGATGTGTAATCTATCGCACAATGAAATGAATTCGTGAACGTGCCAGCCACCTCAAGGACTTTTACTTTCCCTTCCTCATCGTACCCCGCAGTCCCCGCGGCGCACAAGAGATAATTAAAGCTTCACATCGTCATCACACCATCATCCGCACCCGCAGAGTAACCGCGATCTTCACTTTTATTCGCGTGATCGGAATGGATCGGAAGTGTGTGCTCACGATGCGTAACATTTAGCGGATTTTTTTGTTTACAATTTTGCAAAATATTAGTTTTTGTTTTGTTTTTTAGCAATCTATACAGGAAAAGTGTATTTTAATTCGTTTTGTTGTTATATTGCTGCTGTCCGGGTAAAAAAATAATTTGCTTTAGATGTTCTTGTTGGTTTGCACTAGAGCGCATCGATCGAAACTGATCGAGTTTACGTCGAGAATGGTTTTCAAGGCTTCTGTACAATCGCTCATGAGAGTATCGCTGTTCGATCGCTATAGGGCTTTAAAATTTGTTAAATAGAGGGTAATGATAATGAAAAATTATCCGTTTACGGTCAGGGTCGCTTTATTGGTTTTCTAATGGTATATTTACTTTACCAAGAGGGTTTATCGAAATATCGGAACAGTTTTATATTAAACTCTAAATACAAAACAGAAAAGATTATTCCTACATCTAGCTGAATGATAAATAAGTTTCTTGTAAATGGTTATTAAAACATGTATCGCACTTGAACAAGAGGTTATCATCAGCGTTATTAGTCGATCAGTTTGTTTCATGTATTGTTAAATATCTTTGAATTCTTTATACATTCTCCCAATAATTTGCCATTTCTGTATTAGTCTCCTTGTTTTTTATTTCATTCTGCATTGTTTTAGTAATTCCCCATACATCCCCCCAATGATTCCCGATATAGAGAATATCTCTCCTTGCGTTCTAGAAGCGCACATGGAATGAACCTTGCTTACTACAGCGCCACACATGTATTCTGTCTCAGTTGGGTCTTGAAGTTTGGTGTTATTTAAAAGCTTATCAATGTCGTGCACATGCAGAGAAACAGGGCGAACACTCTGGCGACGGTTACTTGTCGCATATCGGACCGCATATATTAATGCATCGCACGCACTTCGGTCGCTAGTCTGACGAACGATCTTTCCGTTTTGCCATGCGTTTATTTTAAGCAGCCACTCGTGGCAAATGCAAATGCGGTGAAGGTCGTGACGGCGCTGGAACAGTACTGTGCCTTTTGCGGCGATGTTTTGCTGTGGCTGGGTTGCTTGGAAGTCGCGAAGAAGAAGCGAGACCAGATCCTTCCGGCGATTTTTACTTCTGAAAGTATTTAAATGAATGTTTGTACCAAACATTAGAATTCTGGTGAATAGAAAGTATATGAAAACAGGTTTATTATGAAGTTAAAATTTTTCAATATCTATATTCCATGTTTTTTCTTTTTATTTTAGATTTTTAAAAATGTACGACGTAATTCGCCTGTTGGCACCAGCAACATATGCCCTTTAAGGGCTGACTAGCAAAACAAATCAATCTATCATTGCGATAATGTCCGAAAGGCGCATAGATCCGTAATCCCATTAGCGACAACAGCAAACGAAGCAATAGGCCAAACAACCTGTCCATTCTGATAATTTGCCAGAAATGAAGTACCAGTGAAATGCTACTAACCTACCATTTGCCAAAAACAGAAGAGACATTCCTTCTATCTGATCACATTCGTTTTTGGTGATTAGGTTGTTTTTATTGCTGCTAAAAGTCATGCGAATCACACGAGAATGCACAACGATAATTAATCGCGTCTACTGTAACGGTGGTAGGTTATTATGTCGCATTGGGATATTTTTAAACCGCATCCATCGTTTGTGGTACCAAATGGCTGGTACGTGAATTTGCTGACGCTGAAATATATTTGCCATTTGCATTCCACTTACCCCGACAGACTCTGCTACCATAACGGGAAGAAGTTTTAATTTTATTGTGGTTCTGTTTCTATGGATTAGATTTTATATTTCCATTCTCGTAATTCGTAAACCTATTTTGCAACGAAGGATTTTTTCATGGTGTCTGTAGTTTTGTTCAATATTAATATAAAATGCATTTAATATTGGACGAAACGCTGTCGTCAGCCCCTTTTTTTCTCTCCTTTTGCGTTTTTCATGATCTTTGACATTAAGATTTCCTCTTTGCACTGTGGAAAGGATAACCACAATGTGGTTATGAGGCAAAAGGAAAACCAAATGTATGCAATACCGGAAGCAACCGTATTAGATTTCCACCGGCACCACATTGGAACACGTGCAAAACTAGGAAAACGATACGAAAAGCCAATCGACCGGAGCACATTGCAAACACGATACACGATAGGGCATTTTGGTCGTTTTGTGCTGTTTGTCCACGTAACATACGCCTGAATACGAAAGTAGCGGTGGACCATTTGTGTCCTATATATATGCCGGGAAAGGAAAAGTGACGAAGATGCATACACTAAACCTGCACACGTGGCCCATGGTGTGTGTGGAGTTATGATGGCCGAATGGGAAACGGGAAGCAGAAAGCTATCCTGAAATTAATTATTACATTTACTTTTGTTGCTGTTGAAAACATTGGTTGTTGGTTCAATATTGATATTGTTTATCTAATCAATTTAACAACGCTAAATCGAAACCTAATACGATCACTCCACAAAGAAAGGCTAAGCTCTGTTGGCTGCTGTTGCTGTTACAAATTAAATTTAACGATAACCGATTAGCCTAACCAAACAAACCAACGCAGTGGGATGTAAAACAGTACGTAAACAATGACCAAAACAGAGAAACGCCCACGTAAAACCGGAACAGCGAGCCAAACAGCGCGTTTTTTTTTATCGCAAACGATACGCTTCATTATCAATGAGCTCTAAATCTAAAACATAAATCATGCCATTGTGCTTTTTTGGCTGCATCATCGTGATGGGTTCGCTTTTTGCGTGTTTGCCGTCTCAAAATAGATACATCTGTAAACTAGATGTTGATAAATGTTACGCTTTAATTACATTAGTATCTTGTGTATAATGTATCAGTACAACGATGACGTGTGTGCGTGGTGAACAATATAGAGGCAAGCTATACAGAATATACACTTAATTGCTTAGTGTATTTGGAAAAGGATTCTGTAAGGTAAGCACCCGCTACATGCTATTGTTGCATCATTTCATCACTGTTCTTAAGCCTGCTGAAGGTCATGCCGCCACTTCGGTCGCTTATGGGGTGGTTTTGTTGATAAAACAACTCGGAGTACGGAACCGTGTTGCATCGCTGCTGCTGCATTCTCGATTGCGTCATTCGTTTCGCGATCGTGCGGGTATGCGATATACCGCGATATATATGCGTCGTGCAATCTGAATATTTCTTCACACGACGAGTGCATGTGTGTGGTGTGGAGAAAATGTCGCCATCTGCGGCAGGCAGGAATGGAACAAATGGACGATGGATTAAATTTCACTTAACGGTCTGTTATTAATCGTGCATTGATCTTTGCGTTTGTGCGTCATAACTGCATGCACAACCAGTTTGATTAAAATATGAGCAATGAAATACATTTGCAAATGTATTGTCATCTGTCCTTGTAATTTGCATTTGCTGATAGTTTCATATTTATTTTTAATTCTTTTTTATTGCTTGGTTGCTTGGTTTTATTTAGCTTCTGTTTCACGCGTTAGCTTAATTTTGTTCTTTTTTATCCTTTTTATGTTATGTTTTTTGTGACATTTTTTATGTTTTAAATAATTAAATTATTTTTCTTTTTGTTTGCAATTTATTTATTAATTGTTAATCTAATACGGAATGGTTAACAATAAGTTATTTAATATTAAATCACATTAGCGAATTCCTTCTTTTCAATTTGTTTAAAGATATTAAACAGTCTATAGCCGACTTGCTATTTTTTGAACATTATTTATTTAATTCGGATAATGGATCCAATATTTTTTTACCTTTTTCTTTCTTCATTTAACAACCCCAACCATGCTGCCTTTGACAAAAGATTTCATTGTGCTAGAGTACCCAAACCGATCAAAAAAGGGCTTTTCCTTTCAATCTGATTTGTCCTCATCGTTGAAAATACAGTGCCCATGCTTCTTCTCATACCAGCTTCGATCAGGTTCGTCCTTGTCTCAAATATTACCGACAAATGATTATGAGTTTATGGTGCGATATGTCACGTTGGCAGGTGCATGAAAGCCACCAGACAGACAGGACGAATGGCGGCCGCTTTTGTACAATGAAAGTTTTTATTAATACGCTTTTCTATGGTTTTCTGTGTCACCCGTTTTTCGTCCTTTTTGTGTTTGTGTGTGTGTGTGTGTGTGTGTATGTGTTGATGTCCTGCCGCACAAATGGCGCGACGCGGATGGTACTTGTGCCGGAAGAAGAAAACCTTGACAATTTCCTGAGCACCTGTGCATACGATAAAGTTTTTTTTTTCCCCCCCATTTCTCCCGCAGTTCTCGTCGATGATGCGGGAAACGCGTTGTGCTACTTCTAGTGTAGGTCCTGCCCAAAAAGCCATTCACCATCCCCGCTTCCCCATTGCGCCTCGCCCCGAAGTAAAGCGGGATGGGTGGTCGCAGTGGAATCACTTTATCAATAACCAAGCACGAACGCTTTTCCGCTTTGCCGTGATCGAACCGGGTGGCGGAAGTAAAGCCGAATTACGTACGGCGGGTATTTAGTAGCATCCTTTGCGCATACTCACGTTTATCGATTATGCAACCGTTTGGAGGGCCGCTCAGCCTCAGTATTCTGTCAGCGTCCACCGGGGGTCCTGATAGCTGACTCTCTGAGCAATTATCACAGGATCGCTCCCGTTCTTGGCAAGGCACCTGTATGAATGGAATTGGAAAAGCTCCACTGTGTGGGTGTGTATGTGGCAGTTCCTTCAGCACTTCTCTCCGCTGGCGGAAGATTCGAGATCGGGTCACGTACGGCTTGGCGTTTGGAGCCCCGTGCTCTCGGAAGCTTTTGCTATTTTGGCTACCCCATATCGGTGCAGTTCGATTGCCGAAGGACGAACGCCAGACTTGCGAGGGACTATTTACGAACGAGGTGGAACGAAAATCGACAAAACATCGCGACATGCCATGCGCCAGGAATCTTGGGGGTGGGTCCTTGAAGAAACAATGAGATCATGGTCCGACGTTGACGTTGAGCGAATGGGCAATATTTCTTTGTTGGATAATGTATCGTTTGTGGTGTTGTTGTGTTTTTTTTTTTTGTGTAATTACATTGAAAATAAATGTTGTTTTATACTAAGTTTGGTATACAGTCATGTCCCGAGTTACGCGAATAATGCGTGCCTGAGAAGAATAATATTGTTCTTCTTCTTTCCAATTCTTTCCACGTTCGAAAGTTTTATGTTTATTTCGATATTTTGAGTAAAATTTTATGAAAATAATTTTTTTAAGTAACTCGGGAAATGACTACACGTTAATTATTTATTTTTCATGATATTGTTTGTTTTCATCAAACTTAAACTAAATTTTTGCATTGGTGACGATAACATCACAAAACAATTTCTCTCTGTAATCAATGTGGATATTATTAAAATTTAAATTTTACACTTAAATTAAAATTCATCAAACATTTACAGAACTTTTTAGAAATGTAAACAGGTCATTGGTTTGGTCATCGCATGGCTATTTTGCGTGGAAAATTTCTCACTATAGCTGTGCATGAATTGTTGACGGTAGGAGAAACTCCATCAAAACCTAGGGGAGCATAATCGTTTCTTCCGTTAGGGATCTCTCGTTCTCATCGTTGCTCTCCACTACGATATCGCAGGAAAGGACCCCCTGATGGAAAGGATATTTCAACAATAAACCTCTCGTTCTCTCTCTCTCTGTGGCGATCGGGAAAAACGAGAGATGCTCAACACAATTTATTCGTATAAAGATTAAAAAAACACACACACGCACACACGTCGTGCAAAATACACAGTAAAGTGATCGAGTTATTCACAACTGGAAGTTAGTGGAAATCAGTCGCAAATTTTCCGGGTCGCTCGTGTCGGGAAGTGAACAAAACGGCACCACAGTGTGCACACAAGGTTTTCCCTTTTCAGTGGCAACTCTTTAACAACCGCATTTGAGTGACCAGTGCCATAAATAGAATATGAATGGTTGATTAAAAGCTGGTCGACAAAAACAAAGGGGTTTTGGGCCAACCCGTGCGGTAATGAAGCCGATGATGGGTTTCACGCCTAACTAGAGTTGGCAATGTTTCTTCCTTCCTTTTTTTCATAAAACGCATCCTTCCGTACGTGAGTTCTACATCACGTGCAGGTGTATCTGTTGCAGCAATAAGTGTGCCATCCCATCAATCAAATTAACATTTTGGAAGCTAAAGTTTATGAGTATCTGCATACGAAGGAAAACCAAAAAAAAAGGCATCAAAAAATCCACTCAAGCTTGTGCGAAAAACGGCAAACCCACCTAGAGCGGGGCGGTGGAATTGATTTTCCCTTTTTGAGACGCTGCTGCAGTAAGGATGTGCCAGAGAAGCCAAGACATACGCACGAGAGAACAACAGAGAGTGGTATTGAAAGTGGCTTTAGAGTAAACGAGAGAAGAAGAGAGTACATTGGTGTGTGAGGTTTGCCCCAACAGCAAATAAAAAAAAAACACCACCAGAAACTGCTTCAGGATCTTGGAGTTTACAGAAACCAAGGATATGTTGTAAAGTGTTACCCTTCTCCTTGTTGGTGGTACGGTACACAAGTCACTCTTTGTGCTGCCCAGCGAGCTGTGTTTGTGGCTGGGTCATACAGCGGAATGTAATTTTTAAACTCAATCTCCCCGCGACGTGTTGCGTGTTTGCGTGTAGTACGATTCCGACACTATAAATAGTGCCCAAGCGGGGGAAGAAAATCGTGTGAAAGTTCCAAAAGCTCCCGCAGTTTGCCGTTTGAACGACGACGATAAAAGTAAACAGTTTTTTTTTTGGTGTTGTACGGTGAGCGAAGGATTATTTCTGGAAGCACGAGCACACGAACCGAGGGTGACCGGAAGTGGATGTAAAATAAAAGAGGTAATTCCTAGCTATATTTACATCATGCTCTTTGTGCGTTTGTGTGGCCAACCTTCATCGTGAATTGGCATGTTTTAATCGTTGCAAACGATTTCATCATTTTTCTCGCAGCAGGATATTTGCAGTAAATGAAAAGTTCTTTGCGAAAAATAGCTTCATAAACAATAACAAATGACGTTAAAATTGCGAAAGAATTAAACTCAGCGTGAGTAAACGTATCTCAGGCAGCGTCTCAAGGACGAATATGGGCTGGATGTAAAGCTCTTTGTGTTAATGTTTGTGTTAGTGGTGAGCTTTTCCCCAACTCAAATGAAAAGTGAGATCGCCGATGTAAATAGGGCAAGATTTGATAATATATAAGCATCAAGAATATTAATCGATCAATTATGTTAAGTGGCTTTATCGACATTTTGAATCTCTGAAGTCTGCGATTTAGTCTCAGTCAGCTCTCCTATCCCAGAGTAAACACTTCAATTTATTCTTAAATACACGTCGTGTGCTCACTTGAAGCACAGAACAACACAGTCCAGGGCCCTTCATCCGTCACGTTACGTTGGGTTGAAATCTATCGCTTCAAACTAATTTGATGCACGACCTAAGTCACGTAGGCCTACATAAAACCGTTCCCACTTTCCACTTTCCTTCCCTTTCCTAGCAGCGGCCATTCGTTTTCGGGGATGTGGCGTCGGAGCGATCTCAAGGCATAAAGAGCATCCCAGACACAGACCCCAAGAGAAACGGCACTCGAGAGCGATTTTTTTGAGAGCGACCAGCGCGTAAACAACGCACCCGAGACAATATTTATCCAAGCACCGGGATATAGGGCCGTGTCGTCCGAAAATGACGACGCCACCCCCGAAAATGCAGGAACGCATAATGGCACTTTCGGACGTTCAAATGCGGTGTTGCGAACGATAACACACCTTGATGATGGGAAGGCGAAAATTAGGCCATCTAAAAGTGTCTGCCTAACCTCACCACCGTACTTGGGCGAGTGCACAGACGTGGAATACCTGCTCCGTCTGCATTCTGGCCACGGTGTGCATTGGCACGAAAGTTTTTACCAACATGACTGTGAGGAAGCATCTTCAGTGTTTAGACGCTTGAGAGGGAAAGTGCTGTTGTACCGTACCGCTCTGTTCCAACTACCTGAAAAAGTGTCCAACGGAACGGATTTTTGTGTCCTTCCTTACCCACGGTGGGCTATTGCGCTGTCAATCGATATCGCTTCCGCCACAGGGACGATATATTGGCGTGGCAAAGTTACGACGTCATTTCATAATGGTCGTTGTGCGGTGGCAACACGTTCGTCGCAACGTTTAAAGGATATCGCAGGATATCGTTCACCGCGGCGGTTATCATCCTGAAGCGCAAAAAGCGATTTCAAGGCCAGCGAAATGTGGGCTTGTCGCGTTTGACACACTATGCTTCTGGGCTCTTTCCACTGTCGGTCGGTTGTTTACGTGCTTTGGGTGTAAACAAGGTTCAGTCTGCAAAACGATAATACTACGCACAATAATAGTCGATCGTTGTAAATCATGACCTTGATAAAGTGTGTACTGTGCCCCGTGGCTGTTTATTCTTCTCGCGTTGGAAATGAAGATGTTTGATAGTGTTCTAAATTGACCATTTTTAGTGATACGCTATTAAAGATTGAAGGTATCAGTTTTGATCGTCACACGGGGAGAGTACGGAGAGTATTTTGATAGCCTCCGAGCCCCCAGAAGACGGATAGGAATTTTCCGTGCAGGTTTATTATTTGCTCTGAACAGCAGCCAGCGTGTAATTATCGATTACAACATTCGCTCAACAGGAGTGTCCGATAAGGAAAACACAGCACCGTGCCATTTTATCAACGAACGAACCGTGAGGTGCTTTAGTGTGTAACTTCGTTTATCTCTTACGGGACGGTGGTGGTCAATGGGATGAGATTAAAACGACAATCGTACATAAAGAATCGACTGATAAGATGGTCGCAAGATTAGTGTTATGTTCTCGTGTACGACAGGAAAAAAAAACCCCTCACGTATGAACACCTGCAACGGTCGCGAAAACAGCTGTTTCCGATAAGGTGTGTTACTCGTCGTGCTGCAGGAAATCCGTTTTGTATGGCACGAATTGAATCTTCTCGATGTGTCATCCGGGCAGGGAGACAAACACACAGTGCGCGCCAGCAGTATTAGCCAATACTACTGTTGCAGTATATTGCACGCTCCACCGAACTGCTTTGTCGTCCTGTCTGGGTTGGATTTGTTTGCTGCTCTATTTGCGAGTAATTTAATACTTACTACCCTCTCGATCGGCGGGCTAATCAGAAATAGAGGGCGTACTTGATGGGGACAAAATAAAAAAATAAAAACCGCCACGCAACGAACGTGCACGGGTGGCGATTATCTCATCGACTATTTTTAGCGCAATCAAATAACGAGAGTTGAAAGTGCTGCATCCCCGTACGCGCTGTGGTTGCAAGAATGACGATAGCACTTGTTGCATCATGTGTCCGCTGTATGTTTGGGGGAGCAAGAATAATGGAACAATTGCGGTCTGTCTGGAAACATTCCTCTTGCAGCATAAACCCTCCCCCCGCCCAGCCTATCTAGCGCCAAATCCAATCGATGAAAATCAATCCATCAGCGCGTGTTCGTGGAGAATTAATTAAGCGAGCAACATCATGATGCGATTTGTATGATTTCCCAACCCCGTGGCGTACCAGATTCCATGCATATGGAACAGCTCCTGGTCAGCGGGCAAGCATTTGGTGAGATTCCTCTGTTTCTCTGACTGGTCGATGAATTTTCCTTTTCCCTCGCGGAAGTCCTACGAATATGGATGATTTAATCGGTATTGATTATTCGCATTCGATCACAGCAATAAACGCTTTCTGAATATATAACCGGCACCGGCACACGAGGAACGTCATCGAATAGTTCCAGCTCGATCAAACTTCATTTTCCTGCTAATGATGTTCGATAAACGTTCACGATGGCTGAAAGGAAAGAAAATTCAGAGGTCGAAGATCTCTTACCTGTTTGACGCAAAAACCAACTAGAGTTCCCAGTTTTGCGTCAGAAGTTCCGCCAGTTCCTTCAACAGCCTAGCGTAAACAAAATATTCATAAACAATCTCTTCGCCCTGTGTCCACCGAGATGTGGCTCCGAATCGATGTTTCCCATCCCCTCCCCCGCCCACCTGGATGGAATATGTTTACAAACCTAAGTTGTCCACCTGTCCGGGAGACACGCTGAACTCCTGCTGATGTGATACGATACACTGGCAAAAGTGTCTCACTACCCTCCCCGATGCATCCTTCATCTTAAGCATCGTCGTCGTCGTCGTACTTTCCCTGAGTATTCATAGCCTTCCTTCATTTGTGTGCCTTCTTCGATGCAAATTTTTGCTCTTTGTATCTCTACAAGAATGCAGAACCAAAGGAAGGAGGGAGGACCGGAATGATGACGTCCGTCTGGCTGCGCTCGATGTCGACTTTCTCAAGTGGGCAAGAAGACGGTGGGCAAGAGCATCGATACCCTCATCATGCCTAGTGTGGTTTTGCGACGAATATATATATATAAATAGCGCGCTACTTCACCGACAAATTATTGCTACCAATTGAGGAGTAAAGTGAAACATATTGGAAGCGAATTGATGCGAAACATCGCCAACGCGATCAGCACTCTTTTGTGTGATGCGATGCAAAGAAGAAGGCCAACATTAATAAACAACGTTCAGCGGCTCGTGGACGAAGCCAAGTGGTGCCGTTCTGTGACTGCGGATGGATGAGTTAACAGCGTTGTTGGCAATGCGAACACAGGAACTGCAGCCAGATGGATCAACGTTAGAACGATCATTTGAAACTGAAAGTCACGTACGAACAAAAAAAAAAAGAAACCCCGTCCAGCAGAAGAGAAATTGAACGTATCGCAAATTGCAGCGATTCTTGCTCCAATTTTTTACGATAACATAACACTTTAATGTTTGAGACAGAATTGCACCTCGTCGAAGAGGTGTATGATTAATTAATGACTTGATTTTGAGCTTTAACATACATGTTTAATAAAAGTATGAAGTAAACTAGAGGTGACCCAGTAGTGTATTGGTAGCGGCGTCGGTTTTCACACGACAGGATCGGTCCAAAATCTCATTCGGACCCATCCCTCGCGGCAAGGACCGACTATCCGTTTACGTGGTAATATAAGTATAAGGTATAAGGTATAAGGTTGTTACGCATAAAAGAAAAAGAGAGTAAACTAATTTACTCAGCAACAAGAACATCTTTTTACTTGTGTGAATATAAGGGAACCGAAGCTCTTCTCAGGCTTTTATGGTCTCTCCTTTTAGTACGTCGCCTTTATGTAAGGATGAACAAATCCTCTTGGTCGAGTATGATACTTGACCCAATAAGGAAAGTAGGACTTTAGAACGATGAGTGCTCTTTTGTGACGTAGAACGAATGCAGTGACGTAGAATAGTGTAGACAGAAGGCATTTTTTTATAAAACTTATAGTGATCATGTCATGAAAACGATGCCAAACAATCCAAAAAAGAATACTTTTCGTTATACTGAAATTAAATTGATGGCAGAGTGCACCCGGAATAAGGCCCCTTTCACTGTTTGAAGAAGGAAATTTCTCTAAACTGTTGTAAATTGTTCCATAGATTAGGTTACTCTAAGCGATATGATCAGGCCATTTTATTAGAAAAAAAAACTAAAATGAAAATTTAAAATTTATTATAATAAGTCAGAGGATATTAAAAATTAGATATTTTAGCTAAAAATAATGACTCAAGTCAAACAAATTTCAATAAAACGAAGTTATAATGCCATTTTATTGTCCTGTATTTTTTTCAGATAATTTGAGATACACCCAGTTACAACGTAAAAGAGGGTCTGGTTTTGTGGCAATTGGCACCTTTACTTTTGTTAACCTTTTTGGGCGATACTGCCACTTGCTTCCCATGTGTTCCCGCTTGTGAGCGCCATTTCTTTCCTTCTGTACTTTATTGTCGTGTGTGTGTACATACAACTGCCAAGGAGTGTCATTCTACCGGCCGGCTTTTGGGACGCAAAACGAGACCGGTATTCCTGAAGGCCGATGGAGAATGAAATCTTAAAACCGTCCGAAGCACAAACCTCCCTAGCGTACCGGGGCCGGCCAGGTTGTGCAGACCGGACCGGACAAACCGGTTCGGTTCGGGAGGATCATGTTTTGTGTGTTTGCTCTTTTCGGGTGAAGATAATTTATTTAAAATAAATACCGATTCTTCGCTGTTCGTTAAGATGCGTGGGCTGCGCTTGGTTTCGTCCATAACACACGCACTGCTGTCCCATACGAAGTTTCTTTTACAACGTTCCGAACAAAAAACAAAAACGGAAGAGCAGCTGGTTTGTAATGATGACGCGATGTGTAATGTGGTTGCGTTTCTTTTTTTAACGGCAGAAACCGGATTGCTGTTGACCAGCGGAACTGTATCGTTTCGAAGGAAAGTTCGAGAGCTTTTCTTCCACTCTCGGGCTTGGCCATAGTTGCCTCGAGTTTCGCTACATTCTTCGCGGATTGTAAATTTAAAACCAGGCTCATGTACAAGAGGACGCGAATATTATGTAAACCACTTGAATTACGCAACAATTGCAGCATGTGCTTAAATTTTCCTTATTGATAATCTATTTTGGGAAGCTCAGGAGGAAAAATTAATTTGAGATATAGGAATTCGTATGAATTACATCGAATATCGATTAATTTCCCATTTAACAACAAGCACTTACTTTAGTACTTTGTAACAAATGCATTGATTGATTATTGTTATGCTGTGATACCATTTGATTGCTGCACGATTTACGTTCGTCCACATTTATCCTTCCTTTGATAGTCTCCTATTGTGCCTCCACTTTGTTTGCAATAAAATGTGCGTGACTTGCACCGCTCTTACCAGGGCATTTCGGATCAGCTCCAACACGCCACGCCGCAGGTGAATGTGATTGCAAACGATTTGATGTCAATTTTCCCCCTGGGAACGAAGGTCACACAATAGAACCCAAAACTCACCGGCATACGATCAGTGTCTGATTTATTACAATCTGATTGTAAAACTTTTTAGCAACGATTATTACTGGATCGCTTGCAACCGACCGCTTGTGAAGAGTTCTTCGCGAAGCTACATCTACACCTACACTTGGTTGTCAATTGTTCGGAGTTTGATTTTTCTTAGTCACGAAAGCGTGGTCTAATGGTAGCGTAAACTTTAATGGACATGCAAAGCTTCTTTTCATACAGTCCTTAAATCGTGGCTCATAATAAACAGAACCGTATAATAAAGGTCTCCCCCCATAAGGGCGAGAATACCGAGCACGGGATGTAGGGATATTTATGAACAATTCATTTGCTGCTGTTCGGTTTTAGATCTGTTCACCTTCCACATCTCCTAATCGCGGGTGAAACTAGAGCAATGAACTGTAACGGACGGCAATAATTGTGAGTCCCCGTTCCAAACAGCTGTCAATGTCAATGGTCTACTACCGTTCTGGCTGCGCTAGAAATCAATATTAAAATGTATTTTATCGGTAGGAGCGCACGTGCTGGGCAAGGTGTGCTTGCCATCGTTTCGCTGTTGGACAACGTTTACGGAATCACCAACCAGTGACCCAGTGGGATTGTGTGAAGGTGAAACAGGAACTAGTTTAATGATGGTGTGATGCGATGGCAGTTAATTTATACCTTCCCACACATTACGTCCCTTTTGTGTATTCATAAACTTTACACTTTTGCTCTCGTTTGAGTTGCTCCGGTGGGTACCTCAGGAGGTTCAAACATTCAGACGTGGCCTGTAATAGGAACTGTTGTATCGGAAAGTTTCGTTCTAATTTCTCCTCTGAGTGGAATGAGATATTATTTTCTTTTTTTATCCTCCCTCTTCGGGAACCCATTTGTTGCAACACCGCCTATCATCGCGATGGAATCCTTACATTTCCAGTGTTACAACTTGCGGGAAGAGGATTGTATAATTTGCACCCGACAATCCAATGCATCTAATTGTAGAATTTGCATCTCCACCTGTTCCTGACACGGTTGCAATAGCTTTTCTGAAGTCTGTTACGAAGTGAAGTGATACGTTGCTTCAACACCATGTGAGGAGCAGGGTGTCGATGAGATTAAACGACACACTCTTCCAAAAGACCTTACAGTTACCTTCAGTTAGTCCACGGCCTTGAAGACCTCCGTTTTTTTTTTTAAGATGCGTAATTATGGGCAACAGGTTCGTTGCTGGAACCGCTCGCTACTGTGCGACCTTTCGTTACTAACCTATCACGTATGGCTTCCGCTAGGTGGTAGGGTTCTATTCAAGGGCTATAATTGTGACACACTGCCGCCTGTCATTACGGTATCGATTTATCGATTGTTACTTAAATGCTTCTGGACGCATCACAACATACTAAGCGCTGTGTATTGAAAATATGTTACTAATAACGACATTCTTCTTGCTTTATCTTTCAGACATCACATCGAGCGGTAACCGTACCGGATGTTTATTCTTGAAGCCCTGCCATTTGGAAATATCTGAGAGGCGAGAGTAAAGGCGGTGATTAAACGCATAATCTAAACGACCGGAAGCACATTCCCCAATTGTGCTGAATTGCAGTTTGCATATTTGAAGTGGAGAACGACGAACAGCAACACACACCCCACCACCACCCGCGTAAGGAATGTGTTGCGTATGCACATAGGGTTCCGCGACAAAAACCGGGGGTAGAGAAAAAAACAATAAACAGCAACAAGGGAAGCCGATATACCAGAAAAAAAATCAACAACACAACGCATTACTAATCCCCCCCATTTAGCACTGTAAGTGTGCTCGTGTGTGTGTGAGTCCGCGGTTTCTCGCGAGAATCAGTTTCGGCGTTTCGTGTATGGGTATTCTTCAGTGCGCCGAATCGAGCGAAGTGCAGCCATTGATGCCGGAGAAGCAACGCAAATAAAGCAGCAGCAGCAGCAGCACTGAAAGTTGCGTTTTGCGTGACAGTCTTCGGTTGTACGAGCCTTCGGTCGCTCATCAAACGGTATCGTCGAATCGATTTTGGCTGCTCACCCTGCCCATAAAGAGATGTTTGTATGAAAACAAGGCCTTGTGGCTGACCGTTTTTTTACGAAGAATTGTTACGAGAGAGAGAGAGAGAGAGAGAGAGAAACAGCGCGAAAGTATCTGTGTTTGTGTGGTTGGTGAGGCAACAAAGCGGGGCCCACCTCCCCACGAGTGACGAAGAACACGTTCCACACGCCACAACCCAATCGGCAACCAGCGCGTACAATTCTGGCCAGCGTCAGTACGACACTTGCTGCAGCGGAATCCAAATCTACCACCAAGGGTGGTGTCCGAATCATTGTAAGCGCGCCATCATCGAAGCTTATAACTGCGTAGTTTTATTGCACCCGGCAAACCGACACGTCCGTGTGCGACTAATAAGCGGACGGCAACCGGCAGCGAATAATCAACACAGCGCCACAACGGGCATCGGATCTTCCGGCAAGGGTGTGGTGTAAGCGTGCTTGACTTTATTAAAGCCAATTGGGGAGATCACGTTACATTCTTGGTGAGCAGCGGTGCAACAAGTAGGCGAACGTCTTCGAGAGGACTGGTCGCCGATAGAACCGTATCTGTCGGCGACTGTGCTTGGAAGTGATCGGGACGAAAACGCGCCAGTATCACATCTGTCGTTCGGAACATTAATAAGTGAATAGACAGTCGGAGAGAGCAGATTAATCTGTGCGATATTGTTGATCGGATCAGGAACACCTCCTGCCAAAGCAAGTGATCATACAGCAGCCCCTTTAGACCTCGGAAGATTTCTTGTGTACTGTAAAATCGCCAACAAAATACAGTAATCCCCTTTTAGTGCCAAAGAGGACACAGAGGTTATACACTACACCGGAAAGCGATCCTCGCGAGCGAATCAACCACCGGTACCACCCTCTCATCGCAACATCGCTCACACTAGCGCCCCCACCCGTACACTGCGCACGCGATCGTAAGCGGGTAGTGCATTAAATCTGGGGCAACGCAGGCGGTTCCCATGCTAAACTACCGCCTCGTGTCAACGCACTTCCTGAAGCAGCCATAGATTTCGCGGCCCATCACCGCACCGGCACGGCGGGGACCCCCAGCAAGGTCGTAAAAATGTGCAGAGATCGGGATATGCCACTTCGATGAACTAGAGCACCAACAGTGTTGTACTCTATTGTGTCGCCGTCTGCCATCACATTACTTGCAACGTAGCAGAAAACGCGAGTGATAGGAAAATAGTGCATAAGGGCTACGACAGAGAGAGAGAGCGAGAGCGAGAGAGTGTGTGAGAAAGAGCGAGAGTGTGTGCGTGTGAGTGCGTGTGAGTGAGTGTGAGAGAAGCGAAAGTAGGGGGTGAAAGTAGCGCCACTATAGCATTGCATTAGTACTACGTTAAGCTTCATACTACTACTTCCTTTACTATTGCTACTACACGGCTGCGCCACATATTGCTACTGCTTCTCCGCATACGCTGTGTGCGATCGGCGCTTACCGGCGTGCGCTAGTGTGCGTGTGTGTGTGTGTGGTAGTGGAAGCGGTTAGCGATCCTTCGAAACCGGGACCGCGGTCCTAGTAGATTGATGCCATCAGAGGGATTCACATCCTTCCCGTGTACCACTGCGCGTCTCGACGAAGCATCTTGTGGCCCGCCGGTGCTCTTAAGCAACGTTGCGTGATTCTTTCGCATCGCATCATCCGCGTGCATATCTGCTCAGAAAGCTACTTGGTGCCACACCGCCGAATCACCTCCCACGGCTTATCGTGTGTTGTGATTGTGAAAAACGCGCGCGCGTGTGCTCTTGCATCCAGCACAGTTTATTCGCAAGTGTTCCTTACCTATTTGTTTGTCCGCGCAAACCGAAACGTACTACCGGAAGCCCAACACAATAACACCGCCAACCAGCAGCAGCAGCAGCAGCGACTACAAACCGCTGTCGCTTTGGCCGCCGTGAAGCCGCGAAGATTCCACCCAAAATTGAAGCATTTGCCAAAAACTGCTGGGAAACTGTAACCGCTTGCGTGGTAAGTAGACGGTGGGAAAGCTTAATTCACTTGATTCGGAAGATAAATGTCGCTTCATCTCACCTGCTGTTTTATTTCTATACCTCGGAAGTGACGGATGGTGTGGACGTATGTATGTTTGGATTTTGTTTTGCGTGTTGCGAGTTTTCACGATTAAAGCAATGATCTTTGCGAAGGTTCGGTTTATTACCCTCGATCGTTATTGACCTTCGTAGCTTTTAGACGGTTGGCCAGTTGCCATTCGGGGAAGAATAGTTGATCAGGCGTATAAAGGCGTGAATGATATTAGGTACGCGAAAGGATAATTGATGAGCGGTTCAATTAATCGTTTTTGTAATTAAATAAATAACTTCTTGATTAATAATTTGCACGAAGTTATTAGAACTGTTTTCAACGTTTTGAAGCAATTCTTAAAATGTTAATTAAAATGAAATAATTTGCTGAATGTGTCCATGCTTTTTTTAATGTCATGCAAGACACTGTTGAATTCTTCGAAGCTAATTATGCTTTTTAGAGTCTAGCTATCGATGTTATCCAAAATTTGCCATTAATTCCCAATGAAAACTTGTGCCAAGCTACTTAATAAATGTGATGGTTTCAAGATCAGCCAGTCCAGAACTTGTGTCATGTCCGTTAAGTAATTAAGGACGACAGAGTCCCAGGACTCTACTGCGAAATTTCTCTGGTCAGGTGAGCAGTTTTTAGTAGCTTTTTGAAAATATTTCTTGAAATGTCCGACTGTCATTTGGTACATAAGGTCTGTCTTATGAAATCCCGATCTTTAGATCGATATCTTGATCGTCTAATTGGTCTTGAACAGCTCTTTTACATGGTCCCACCATGCACAAAGCCTGTAACATCCTCTCAAGAATATTTCTACATTACATCACATAGATAAGTAATCTACACAAATGAAACTTTAATAATTCATCATGTAAATACATCACAACTCGATCACAATGAAGTGATCTTCAATTTTGTATATTTTAATTTATCCTCTAGCCACACCACACCGCGCACACTCTAAATGAACAATATTCATCCGTAACGACAAACCCAAAAAACAAAATCTCGCAAATAACAACCGATTTGTTGTTGTCGCCGAATCGCCATCATGTTCTTTAACAACAACGCGGCAAAACGGGTATTTTTAGACCGTACCGGCCGCAATCATCAATCCCGGCGCAGAGCGACCATACATTGGCACTTTACCGTACAGCAGAGGCTGTATTTTTATGGTTTTCTTTTTTGTTTTGTTCGGGCCAGGTTATGACCGGTTGCCTGATGATGATGATGATGATGATGTTTGTATTGCTGCTTCAAAATGCGCCAATTTCGCTGCGGGGACAAGTCCGACGGGACGGCATTGGTTCGCGTCGTTCTTGGTGTGCAGCACACACACCCGAAAGCTTATCTTTTGGGTGCTCGGTGAGGAAACGGGCAACTGCCGTGTCTTGTTTTTGGTTGATTTTTTCTTCCACTGCTGGTGAATAATTGTAAATAAACAACCTCCTAACGCAGAACAAAAGTGTGTGTCGATGGTTAGTACGGTTCACCGGTTTCAAATAGTAATGCAAACATATTTCGGTCCACCACGCGGTGTGGTACGTTTGGCACCTGGTGGCACAATCGTTACCGATGAGTTGTGTTTACGAATGGAGTATCATTGAAGGGAAAAGTTATAGTTTATAATAAATCGGGTAATTAAATGTCATGTACGATTAGTTATAAATTATTCGCTTTATTTATGAGTCAATTGTCTTTGGACATATATTTTTTTAATGAATGTCATCGATGTGAGATGCAGGTTCAATTTTATGGCTGAGTTTTAATTTTTCCATGTAAGAATTAAAAAAGTAAATGTTTTTGGAATGTTTCTAACAACAATCACAATTTATAACTCGTGACTCTAAATATCATGTAAGAAACTTTCATCTAGTAATACTCAAACAATTGCTGAAAGTTGATTAAATTAGGTTTAAAGCAGTCTCTTCAGAGAGAGAGGGAAAAAAACATAACCATTATATTACATCAAATGATCGTAAGTACCGGACTATGACTTTCATGTTCCAGAACATTCCACTAGCTTCGGGTGTACGAACTGCGGCTGTGCTATAAATAAAGTACTAATGCACCGCTATAGGTATTGCCGAGCAACTGGAAAAAGCGACTTGACATAATCATCAATCCGAGGCAAGTCTTAAGGAAGGAAGGAGATTAGTCCACCGTTGGTAGGATACTCCAAAAATTCACCTAACGACCTTCAAAAGGCACCCGCCAGGAATTACGCTTGCAACTTGTGCAACGATGTGCCAAACTAGTGCGGGATTACTCCCCACCTATCGCGCATACCTTCATTTCGCGCAAAAAAGACCCACTGCGAAGCGCGTAACCTTTAGCTTTGCCGCTTCCGTTTTGCAGCTTATCCCCCGGATGCACTTAATGCTGTGCGTACGGTTTTTATGGGCCTCTCCTTCGCCGATCCATCGCGCCAGGTTCTTTTCGGATCCCAGATGACGTATATCGGCGCGGTGTGCTCATATGACGAGTCATGAATGGTATTTTTACCAGCGGTTTGTTGAATGCCGGAGAGGTATGCCGTAAAAAAAAATCTTAATATCTTTCGTCGTCGGGTGAGTGTTTTTGGGTTCTGTTTGTTTTTTGCTTCTCGTTTCACCGTCACCAGCGACCGGGGTCCTTAGAGGATTGCCAATTTTGACACATATTCACCCGCATCGTACGGCAATCGAGCCGGTGCGACAGAAGCCAAGATCAAGATGGAATGGTTTTCTCGCTCGCTGCGTTGTTCTGACGTAAGTTCTACCCCCTCTTGTACGTACGCAACCTCGTTTGCTTTGGCGCTATTTACATTCCCCGTATTTCTCCCGCGACAAATCATTTCACACACCGCGCATTCTAACACACCGATGCTGGGGGGACCCGGTGATGATTAATAATGCAGCAAGGGTTTGTATTGCATGGGTGGTGTGACGCGCGCGCGCGACTGTTATGGAAGAACGATTATTTTGGGAATATATGTCCAAACAAGGTATTTCTTGGGGTTGCCTATTGGCAACAACACCAGCCCAGCGCAGGCAGACACGGAATGATGAATGTGAGATTGGGCTGTCCTCCACGCGGATGTGTTATACATATTTAAACGACGAAATGGTTTAATGGTAATGAATTAAGCTATGTTTGCTTTCGTTATCGATTGTTGAATTGTATTTTTTTTTTGCTGTAGAGTACAGTCATCAGGCAACTAAATTATACATTGGTTCATAGTGTTTTGGCATAGAATCCTCTGGAGGGGTTAGGGAATTCAAACATTTGTCAATTCCAATTTGAACAGTATTTAAATATGAAATTTACAGCCTCAATGCACTAGTAAATATTTTCCCGAAAAAGAAATAGAAACTCTCTCTGCGATAGTTGATACAGTGAGTCTTTATACTGTGGTTCAAATGAATAATTATAGTTTCATGTTTGTCAAAGCTTTTGACACAACCTGCCGATTACGCAGGATCGAGGTTCGGCACGGATGACGAAAGAGGGCGCCACCATCAGTGCGGATAAAAAAGGGTTGCGTTTCGAGGATCGAGCCCTCCTTTTGCAGTTGCAGACGGCGTAAAAGGCAGTAATACGTTTTGAACCTCCCTAATCATAGTCGGAGTTGTTTAATATATTACGAAGCCAGTGGTAAACATATTTTAAGCATAATTTGGTCATAATTCTTCAACCCCATTCCAGTATATTGCATTGCGTATTGTGACTCACGGATTTGCATTGCCGTCTAATTACTTTCGTAATGATAAGCATTCTTCACTGTAAGCTATAGCTTCACTCCATAGGGCACGCTATGGGTGCGTGGGAAAACAAAAGAAATCACCGTGTTCGGTCTCCAGTCGACAGTCGCCAACCACCGATAAGCGGTAAACAAATGCGTTTTATCAGTTCAATTAGTGCTTTCCAATTTCCTTCCTTCCGTTTGCAGTTTTAATTAATACCATCTGCTAAGGCAACGAATCATCTGGCGGGATTCTCCACGGTGCTCCTGACACCGCGAAACCTAATCAGTGATCAATGATCTGATCTTTGAACGGTGGTTGATGTTGAACCCCACACGGGAACTCCGTCGGTGAAGCAATCAGCCGAGGGACCCCGAGGTGTGTACATGAACTGGGAAGCACAAGAAGAAGCTCGCGCGCACCAAGAAGCGCACGTTGAATGTAAACAAATTTGATCAGTGTAACTGATAAGAGCAACTGTGGCGAGATGTCGGTAGCACGCGAGGGATTGCACGGTGTTTTCCAGTTTTCGTCCTCCCCTCCAAGGTGTTGTCTGGGCGTGAGAAAACGGAGGACGCAGGAGACAAGAACTCATTGCCGGTCGCAAAATTCCCAACAACCTGCGGAGCAATTACAGCTGGCGGTTGTGAGCGATGTCACCTGTGCACGACCCATCACGACAAAGACAGCGACCTTGCGAAACCTGCTGTCCTGGGACGTGGAGTGAACGGGGGAAATGTGACGACATTAACGACGCAAAAGGTGCTAACTCTCACCTATGCTGCTGCGGTGTGAATCAGTTCGGTTCAGATTTAATCGGTGCAGTACCGTTCGTTCCGGATGGCACTGGTCCGCTGACCATGCAACATCCATGCGCCGTATGGGGCAGATCAAATGGAGCGGAAAAAAGAGAGCCTTAGTGTCTGCAGAGGCACGAAGCGGCTACACACGGACTGTGTGTTGCCCCGGGGCTTATCAGGGAGCGATCATCGTGCTAAGTGGGATTATGGTATTGCTAATAGAAACCGTCACTTGTGGGAGCACACGATTTGCAGCCAACTGGAAGTCTCTCCGCGAAATTTCGTAGTTTCTCCGTTAGGTTTATTGTTGTTGAAAATATTGATATTGGGAGTTTCCCTATTCAAATCTTAAATCTTGAGAAATCGATTTTAACTTCTCCAACAAGGACATCATAATAATAAGATGTAAGCAAAGACATCGTTAACAAAGAATATTTTAGTTCAATTTCCGTAAGGTATTTCTGTAGATCCTCCACCAGAACCTGATGTCTGTAAAATCTGCAGTGTACAAAGTTCAACATGCTTCAGGTTGAGACTGTTTTGGAATGCCTCATTCTAAAGCTTCTATTGGGGAGAATGATTTTTTTGCAATGAGTAGATCACTCCTTGTTTCCTTCATGATAAAATCAACCTCCAAGCGCAGCTATAAAAAGTATAGAGAGTGAGTAAACAAGACGGAGATTGTGTAATGCCCTGCAGTATGATGAGATTTTATTGAATAACAGCTGAATTGCAGCTCAGTATTACTGCCTGCCACATTATCATTGTTCTTCTTTACACACGCTGCTATAATTATTTCTAGTCATCTCCCGGCTTTCAACACACCTTTGCAGTGTATAGTTGGTTTTGGACGAGCTCCATGTTTCCGTTCAGCGTATGTTCAGCTACTGGAACTATGAATGCTGTGTATACTCTACAGACTGGTCCATATCTTTGGCACCGACCCAAAGTTTCTTGAGAGCATTCAGGCCACCTTCACCTGTCATATGACGTTGGTAATTGGTACTCTTACTAGTCTCATAAGCATTGCCGGAATCCCTAAAGTGGTAATTGTTTAGTTTGGAATTAGCTATGCTCTGACTATAAAAGCAATCGAGAGCTCATATAGAGCTGACTTTTTGATAAAGTTTTTATCAGTTTAAGCCCCGATAAGTTTCTTTTTGCTGTTTGGGAATTGAAAGACTAACCGTGCTGTCAACAAGGTTATTCTTCGTTATCGGCATAACAGCCTCAAGAGGTCTAGGTCTGCCGTTTCTTTCTATTACTTTATTTGCTAGCTGCGGGATAATTCATTACATGGTTCTTATAGAAAAGCAGTAATTTATTACAATATTAAGCTTCTGCGAGAAGAACAGTTTTATTTGGGAATTCCCTCATTTGTCTACCCTTTTTCATGCATTTTAAGCATGGACCTTATTATACGACAAAAGACATGATCGCACCAACATGATCGCACACACAGTGAGATCACCATCTAGCATTCCGCCGAGAAAATGGCGTTGAAATGTAATAAAACAGCTGTTTACTATCCAGCTTTTGTGTTTGTATTGGCAAATGTAACGTGCCTTCTTTCGCAGCACAAACAAAAGCAAGTCAGGCACGCAGACGGCCCGCGGCACAACAACAGCCCTGCTTGAACGATTTCAGTCAATATTTGGCAGCGGGGCTTACGGGCAATTTGCAATTCTCATCGTGTTAGCATGGTAGTGTGCTTTTTTTTACATCCACCATCTCTTTAAGTAACCCGCACCATATTGCACTCGATCGGGTAGCTATAAACGATCGTTCAATACGGGTATGAAATGGTGTCGAAAGGTATTCGAAACAGAGGAGACTTTGTGACTTTCCAATGGTGCATTCTTTAAGCACCCTAAAAGCTCCAGAGACAATGTCTTCCCACTGCTGTCCCATACACTTGTACAATCGAGATAAGCGTGACAAGACGTACAGGTGTTAAAATGGCAGTTCACACAGTCACCAGAAATCGACGCGAAATGTTACAACCCCGCAGTATTGAAGACGTATACATCGGAAGCGACCCTTGTTGTGTTGGTGTTGAGGCACTTGCCACCCTGTATGTGGGACTAATGTCTCACTTGTCTATCAATCTGCGCGCGCTTCCAATTCCGCTGCTAGTGATGCGTAGCCGGAGAGCGCACAATCTCTGCCGCTTGCGAGTTTGTGTGCGTGTGTTGGAGGTAGTATATACTCTGCCCTGGCTTTTATCTCCCTGGTTGCCGTGCCAGTATAAAACTGATCCCGGGAGACTCGCGTGCTCCCACAAGTTTTGTGACCGGCATCGCAAACGGAGCTAACCTCCTCACCCGGGAGATCAAAGTCAAGAACTGTCGTATTGTGATGGGATTGTGTTTTCGTATGACGTTTTGTGATTTTTCTTTACCAATTGAACCACGCCACAGCATTTATTGACAAGGTTCTAGTGGGGGTGAATTAGTGGTGAAAGCTAGTGGTTCCCCAGCTCCCAAGTGAGTCTGGCAGAGCTTTCCATGGTGGATTATAACGAAGTGCAAGAGTAAAGAAAATCTTAAGGGCTGTTGTGAAGCATAAACTAGTCTCCTTCACGTACGATTAAGATAGTACGGTTAAAGCGTGTCCCACAGGTCAACCATGTTGTGCGTACAGCCATCCGATCATGCGGTTGGTAGAAAGGGTTTGATCTATAAGCTGGCCCATGCCTGCCACATTCGTCAATGGAAAAATAAAGTAAGTAATGCACCTCTCGTACGAGTGACTTCCATCGAAGAAATGGAAGATTCCACTCGCAACTGGAATTTATGAACAAACAGGAACGCGCGGTCCTGTCACGTTATGAATGTTGTTGCGGACTGGCAAAAGCTAATAAAGTGTTACACACAACCTCTGTTCAAGTGGCGAATCCATCTGAAGTGGTCGTGGACACACAAAGAAGAAAGTGAGCAGCAGGACATTCGGTCCTACCGCAAGCAACCGAGTGTTGTGTGATTTTGAACTTGGTAAGCTTTGTGTGGGTGGCTTCCGGTTGTTTTCTGCTTTCTGAGTGTCATCTGAAGTGGAATGATTTTGGTGAAAATCTCATGTCACGGGACACTCCAAGACACTCCAATGACTCGGCACTGTTTTGTGTTAGATAATGTTGGGTATCTCAAGTGCCTTGGCCGAGAGCAACTGTAGTTGTTTTTTGAAAAATTGTGTTCAAACTGTATTAAGTTATTGTAGGAACACTTGAAGGAACGGAATGTTAATAATTGGAATGGGAATGGGCATAAGCTAATAAGTGCTTATGAGTACTTATTTTGATCGTGTTTATCAGTATTATAATCATATTCGTCTATTAGGGCGAATAGCGAATAAAATTGTCGTAATGAATATAAAAATCTTATTATTTTTTTATTGTAAAATAAAGAAACATAGTTCAGTGTTTTTGGACCATTGCCCAAATTGAAGTAAAAATTTGAGACTTCCTAAATAATTCTCCAACAAGGAATTCTCCCAAAAAAATCTCTAAAGGAGGTTCCACGAAGTGTCCATGTGTGGCTGCACAGCTAGGGTATTCTCCAGAATATTGAAATTTTCACTTCAAATTGGAATAAAAAATTGAGAATTCACAAAGCATTCTCAAATCACGTTCTCGATGTGTATGGCTGCTTTCCGAATAATACTTATTCTTCTTAATCGGCTCAAAAACCTCAAGATGTCAAGGCCTGCCATTTCTGACCTTCTGTGAATTTATTTACACATAGCTAGATGTGAATGGATGTGAAGACCCATTCGTGTGCCCCAATATTAATTATGCTTCTTGGAACTTGGAAATCTTGAATGTAAATATGAGTCAGAAATCGAGAATTTGCCAAAAATTGTCTAAAAAGCTTCTCGATGGGTCCAATGCGTGGTGGTACTCCGAAGGTATTCTTCATGCTCGGGAAATTTGAAATCTTCACCAGAGCAGATAGGGTGAAAAGGCGTGATAGAAGAACCTTCATAGCATGAAGATCATCAACGACATCAACACCATTATCATCCAACTTCTACCGCCCGTACCGTGACCTACTGATTCGAGAGAGAAATTGGAACGTAGTAACTACTGACATGCACACACGAACCGCCCATCCCAACGGTGTCTATTATCAGCACACATTCTAGAAAAAAGATTCGCCTGTTGTTACGAGCGCTATCTAAACATCTCAATTGTACGCATTGTTCCGAATGCCGTCAAAAATGGCTGGATTACCATCGGAGACCTGAACAATTCCAACCCATCTCAGCGTTACGATGGCCGATAGCCTATCGACGAATCACTCTTTTATTTACGATACGCTTATTAACCTGTCCTGCCTGCCTGTGTGTCTGCTGTCCATCGCACGTTACACGCTTTACGACCGATCAGGCAGGGGCAATACCAGGGGCAACCACCAGATAAGCGACAAAAGAATGGGACCCAAACATTTGCGCGTGCCAAAAGGCGATTAATTTGTCAATCTTTTTTCCCCACTCGGGGTAAGCCAGGCGTCGTGTCATCTAGATACGTTTTCTCTCTTTTGTGTGTGTGTGTAATGCAGCTAAAAATAAAGCACATCTTGCAACCCTGGAGTAAACCAGGGTAAAAGCAGTGCCTGAGCGACACATTAGGTGTGATAAGAAGTGTGACGATTGTGAGATAAATAAGATCCAATAGCAAATACAAAACGACGTCATTTGAGGCCAGGGCATCACAAAACATCGCATCTTCCCAAAACAGCTCATATTTCCTATCACATTACTGATGGATCGGGAAGAAATCGATCTTTTTTTTTTTATGCGGTATCTGTGGTGCAATGTGAGCTTTAATTTATTCCTATTCGCTTCCATGGCGTTGAAGCTTAAAATAAAAGCAAGAATCAGATACTCGCGGAATTGAAAACGAGATCTACACTGGGATCTAGTTCCGATCTGTCTGTCAACAAACTAATCGAACATGCACAAGTGCAAGTGTAACCATCCGCCCGTTTCGTATAACGCCGCTCCCCTCCGTGACAGCGAACCCCGCCGGCAAAAGTTTCGATCAAAAATCACGTACCACCATCAGAGGGCCGGGTTCTGTTCCGCGGGCGGTAAACAATTGGAACAATTTAACCGCCGCCGCCACCAACGCGTCATCGCGGTTGTGTTATTTTTATGTTTCACACCCCCCCCAAACACAACGTGTTTAACGCTTTTGCTTTTTGTTATTGTTCCAACTCACCGAGTATCCCATTTTCTATCTCTTATTGATCGTGAAACAATTTGCACATCACTGCAACCATTTTTGCACAAAATGGTTCCCCGCGGATAAATGGCGGAACGGCGCTAAATGGTTACGGGGGCTAAATTACGTGAATAGTTTGCTAAGGGTGACACCACGAGGCACGAACTGTTATCACATGGCATGACACACGAGAGAGGAAGAGAGAGAGAGAGAACAAAGGTAAAACAATGTCTAATGGGTTGCAAAACATGCATGTTGTGGCGCGCGGTGGTCGTGCTAAATGCGAATGCATTTTCGCGACAGGGAGTTGAGTTTAGTATAAAGCACCGTATACGTCATGGTTTCTCTCATGGCCTCGAAGGTCGTTGAAGGTAAAAGTAAAAAACGGTAGAAAACACCAACATTGATTAGAGTGGCAATTCTCTTTCCCTCTACTACACACCACGCTAGAAGTTCGCGCTGGAAGCTATTTATTATCACGGTGCCATTGGCTTTGTTTCATTTGCCACTTGTTTGTAGCAAAAAAAAAAAAACACACACATTCAGTGAAAGCTTTCCGTCAACGTGCAGCTACATCGATTGATTTCGTTGAATTGTGTTTGATCAATGTTCATCGTGTGTGTTTTTTTTTTTTTGGTTGGCGACGGGCGATTCTATTACGCGACCTTGGATCAATAACAACAACGAAACATGGCAAATTGATTGATGTTGTGCGGAAAAATGTATGTTTCCGCACGTTCGTAACCATGGTTTCCGCCATAGAATTGCATCGATGGGTTTCGCTGTTGTTTTATCAATCGATGCGTAGAAGGTGAAAGCTTTAGTTGTGGGGTTTGGTGTTTGTGAACTACAACTGACCAGGCTGCTCCATCGTCGCTCCCGGTGAAGATGTTGTAGGTTAGAAAAGGTATTTAAAGTTCAAAATTTAATCTCATAACGTTTAGTATCTTATTAATACGTATTTATCGTGTTCAGAGAATTATTTTATATAAATATCGCATTAGTTTTAATAAGTTCTTTTCATCAATCAATCAGATACCAGGCGCCTCCATTGAAAGCTCCTGTTTTATGTTTTATTGTTGTCGAACTGTTCCTAACGTGTCGTTTTCGTATCTTAAATTTCGTTTCAGTGCGGCATGCGTCGCCCATCACTGGGACAGAATGAAGACGACCTTAGTCGTCTGACAACGATTATCTCCCCGACCAGTATCAGCCTTTCATCGAACGGTCAGTCTGATCCGGTGGTGGTAGTGGATCACCAGGATGTCGTCAGCTGCGGTCGAGCGAAAGCGAACAGCAGCAGCAGCAGCAGCAGCAGTAGCAGCAGTAGCAGCAGCAGCAGCACTAGCATCAGCAATGGCGCCAACAACACGACTAGCAACAGCAGCAGCAATTGCCCGGCAAGCAACAACAGTGTCGGTGGCGCTGGCAGTGTTGATGGTAGCAGCGCAAGTCGTAAGGGAAGCAAGAGCAGCAGCAGTAGCAGCAACAGCATCAACAGCACCAGTAGCAGCAGTGATGGAGTGAAGGTGAGCGGTGGTATTCAAAGCATCAGCAGCGATGATGTCGGTGTGGGTGGTGGTGATGGTGGAGAGGAGCAATCCGGCACTCTGCTGCCACCACCACCACCGATGGTGTTGGTCAACCAGTATCTGCCGAATCTGATCAATTCGTCCGAGTGGCAGAATTGCCGCAAGCGTAAGGAACGGCAGGACAGCACATCCTCCATCAGCCAGGACCGGAAGCTGATCCGCTCGAACAGTGAGGAACATCTGCCCAACTGTCAGGAGGTGATCAGGCGTGTGTCGTCGCACGAAGACTTCAAAAAGCGAACACCGGGCGTGGTGTCGGTGGAGATCTCGATCGACAAGGAGAACATTATCGCCGAGGAGACGATCGAGGGCGTAGATGAGGAACGTGGCCAGCAGCAGCAGCAGGTGTTTGAGAAGAACCTGAAGAACAGTGCGGATGATTTGAAGAAATTTTTCATTGGAAGTGTGGAGAGTGTCGGGAACGGTGGGGTAGGTGGGAAGGATCACCATCATCATTCCCATCACCATCATCATCACCATCCCCATCATCATGGTAACCATCTGTACCATCATCTAGGCGGACATCATCATCTGCACCATGCCGGGAACAAGTCACAGCAGCCCCACCATCGGCTGTCTCCATGTCGTGATATACTGAAGTCCCGGCGTGACTCGGACAGTGAGCAGGATGGTGAACACGAACGGCGTCGGCACTGTGAGCGTTTCTCGAAGACACGTCCACCGCCGGGTCGTAAATCCGTATCGCCTCGAGCCCGCAACAGCTCGAAGCACACGAAGCTCGCAATGAAGGCGGCCACTGGCGGTGGTACGGTGTTGCTCGCTGGTAATGAACATTTCTACTCCAAGCACGATACCCATCCGAGCGGCGGTGGTAAATCAGAACGGCGAGTCCGATCGTCCAGTAAGCATCGCGAGCAGCAGCAGCTGCAGCAGACCACAATGCAGGATGACGCTATGATGGGTGACGGTGCGATGCCCATGTCCGATTACAACGATAACAACGTGCTCGAGAAGAACCAAGCGGTGGAGGAAGTGTCCAACCTGATTGACGATGAGGAGGAGTCGCAGGTGCTGCAGCAAGAGGAAGCACAAGAACCGCTTTCTCCACGCGAAAAGCTCCCCTGGGGCCAAACCTACCCGGACGATACACCGGCCCTGGTCTGTCAGCGGTTTGCCGATGATAAATTCGATCACGCCAAACGGATGGATTCGGTGTCGCACGCCAAACTGCGCCCGGTCGCGTCCGGCAGCTCGCTGAAGCTGTACGGTGCACATCATCGAAGTGCGGAAAATGCACCATCATCCGCGATGCACCATCATCATCATCAGAAGTCAGGCACGCCGCCCGCCGCCAACAATATGTTTGACGAGCGCGTAAAGGCGATCAATCGGAAGCTCGGTGCGCTGAAGAAGAAGCTCACACAGTTCGAGGATCGGTTCGAGCTAGAGCACGGTTGCCGCCCGACGCACGGTGACAAATCGGCCGATCCACCCACCAAGAGCATCCTGGTGGAGATACACAAGCTGCGCAAGGAGAAAAATCAGATCAAGGCAGATCTGGCAGTATTTTCGGCGAAAGTATCAGTGTCAGCGGGCCAGAAGCTGTCCGGTGGCAATGTGAACGATGACATGGTGGAGGAAAAACGATTGGCCAAGATGAAAGATACGATTGCGGACATTGAAAAGGTACGTTTCCGATGCATGGGTTTTGTGTGTCGCTTCCAAATCATTTACCCTCCTCCCGCATCTGTCATTTTTGCGTCACGCGTGCCTTTGTTTCGAATGACAATAGTAATGGCGCTCGAACCCTCCGAACCGACTTTGCAAACTGTGACAGATAATTACAGGCAATTAGATGATCGTTCACATGATCGACGGCCGTACCCGCGTCGTTCCATTAACATCGTTTAGCACCAGTTCGTTATCATCTATCTGCTAGGGACAAATATAGACAAGTTCTACGAGCAGTTCGATCAGGAGAGTTTTCTGTGCACGTGGCTTGTTGCATGATGTCAGCCCGTTACGATTGTACAAATTGATCAACTTCATTGTAATGTGTTGTCGGTTTCAATTATGAGGCTTGTGATTTCAAGTTGAATAGCGTTTTATCACGTTACAGACAATTGTATCCTGTGGCAAAACCAAACTGCCATCGATTTATTTATTTATTATTTAATTGTTTGTAATTAATTGTTTGTTCAATCGTTTAATTTAATTTAATCGCGGCTTTTAATAACCGTTGTAATAAAATTAGTTAGCCAACACGTTTATTAGGTTGTTAAAATGTACTCCCTTCTATATTGCCGCAGCCTCTCAGCCTCGCAGTGAATGCGATATTAATCTGCTCTAGCTTTTAGCCATTTCTTTACTCCATTTTGCACATCTTGTGACATTTCTGGTGGGACAGTAATGCCTTCTTTACAGGACGACTGTTACGATCTCACCTGGTTTCACATAGCTCGAAGTATATAATTTTTGGTTGATCACATCATGCGTATTAGTGTGCACTACAAATGTCGCCCAAATCGAAATTTTCAGTTTAAACAGCTAGATCATAATACTTAATACTGTCTGGTGACAATCATCAAAACAGATAGCAATACAAACAATATACTTCTGGCACTGATTCATTGGGAATAAACTTTGAACATTACTGCTGAATATTTCACACAGTTCCTTCCCAATCACTCTCTCTCTCTCTTTCCCTATCTTTACTAGGGCCGGTCTGTCCGGTTCTGCCATCGGGGGCGCTCACGTTTGCGTACCAGTTTTGCCCAGCCGCCAACGGTACGGCGGATGCTGTCGCATCTATTATCGATTGAAAATCAATCTTGTCTCACTTGCCGCAGTTGATCTTTTGACCGAACACAATCAACGATGGTACTTCAGGGGGAAAATGAAAGCATTGACGGAAGTACCCGAATGTATCCAACACTGTTGCCGGTTCCTCGTTGTTGTAACCGTTTGCCATCATTGTCGTAATGACTGATACTGATACACCAAGCGGTACGTGCCCCTGGTTCAGTGCAGCAGCAATTGTTATCGACCAGTGGTCAACCCGGGCGCGTTATAACCACACGGCCGGAAACTGAAACATGCCGGGTCGGTCTTTGTTGAGCGCAGAATTGAAAATAGAACTGTGAACCGTACGGAATTGTCTTTCCTGCTCCATCAGCCAATCAGCCGCCCATCTGTAGCAGACCTTGAACGTTCCTTTTTCCTCCTGCGCATAGTTTGTTGGGGATGATGTGAATGAATAGATCAATTCAACCACCGGCCAAGTGGAGGAAGCTCCGGCTGGGTTGAACGAATAAAAATACAACACATGCATACGCTTCATATGACAAACTTCCTTCCTATTTGGCTACCAAAAGGGGCATCTTTCCATACCCAGCTCGGGTATAATGAACACAAGCTTTATTTCCGTTCCGAGTGCTGGCGACCACCATTACAGTGCAACTGCCGCCAGAATGGATGATGTGATGTTAAACAAGGTTTTATGAGATAACTCGTTTGTCGCACTGGAAAGGACGGGCGAATTTATTACCGGGCAAACCGGAATCATTACGACGACACAAATGAACAGTACGATCACACTAAAAAGCCTTTACGTGGAACGGATGAGCACTTTGTTTAATGTGTTTTGTTTTTAGATAAATAATTACTGTAAAAACTAAAGATACACCCTCTATTTACTAATCTTGCACTAACAAAACAAACATACTGATGATGTAATGAATTATGTACTTTAATTATCTCTATCATTCGGTCCATTCGTCTCTGACTTCATCTATCCCCATTGTTATAGTTTCTTTTCCATGTAAAAGATCCAATTGAACCTTTTTCTGATTTTTATTTTAGCGCCTCACGGAGAAACGAGACACGGAGCAACGAAGTGAAAATCTGGAGGTGCTGTCGAACGAGCAGCTCACGGAGGAGAAAGCCTCCGTCCAGCGTGCTCTGCTGTATCTGGAGTCAATGTACGGTCGACCGGCGAGCCGCGATGAGCGAGACGCGGCCCGGCCCCTGTACGACCGCTACCGGCTAATCAAACGGCTGGTGAACCGTGCCAACTCGATCAGTGGCCCGTGCGGTGTGGCCAACTCGCAGATGCCAACCATTCTCGAGCACGAAGCGCTCGCCATCGTCGGCACAACGACACCGTCCACCGATATTTCACCACCGTCGGCCACCTCCATGATCCAATCGCCTGCAGACACAACCACCACCAGCAGCACCACCACCGGTCAGCTGTCGACGGACGAGTCCGAAGGTACGGCCACAACGACGACAAACACCACCACGACGAGCAGTTCCGCGACGGAAAACATCCACTCGATGACACCGGATGAGCTGTGGCAGCATTACGATGCGACGCGCGAAGAGAAGAAAGAGCTGCGCCGCACGATCAAAGACTTTGAGCAACAGTTCGAGGAAACGACCGGGCGCAAAATGTTGAAATCGGATCGCAAATCGATCGAAGATACGTACGCTCTCTACAAGCAGAAGAAGGCCAAACTGCGACTGATCGATGCGCTCTTCAAGAAGCAAATGCATGCCTAACTCGACCGGCGGGTGATACGTTGCTGCTGGAAGTCGCTGTGAAGGCGTTTTAAAAAGGGATTGAAAAGATTTTGTATTATTGTTCTGTAAGTCAATATAAACGGACAAAGACATGGTAGTAGCGCGAACGTTCTTAATTTCCGTAGTGCTTTGTGCACAAACTCTAGCTGTGTCTAGCAATAGGATCTCCCTTAACTCACTCTTTCAGTTTAGAGTCCTGCCGTACGGTAGCACTATCTTTTTATTCGGTGCTGGAATCCTTGTGAATAGAATGATTGTAAGATGGCGAGAAGAAGTGATTGGAGGATGACAACTTAATCAAATAACGAATCTTTGCATTATTATGAATAGTGGCTAGCGATATGATCGACGCGCAGGCTATTTTTCCAGTTTCGATTTTCTTTTATCAAATTGTTAAATTGTTATGCTTTATAGTTTTTTTTTTGCTCCATACCTTTTTTTTACGTATCGCTGAGTGCTAAGAGGTAACGAATAAGAAATTGTGTATCAAAGGAAATGGCATTGAAAATGCGTGCGAGAAAGATACTTTCTAAATACAGCCGAATTGTATGAGTGTGTGTTGGTTTAAAACATTGTTTCGTTTTGAGTTAAAATATGAGCGTTTTTGTTTACCTTTCTGTTTCATTTATTGCGTTTCACGTGGTGTCTATTAACTGTTACTGAAATATTTAGAAAGACTATTTGCATTGTTTTAAGTATTTTTACACCCGTAGTAGATATAAGGCGCAGGCGAAGCGCGAACGGAGGAATACACAGTTAGTAGTAAATATGCTGTTCGAGTGTGAGTGAGTGAGTGAGTGTGCGTGCGTACGTATGAATGCGTATGTATGTGCAACCAGTGTAGCAGTGTGATTGCGCGAAAGGTTTAAATAAGAAACAACTCCGAAACAGACTGGTACTGGTTTTTGAGTGGCCAAAAGAAATAAGGAAACTGGACAGCAGCATTGAAGAGGGGGAGAAAGGCAAATACAAAAAGAGAAAACAAGGAAACTAAAGCTGTTAGCAAGTAAACACACACTGAAGCAGTACAAAAACACTGCAAAACCCTTACACAACGGAGTATGGATGCAAAGGGAGCATAGGGCGGGGTGGGTACACAGAAGATAAAGAAAAACAAATACAACAAACATACAAAAGAAAAATACAAATACATTTTATAGCTCAATAAGAAACATTTGAGAACTAGCAAAGGGAGAAAGAAAATGAAACAAAAAAAAAAGAATATTAACGCCGAGAACAGAACAAGTGCGGCGATAAGCACAGAAACAAATAATGATTAAAGAAAAACACTAAAATTGATTGCTTCGTGATGCAAAGTGGAAAACCGGAAACAAAGAACAAACAAAAACCTATATACACATATTTACAAAATTAAGATTGTGAAAGGTCGTGGTGCGATCGAGGTGTGGTTGACGATAATGTGGCGTTTTGGTTGTTTCTTTGGAATATCGTAAACAGAAGAAATGAAGAACGAGTTAAAGGAACGGTTAGCTGATAAAGAAAACCCAAATGTTTCAAATCGGATCGTTTAATTCGCTTTCAACTCATACCAGATCATGGTTTATTTGATCATTTGATCGCGGTGGAGTAGCATGTTAGTAGAAGCAGCAGGAGAAGAAAACAAAACAATAGCCTACACACTTCGAGTCCACAGTGTGCGGGTAATAAGAACAATAGTTAAATAAGTCTATTATTCGCTTCGTCAGAGAAATAACTGTACGACTAATAGTGATCCTTTTTTTGTACCGACAAAACACAAGGGCCAAAACGTGCCCCGTTCTATTATCTTCCGGCATACGAAACCTAAGTCTCCTCCATTCGTCCCTTGACGGAATAGACATTACTACAACATTGCTACACACATAGGCACGTATTAGCGAACATAGTCGGGGTGTTTGTTTCAAGGAGAGATAAAAAGCTAAGTAAATACGAAGGAACGCTTTAAAGGATCCACGATTCACACATTATATACATATATATACACGAAACACATATATATTGAAGGTACACATTGATGCAATTATGTTTGCAACAGCAACAAGACATTTAGTGTCCGCATGGCATGGTTTTTGTAGCTCTTTAAAAGGCATTCAGCATAGTACACATATTATGATAATTATTATTATGACTATGATTACAAAGGATACGATCACTGAACAGTTAGTTTTCGGCGGAACATGCTGCGGACATGATTGCTAGTTAAGCGAAACGGCCTCGGATACCAGGACGAATCGTTCGATTGATGTTCTCTAAGAACGATTTATGAAGTGCAGCCAGCAACATAACTGGGGCTTTGTAGAAAGTCGTGGGTTTTGAGTGTGCATGCGGATGTGAAGCAGGTATGAACGATAATACAAATAGTGTGTAAAGCATTAACATTAATACGGATGTATGGACAAGTGTGGACGTTAAACTGGCAAAACAAAGAAAACGGTTCTACAAGAATAAACCCGATGGTGTGACATAATATTGAAAGGTTAAAATGAGTTCCGGTTTCGTCATGATTTTTCGTTGGTATCATCCGAATCAAACAGCTATACGTGGTCCGTTTTATGTAAAATTTTATTCTGAAAAATTAACATAGCATTAGATGCTTTCCGATTTGATGCATGTCGGCTCGTAACCTTGAGTATAGTGTTGTCATACTGTAGCCAATCTGTATGTATGTGTTTTATTATCCCACACGGAAGTTAGGCTGCAAATCCGGTTTCCAGTCGGTTTAAATACTCCTTGCGGCAGTCCATTTCATCGGCCGGACGATTATACGGTAACCAGACCGGTTCTCCAACAAAGTATCGCTTCGCTGTAATGAAATTCTACCGAAAAAAAGGAAGATTTACGAAGGATACAAAAGATCCAATTTATTCTATCTTACCTTTGCATCCAGTGTGAAACGGTGGTAAATGCCACTCGGAATGATAATCAAATCACCAGCAACCACTTCAATCCGTATCCATGCATCATCCGGACCACTGAAACGAAGGAAAAATATGCCTGTTGCTGAAATGCGTCGTAATACGCTATGCTGCTTCACGTTCACTTCCGTATCTCTTGCTTACTTGCGCACATCGAAATAACCCGACCCGTCCATAACCAGCCGAATCTCTTCGTCCGTGTGCAAGTGTTCGGTGAAAAAAGATTTCAATTTATTCGCATAATCGGGCAAACATGCCTCAGAACAAGTGATTTCGTCCTCATACGAATAGCCACGATCTTGGCGGATTTTTTCCAGCACTCCATCCGTGTTGTACGTCGGAACATTAATCTGAAACGATTTGTGTAATGATGTAATACTCTCGCTTTCCCGCTTGCGTTTAATAATCATAAGCGTTCTTACCTTAAAATATTCCACTCCCGTGCATTTAAAGAGATCGTCCAGCGTTACGAATCGCGGTGGATCGAGCTGGTGTTCCAGACGTTGATCGGTCGGTTCGTTGTCCATAAACCAGGCGCGTACCATTCTGATTTGATTCTAATTTGAACGGACACACTGGAAATGGTTCACAATCGGATTTTGGTAACTGATAATGGATTGATGGAGGGTTTCAAACGTTTTTTTGAAGCTATCAAAAACACTGCTTGTTGATAAGAGACACTTTAATTAGCATACCAGAATGCTGTCAGTTTTTGCTATGCCGTAAACACAATGTGACAGCATTGATCACTCGATCATAACGATAATTTCGTTGGTTATTTCTTGGTCATTTAACTTCCTGATTTGCAAAGAAAGCTTTCCGAAGCAATTTATTTGCCGCAGGGTAATCGATGTCATAAATTTATGCTAAAATTTGGTGGAAAAAGTTTTATCAAAACCACAAGGTGGGTATAGCATGGTGCGCATCTGTTTGACATCTGCACCAAATTACCCCATTATGCCAAACTGGTATAAAGTCCAATTGACAATTGTTCCTTTTCTGAATAGCCGGTTATTTGACCATTTGGTTGCTGATAGTGGCCATTTCAACATTTAAGAAGTATTGAATCGGTACCTTGAGTGTGGTTAATTTATTGAAATCATCATTTTCATACAAACAAATCAAATCAAACATTACGTTTACGATCACGCTGAACAAAAGTGCCCAAACAACCAACACCAACAACACCGTGCTGAACGGGTATTGGCAGCCGTCAAAAAGATAACACCCAAGGTGCATACAGTGCAGCTCCGCCAAAGCGCAATGTTTATTGAACACGCCGAATGAAAGAGGAGAAGAAGCAGAGTGAGTGCGCTGTGTGTTTTTTGCCTTCCACCGTAAAGTGTATTTTTATTGGCGAAAGAAAAGCGTACGTGTAAAGCAGCGACCAGGCCAGGTGATAATAACTGCATGTAGTGCGTATTTGCGTCGGTTTGCCGTGCGCTTGCAGCGTGTCCAGTGTTTGGTGCTGCACGGACGGTGTGACGAAAAGGGGCTCGAATGAGAACGGTGCACCCCGTTTGTGGGTTTGTTGAAGGGAAGACAACGAGAGGAAGCAGCGGGACAGACGGGCGAAAGGAAGAATCTCCGACGTCTCGTCGATATCTAGAGCACACACGCGGGTGTGCACTGTGCGGGGGTTAGAAAAGTTGACAACCCGAAAAGTATCATGGCGTAAGCAATATACAGCAAAATTGGTGCGTATAGGCGAAGGGTCTCTCGTCCATCCCGCCAGTCAGCCAGCCAGCCAGCGACGGTGCGTGCAGTGCGTGCGTGTGTGTATGTGGCTGTGTGTTTACAGTTGCATATTGTATTGTTCTTTTTAGCTCATTGATAAAATCCCATCCCATTACCGTTTTACCTCATCGAGGTGGGCTGTGAATGCTTTTTCCGGTTCGGTTTTGCATTTCGTGAATCAAAAACCAGATCGCAAAACACGGAGAGAAAGCAACTGCCCCGACGGCGGATGATAATAGTGACTATGTAATTGCAGAACCCCAGCGCTCGCTTCAATCCCTTCTTTCCCTCCTTCCCTTCCATCCTTCAGCAAGGGGTCTGCCACCGTGCACACCTCCGAATTCCGCTTCATCCCGCTGCCCCACCATTCGCTGCGTGTGATTTGTTGGCAGAATTCGTGTGATATAGATAGAGGGCGCGCGCGTGAAGCGACCATGGATAATGGTAGTTCTTGGGCACACCAGCAGCTCCGTCGTGCGTTTAGTGTGGGAACAGATAGTGTTGGCGTTGGAAGCTGTTGGTGGTTTATGCTAGCGGGGTTGATTATGATGGGGGAGTGGTGCGGAAGTAATATGAACGGAAAAACAAAAGCTCAATGTGTGAATTGTTGATTTTTTGGTAACGACGAATTAAGTGCACGGTGCGACAATGTGTGGCAAGTTAACTCAGTGCAGCAGCCCCGATGTTCAGTGTGTGGATATGTGGTTGGTTTAACGGGAAATTCATGTTTTCTTTCTCTTCTTACTTTCGTTTTGCACACCAGGTGGCGAAGTACATATAACTATTGTATAAAACCCCCTTATAGTGATTAGGATTAGGAAAAGTGACAAATTTGTGCAGTTTTTTTTATAAGTGATGGAACGTATGGAGGTAGACGATTCGGCCGTGGTCGATCTGAGCCTCGGTTCTGGCCGCTCTTCGATCACGATCACACCGGCCACGGCGCGCGATCTACGTGCTCTGGCGAAAAACTCCGGGCTCACTATCACCCCCGCTCTGCCACCCGTGTCATCCCCACACGGAAGCACGAACCCCGGCAATGGTGGTGGGGGAGGAGGCAGTGCTCTTAGTCCCAATGCACCAACAGCAAGTAGCGGAGGGGGAGGAGGAGGTGGCGCTACTAGTGGTGGAGGTGGCTGTAGTGCAGGTGGAGGTGTTAGTGGTGAAAGTGGCAGCACATCTCCCATCCCCGGTCGGCGGGTCCTGCGACCCCGCACGGAAGTGAAATCGTACGCGGAAGTGCCCGATATAGTGCTGTTGCCGGCCAAAGTGAACGGTCGGTCACAGAATGGAAGTGGTGGCGGTGGCAGCGTCACCGCCGGGCTATCGGAATCCGAAGATGAGGAGATGCCACCGGTGTACCCAATCAAGGAGCTGACGGCGGCCGAAATCTGCGAACGGGAGCGTGGGCTGCGCAAACTGCGCGAGGAACTTCGCAGCGAGGAAACGAAGCTGGTGCTGCTGAAAAAGTTGAAACAATCGCAGCAGGTCATGATGAAGGAGAACCTAATCGTGACACCGAGCAACACGAACCTGTCCAACCCGCTCGCATCGATCCCGGCCGCCCTAACGAAGGGTTCGCTCAGCGTCACGCCAACCAATGCGGTGCCACTGCCAGCCCATTCGAAGTCGTCTTCCTCGGCCAAACCCATCTCCAATCCGGTGAAGTAAGTCGTCAGCAATACCTTCGTTCCTAATCGCTCCGCTTACACATTGACTCCAACGTTTGATATCTTTCGCACACATTCACAGCAATCGAGGATCACCGCTGAATATCACCCCGGTACCGAAGGTATCGCTGTCGCAAAGACCATCCCTGCCGGGTGGTGCGACACTGACGCCGAGCAGTCCCGGACAGCGGTTACCGATTGGGTTAAGCCGGGCCGCATCCAACCTCATCATCACGCCGTCGGTAACGATCACACCGACCAATGCGCCCACCGCGGCCATGAAGCAGCGCAATGTGAGTCCTTCGCGAATGTAAAGTTGATTCGGTCCAGTCGAACGGTTTCCCTTACACATCGGATTACTGGGCATGATAGTAGTGTTTATGCGCATCGGATCGTGCCTTTAAGATTGATCGGTTTTGTTTCTTTTCTTTCTCGTCCTATTTTTCCCCCTGCCATTGTTACCCATCTTCTAGAGCCAGAATCTTGGACAATTGAGTAGCTCGGTATCCATCACACCAACACCGCCAATACCGGCTCAAATAAGTTGTACGACCGTGGAACCGGTGTCGCTGAAGGTGAGTCGTCAGGTCTGTTCGTGTCGATTTGATCAATTTTATCATTACGCAGCTTCGCTACGATAAGTGTTAATTTGATAATAGCATGCTGTAAAACAAACGTCTTTTGCCGTATATTTAATTAATTTTGCACCGTCATATTGTTGATATGCTCGGAATTTTCAGTGGTTACACTGGGTTACGATCATCCGGCATATCATCAGCATTTTGCCAGGCGGCAAAAAAATGTAAGGGAAATAGATGAAGCATATTAACGTACACACGGTCTCTTATCTACTGGTATGTCAGACAGTCATGGCTTTAGGGTCACCATTGCCGTACAGGCAGTGTTTCGCTTCTCGTACCATAACATGCTACGCAATCATTCAATGAATCGTCGCAATCTTTTTGATGATCGTAGGGGAATTTCTGAGTAAAGGGAGAAGCTTATAAAATCTTCTCTATACAGCATTTACCTTATTTGTGTATCGGCTTATCATATCATATTTCAATAAATTGAACAGATGTGGCAAAGTTGTGTATCAACTACTGTAGAATTGTTTAACATCAAAAATAAAAGTGATTAAGGAAGCGCGTATCAATTGAAATGGATGTTCTAGCAGATGAAGAGTTTGCTCAAATGCTAACCTTTCGAACGCCTAATTAGACGCTTCTAAGCAATAAGAGCTGATTTAAGCGTACGTTGAGAGTTTATTGATTTAACTTAGATGCTTAACCTGAGAGTTTATGCTATCTGATTAGGTGCTATCTGATTGTATTAATGTTAATTGCACTTCATAGTTAGGGTAGTCTCTTGCCGGCATTGAATTCTATTGCTAGTAATAATGCATTATGATAAGTACCACAGTACTTCAAACGGTATGAGTATTCCATGACATAGTTTTAGTAGTTTTGTCCCATTAAATAGGTTTCATTCTTCGCTTCGAACTTCGTTATTTGTTTATTACAATGCATGCAAAAACATACTCTAGCTGATAAGCTCCCAATGAGTCATGAAACGATAAGCGGTCGTCAAAAAGAAACTAAGTTCTTTCTTTCCAATTCTTACGGTAATTCTCCTTTTTTCTTTCTTTCTTTCTACCAAATGCAGCGCGATCGTGACCAATCTTCTCGGGAGGATCCACAAAGCCAAGCGCAAAGACAAGCGTCCGCGAAATTGGCACTGCGCAAGCAGTTAGAAAAAACCTTGCTCCAGGTAGGATTCCCTCCTTCGCGCCTGTAACAAGGCTTCAGTTCAGTCATTTAGTAACATGATGCATTCTTCCGACAGATTCCACCACCGAAACCACCCCCACCGGAGATGCACTTTGTGCCGAACCCGAGCAATATCGAGTTCGTGTATCTGCTCGGGCTCGAGCACGTGGTGGACTATCTGACGAAGGACAAAAAACCGAACCCACCGCAGCAACCGTACCGGTGTGCGCAGTGCAAGATCGACTTTACGCCCGTCTGGAAATGGGAAAAACAGGGTAAAAGAGGAAATCCCACTTTTCAGAACAGTCCAGGTTTTGTGTTGTTTCCTTTTTTGTCACTTCCCAACACCCGCCAAGTTGTAGTGGGCAAGGGAATTTTGTGTACGGAAGCGTCTCGCAGCTCGTTGCGGGCGCTGCAGAACACAATCTTTACTAACCATGTTTTGTGTGTTTTTTTTTCTTTATCGGCACCTGTTTTCGGCTTGCAGTGGGCAAGAATCCTAAAGTTATTTGCGAGCAGTGCGTGACAAGCAATGTGAAGAAGGCACTGAAGGCAGAACACACAAACCGTCTCAAGACTGCCTTCGTGAAGGCATTGCAACAGGAGCAGGAAATTGAAGCCCGACTCGCTGCACAGAGCAGTCCATCGCCTGTCGAAATTCATCCCACGCCCTCGTCCACTCCCGGATTGCGTGAGCAGCGAGAGTTGCGCGAACTGGAACAAGCCCAACAGCAGGCACAAGCGCAACAGGCAGCGCTGCAGCATCTGCAGCAGCAGCAGCAACAACAGCAGGCGGCTGCAGCGGCGGCCGCAGCAGCAGCCGCTGCCGCCCAGCAGGAACGACAGGAGCGGCAACAGCGTCAAAAGGAGCAACAGGAGCAATTGCGACAGCAGCAAGCTCAACTACAGCAGCTGCAGCAACAGCAGCTCCAGCAGCAGCAACAGCAACAGCTTCAGCAGCAGCTTCAACAGCAACAGTTGCAGCAGCTGCAGGAACAGCAGCAGCAGCAGCAACAACAGAGTCGCCATCACCATCTCCATCAGCTGCACGCGGCCCATCTGCAGTCACAGGCACCATCGAAATCGAAAACTCCTACACCGACGCCACGACCCACGCCGACACCACCGAACCAGCATCAGACACCGCCTCCTGCATCCAGTTCCCGTTCCAGCAGACACAGTGCAACAGCGAACGCAACAGTCGAAGCTCAACTTACTGCACTGGCCGGGCTCGGTGGTCTGGGACAGCTCGGTGCACTCGGCAACTTTGGCAGCCTGGGTAATTTGGCCAATCTCAGCAATTCAACGGCAGCTGCTGCTGCCGTACAGGCACTACATCAGCAGCTATTCAGAGGTAAAACATTCAGCATTGACTTTTGTTGTAATGATGAAATTATCATTGGTGTTTCTCTTTTTGATAAGCAGGACTTCAACAAAATCTTCAGGCTGGTAACCTAAACATGAACAGCCTACAGGCGCAAATGATGCAATTTTCGCCACTACTATATTCCTATCAACTGGCGATGGCACAAGCAGCTGGTAAGCGTCGAATGATAGACAGTAGTAATGTATTTTGCTGCGTGCTTGAAGCGTACTACTGTGTTGAATGTTAATAAACAAACCTTTTTTCTTCCCCAAAACGCAGCATCACTATCGGCAGCCGGCAAAGGTACATCGCTCGCCGAAATGCAGCGTGCGTTGGAGTTGCAGCGCCAATATCAAGAGATGCTATCACAGTCCAATCCAGGACCGAGTAATAGTAGACAGAACAACTGGAAATCCTAAGCAAAACGCAGCAGCGCTATTGAATATATAGGAAACGGCGAAACATTGCATGATGTTTATGAATGTACTGCCACCGTCCCTTCGACACACATATATGCGCCATGCGGCTTAGGACGAGGTGTGCAAAACGAAGGAAGTGACTTAATATCGTGCTCAAACATAATACTGCGAGCGTTGCCGTAACGCCAACACGTTCATAACAAAGCCCATTTCGGTGTGCTGCATGTGGTGTGTATATTCGCTTGCCCACAAAGGTCCATTGATCGACGAGGCACCCGGATTCTAAACCCTTGTCGTCGTCGTCAAGTAAACACATAAAACACACAACACAAAAACGAAATTCCGACGAGAGAAGGCTTCACACCGCAGACTGACTCTGGCTTTAAATGCTGTTGGGCGATGATAACCGTAGTGAGTGCTGATTTAGTTGTAAGTTACACCTTTTTTGTTTTTATATGTTTTTACTTTATATCATTTACTTTTATTGACGATAATTAAGACGCGTTATAGTAACAGTAATGTAGGTAATTTGGCTAGTGTGAACAAATGCGTTTGTTCGCTTCGAAGAAGGGTTACACACCACGACCAACAGAGCGCCCTATTAATGCTCGGACACCAATGTAAGGTTCCGTCGTACAGTAGTCGACAAACGGACGACTTAACAGCAAGCCTATTAAGCTGTCAGGCTGTTGGGGTGCATCAAGTCACGTATCGCCAGCCAACGGAGAGGCTAGGCGAGAAAGGACCGGTAAGCGGTTGTAGAGCCAATTAAGGATAAAGGAGTAGCATCTGCACCGAATATTTGCGTGATAAATGTTGGATGGGGTGGGTTGTAAAGCTAAGCATGTGAGTTCATCTTTTTAACATCCCGTTTGTGGATGAACGGACATAATGCGTGTTCCGTTCCCAAATTGCCGCCCCCCTTAGTTTTGGGTGGTTACGTTGTGTGGACACACTTTTTGCCTTTTGATAATTATATAAATTAAACAATATATTTGTTTTTTTTTCTTTCACCGTGTTTAATGTTTTAGTCTATATTATAATACAAATATTTGTTCACCACACACACACACACGCATACTAGTACTACTGCTATTAGGATGATAATTAGGCACCATTTTTGCAATGGCTTTCTCTTACACTTTAGGGTAAATTTTGTTTTGTGTTCGTGCAAAACAAAATGAAATGAAAAAGGAATTGGAACTCATTCATACCGAAAAGTTTGAGTGTGTGTGAAATATTGCGTAATTGCTAACGGAAGAGGAGATTATTTTTTGTATCCAGTTTGTGCAGTTGCTATAAAAAAGATTAATTATCCTTTCCATCTACAACACTTTCACTCTAGTCTGTGCTTCCTAATTGATTCTATTAGCAACAGCAATGATGATATGTGCCATTTGCTTGCAAATGGACGTTTTGTTTTTTTGAAGGTCAGAATGTTCTAAAATTTGATTGTTTATTCTATTCAATGAGTCAGAACGATTCAAACATGTTGATTTATCCTCGATCCAACTGTGCTTGAATTGTAATTTTGAAATTTGATGCAATTGACCGTTGTACAAATCATTGCAAGATTTTTATCTTTAGATTTGTTTTATAGGGGTTTATCTGTCTGCATTAACGCCGTGTCAGAATTGTTCAAAGCGATTTCCATTGAACATCAGTCGGATTCGGTAAATAGAACATCCCGGATAAATTCGGCTAAACGTGTCGAAATGTCATCTTATTGCTTCTACTATAAGCATCTTCAAAGGACTCATGCCTCCCGAATAAAATGTTACGAGACTAATGGCCTGTGTTGATCTCTCAAGATAGTAATATCATTGATCAGTTAATAAAGTTCCTCACTGTAGCGGGATATACAATCCTCTTGCGATTGAAAAAGACTTGTCAAATTTAAGCAAGGTTCTGCGCACTCTTGCTCAATATTCCATATCACTTTTACTGTCAGGGTTATATTTTCATTTAAGATAGGAATGATCGTGCCTTTGGCGTACGATTATCCCTACGTAAGTTGGTGGTTTTGATATTGTTTTGATCTTTGCCTCCAACACGTCTGAAGATTTTTAGAGATCTTATAGGCGGTATCATTGTATGATCATTGAAATGTGTATAATTGAAGGTAATCTTTAATAACAGTAAAAGGCATCGAAAATTTTCCATCAATTTTCAGTTACCTTGAAACGTTGGTCATATTGCTTCCAACTAGCTTTAATATTTAGCTATGTGTATTTCAAGTCGCCTATCAAATCAAAATGCTTACTTATAGTGGTCTGACATTTTCGAGCCAACAAATGCGGGAGAAGTCTGTTGAAGTATGTTGTGAAAGTGATAAATTGACGTTTAATGCTATCCCTATAATTAACACAATGACTATCCATCTATGAGAAAGATATGTCCTTTGGAACACATATACCATTAAAGTTTGTTTTTGATTAAAAGAATTAAAAAAATGAACTTGCTACGAGAAGCCAGAATAATGTAATGCTATACCAGATCATTCATGATTCAACAGTACTTTGGTTTATGGTTGATTCTCATTTCCTTAAAGGTTGTGTTTGGAAGAGAGCAAAAGAATGGATCATGATATGATAGAAGACGTACCTAAGTAAATTATGTTTACTGGTCATCAATACGGAACGTATTTCTAACTACATTTTATAGCAGCATCATCATCCATGATGAACTTGAACTTCTATACCTTTGAACAGCAATGAGCTGTTAGAAAAGCAAGAGAATTTTAATTTTTGTGATCTCCCTCGGCCGTGATTCGCGTAACTTAATGGCTGATTGCATGCTTAACCTGGCGCTCTGCAGTCATTGAACATTGAGGAAAAACAGTCAAATTGTGTGGAATATGATTGCCATGAAGAAACATTTCCCTTACAATTTGATAGTTTTTGGTCAATGTTCTATGGTTGTAGGCTACCGTGTATGTGCGGTATACACACAACGTGTGCGCGTACATGGTACGTTGGTTTAGTTAAAATTCGCCTTTGAGATGTGCGTAGCTTGTTTTTGTTAACTGAATTCAACAAAACCAGCTTTAGTTTTTCTCTGTTTTCAATTAGCGATTTTAGTCAGCTGTTGTCTTTTGCGGGAATCATTTCCTATTTTTCTTCACGCAAATATGCTGACAGTCTATATCATGGACGTGGGTTTACGTACACTTACTACCAAATATAAAATAATTCAACTTATAAGCTATCATAAACGAGTAATAAAACCATACAACAACGGATCAAACCCTCTGCAGCTGATGTAACGAGCTGCTTGAAAGCGGAACAAATAAAAATCCACAGCCCTTCGCCGTGTACGTAATCGTTTCTCTACATTGCAAAATTTGTGATAAACTATTCCCGTCCTGCCCTGGACGCAGGACCCTTTGTTTGCTCAATTAAACGGAGAAACAGAGACGGCTACACGATCGATCGGATTAACTGGTAGCAATGGAAAGCTTAGTAAAAGCTTTGTGGTGGTTTTTATTTTCGAATGTATGCAACGATCTGGGATTTTCAGTTAACGAAAAACAAAACGACTACACTTGGCACGTGATTGGCACGCCGTGAGTGGGCGAAGCAAATGCAAACATTAGCTTCCAATATTGGTTAATGATGTTACTGAACCACACTCATTGACGGGCATGCTTCATGTGTTATACACAGGATTATGGAATCCTTATTATAATTTTATTTAGCTTAAGTTTAGTATTTGTGTACAAATACGATCTACTGTTTCGTTTTCTTGTTCAAATTATATGTTACACAAACAAAAACTATCACAGTTTTTTAATAGATTCCACCACTGGTTAGATGTTTTGTTAATTCTCCTTTTATCTATCCCTCATCCTTGATGGATGCCACAGTACAGTTACATTACGATAAACACAGAAAAAAAAACAAACCAAGAAAGGATACATTTACTAGGTCAACGAATGGTAGCGACCAACAGAGCGAATGCAGCTTTGTCTCCAAAAACTTTCTAAATCGACTTTTGGCGAATAAGGTGCGTCGATAGGTTTGCGATCAGAAAGAGGAGCAAAAAACAAACAAACAAAAAATTAAGCTAGGTTAAAGTTCAGAAAGTGAAAGTGCGTGTATTGTAAAGGGAAAGGAAAAAAAGTATAACAAAAATTAAGACATATTTTAGGCGAATAACAATAAAACAAATGAATAATATTGACTAGTGTGGCAACAGTTTGATGCACCAGTAACTGTAAGGCTAGAGGGAAATGATGAAACAACAGACGGGAAAGAGTGCTAAAGTAGGGAAAAACAGCGATATCGATACAAGCGAAAGAGATAGAGCAGAATAAAAAATCTACAAAGAAATTCTAAGTAATATTTTTTAAGTCTAGGCTAAAAACGAATTTGGTCGTAAGGTTTAAAAAAAGGAGAAAAATTAGCTCGTGAAGTGTTTTCTTTTTATTTGCTTGAGAACCAGACCCTACTCTAGCCAACTCGCGAACGATCAACGCACACACATCGTCGGAACAAAAGAACAATGCTGTGTGTGTAGTTCGTAACGAGAGCAAAAGGAAATAATAGAGTAAATCAAAAGCAAAGTCAAGAATGGAACATACTGACAAACCACAGCACATGATAACAAAATCAACAAAACAACTCCCCGGAACAGTAAATATGGTATTTGTGTCACTTGATATAAGAAAACAAGCATTGAAAATAACCCGATTAGTTAATATTAGTTGCGGTGAACTTGGTATTACTAAAAATGGTAAACTTGTAAACACAAACGTTCGGGCAGCAATTGGTATAATTTATTTACGAAAACAATTTTGAAGAAATATTGTAAATTTGGTTGTCATTTTCCTATATGATCCGTTCGACCGATCGTTTCTTTCCCCTATGTCGGTTTTAATTAACTCAAAATTTTATCAAAAATGCAGTACAAATTGGTTTTTTGATCTAAAATTCCTTTGTTTAGCGTTATTATCTTTGCCTAAAGCATACACATTCTTTTGTTACGTTGTTATTTTAGTTAAACATTAAAACAAGTCGTATCATATTACAAGACACGATCCCAAAACTAAACACACATTAACACGTGTGTGTTAACCGTCAAAAGTAAGAGACAAACCATGTGCAGGCAGGAGTAAATGTTACAAGAAATAAACCGACACGACTTTACTTCAATTTTGCTATATATTATCAGTAACGATAATAAATATAAAGAACAGTAAAAAGAAAACACGAAAACAATAAAAGCAATTTTACTTCAGCTACCGGTAAATGAGAATGTTGAGAAAGAAAGCGTAATAGCAAACTGTATGATCTCGTGCTTGCGGGTTCAGTGGGACCAGCTGCGCGTTATTTATTATGAACCACTTCCCAATAAGTTTACGCCACGAATTAAGTTATTCAAATATTATTTCTAAAGAACTGATAGACCATGCGAATCCCATAGCTGTAAGTTCAGTTAGGCATCTTCCTCGTTGCCACTTCGTACGGGTGATCGTGATTCGTTATCAGTAAAAGGAATGTATAACAAACATTCCCATACGCATCAGCATCAGTCGTACAAGATCGATCGTTTCGCATCGAACAGAAATCATCAATCAATTGTGCTTCCAACAGGAAAACAGCGGAACAGCTACTTTTCGTGATGAATTTTAACTTAAGTTTACTGCTGCTGTATGCTTTGCTGGTGATTTTGGCACCCTTTTACAGTTACGCCAAACCGCTGCGTGATGATGATAGGCCAGTGCTGGCGGTAAGTTTGATGGTTTTTGTGGGTCGTGTCCTTGATATGTGATTCAAATGAAAGCATTTCATCGAACAGGAGCGCCATCGTTACAAACGACAATTTTCGCTGAACTTTGGTGCTACACACGAGGACGGATACGGTACGGACGTGAATGCGGAAGCGATCGCTAGCCTATGGAAAAGCCAGAGTGGCAACACTAAGCTGGATGGATCGGCAAGCTACACCCAGCATTTCGGTGGTCTATCAGGCGATGGTAAAGCGCGCATTAGTGGACTGTTGACTTTCACACACGGTTACTGAAACTGTCCTTTCGTCATGGTGGGGCAACAGGGCGTGATTACAGGTTGAAGCTGAAGGTAGTGTTCACTCGCTAGCTGCCTGATGCAGTCGAATTGGATTGCAGTTAATGGTAGACCGCGTACCATCATCGCCTGGAAGATTAAAGTGCAACATTTCACACACTGTTCATTGGTCGCACGTGTTGATTTTATTGTTCACATTAAATGCGACCGGTTACATTGCCTACAAGTGCTTCTCTGTGGATTTGGGTGGGGAAAACGAAGGACATTTTTACGATAACAATGATGTTTACTTCAACTCGGGCAGATTTGCTGGAGGCCAGGCCCACTGGGTGGCTGGCGCCTGCTTGACCAACGGTTCCCATGGTTTCCATCCCAGCATCTTACGCGCGAGTATTAGTTCGTTTTCTGCCTGTAGGATCAACTCTTCCACCTGGCCGCAGTTGATCTTTTGCTCAATTTCAAGAACGTTTGGAGTCTGAAAAGATAGTAAAACATGTAGATCATGAAGAAGCTCCACAATACAATCTGAACATCATAAGGCATACCGTTGCTACTATCTTGGCACGTTCCGATACGATCTGTTCGGTGTATCGTCGATAGCCAGCATCCTGAGGCATCTTGGAGACAGCACGCAGTATCTTATTGTACAATGCCGTCAACGTGTGGTGCGGATTCTTGGCAACGTGCATGCCAGTCAAACCGGTAGCCTGCAACGATGGAAAGTTTGTGAGAATCAATGAAGATGCTCTTCGCCCTGCCGGCTATTTGTGACATAATCAGTAGGTCCTTTTCGGAGCGATGCAATGCACGATGGATTGATGGACATGGGGCCACCTCAATCTCCTATACAAACCTTTTTAATAACGCCTGCCATAGCAGAAATGTGTTTACGGCTAAAACAGATTAACAAATGTTATAAGCGTAGAGTAGAGTGGTTTATGAAGACAGAAATACACACCAATTCTACCGAGATGCTTGGAAAATAATATTTTCTTTTCCTACACACCACAAACGTCACATTTGACAAAGAACGACTGTAGAAGCGATTACACGAATCAAACGTTTGGCACGGTTAGACATTGGGAGATGAGCAGCAATTTGTAACTTTGTAATTAGCTTCTAGCCATTTAATTTGAATAAAAAATTCACGTGTGATTGCAATGAAAAAGTCGTTTGGAAGGTAAAGGTAATCAAACAACAGCCAATGCCTAATTAAATGCCTCGCTTATTTAAATCCCTTTACCCTAGTTGGGTATGGTTCTTCGTTAAGTTTAAGATATTTTTGACGTTTTCGTTGCAGATGATGTATTTTGCTAAAAGATAAATAATAACATCAGAACTTTGTTTAGAACGAACCATTCCTCTAGAAAGCTTGCTTCGGAATATTTCTGGTGCAAAAAATATACACATAATCTTAAGCAAACCCCGGAAATCATTACGTTCAATTTCTCCTTCACCTCGGTTCCGCGCACCAAACAGTGGTGGTGCAAAGAAGATTACAAGGGAGACGCAGAAGAAAAACAACAACAAAGATTGCTGTGTTTTATGTGGGGTTGGTGGGGTTGGTTGTAATAAAAAACAACCAATGTACACCCACAAATGGAATCGTAACACTGCTGCGCGTTGAATTCGCTTCCCTTGCATTACGGAAGCGGGTGAAAACGGTGAAGAAAGCAAACGAAGCAAAGTGCACGGTATCGAATACAGCAGGCAGCAGCAGCTCATCATCAAAACACATAAATAAAACAGGAGGGGGAGGCGAAAAAAACGAATAAACACCAAACACCATAGTGATTCTCTGCCCGTGCACGTACGGACCGAAGTAAATCGACAATTGGTCGCTATTGCTCCAAATGCTGCAAACGTACGGTTGGTGTGATGAAATTGTAGAAAGAGCTACCAATATTGTGCTGCCAGTTCTGTCGATCAGGAGCGACCAGCACCCCTGCGAATCAAACCGTCCTGCAGCTGTGCATCTGTTTGTGGTAGTGTTGGTGGTGGTGCATCGGGAAAATTGCGTCGTATTACGTGCACTGCTGGTGGAAGCGTTTGATGGGCTTGTGGCACCGAAGGGAGCGAGGAAGTACGCCACCGGAAGCGAAAAAGCTCGGTGCTCTCACAACAAAGGGCGAACGTCATCATCGATCCGCGGACAGCGGTGCGAACAGCCGTGAGGTGAAAGTGGTGACCGAATCGCGTTCCAATCAAGGGCATTGGCGACGTGCTGCTGTTGCTGCTGCTGTGTGCGATACCAGCGTGATGAGCCCAAACTGGGGCCAGCTGCCAGCCCTTGCAATAACGAACGTTTTCCAGCACTTGGACCATCCGGATCGGTTGAACGCGTCCACGGTATGCTGGCACTGGCGGTCGGTGATTTTTCAACCAAGGTACATGTCGAGCAAGTCATTCAACTTTCTCCTATCAACTGCGAATTTATTTTTTTTCTTGTGGCTGGCAATTTTTTCATTTCAAACTCGGTAATGTTTTTTTTTTATTTCACCTTAGATTCTTTAAACGCATCCAGTTCGATGTTGCCCGTGAGCAGAACAAAAAGAATAGCTTCTTTTTGCAAAAGCTGGCTCATATCGTAAGCGAAGTGAAGATTACATTCGATTCCTGCAATCTATACGACGTTGAGTTGACAACGGAAATTCTCTACAAGTAAGCCTTGAGTTTCCTGTTTACAAATCGAATTCTGCTTCTAATTCTCATTGTTGTTTCGTTCCAGACTTGGCAAAAGTGCCCGTTTGCTCAACCTCTCCATATTACCGAAATTCGCAACCCTCGTTACACCGGGTCGTTTCTATTCCGAGGAGGAATGGAACTATATTCTCAAGTGGGTGTGCCTCCATTGCGGGTTTGTACGATAAACGATTTCCTTTAACGAATGTTTTCTTTTTATCACGCATATACCACAGACTCTTTGTTCAGCCACTGAGAGCACTGCTTAACCGCAAGAATCCTCCACTCCGTGCATTGGATTTGGGTTGTTCCGAAATTCTTGCGCTTCATGCATCGGACTTTCTGAATGTGAGTAAAACTGGGTGCTTAAATGTTTCTCTGAAGCAGCCAGAATATGTATTAACCTGTGTAATCGTTCACTTTCCAGTGCACTTCGAAACCGCAGTATCTGGAACGGCTTGCGTTCGCTACCGTCAAGCAGGATCCCGGCCACTATCCGCTTGGTTTGATAGAACCACCGCTGTTTGAGAAGTGTACGTCGTTGCGTGTGCTCACGCTCGACTATGACAGTTTGTGTGATGAGTTGCTGCAAACGCTGCAACTGCTACCGTTGCGACAGCTTATCGTACACGTGCACGGTATCGATGAGGACCATTTTGGGCTGTCCGAGGACGCGTGGGCAAACTTTCGCAGCAAGAATCCTGACACCGAGCTGCATCTAACGTTGGTGTGTGCGTACGAGGCGGTGGATATACTGCACACCCACATTCTCCGCCCATCGATGCCGCTAACTCATCTGAAGGTGTTGTTCTGCGAGAAGGTATGATACGCTTTATAATGTTATTAGACGTTGAATTTGCTTTGTGGAAGAGTCATGAGTCCATTGCAACTTATCCGAACTCAATGCCCAAAAATTTCATATGTCCGTTGTAACAATTTTTTTTTCTTTAAAAAATGAATCTTAATATCTAATCCACAATTGGCTCCATCACATGTAAAGCATCTGTTTCTCTGTATAACCATTTCTACTATTCGTCTAATTTAACAAAATTTGAAGTACATAATGAATTATTTTATTTAAGGAGTATTTGGAAACGCCACACAGTTAGTAACGACACTTACATGCAACTATTAAAATCATGTGTGCAACGTGTTCCTCTAATGATCATTTCAGATTAATTGTGAAGCGTTGGAATATCTTTCGCGCCATTACAAGGACACCCTTCGTAGCTTGATCTGGGTCGATTCTATGGTAAGATTGTACACATTTTCACTGGGTTACATACGGCTTTGTGTTACGTTATCTAACTTACTTACTTTCAGCGCATCGAGGAATATCGCAATATCATGGAATTAGTGATGCGCACAGAACAAGACCCACTCGTTATGATGGCATGGCGGTGCAAGAAGCTGCAAGAACTCATCGTCCACGGTTACGTACTTGATCCGCACAATCTTGTCGGTGTGGCACGCTTGCGCGGCCGCGATCTCAACGTACTGGAAGTATCCGGTATCCATCTGTCCATCCCATCCGTAATGGTGACACCATTTGTAGAGGTATGCCTTTAGGGTTACTAACCCGGTCTCCAGTCGGAAATTAGGTAATCAGGTAACTGTTTTCATTCTCTTTCGTAGGAAATTAGTGCCCAACTTGGCAAAAAATGGTGTCCTTTGGATGCAAAAACGCTTCCACCTGCACTCCGATTTTATCCCGTTTCGGATGAGGTACGTGATCAGTGCATCCTTAAGTATATTCGCAAGGATGTAATGGAGTAAGTGGACCCAGTGCCGGACTGTTCGGCGTAAACATCGCTGTGTGTAGTGTATTTGTTTACATTCTACTATATTTTTGATTGTGACGAAGATCGTTCAAATTTAATGAGGTTATAATGAGAATTCTGAAGCACACACATGCACTTATAAAAGCGTGTAACGTTTGCACGTTCATAAGCAAAAGTTTGTCAAGTAAGACATGAACAAATCGTGCAGAAAACGTAATTTAATAATACACTTCTCGCTCCCATACAATATTCGAACAATACGATGTGCCACCACCGCAAAATGGAATCATTTTTGTTCCAATAGTCAATTGCGTTCGTTTGTTTGTGACTTAGGTACATACAAGATTGCCGTATGGAAAGGCAGAAAAAGTAGCAAGTACTAGTGTTCGAAGATCGAAGTGCTATCGCAAATCACAAACGTGAACAAAAGGGCGTGTAGAAGGAAAAGAGATGAAAATATTACAACAACACAAACCACCTGCAGAAGCGGTACGGGTTGAATGAAGAACAAGTGAACCAACGCGCTACAGCTGTAATACCAGCATGGAAGACTGAGAGCTTTAAAAACCACCTAGAGAAGTTGTACGATCGAGTAGTATTCACACCATCGCAAAGCGCATAGCGCGAAGGAAAAGGTTTAGCAATTAATCAACAAGCAAATCCATTAATGCAAACTACTGTGGTGTTAGCAAGAGAAGATTAATATCGGTTTTGGGGTCATATATTTTTGTTTTAACTTTGTTCCCTAAAATGAACTTTTTTCGTTTCGTCCCTACACGGTAATGCGTACGAATCATCTGTAAGCAGAAGAAAGGGAAATTTACACATAGAAATAGTAAAGGGGTTTATTTATACACACGAATATATTTTAGTAAATCAACTAGAGCTAAGGAAAACATACGGGAAAAGTCCACTTTGTGGAGATTAAGGACAGTGAGCACTCATTTACGATCACGATTCTGACGTGCACATATCCACGAAAAGTCAAATAGCAGACTTGATAAGCAATCCAGATCTCTCGGTACATAACATTCAAAGACGACCCTGTGAAAGTGCGTCCCAAGTAGGTCAGCGAAACGCCCATTGGACGGACATTGTTCCCTGACGTTGAGAGTTTATTCGAAATCGAGGCAAACGTTGAGAAGAAAACCGAAAAGATTTAACCAGTTCGACTGCAATCTTGCCATTTTATTTTGGGGGGAGGTGTCGAAAACCCGCAAACATACCAACAACGCATAACAAGGAACGAACAACACAAACCGCAACCAATCTGTGATGATAATTACCACTCTTGTGTTACTTAGAAAAAGGAAACGAAAAGCAGCCGCAAGCAACGGTGCGTGCTCGGAACAAAAAGGGGATGCACTAAATTACACCAAAATCGTTTCAGCGTATTTATGCACAGTTTGGTGCGTATTTCGTCTAGTGTGCTAATGTGTACACCGCACTTACAACGGAAATGCAGCGGATTTATGTTGCGCAAAAAAGTACCTTATTTATTGTAGCATATATTATTTGTTGTTAGATTGTTTTTGTTGTGTAGAGATGCGTACCTCCAAACCCGGAAAGCATCAAGTTCACGTCTTGTGCATACGCAGACCACATTTGTCTGCGGCTCTTTTATGTAGCAGAAACTTGTCGGAAAAAAATCCGCGTTGGCGACAAAGAATCTCGAGCAATAAGTTAATGAGACAAAACCATGGTATCTCTAGCTTAACGGGCCTTGTAAAGCAAACCCGCATATATAAACCCTGTCTTAAACGGAGGAACCATGCTCAGTTAAAGGCATTTGTAAAGGGAGGACAGTAAAAAAGCCGTTTTCTTTTGACATTTTCAGTCATACGAACGACACTTCACCGCAAAAAGCCGCCTCAATTGTTTATAATGCGCGATACTTATATTTGTTACGTACCATTTGCGTTGCGTTGCCTAAATTGTAGTCAAAATTAATTAATCAGCTAGACATGATCAAACCTCGACTAAAAACACAGCTTTTGAAGTAATCAGTGCAAATGGCGATTAGGAAAGGAAATGAAATAACTAAATTCTTCAACTGAAGCATACGTGTACAGATGATAAAGATAAACTAATCAATCAGAAACAACAAACCAATCAACCAGTAAAACGGATAATGGTTTTACGTGAGATGTTACACAGATAGTACTATCGAAAGAGGTCAAATTCCCAATGGCAGGAAAGCAAAAGCACGCAAAGGAAAACCTTTCTGACACTGCATACAACAATAATAATACAACTTAAACTGAATGGAACTTAAACACCTCACAATGTATATGATGGTCTGTAACATGCAACGGAAGGGAAGTTAGTATCTTACAAGGCTAGCTGGCTGGCATACAAGAAAAACAAAACATATTTAACAAGCAAACATCATTGCAAACAATCTCAACCGACTGGTAGAAGAATACAAACCAAAATCCAAATTAATTAGCTAAAGCAAAAAGGAAACAACATAAACCGTCCTTTACAAACAAACAAACAAATTAAAAGAGGAAAATGATCGAGTAGACAACAAGACTAGCAAGAATAATGTGCAAAGTTGAAACGTGACGTTAACAAATTGCTATAAAACAAAAACATTACGCGAGAATTGAGAAGGTATGATTAATATCGACATGGTGATCGAAGTGCAGGCTTAATTTAAAGACAAACAGATCATGGTCATGCACAACTGCTGTAATACAAGAAGATGATTGTTTGCAACAACAACAAAAAAGTAACTCAAAATAGATCATTTTATAGAAGAAGCAAAAGACAAAGGAGAAGAAGGGAACAAAACACTGTCTGTTAAAACAAAGTGTGCCTAAAATTCGAAGCAAACGATAAGTATAGTGCATGTAATAAAAACGGCGAGCTGCCACTGAAAAGAGAGAGAGAGAGAGATAGAGAGAGAGAGAGTGAAAGAGAGAGAGAGAGAGAGAGAGAGAGAGAGAGAGAGAGTAATAAGCATAAAGGAGATGTGTTGATCAGGTCGTGGTTGTTCCGCAGGATCAGAACAACCTAGTTGGAACAGGCACAGGAACAAATTCCGAGAGATCTAAAAGCAGAAGGTAGCCAGGTTAGGAAGCTCTACAAAATACAAGAGTAACTACGTTCACTATAATAGTTGAACAGTTTATGTTTTTTTGTTGAGGAACAACAGTACCAATCAAGATAAAACAACCAAGGCGTGTGTAACGAAAGATGTAGCAAAGTGAAGCAAACAACAGCACATACAAAAGCAACAAACAACTCCTTTATATGAAAACAAAAAAGAAACCTACATCTGTGATACTATCAAGGCGGAAGAGAAAGACCGAAAACGATTAAAAAAAAAAAACAAATCGAGCACACAATATAGCAGAAATAAAAAAAACTTTTGTGCGAATAAAAAGGAATTAAAAGAAAACGTAAAGAAAGATACAAATTATTTCAGTGCAATCAAAAGAGACGAAACGTTCTCAATAATAAGCAAGTGCCAGCAGAAAAACATGCGATGGTCGAGTGTACTATGAGGCAGAAGGAATTAAACAGCAAAACTCAGCTGCAGTGTCATTAAGAAAATGAAAATAATGCTTGGCCGCGTAAAAGAAATAACCATAAAACCTCAAATGAAACGAACATCCATCACTCTCGTGAGGTGAACGTTAGGGAACTGAGGAACGACGCAAGTAACCCGAAGTCCGAAATATGCAACCCAAATAGTAATATATCTGTCGGGATACGTTTTACAGCTAACATGCTCAAATTGGTATAAAAACCACCTGAGAAGATGGTCGTTAAATTTTCTTTACTACACGAAAACTTTCTTTCCTTTCGGAAGAACTATGGAACAGATTAAAAAATAGATTTATTTTATGACAAAACATATAGCTAAATTATACATATTGTGCCACCGAGAGAATGGACAGTCTTGAACAAGGACAGAGCAGTTTTGAGTTATAATTTAATTTGCCTTGCAAGCGATTCGTTACTTCACAAAGAACAGAAAGTGCTGTAATATATTTAAAACAAACGATTTAAAAATCGAGATAGAAAAACATAAGACAACAAACAACTTCCGTAAGTGTGAAAGAGAAGAAGAAACAATAGTAATAAAAACACCAAACACAAAAATTACAGCAAAATATTACAAAACAACAACAACTAGTGAGATTAGCAAACGAAAACAATTCAATACGAAGTAGTGAAAAGCGCGAAAAGGTGTTCCCGCGTGTTCCATAAACGTATCATCGTAACATCGAACACATGAAGACAATTGATGAGGTAGTGTAGGTACAACTTGATGAAAACGCAAACAAATATCAAACGAAATGAAGCGAACATGCTTAAGATATAGAACTTACAGTGGATTAGGTAAATTGTCACCAATTTTAATAACAGATGCAAAACAGGTGCAAATCGTTTTTATTCCATATATGAAGGGATGAGTTACAAAAAGGATTGATTTAATATCGTGTAGAAGGGTTGTAAAGTTGATGAAGCATGACATAACTATACGGTCCAGGATAAAACCTTGACTGGATCCGTGCTCAATACTACGTAAAATCGACGATAGCTAATGATGGATTAAAGATCACTATAAAAAGCCGACCAAGAAGAATGGAGAGTGTATAATAAGATCTGACAATGTGTGAATGAAACAACTATTAAGTAAACTGAACAACACAAAACTCGATAACATGAGATGATTCCATATCCAGCACGATGCAATAAAAGCAGATTTTAAGCTTCAGCGAATAGCTGCCAACGTGAGTCACAAGAATCAAGCTTCCTACTTCCAAAGGCACACGACAAAACAGGCTTGACAATAACAACTTCTCGAAGCACCTAAAAGAATCACGTGATCCATCATAATGTTCAATTGCAAAGGAAAACTGTGCCAGAGAAACATACATTCCACAGCAGCAAAGGATAACAAATTGCGAGTGCTTGTTGAAAAACAGAGTATTTTATGTGTTATAAAAGAAACTAAAAGAAAACAAGAAGCAAACAACTTCATTTGATCATTTTGATCACGTAAAACCAAAAGGGAAAGTATAAAAATATAAGCAGATGGATTCTATGTTTTGAAAGCGTCTCTCGGTAGGGAAAAATAGAATGAGAGAGCGAGAAAAGGGAGAAAGGAAGAGAGAGAGAGAGAGAGGAAAATATATGTAAAACACACGCACTGCGATAAAACAACAGCCAAAGTATTAAAACTCCAGCACACGAGAATCCCCTTCGAAACAAGCTTATATAAACAAAAACACTCCTAGGTGGAAAGCTCTGATGCAAAAGTGAATTATAGCACAGGAAAGATGATAAAGAAGAAGAGAAGAAAAGGGTGAATAAAATGTGAAACAAGAAGGAAAACAAACATTCACAAAAAGCGTGCTCGAAAAATAGGCGCAACAACAAAAACGTACCCTTTTTAAGACGAAAACTGTACCACAGTAGAAAGAACAGCGAAAGTGTGGAAAGTGCAAAAAAAAAAGAACAAACAAAGCAAAATAACAAACAAAAGAAAAACATTAAACAATTGAAAAGCGTGACAACAACACCATCTGTGATAAAAAGGTAACATACAAGAAAAGCAAAACGCCTACGTTAAACAAAAGCAAAGATACAAACAAACGTAACGAGTCACATCAAAATGAAACTAAATCTTTATGCTAAATGACTCCGCAGTGCAACTTTACCCAGGCTAACTCAAGCCGGTTCGAACTAATCAATAATGGTGGTTAACAGCAAAACATGAAACAAAACAAAGCTCAACATAAATCATTGTGTGTGTGTGCGTAGGTGAAGGATTCATGAAGTGAAAAAGATGAAAAGAATAACTGATTAATATTATCACACTTCTGGTATAGAATAGTAGGATTTTTCGTGCTTCTCGGTGATCCTTTTTTTGAGTGCAGTGAGAACTTTCAGCGAATGTTTCAGTGATGAAAAGTTGGTGGTGGATCCGATCCATTTCAAGCTTAAAAATGTGATCCGATCTAATAGTTTGAGATTAAATGTTGCGCTTCGGGATCATCTTACAAATAACAGAGATCTGTAGATGTGAAACGATCCAGATTTCTTACAGCTAGATAGGTTCCGAACCTAAATGCTGGAGCATTTCCCATCACTAGAATCCGTGCATGTCGCTACAGTTTCTGTTCAATTGATAAAATTACTTCCTTTCTTGCCAAACAATTGATACATTTTAACATATTTTTAGTTATTGAATTTCATGTCCTCGTCTAGAAATTGGTTATATTAAAAAAAAAAGTGAGCATTGATGCCTACCATCTCTGTACCAAACACTTTCCGTTCAAATAGGAGTTTCCATTTCTTTTCAATTCTTTTTTGTTTGTTTGTTTGTTCTACTAATTTTATCTAAAGAACATTACAAGTAGTAATACGCTGAAAATCAAACATTACACAAATGGGTGTGATGAAGAGAAAACGAAACAAACGCGAAAAGCAACAAGTTAATTGTACCAAATAACCGAAAAATACGACAACAAAAAGCAGAAAAATCGTTAAAAGGCGAAATATTGGTAGCAGTACCATAACTGGACAGCTGTTCCAGTGTGCAATGGCACAACAGGTGTTGGTTCGACCACAGCAAGCGCTAGAAATGATTGCTTTGTTGGTGTGTCTAGTGTGCTAAGATGGTAAAAATGAATTTTCAAACCTTATTATTCACCAACACAGCATGATCTAGCATGTCGAAATTGATCTTCGGATTGATCGGATCGTTGATACAGCAGGATGCTGATAATGATTAGCTATAAAAGCACAATCCCTACATATTTTCGTTGCTATTAATGTAACTACACATCGCCTATAAGTAATGCAATCCCGTGACACGTGACGTTCCCTCTAGATCCACGTGTCACGACCTCTGAGGCAAGTGGAAAACTATTCCTCTGTTGTTCTGTTTGTTTGATTAAACCGCCCGATATGGCTGGCGTATTTTCCCGGTATCCTTTCAAACGTGTGGGCGCGTGTTTCTGTAATGCTATTTATGCTAAGCACATTTGCGTATTGATTGCATTTTCCCTAGAAAGAGAAACCCCAAAAATGGTAGTAGTGTAATTTGGCCCATTCGTTGTGCACAATCAAGGAAGTGTGTATGTATTTTTTTCCTCCCTTGTAACATATAAATGGAACATTCGTTGTGTGAACTATTCTCAGCGCGTAGTGCGCGCGTATGATAACCACCCGCAATGCAAATTGGGTCATATATAATGAAAATGCAAATAAAAGGATATTGTAAATCCCACGTTTGTCCCTTAGACGAGCATTTGACCGTTTGGCTTTGATGAATACATTAATGGAATAATAAAACGAAATACATAACAATAGTGGACTCTGACCGGATATATGTGATTCCCATTTGTGTGTTTAGTTTGTAATTTCTTTCACTCGAACGTGATGCCACTTTCGTCGTACGTTTACTCACGTTTACATAGTTTAATCTTACTTTGGCATACATTTTTAATAGCTAAAATATGAAAGTGATGACCACCGTCGATAAAACTACGAGACCTCATCTCGTACGATGGCCCTTTACAATATATGTATGTGTGTTACATTGTGTGTTTGGGTTTAAAAAAAAAAAGAACACGTACATCACCGTCCAACAATTCTATCAAATTTCGATTCGATTATGTGCTCTATGTGTTTTCCTTTTTCTGCTCCGTTTTGTCATCTCTGCTCTGTTCTACCATTTCCTATCTTTTGTGTTTTGTTATTTCTCCCTTTTAATTAAACCATACTAATACTACTACAACATCATCATTCACTTTTAAAATGCGCTAAAATCTCACAAAAAAACGGATGATCTCCCTAGTAAGCAACTATATATGCGCCTTAGGCATTCACGCAGCCTACGCGACCGAAACTGTCGGACCATGCGCAATGGTGGTGGAAAACAGTGTCAACACCTAACACACGATCATTACTATACCTAGAGAAACATGCTTACAAATAATCAATAGAAATATGCAATAAAAACGATTTCCTTTCCTTATTTTGTTGTGCAAAAATGCGTGTAAAATCTTACTGGCGTGTGCACCACATGGGCGCTTCAGGAAAGTATCCTTATAAAAGGGAGAGAGACAAAGGAAGAGAGAAGCTGATAGGAGCAAACTTGGGACGATTGTTTTGTTTTGTTTTAATCGAGTCTTTACCAATAGCTGCAGTTAGTTTGCCAACAAGGAGGACTATTGCATGGAATGCTTGTAATCCGCGATTTTCGTTAAATATTGTGGCTAAGTTAGGATTCTTTTTGCTGGAATGTCGTGTGCTCTCTCTATATGCGCTCCCTTGGGAGAAAGTAATAATTTCTATCCTTTCCTTATCGATTACGAATTGTTGAGAATTATCGTGCAACTGTGTAGGCTTGTGCTTGTGCAACGCATGTCCCTTTTGCTTAGGTAGATGTAACGCCTTTTCTTGCAACGAGTAAGTTCAGGACGGGGTTTTTGCGTATGTAACTAACGGCCTTTTTGTGCGTCACCATGGTAAAATCGTATCCGTTACATTGCAAAATTTTGTCGTGCATCCGTAAGCCCGATTTGGCCGCTGGGCTACCTTCGTGGACCTCGGTTACGTAGATTCCCTGACCGAAAAGAGTGGGGGAAAGAGATAACAATCGTTGTTAATGTACTTAATTCCGCATTTGGATAGGATCATACTCACATAATCCGTATAACCCTGGGGACTTTTTCGGAAATCCTGATCAATGCCTCCGCCGATTTTAAACCCACATTTCAATACCTCTCGACCCTCCTCGTCAATGTCCTTCTCTTTGTGTAACGTTATGGGAATCTGGAAAAGAATTCAATCGTAACATAACATTAGTAAACCCATGCTAACAGTGGAAGTTTGCGGAACGAATTATGATGGGTGGTCGATACACAACAGCACAAAAATCAGACCTCATTTTACGGCCGTTTGAACGTATTTGAACGAATTGTTTACACATCAATTGACACACACAGCGCCCATCGAACCTTGGCGAAGGTCAATCGGAACGCCCTTCCAAAGCCATTTGGTTGCGGACGGTCCCGGAGGTTATCTTGCACGAATGCAACTGGATCCCAACAGTTCATGACCAAGGTGCAATTTAGATTACCCATCCGTTCCGCACAAGGGTCAAGGGAACGCAAAGCGGAACTTCGGGCGAAAGGTTAACTTACGCTCAAACATTCCATGGCCGTGCCTGCCTGGTGCTGGAACGCTTTCTTTGCCATGCTGCGACCGTTCCCGAGGTAGTTGCTTTGTTGCACCAAGTACACAAATTGACTGGCTGGCAAATTATTTGTACGGCACACCACCGTACAGCAGCTGAAATCCGTGGAGTTGCTTTTCGATACGCCTAGATTTTTTTGTAAAGATTTCCAAAACAACCAACACAAGCTTTGACAGCTGGCCTTTTTCGCCCCGAATTTTCGCCTGACAGCAGGCTATATTATTGATGGAGTACTTTCACCGGGGCGAAACATCCGAAACAAAACATTACATTTAAATACGAAAATATTCTTTTCAAACTACTTTTAAGTACCCATTACGGTCAGTTATGTAAGCATACACATTAAAAGCTGTTAGTAAATGCTTTGCAATTTGATAGTATGGTAAACTAGAATAAACAAAACAACAGAACAACACCCTACGTTTCTTGACAGCCGCTTATCAAAACACGGTGAGTTTCGAGATTCTCTACAGAATTGCTTGTTGATACATTGTGGGGGAAAAAAACTGCACCATTTTGGCTGATAACGAAAGGAAAACATTAAACCCAACTCACTAGCAGTTTAACTTGCCGTGTTTAAAGTGTACCCATCCGCCGTGTGTTGTATACGCTACGTGTAATGATTCATCAGTTTGCTTCCCTTTTGTTGATCGTCTTGGTGCTAAGCGTAGACCAAGCAGCGGCCGCCGGAATGGATTTCGGTGATGCCTCAGCTTTGGTTATTGGCATTTTGCTCGGCGTTATCGGCATACTGGCCTGTCTCGGCCATCACGCAAGGAAGCTACGGGCAAATCAGTTCTAACCATCCCGTCCAGTCACTTACTTTGTCACTTGAACGCACTCAAATCCCCCAACGTAATACATACATTCTAAATTCCGTCTGTTCATATCGTATCTATTCCGGATCTATTTCATTTTCCCATTCCTCTTAGTGTTAAGTTAAGTGTAGGTAAGCATGAGCTACCTAAGATCTGTTCGAACGTTGGCACGTACGGCCACCTGTACACGGTATCCGCACGGATCGATGTACGGCATCGTCCACACGCAACGGAGACTCTTCTCGTACGAAGCCACCGTCAGTGGCATTTGGCAATCGTTATCACACAGTGCCCCGGTCGCTTACGTGCAGCACGGTATAATAAATCTGCACGACTTCACCGGACTACCCTGGTGGGCCACGATCATTCTCACCACGGTGGGTCTCCGTACGTTAGTCACGCTGCCGCTGGCGGTGTATCAAAACAAAATACTGACCAGACTGGACCAGATTTCGCTCGAAATGCCTGAACTGATCAAAGAACTGAAAGCTGAAACGGCATACGCGATAAAAAAGTTCAACTGGACAGAAAAGGAAGCCCGCATCATGTACAACCGCTCGGTAAGCGCAAGCGATGTGTGCGCGATAAAGGAATGAATGACGAACAACCTTACTTGCGTGGTTTCATTTTAGCTGAAGAAACAATGGAATAATCTAATTGTGAGAGAAAATTGTCATCCTGCAAAGACGATGGTGCTGCTTTGGGGTCAGATACCGCTGTGGATTGTACAGTCGGTAGCGATACGGAACCTTGTCTCATTGATGCCCGATCCGACCGCGATCGAGGCACAGATCGCCTACACCGAGCTTACGGTTGGTGGCTTCGGATGGATACCGAACCTAATCGAGTTGGACCATTCGTTAATTTTCCCCGTAACATTAGGCATCATTAATCTCAGCATCATTGAGGTAAGACACAGTGCAAAAGCGTGAGGGAAGTCATGCTAGCCAAATAACCGATCATTCGTTTACCAACAGATACAGGCCGCGTCCCGTACGAAGCTACCCTCCAAATTGCAGACCATTTTTACCAACCTCTTCCGGGTGTTGAGCGTACTGATGGTACCGATAGCTGCATCCGTCCCATCGGTAAGATGAATAATTTCCTTTCAGTACGTGCGATATGATATCTCTTTACACCACCATCTCTTTTTTTTTTCGTCGCTCCGCTCGACAGTGTCTCTGTTTGTACTGGGTAACATCGAGCGCGTACGGGTTGGGTCAGAATTTGCTACTTCTTTCACCACGCGTTCGTCGCGCTGTGGGAATACCGATCGTCCCATCGGAACTTACCCATCCTTACCAACATCTGGGCGACAAGTTTGCTGCTAAGCTTGGTGCACTAACAAATATCGGTTCTAGATCAAAAACGTAATCAAGATTAGAGGAGGGGTTTCGGATAATAAAGCATTAGTCAGACATTTTGTCCACACTGTTATTGTACACACATACCGCGTGTTGTACGGTAATGCACTACACTATCCTATTATTAAACAACAAGTTATTCAATATCACTAGCGGCTAATAAGAGCAGGTGTTTTGTTGAAAATGCAATGCAAAAGGCGTTTAAGGTACATCATAACACACGGACGGGGGTATGTCGTGCTGTTCATGGGTCATATGTTGCTGTCATTGGTTATACTCGAATTTCGTCACGTTTGCATCGTCTGCAAAGAGAAAAAAAGGATCGATAAATATTCCGTTTGCGAGTAAAAATCTTGTTGGAAGAATTTGGCTTACCTTACTTAAGTTACTTAAACACCGTACTGGTGGAGTGATTGATTAAGCTTTTGCTCGATCCATTCCCGATAGTGTGCCACCTTCAAGTAGACGCCCGGTTTATTCGCATATCCGCAGTGCTTTCCCCACGACACAATACCGGTTAATGTGTGTAGGCCTAGCAAGCATAAGAATCGAATGTTAAGTTCCTCGAGTAGATAATTCGTGACCGATTCACTTACCTTCGCCATTCGGACACACCAACGGACCACCGGAATCGCCATCACACGAATCAACACCGGGTTCGAGCGTACCAGCACAGAACATTCCGTCAATCAGCGAATCCCCGTATACTTCCGGCCTTCGGCATACACTGTCCGGGAGTAGTGGAACCGTACCCGCCCGAAGATCGTATGATGAATCTAGAAAGAGAGATAACGAAGAAGGTATTATAATTACTTAATTGTTAATTACTATTATTAAATGATTACTGTTTCCTGCCCGCTTACCTTTAGATCCCGCTTCGGTTGCACCCCACCCGGATATGGTGCAGTTCTTGCCCGGTTCGTACGCTGCATCCCGTGCCGGAAGACAAATCGGTTGCACGTAGTCGTTAAATCGGACCGGCGTCTTCAGTACCACCACCGCTATGTCATTGCTCATGTGATGACCCTCCCGGAAATGTTCGTGGATGTACGTGTTCTCGATGAAGATGTCCAGCTCGGCTTGATCGTACGCCGCCGTATGGTAGTCCCCAATGCGCACCCGATAAGTACTCTTCGGATAACCGATCAGACAATGGGCCGCTGTCAGGACGTGGTAGCGCGTTATCAGCACCGCACCGCACCAATGTAGCGCCTTCACGCGCAACGATGCCTGCCACGGATGATGGCCGTACACCGTTTCCGAACCGTGCACAACGCGCGCACCGTACGTCGGTTTGCGCAGTGTCGGGTCCACCATAACGCGCCCACACGTGTCCGGATGGATCTTGCGCGATCGTTCCACAAAATCGAACCGTGGGTTTGGACGGGTAGCTCTCAACCGGGCGGCCCGTGGTTTTGTCGGCACATACACCCCACACCGCACACCGACGTCCTCCGTGTGGCCACAGTTATGCTCACCCCATTGCCAGTGCACGCAGTCCTCGATCGATGACTCCGAACCATTGCACGCTACCTGATCGAGCCAGATTTGACCCGTGCCCGGTGGATAAACGCTCTTGCGCATTTCGGCCGTACCGTTGAACCCGAGCTGCCGACAGATGACACGTGCTTCGCGCACACCAAAATCGTCATCACAAACCGTACCCCAGGTACCGTGATAGTTGATCTCGACGCGACCTTCCCGGTCCGTTGGACCACCTACCAACCGGACGGCAAGCGGTGCCTTACAGTGGTCCGGTGATTCATCCGACCCATCCGCACAGTCACGCACATTATCGCACAGGAACTGTACCGGGATGCATTCCTCCGATGCGTGGCAGAGCCAGTAGTCCTGCGGACAAGACATGACGGGCGTTCGACACACGACACCAACCACCTCCTCGCGGTTGCAATCACTCACGCCCCACCCGTTGAAGGTGCAGTCACGCAGGGAACTTTCATTACCCTGGCAGCGGACGGCATCCATCATGAAAAACGGTCCCTGTTCCTGCTCATCCGGATCGGTGGCGTTCGGTGGGAAGTAAGAGTGTGGTTTGATCTCGATCGCACCACCGGCAAATCCTAGCTCGCGGCAAACGACATTAGCCGCTTCGATCGTAAACCCATCATCACACACGTACCCCCAACGGTCGTAGACCCGTACCTCAACGCTACCCTGCGCCTTCTTGGACAGCTTCAGCTCGTACCCGATGTGGTCGCACACCAGCTCATCGGCGCGGTTCCCACACCCGTCCCGTCCGTCGCAAACTTCTGCCTCATCAATGCAAACACCATTGCCGCAGACAAACTTACCGTAGCACGGATCTTGCGTCGTGGTGGTGGTAGTTGTGGTAGTGATCGGTGGTACGGTCGTTTGCGTTGTCGTTGCATGCGGCACATTCATGGGCCGCCATGGATTGGGACGATTGTCGCCGAATCGACTCCGAATGGCCGGTGCTGGTTTCTCAGTGGTCGTCGTGGTGGTGGTTGTTGTCGTCGTTGTCGGTCTACGATAGATGGGATAGACGACCGACTCGGGCGGTGAGGCATGCTGCCTGTTAAAGGTTCCTTCCGCCGGTTCGGTTATGTACGGTGGTGGCAATGGCCACGGTGCCAATGGGACCGGTTCCGATGCACCGTAAAAAAAGTCATTCACCTCACTCGCTGTTGGCAGAACGTAGGGAGCGGCGGAAGAGCCCCGATCGTTGGCGTTGCGGGACGGTGGTGATGGTGGTAGTCCAATCACCTGCACCACCGGCGGTGGCTCAGTCGTCGTCGTCGTTGTGGTCATCATGGTGCTGAGCTTTGTCGCATTCAGTGCGACCGTTTGCTTGTGTTCCTTCATGTACGGCGTTAGCATTAGTTTGAGCGCATCCAGATGCTGCTGGACGTCGATATCTTCCTTCCGTACCGTCGGATAAGGTGTTCCGGCCGGGCGGGCCGTCGTCGTTGGCGCACGGGTAGTTGTTTGCGCTGTTGGAATTGCAACGTAAACGGGTCGCTGTACACTTTGCACCAGTTCCGCATCTCGGTGAAGTGATTCCGGTTGCTTGGTCGGAGGCCTTACGTAGATCGGGTAAGGTTTTTCGGTTGCACCTTGATTCCGTGAAGCTTTCGGTTGTCGACGATCTACCTCTGGTGCTCCAAAGTTAGAGCGCAGGTCAAACCCGTCGTACACGGCATCCAGATCGGCATCTAACTCATCACCGTTTGTTTCCGTTTGAACCGAATTGAATTCCTCCACGTCCGGATGGATCGGTTGCTGACCGTTGGGCGATTGTTGGCTCGAAGGACCCTGTTGTTGTTGTTGTTGTGTGGGAATGGTGGGACGAACCTGTGGACTAACAATTGCCGGAACGGGCTTTGAACCAGCGGGAGTGTGCGTTGGATAGTAAGGTGTCTTAGGAGCAACAGGTACCGTTGGACGATCGTAATCTACGATTAAATTTTCCGACTTGTCACAATCCACGTTGTGCAGATGGTCACAGGTTAGGATGCGTGGATTGAACGCAGTGCCTGGACCACAATCCTGCACAAACCGAGCGCCATTGTTGCAGTTCAGGAACTTCCGACAGTCGGTTGGATGCGGCCGCAGCCCAATCACACCCGGTGGACAGGTAAGCTCTTCCTGCTGCCGTTGTGGTTGTGGCTGGTGCTGCGATTGTTGTGGCCTCTGCTCGGTATAAGCTCCCGATTTCGGTGGAGCGCGTTGTGCCGGTTCAACGACACTGTTTAGAGATGGCACTGGCAAACACGATACCTTGGACGGATGGTCACACTCGCGCGTGTCCGGATTAAAAAGCGTACCAGGCGCACAGTTCAAGATGAAACCGCGTCCCTTCCAGCAGCTCAAAAACTGACGGCAATCCATCACGTACGGGAAATGGCCTGTCCTACCTTCGGGACATTCCAAACCGTTGAAGTCTTTCAGCAGCGCGAGTACCGGTTGGCGTGCAACCTTTGTCGGAGCAGTTTCACCGATCAATCGATCTTCCTCGCCGTAGGAAAAGCGGGGAACCATCGGGATCAGCGTGTAAGGTTGCGAGCGGCCGTACGCAGGAGATCGCTGGGTGTCGGTTGGGTACGGTGCGAGAGGAACACCAGGCTGATACTGCGGACCGGATGGACCTGAGCTGTGTTGCTGAGTGCCGATCAGGGACGGATGTTGCTTTTGTGGCTGCTCGTACTGGTAGTGGTCCGTTTGAACGTATTGCTGTGGCGGTGCTTCTTGAGCTCGGTGGTGATGGACCTGGCTGTAGGCACCGTGCATCTCCGGCATCATGTGCACGTGATGTCTGCTGTTTGGCGCTGTTCTAGGATCGTAAATCTGCGGGTATATCATGGTTGGGAGACAGAGGGAAATAGTCACATTGATGAAGCAGAGTTGTTGTTCGGAAACGCTTATCAATCGAACGATCTCATTGCGGCTTGATTGATAGGACCAAGCGCTGCTAGGAGAGGCACAGAAAGAGAGATACACACACTCGCTCTGTACAACAGTGATGGAAGTGATCTCCCGCAATAGAGCACATGATCAGTAAGAAATTAAATAGAAATTAGAGTTAGCTCGCCCTTTCGCTTATGAAGGAACTTCATTGCTTCCCCTAAACTGTGCCCTATAACATACATTTGGAAACGAAATTAACAGACTACCTCCAATATGATCGTGTAAGATTCGCCATACTAAAACACATTAGCAAATATGTAATAAGCATCGGAATTCATGCTTTACATTACGATCAGTTCGCTACAACCAACTGACCAGTTGATGGAGACGTAATGAAATTGTGTTTTCCATTAAACAGAGCAACACTCATCTTTCATTTTGCGCATCAGAGTTTGCGTTGCTGGCGCTTGAAAGCATCGTAACGCTTGATAAGACGCCCTGGGCACGTTGTTCTTGGAATGGCGGCAAACAAGAAGGGACCACCTTGGGATGCCATCTTCCATCTTCGTTTCACACATGCTGAGAGCAGCCCGGAACAAGATGACATTGTCTTTGCAAACGCAACAACGTTCGCTATCTTGAAACCGGAAGAATTAGGATCGAGGTTATTATGAGACATTGCTTCAGATGTGGTTGCTTTTTTTTTCGCGTTTGATTCGCAGAGAACATGAAAACCAAGACTCGAGATAATTAGGACACTTCTGCTATGAGGACATGAATGCAAAATGGTGAGCTACGGTGAGCTAGCTTGTTAAGCTTGTTAATTGCAATATAATTGATTAAAAGTAATGATTTATTCAAACATTACACTAAACCAGTTGAAAGTTCATAATTTTTAAAATGGCAGTCACAATACAGGTCAATGTCAAACTGTTGGCTCCTCTCCGGCGATGTGCCATTTCCATCCAGCTGATCATCGCGATCAACGCTTCTACGGGAGCGGTACACATTACAAACATGATAGCAGCAGTCAACAAAAACATCCTTTCCAATCACATGGCGGTTAACCCCAATTCTCATGGGGTTAGGAGAAGCAACAACATTCGCCACGGGAACTTCAGCTATAAAGCGAAGCAAATCCCCTAGCAGCTAACAATAGCACTGTTCTGATAAGCCTTGCTATGGCGGACATTCTGGAACACCAATGCGATCTCTTCCGCAGGCCAATGGGATGTACGAATTAATAATGTTTCGATCACTTACACCAAGAACCACATTGCAGCATCCTCCGATCAGCAGTATCAGTGCCAACAGCACTATCTTCGGTCGGTTCCAAATGCGTTGCCGCATTATTGCCGCACGTTGCTTCACTGATCTCCACCAAAAGTTCGCTACGTTTGGGATCTCTGCTTATCGTTTAATCTCTTGCCAATGTTTTGCCTAAACAAACACACACACACACTGACGCACGATACTCAAACACAAGCGGGAGAGGATTAACTGATTGTGAACAGTTAACAAACAATGCGAAATTCCACCGCACTTCGAACACACTTGTATGATAACGGTGCGTTACCGTCGGCAGCTTCCTATCTGGACGTCCTGCTTGGTTCAGCCGCGATCACAGAATGAGCAGCACAACTGCGACGATGCTTTCGGTTAGCAAGCGATCGTTGCAGTTCAGCAAGATTACGAGAGATTCTTCTCAGCAAGCAGCTTCGGGGGCCCCCTTTGGCCCATGGACGATCGTTGCTGGCAATTGATGGACGGAACCTTCGGGGTCATACGATGTGGAGGCTTATTTTGAATGAAGTCGTGCGCGTAGTAGCTTGGTCAAACACTAAATGTACCAAGTGTGCTAATAAGTTATATAGCAGATTTGATGGTGGATCAATGTCTAACCATAATGATCAACTTGTACTAAAATATGCCAACAAACTGGGGATCGGATTTGTTAAGTGAACGAACCAACAGATCGGTTGAATTGTGCGTAAATGCGAATCACGTGCGTAGAACAGATTGTACGGCAGGTAGAACGGAATGCACCACAGGTGGAGCGAACTAGAAAATCAAGTTGAGTGAACTCTCCGTCGGGTATAGGAACAATTTGACGAGCAAGTTTAAACGGCAGGAACGACAGCGAACAAGATCTGTATTGTCCAAACTGTACAAACTGTACTAAAGTTCGCTTCCATCGCACGACACAGTTCGACGATCACGTCAACGAAATGGATCATCGGCGGCCATCATGTCGTGAATATGCATAAGGTTCACACACCATTTAGCAGGTGCTTTAAATTTAAAACAAAAGCACGTACTGCTACTTATCCATTAAAGTCGTTTTACGCGTGTGCCGTATAGTACGTACTAAAAGTGGAAAGATACTTCAACGCAACCCGTTAGCATACGGTCGGCAGTTCTAGTGTGCCCCGAAGCATCGCCTTAGCTCGTCTCGGGATCGGGATTTTTCAACGGGCCGTTTCTTTTCTTATCAGCATCTGTCGTCCATCTTGCGTTGATTATTTACGACTGTAGTGCGAGATGGAATGGAGAGATCGTCCGCACCAAACAAACAAACAAACAAACAACCCCCATACACCATCTTCCACTTGACCGATGATTGTGGCTTTCCCAGATTGTTAGGTCTAAGTACGTATTACGCTTTCCAGCAGACGGTAAAACCCCCCAAACCACCCAAGAACGATGATGAATCATGTGCGTGCCGGAGTGTACGCAGAAGACAGCCGAAATTGACGCTGTTTAATGAATCAATTAAAGCGGTACCACAAATCGGTAGCACTTTCCCGCTGGAAGGGGGTTACACTGTTTCTAAGAATAAGAGATGCCACTCACCCAACCGCTGTTCTCTTAGCAGCGATCGATGAAACAGTTTGTTTCATTGAAAACGTTACGGTAGAACCACTTGCAGCGTCCAGCTTCAATTAATGCTCAATTGACTGGTGGGTCCGCAATATGGTTAAGATGGGCAGAGGGTTGCGATGACACGATTCGTTTCCATTTGGATTGTATGTGTGTACGTGTGTGTGTGTGTGGGGGGGGGACGCGCTTATCGCTCCGTCAGACACGCGGGTTCTCGGTCATAACTATGCAGCACAACGTCTAACATATGCGCACGCAAAACATTAACACAGCTGATTCACGTACGGGATGATTTTCTTCACTTACAAATTGGGTACATAATGCGTACGATTGTTAAGAAAGATCACCGAGCCGATGGATTTTCCAAGAAAAAAAGAAGACCACAAGATGCTGGGTATCTCCCATTTTATACCTGAATGTATGTTTGATTGAGAAAGGGAATCCACAGCATTAGTGGCTTAGTCCTTTCATATTGCACCCTATAATTTAGATACTAATTCTAGGCATAACTTTATTTCTGCTGTGTACTTTTGCATATTTCTTTAAGTAGCTCAAATTTTGTTGGTGTGGTAAGTATCAATGCAATAACAAGCTCATGCTGGAATTCTCGATAGGATCTCATCGATTATTCGAAGGAATTTTTGGTTGCCATTATAATGCTCCCGGACGACCCAGCCCACAAAGTCCTTTTAGATCGCTCACGTGTCCAGAACCAAACTGATGTGAAGTGATCTCAAGTGCGTTCGCCAGAGAAAGCATGTAAGTTGACAGGTGTTGGCGCTCGACTCTGAACGGTTTGGAGGACTTCTGCGGCAGGCCAGGACCACGAAAGTGTTACACAGCGCTGTATAAGTAAGTAAACAAGTTTTTCTAAGTAATTCTTTTTGTTGATAAATAAACATGACAAGCCTTGACGCTAATCTTACTAGAACGTAAAATGTTAAGCCTCCGAATGATTAATTCCGTAGAATTAATTGCATGAACCAGAAATAAAATTATGTAAAATAAGCACGAAGGAAAATAAACAACAGCAAACAGAAAGCTAAGCGTGTGACACTGGATTCCACCAGCTGAACTGTATCACAAGGTTTTCTCTCTTTCGCAAGGAATGGCAAATTCCTAAATTAATTAATAAATTATTTTTTTATTTAAATTTGATTCATCCAATCATCTTAATGTAATATCTTCCAGTACAATATTTGCTGTCAACATAATACATTCTCTTCAAAAGAAAAATGATGAAATTAGAAATGTATTTTTGATTTAAATGATTTTTTTTTTTGGTTACGCACATTCGGAATAATTGTCCTTTAACTGTTTGTAGAAGGCATTGTTTTCAAACGAATGTAAAGTGTGCCATATACTAATTTTCCAATAAATCACATTAAAAACCTCAAAAACTTTGAACAACTAATTTTATAAATCAAATTAATCATTCAAGCAAAACAAACAAACAGACAAACTGTGGCCACTATCAGTAACAACCAGGCGCCTCCATGGTGACTTTTGCACCACGTGCTCTCATATTTGAAATACATTCCGTGGTGAGTATGGGCTTCACCACACGGAGAGCTTTACGCGGTGGTGAGTAGCGCAGTTACCATGGTGAGCAGCAACAAATGCGCTCACCCGCTTCTTCTTTATGCAGTTAACGTGCGAGTGATAAAAAACAATATCTGATACAAGTAGACCGTTCCGCTCTTTGCTATTTCCTATCTCGCTAATTCCTATCTTACTGCGGCGAGAGTTTCACGTGTTCGATACGAATCTAAGCAGACGATGCGTAACTGTAAGCGTAAAATCCGGTAGTTGCGTGGGGATGTTTTCTCTCCTGCTCTCTTGTGCACGTTGGAGAGCATTCTGTTTAAACGTGAACGGAGATGTTCAGCAGGGGTTGACAGGTTGAGTGGGTCCAGAGCTTGTTTGGTGAATTAGTCACGTTCCTTTAAAGTATCATCAGAGCTCACGGTGAGAAGCCTCTCGTGCAGAGCTTTGTTAGGAGGAAGAGTTCTTCAGTTAAAGAATTTAAGAAGGTGTATTAATCACGATAAATTATCTCATTATTATCGCTTACAAACAGGACTTTGAACAGACGAGTTGGGCTAGCGTAAATCTTATCTTGCACTCATTCCACCAAGCATTTGTGCAACGTACCGGAACTGACACTCACACATTGGTGACCGAAGTCAAAAAAAGCTCTCCCATTTGTCACCGAGAGAAGAAACCCTTGGCCGGAGCTTGTTGACAAGAGTGTTTGGTTTGGTTGGGTTTCTTCTCCAATCGGCCCTTTAGTCGATGGTCTATGAATATGCTCGGTATGGAGTGTGGCAATTTGGGGAGTTTATTTGAAAGCTGCGACCATTTTCACGACATATTTTTACAATTCGAAATTAAACATGCCGGAGGCCACCCGACACCATCTTCCAACCTGAACTCCCGACCACTCGCTCGCTCGCTCTCTCTCTCCTTCTCTTTGCCACTTGTTTGCTCTCGCACACTCGCCTTACTCTCCGGTATCTAACCCCCCCCATTCTGTGCTTCTTTCTCGCCAGTCACACGGCTAAACCGCAGACCGTGTCTCGCACAAAACGGCATAAACACAACGCAACCCCGTCAAGTCACCGTCTTCATTGCGGTGCAGTTGGTGAGCATAAAGTTTGCACATAAAACTCGTTAACACTGCTGTTTGCCGCCGACCATCAGCATATCCTCGGCACGCGTGTGACCATACTGCGATATTGGAACAGCACCTATAGAACACCCATTTAGCATTTGACACTCGGTCGTGAGCGTGTGACAGATAGCGCAGGCAGCCACACAAAAACACTGCTCAGTGCTCAGTGCTCTTTGCCTCGGTTTGCTACGAGTGTGTGTGGCCCCCGCTGTGGCGTGCAGTTTCGTACCAAACGGGAAGAATACGTGCCGTGTTTTCAAGATTCGCGTGAAACAAATGTAAGTAACTAGGCCACTAGCGGAATCTGTGCGAATTTCCCTGACGGGAAGAAATCATTTGCTGTCAAAGCAGTGAATATATTGAACGCTTCATCTCATGCAGTGGACCCATTCATCGTTGGGTTTGTGAAGGTGATTCAATCATCTCCTCCGTGTGTCAGTGTTACATCCTTGTTCCATGCGAATCCATAACCCCACCTTAATGTGCCCCGAACGTTACGTCATCGCACGAACGGATGAGCGTTGGAACTGGTGAAGGAAGTCGCCTTCAATACAAAACGAAACTCTTTACAGTTTGTTAAAACAGTTACATGCGCGTATGATTTGTTCACGCGGAAAGAAAACCTAGCTGGTGTGTGTGTTTTGGTAGGAAAATTAATTTTAAAACACTGCCCCCGTTCGTGGATACGGTTCGTGAAAACGTGCACCACAATCACACGTCCAACTGACTGACCCGATTTTCCGATTCCACCCGATTCCCCGTGTTCCGTTTCCCTTGTGACCGTGTGAACAAAAAAAACAACAAATTTCAAACAGTGTTTTTTCTCCGGTGCTGTGCAAAATTTTGTTTCCTTTCTCTGCTAACGGCAGCGTGCACTTTATTGGGTTTGTTTTTTGTTTTTTCGACTAGAGTTCCTGAAAATAGATCATGACCGGTACAGTGCGCGACACAATATTTGAAAACCGTTCGGAGTCAATAATTCCATTCGTGTCGGAGCGTTAGGTTAGAAAAATGGGTTTCGATACCAACCACATGCCCCACTTGAGTATCCGCGGAAACGCGGAAAGCAACGATCTCAAGCGTGACCGAACGGAATTGACGCGAGTGTGAACGGATGGAAGAGATTTGGGAGAAAACAAAAACCTCTTGAAACATTAAGAAACTGAATTTAAAACTACTCGTTCTTCGTCTTATGGCTTATGCAATGTGAAAATTCGTTCCACCAATCTTGGGGGGCGAGGAACCGTAGTGGTGGCAATTTTAAATCGAGTAAAAAAGGTCACGCAGGGGACAAAATCGATATACCGACAACAGGCGTTCAGTGCAACAGTGTTAGTGTTGCTCCTGGAAGGACGCTTGGGCGCCATTCGCTTGGATTCTTTTTTTTTCTGTAAACATTTTCCATAAGACGAGACGGCGCCCTGTCTGTTTGTTGTACAGGTTGGCGGCTAATGCCGGCAGAATCGTGCGTTGTTGGGCAAGCCGCGTGCACTCAAAATTGCATTGGGTAATGCAGCACTCGGGCGTAAACAAATCAGAAAGTCTCTATAGACCGAACGTCACCAGTAATGTTTAGTATCAAACAGTGTCAATATGTATTATTATGAAGCTGTGTAAACAAATTACCGAGTTACTAAGTGACTTTCGACCACATTAAGCTTTGATTTATTTAATTTTGTTTTAACATGCATATCCGGTCAGAATGTCAGAATGTCACGAATTAAAATGTGACGCTACTAAATGTTGCCACTGAATGTATGCTTGCAAAGAAGTGTCAAATTTTGGAAGCTGTGTTCGTATTTTATCGACCAAACAGACACACACACCACGTACAAACAATCGTCATCACGAACGTGTCACGTGCGCCACTGACTCAACACGGACATTCAGCGCATAGAGTGACATTTTTCTCATCTCACGTCATGGCCCCGCAGTGCAATTAACATCTGATTCACCGGCATCCAAAGTCCCGACGGATCGGTCGGGTGACTTCGAGAGTTGGCCTCGTACTAATGAGTGTTTTGTGCTTTTTTTTCCTCCCCAATTCTTCCATATTTAGCAAATCGTTCTTCGTAAAGTACGCGCTCATACCCATAACAGCGACCATGTTTGCCCTTTGGTACTTCTCGTTAGCGATGGACGAGCTGAGGTGAGTACAAAAGAACCTTCATTTAAATATTGCTTATCGAGTTAAGCGTAAAGGTGTAAAGCACAAAAAAGAAGATTTAACTTAATAAAATACTAAATCGTTCAATGCTGTAGAGAAAAAAAACCGGCTGCATGCTCTCCAAATACGCTGCAATATGCTCCACCGGCACGCCAGCTTGAACCGTACATGGTTACCCAGTGTCACTGCAGCTTCTGAAAATAGATATCATTAGCGATGCTGATCGAGCAATCGATTCGAACGCATCCATTTTGAACGATCAGTTAGCCGGCCAAGGTGGCGCCTCGACGGGGTTGAAGTGTCTAGCCAGGCGACCAAATCCAACGTAACCAGCGCGGCTGATTTGTCACCGCGTTTGTCATCGACTAGATTAACGCGACAGGGTGCAGCAATGCGCATGGGCAAGTGCATTGAAACGCACATTAAAACAAACGGCAGCGCATCGCACCCCTACTAGTGCACTGGCGAGCTTTCGTCGATTGCTCGAAAGCTCGTTTCGGTTAGCTCGATGTAAAGCTAGCACCGCCTGCTTTGTTTATAAACCCCGTAAAGTATGCAATCTGTGGTACACCATACTGTTGAGGGTTATTTGCCGCTGTTCCAAATGAAGTAAAATGGTTTTTATTCTAAATTTACTAAATTTGAAATGGCAATGAAAAAAAACAGCGATTAACGATAATTCAATACCTACAAGTTTATTTGATGCCTCGCGTGTGGTCTTCCGGTGGACGCTAGCTGGCCAAAAACCTTAGCAAAGGCCACCCAAAACATGAATGCAAACATTGGATTAATTTTGTTGTGACCTTGGCAATCAACTGTTACTTTGTGTTGCCCTCGAAATTGTGTGTATAGATCCTTCGTTTAAGGTTCTTCTCAAAAAGTTTTGTTCGTCACATACATTCAGTGGCAAAAGTTTGGGACATTCTTTATTTAAGAAACGAAATTCGCACGTATATTGTTTCTTTTCTTCGCTAGGTTGTTGACCAGCGGCGGATCAAACGGTAGGCGGAGTAGTCGGTCGCCTAGGGCCTCGCCGTGTTAGGGGCCCCAAACAATTTGTGCCGATTGTGCGATTTTTGAAAATGTTACAACAGAGTTAATTTATAGCAAAAAAATTAATTCAAAAGGTAACAAATTGATCAAACATATCTTCCTTGGTTATATAAAACATTTGTTTCTATGTGATAAATTAAATGCAGAGAAGAATATCGACTTTGTGACTTTAAAGTATAAACGAAATTGCACCAGGATTTCCGAATGTATAGTACCAGGAGATCATGCACGGAAGAGGTAGCACCTAGTACAGCAATTTTGCTCGAAAACCGCCGAAAAACTGCTTCAATATCTACCAGTTTCCGAATGTATAGTACCAGGAGAGCATCCACGGAAGAGGTAGCACCTGATAATTTTGCCCGCCTGAAGGTATGCAATGTTTAAGCACTAACTTTGCATACAAACCAGCTGTTTTCAGATTTCCGATACCAGGAGAGCATGTTTTTCAAGAGGTAACGCCTAGTACCAGCAGAGCAAGATGGCGCCCAACATTTCATGAAATGTTTCAATATATTTTTCATGAAATATTTCATGAAACTTTTCATGAAATATTTCATGAAAATTTCATGAAAATTTCATGAAATATTTCATGAAATATTTCATGAAACTTTTCATGAATGAATTTTTTATGAATGAAATTTTTATGAATGAAATTTTCATGAATGAAATTTTCATGAATGAAATTTTCATGAATGAATTTTTCATGAATGAAATTTTTATGAATGAAATTTTTATGAATGAAATTTTTATGAATGAAATTTTTATGAATGAAATTTTCATGAATGAAATTTTCATGAATGAAATTTTTATGAATGAATTTTTTCATATCATATCAGGCAACTGTCTTATTTCATTGCTTGGCGTTATTTAACCGTATTTAACCGAAATTTTGAACCGATTATGTTGCGCGAATGATTTATTCCAAACAAAATGAGATATGGATAACATATTATTATAATCTAAAATTGGTACACATACTTGCCTAACAATCTAATCTATCTTAATCTAATATAATTTTTGTGCCACCAAAAGGAGAACCCACATTTACCCTGGAATCTCTGAACATCAAAAACACATCCAATCTTGGTCCATAGCTCGACTGGACCGTGTGCTGCCAAACGCACATATTGGTTTTTTATGTTTGGGTAATTCATATCGCAAGATATATCCAGATTTAATGTATAAAAAGGCCGAATATTAACCGAATATTTGTTCAGTTGTTCAGAGCCAGCAATATCGAAAGTTCAATGTCATTTTGAAATTTCTTAAAGGTGTTTAAAGAAAAAAAAATTGTTCACACTTTAATGAATACTACTATTGATTTCTAGCACACAAACCATGTGTTGCAAATATAAAACAGTATGTCAGGGAACGATGCTTCGACGAATGTTTTTGCTCAATTTTCAAACAGTCCCAATTAATTAGCTTAATTTTGTCGACGTATAGCGCACCTTCCTCGCAGCGAATGGGAAGCTAAACGTAGTGGAAACCATTTGCCAGCGACATCATCGCAAGGCAGTCAAAAAAGAAAATTAAAAAAAAACCATCACATATACTTGGGAAAAGAACAAACAACACCATTATATAACACGCACCGGATGTAGCGCGTAGTGCGCCCAACGGGTGTGTCTGACGTGTGTTCGCACCGTGTGCCAACGAAACCGCAGGGCCGGGGACTGGGATTGTTATTTATAAATATTTTCAAAAGAATTTCCTCTCCGGACGGTTCGGTTCGTTCGGTGGAACGCTAAACGACGTGCGGTGGTGGGGTGAAGCAGGAAAAAAAGAACCACACACAGTACTATCTCCTTTCAAAGGCGCCCTCCTGACAGTGGTCATTGTATGGTAAGGAAAAGTATGAACATGTCCTTCCCGGCCATGCGAATGTCAAGGTAACTTTTGCACGAACATTACGCCGTTACAACAGATGCACGTCGCGGGGTGGGGTTAAAAAACAACGGCCAAAATGGCGTACTGTCGAGTGTGATCGGTCATCTGAGCGTTGTCATGCTGTCAGCTGTTTCGCCTTTTTTTCACGATCACTATCCATCATCAGGATAGAGAAGATGTTCTTCTTCCAATACTCAAAAAAAGAGACGAATGTCGCCGCAAGTCGCAAAGTCTCTATAAGCAGAAACAACAACAACATACTCAAAAAAAGGTACCACTTTTGGAGCAATAAATTCAAAAAGAAACTCTCCACCACAACATGAAACCATATCTCAAAGCTCAACCCACCGTAGGAATGCTTGTATCATTTTTGCCACCCCAACAAACCATTTGTTATAGCAAATTGAAAAAAAAATGTAAACAAACGGCAATACCACTGTTCCCCCGAAAGAAAAGAAATATATTTGAGGGAAATTATTTGCTACCTCTTCGTTGCCTGTCCATACATAAACTTCAATGACCTCGCTCCCGGCCCTGGCAGGGGAGAGTTGTGTCGGACGGAGGTAGTTCTTTTTTATTCGCCAAACATTGTCGTACGAGATACGCGAAACGTTCTACATCCCTTCCCGCAGGGGCCAGTAGGCAATTCGAAAGTTAGAAAACAAACACCGTTGCTGCTCGATCCGCATTATTTTTGCGCATTTCTCAAGTTCAATGTCAGGTGAAGATGGCGTAACGAAACAGTGTCGCTCTGGCAGCAGAAGATCAAGTGTTGCGAAAAATATGCACAGCCACCGTTAATCGGTGGTATTTGTTTGGTCATTTAATCCTCTTGCTACACGATTTTTGCATTGCATAAAGCTGTCCGGATGATAGGGCGAAAACACGAAATGCTTAGTTCCGCAATAAGTATTGCTTCGATCCGTTTAGTAACATTCTTTCTTTTTGTTTTGTGTTCTTTTTTTAAGCATGGTTAAAAATGATTAACCACAGAAACGTGTTTGATCTTTCAATTTTATCAGTGTGTAGATCGAACTCTTTGTTATAAACTTAGATTATTTAAGTAAGGGCAGTTCTCGAGATATGTGGTTCATCTTATACGCAGATTTGGAGATACAAGGTTTTTGGTAATTTGACAGCTGAATTAGTTTATAGCACAACATATCGGCAAAAACGTAAAAAAATGGCCCAAAACACCTTCGTTCTTTCATAAAAAGACATTTGTTTTAATTAATGTTAATGTTTTCTTTCAAAAAGTTATCTGAATTGCTGAATAAATAAAGGGCAATTGAAGAAAGTCGACTCTGTAACTTTGAAGTATAAACGACATTGTCAATATAACTGCAAATATGTTACAAGATCTAAGCCTACTTAGTTACTTCAGTCTTATTGGTTTATCGATGATCAAAAGTTCTGTAATGTCCATTTCCTAACGAGATATTACTGTCTGTGGACCTGGCAATATGTATGAAACAGTGGCAAAAGCAAATAGACCACTATCCAATCGATGGCACTCGGCAGACACTGGGGATTTAGGATATGGGAACTAATTTGTTGGAAGTGTATGGAATTCGACTGGTACATTTAAGAGTTCCTTGATGCCACCACTTATCGACTAGTATTTTTCATCAAGGATATAAGGCCACGAAATAGAGTTTAAATCTCTTAAAGACAACTTCGCCTCTCTCCAACCTTGTTGGGGTAGGAGGAAGCTACTTATATCATGATATAAGCACCCGTGCTCTGGTTTGACCTTTACGACCGGATTTGTTGACGTGTTTCACGAAAAAGCAAAATTAAACTAACATTCTTAACCCATATCTTGCACGATCAAAATCTCAGTTAGTCCACCAAAGATAAGATAAAAGCCGAGTGAGCTCATTACTCAATATTGTAGCTTTTCGTAAAAAAATACCAACAAACTCGCTTACTTGCATACTATAAACAAGACCAAAAACTGTCGATCACTTCCGAATGTGCCCTTTACAAATGTTTCTCCATCAGTTTTAGCACAAAATAGCGTAACGTTATTTCGTTTGTCCAAAGTGTTAACGCGATCGTGTTTTCTTAGCCACACCATTCCGGTTTGTTAGTTTCTCCATGCAACCGTGCATGTGGCCTAGCCGACTGTGTGAGTAATAGGGGTGGTAAATCAACCACCATCTCACGCCACACAACACAGCAGAGTTGCTATCAGTGCAGTGGAAATAATTAAGAAAAAAAGGGTTTCTGCAGTTTGTCACCCACAGTCGGAGGAAGGACGCAAATAATTAACGGTGTTGATATGGAAGATAAACCTACAATCGTCCATAGCCGTACTGCAACAAACTTTTGAATGCGAAACGGAACTGATATCATAGATATCGGTGTGACTCGACGCCTCATTTTCGTTTGGCGCGCACTGTGTGTGCACTGTCGCACTGTGTGAGGTTGGCAGGTGGATAGGTTCTGGAACCATCTGCCGGGAATCGGCACGTACACCTACCGGACACCCGGGTACGATGGATGCCGCTCTATCTTATCGGTCGATGAACGTACGAAGGTGTAGCCACGGCACAGCGAAGAAAGCTGATGTCACTTTCATCATGTGTTCGCGTCGCTGCACAGCTTTTCCGCGTCCGTTTTCTCACCACGATCGGAAGCGACTTTTGATGCGATTATCACTTTAGATTTGTGGTAGAAAAGGCACTGATGATGTGGTGGTTTCGGAACCTGCCTGCAACTGCCAAGGTTTGCCAACAGCTGAACCCGGTTGCGATTTATGCCGGGCTCATCAAAACACGATGCCAAACGGATCGTCAATACACGAGACACGACAATTGAATTAACACGTACAGGTACGAAGAATGTTGATGCACGGTGACACGTAACAGGTGAAGCTGACAGTACGGATAGAATAAGACCACTCGCACTGAGATGCAAGTGGGGCTCGGTAAACCCACCGTATGTCTGGCTAAAGTTCAGGGAATTAATCCGAATTCTTAAGCTCGCGAAACGCCAAAGTGTTTCAGGACAAATTGGATCGGCTTCAAGCAGTGCGATTGCGATTCGCTTTTATCCAATTTGGTATTTCATTATTAGTCTGCCTAGATCAGCTTTGATTACTTCGCTTGATTGTTGTAATTTTTTTTTTTTCTATTTTTGGTATTAGTTTGAGATAGAATTTAATTTGAGTTTTCTTTCAAACAAGCATGAAATGTTATGTTTTTTAAATATTTTGATCGTTTTTGTTTCACAATATACAATTGTTTGTTATATAATTATTTTGTTTTTGTTAAACTCCTGTTTGAGCTTTAAATTCTTACTTTTTTTTTCTTATGTTTTTTTTCTCTTTTTTCTTCTTTTTTATAATTTCTTAAACATCATAGAAAACGCATACCAATTCTGGACAGAATTTTTGCGTTTTTCACTGGTAAAAATCGAACCGTACAAGCACTACCAGAATCGACCGCTTCTGATGAACCAAAACCGAAAGCTCCTGAACCAAAGGTATCGGACAAGCCACCGGCGGTAGAACCGGCCAAACCTACCCCTGAACAGAAGCCCGTTCAGCCAGCTCGACCCCCGGTGGTGGTGGAACCGGTCAAGCCAGTAGTGCCCAAGCAGGAACCACCGAAGACTACCGTGCCCACGACGCCAGAAGCTCCATCCGTTCCGGCGTCAGTGAACAAACCCGCACCGGTTGTACCAACCCCAGCAAAGCCAACACCTCCGGTTGAACCTAGCAAAGTGCCCGAACCCGTAAAGCCCGTCCCAAACATTACCAAACCATCGCCACCGACAGTGGAGCCAGTGGAGGTTAAACCAAAGGATCTTCCGAAACCGGAACCAGCGGCTACTGAAGTATCGAAACCTGCTCCAGCTCCTGTCCCAGCTCCCAAAGAACCCATATCCGCACCGACCCCGGCTCCCGCACCGGCACCTGCTAGGCTTGTGAAGGAAAAGAAAGAACTACCCTCCCCGACACCGAAACCGGCGGCGGCCCCAGCAGCAGTTGAGGCCCCGACCCTACCATCCAACAACGAGGACAGCTTCATCATCGTAGAGCAGCAGAAACCGGCCAACAAACCGGGCCAGAAGCCAAAGGTTGATGTTAAAAATTCCACCATGGACTTCCTGCAGGGCGAGAGTGGTCGCAGTGCGCCTGCCAGTGCCGTCGCGCCACCATCATCCATTTCAGCCGACAGGTAACCGAAACGCAAACGCTTTAGACACTAGACACGTCGGCTGATTCACTAGTACCGAGCAAAAAGGAGTACTACCATGCTACTATTCGACGGTGAAATCTAGCTGGGCGTGTGGGAATTGACGGAGGGAAGATGGCTTTGCTTGCGTTCAGCCGCCTAATGCTGATGAGCTGCTAAATTATTTCACCTGTTCACCAATGTTTGGCCCAAGCTGTTCGTTAATCTCGTACACTGTGTAGATGAATTCTAGGAGGTGAAATATAATGCAAGCGTATTGTGCTGCGATAAACTAGCGTCTATTCTTTTACGGGACTAAGGTTGAATGGGGCCGTTAGAATGTTCTTTGTGTTGATAATCGCTGTGGGCGTAATACTTGCTAATCCTTAAAACCTATTTTATTTTAACAAATATTTACATCTTTTCAGATCGCCGTACTTCTTCTCTAACCGAAATCGGTTATTAGGGGCCATTTAGTTGAAAAGATTTGATAATATTGTTAAACATCAAATTATTCAGTACAGTCTCTTCATGGGTTGCATGGTCAATGAGTTCCGCAGACATCAGCTTAACTCGAAACTTCAGTTTGAATTGGAAATTATCACAAAATACGTCATGTGCATGTCGTATAAATAATCCAAGTAGTGCTGTGCTTAATTAATCTTTTCAGAAGAGTCATTCATACAAATCTTTGGTGAATAATCATTCAAATCAGGAAATGACTATTTAAAGAGGGAATGTGGAAGGTTATACGTGACGGAAATTACCAATTTTGGATGATTCATGAAGCTTTGAAGATTTATGATTACTTCATTTTCTACTAAGATTCATTTAGATTCATGAATCTGAGTCAGAGTCAGATTCCCAACCCTAATTCCAAGTAGTGTACAGTATACAGTAGCAGTATTCCAAAGTACTTGCTATGCGTAAAATAAAAGTCACATCACTGTTTCTATTTTATGACAGACTAGAACTAAGACCCAACATAACTAACGATCGCTGCAGTGTCGTTAAATTGGAAGTCTTTGCCCCAGTAGAACGCCAGCAGACGAATGATCATGAATTAAGCCAGAAAATATGTTTGATATTTCGATTCTTTATGCTGACTGTTGAAATCGATTGATGATCATTTTGGGGATGTTATGAAAGAAAACCAACAACATCAACAGGTAAACCATCCGCCCGGAAAGGCCATCTTTGGTTGTAAATCCATTTGCAAAGCCAACAAAACAAAAAACACATTCATCCTTGGCAACACTTCCAACGATTTCCACCGTCCATTTCCGTTCGCAACATTGTTTCGTGTGCCAAAATTGTGTGTGGTGTCGTACGATAGCTTTTGCTCTTGAAAACTATTAGCAAGCAGCGGTTGCTAGGACCCGTTCCCATAAAGCAGTTTACCGATGATCATGAGCTGCCAGACCAAGCGCCTGCAGCTGCACGCGAACGATCGGGCAAAGTGTCGAAGGAGTTGGAGCACGGGGGGACGCCGTTGGGCAATGGTTTCTCGTCTTTCGACGATGCTTGGCGTTCGATTTCAAATGTACCGCAGTTAACTTCTATAAAAAGACCCATCCGGATACCCGGCAACGCCTTATAAATCATTGCCGATGCACTGCTACCGTATGCGCTGGCACAATCCACGGTCTGGCCGTGGTAGATCGTCCGGGTTTGCCAGCTACAGCACCTAACATCACGGACATCTACGGACGTTTATTACGGGTGACAGTTTCGGGCTCACAGGTCTGTGCGTTTGCTCCCGACTGGTGTGTCACTTTCCCGTGCGGCGATGTTTATATTTAGGTTTGTTCCATTGCAGCAGACTGCATTCGCAGATTAAATGCATCGACTCCACACCACAGTTACCGGGGATGCTGAGTGGGAAAAATGCTTGTTTCTCCCCCTATTCCTGGACCTTCCCAAGTGGAGATACGCGGAAAACTCGAACGAAAACTTCAAATCTAAAAGCAAAATTTATCGCTTCTCTAAACCGGCACAAACGGTGGACAAAATTTTGCAGCAACATTTACGTCATTAAGCCACTTACTTTCGCTGGCCGTCGGTGCGCGAGTCCACCGTCACGAACGGATTCTATCCCGGTGTACCATGGTTGCGGTATGGATCGGGCCTATTTTTAAAACGACAAGAGACCACAATCAAAACGATCGCACTAGACACGACTTCTAAAGCGCAACGCACTGCAACTTCCCGGAGCAGTTGCAGCAGCCGCCGTTGTAGCTGCAGTCTCGAAGACGGGCGGATGAAAAAGGTTCGAAATAAATGCGCGAAAATTGCTCACCGTCCCGTTTCGTGCGCAAATACACCACGGAAAAAAAGGCAACGAAAGAGGCCTCGTAAACTCAAGAGCAGCTTTTATGGCAGCATCGGTTTAATTATTATTTCGTTTATTTTCACCGTTCCGGTACATAAAAATGAAAGGAATAGCTAAGGGAGAGATGAAATACGAAAGGCGGGAACTGTTTGCTTTGACCTTACCGACCTTACGTATGGGTCACACATCAGTCCAGATTTTGGGCATGCAAACCATGGAGGAAAAACACTCGAATACGGTGAGAAATGTTTTTCCCTCTATCTCTCTCTCTCTCTCTCTCTCTCTCTCTGTGCACGATTGAATGTGGCAAGAACATGTTCAATTCCTCAAAAATACGTACATGTTTTTACAGATTTAGACGACGTTTGCTATTGTGGTGGTGGCTTAGAACTCACGGAGGCAAATTACAAAGAGTTTGGTTTGCTGCATTCTTTTTTGAGGGGCACCGAAAGCGTATAAAGTGTTATAAAAATATTATTTCATCCTTGCATCGCCCATACGTGAAGGCGAGTTCTTCTCGGGAAAACACAAATGACTGGAGCAGTGTGCCTTTGATCCGTTTGCACGTGTTTAAATGGTAGTACTTTTAAAAATTGAAATAATGGTTATATTTAGACATTTTTGTGCAACTGAAAACTAATGATCTAAAATGAGAGAGAATTTTTCCTCCTTTATCTATTTCTTCTCTTTTAATAATTTAACATTAATTTTAACTACTTTCACGCTTGTCAAAGGGAAACATGTTTTAAGGTTAAATAATTCGTATATTTCTCAAATATTATAACTACTGATCTATCAAAATGTGTACTTGCATACATGAAGTAATATACAAAAGTCTCAATAACTTTATGTATAGAATAGAGATATCTCATTATTTTGCCACTGTCTAAGGTTCAAAAACGACTTGCTGATCTTAAAAATGACAGAATTAAGTGCCGATTTTGTTATATTATGGGTCAAACCCCGTATTTTTGTATTAATTCATGCAATAATGATTAAAACAAATATACAAAAGCGCATAATTGCATTTCAACCCTAATAACGATCCTGAAAAAGGCAAATAAGTTATAAAAAACTAGTGTTTATATAGTAATGAGAAGAGCTGCACTTGTTTTGGTAGTTGTACACAATATTATGATGATTCATTAATCATTTAATCATCATTATGAGAATCATTAATAATTTAAAAAAACACTTCATTTTAGGAGGATAAAAATAAAACAATGAAATTCGATACATTCCGTCGCGATCTTAACAACTGATTTTAAGAACTTGATCCGTCCGGTCAAAGTAACACGTTTCCCAATCTTAGTTTTTGTAGTGTTAAGTTACAAACAAATAAAAACCATCTTCAAAGTTCTGGCAACTTATAAACATTACTTCTGTATAATAAGTGAAGTACCAGGCTGCTCCATCGTACCGTACGCACGACCCCGCTTACAAACCTCCCACGATCGATCTATTTTGAAATCTCTGTTATGAAATTGCATCGATCTAATTTGGATGCCGATTGCGGCAGTAAGGAAAGAGGGCAGTAAGCACACATCTGTCAACGCGCAGAGCGATACAAAAATTACATTTGACGATCGCCGGTGCAATCGGATGCCGGGCAACCGTGTACAACATTAGATACGCGCCAAAGATTGGTTGTTTGGCTGTTTATTTGTGTCTAAATTTAGAAGAAAAAAAGTCACCAGGACAAGAGCGGTAGATGAAGGCAAGCAAAAACAAAAGAATAGTACACTTCAGAGGAAATAGCGTAACAAAAGGAATCAAAACTGACGTCTTGCCTGATTGCTTGCCAGAAGATTCATTGCCAGGGGGTTTTTCACAAACTGTCGTAGTTCCTGTTTTAGTGGGTTGTTTACATTAATAGCAGATTTTAAAAATCGACAGTCACTTGGGGGAGCATTGTGACACATTTTTCTTGCTTTTGTTTCTCATGAAAATAAAAACACTTCTGGTTAATTAACATTTGCAGTGAAACAGTGAAAGAATCCATAAATTATCGAGACTATTTATTTGCCTTGTGATGTGAAGTAGTAGATGCTCTACAGTTATGTCAATAAAATTACGAGCCAATCGAATATGCTGCTGGCCCACCCGATCGTACACAGCTTTTGACGATCAGTTCGTTTGGTGCCGTTTGCATTGCGCACCGTACCATGGCTATCGTACCATAAACACACCACCCGCTTGCTACAACTGGCCACAAAGCGGAGTCGCTGCTCTTGCCATGGATCATTTATGCCACAAATGATGGATTGCCGACCGAACGTACGTGTTGTTGTGTATGAATACGAATACCGAGAATTTCCACGTTCCACCAGATTGAGCGGTACGAACAACACAGAACCAGATGCGAAATAAATTCTCCCCTTTAAAACACCCGCCCATCCCGCTCCTCTACCATCCCAGCTAGCAACCAAACCCCGCAAATTGATAAATTGTTCCGTCGTACAATGTTGGAGACGTGAAGTCGGACGGCCAAGGAAAAACGGGGGATGAACAAAAAAATCGCGAAAAGCAAAACAATTTCCATTAAATTTTTCATTCAACTTCTGCGACTCGACGGGATGTGCGTGTATCTGCAGGTATGCTTTATCCTCCCACCCCGATCCGGTGCGGTTGCTTGCCATTTATCGACGCGAATTGCGGGTGTGTTCTGCACTAAAAATATAACCTATCTCACGGTTCACATCCCGTCCACCGTGCACGATCGAACGTGGAAGTTGGTTGCATACCGTGTGGCAAAAACGGGGGCACTATTTAGATTACGGCATTGTTTGTAATGCAAACACGGTACCATCATCCCAACCCACTCAACGGCGATGTTGTACTAATAGAAGAATCCCCAACCCTATCGTTGGCAAAGGTAAATTGAAAATCGATCATAAAGAATCATCAGCGGAGGTTGATCGTGCATCGATGCTCTCGAATGACATGTAGAAGCGATTTACAGTAGTTGGTAACAGTTTATTTTCGTATATTGCGAATAGAATATTGCGTTTTAACTTTTGGCTTGGCATCTTTCTTTGTTAAGGAGGCCTTCATGAATATCGATAAGGAGAAATTTAGTACTGGCATTTTTAGTACTAGGCACCATTAGTACTACTAGTATTATTTAGTACTCTATACTAAGTAATCAAATCAGTAGCGGTAACAAATAAAATGAAACTAAAATTTTAAACAAAACCGAAGGACCTGCAATTGCGCATATTGTTATAACCCACGTAACAAAGCATGGATTTATTGTAACCACTGTAAGAACACATGAAAACTTTAAAAAATGCAACTGACACGAGGGCGCGCGTGGCTGCGTGTGGCTTGCCTTGGCAATGGCCGCAAGTTTCGTGAGGTGCGGCCAAATCCAAACCAACACCGCTGCCAGCAACCGGTCAACGGACTTCGAGGAAAGGTTCGGTAAGGTCTGCCGAGACAACGAAGCTAAAGATAAACTCTCGGCGTGGGGTGGTGTGACGTGGTTGGACATCACTCGTCCGGTGGGGTATTATTTTTCTGTATCTTCCAACATGAAGCGTCCGAAGCACCAGATGGTGATCGGTGTCTAGCGATCAGGTTCTATTTGGGCACACGACCGTGCATATTCGCAGAACATACTCGTGAGGTTGGCAGCGACACAAGAAAAGACAAAGACAGTCAGTCTGAAGAGTTGGTTTCTAAAACAGCTGAAGAAAATCCAAGAAAAAAGGTGGATTTTTTTGTTGCTTTATGTATGATCGCTTCAGAATAGTTTGAATCGTAAGAATTCACAGCATTTCCGAGCAGTGCAATGGAAGCTATGCTTCACAGGCGCTTCCATCACCGGCCGCTGGTGACAAAACAAGCAAGAGCGTTTTAGAGCAACACAAAGGCGTTTGCCATGGCATGGCGTTTGCCTTTAATTTCTTCAATCTGTTCCGTGCAGTTCCGTGCTTTACTCCACCGGCAGCACGCTCCGTACAGTTCTAGCAAACCGATCGCACGCGGATGGTTCGCTAAGGTATGCTCTGTTTGGGGCCAAAAATAAGACCAGCCCCGGACCGGGACCGGTTGAAAATAACGTCCCAAACCGCCCAAACGCCTGCCCAGCCCGCCCCAACGCCAAGTTGTTTGCCGGTTGTCGTCATTTCCACGTCACTAGTTCCCGAACGATCTTTCGCTAGCGTGGAACACACCGAACGGGGCGCTGCCGGGAATGTGGCCATCGTTCTGCCACGTTGCACTCCCGAGTTCGGTGTGTTGTACCATTCATTTATTTTCCTCATTTTACCATACTTTTACATACACTTTCCCCGTTTTGCGGTGGACGAGCGGCAGCGAAACTGCACAAACATTTGACTGACGAAAGATTGACGCAACAACTGTGGCCGGACGGGGTGGATGGGGGGAAGCTATTTTCAACGACACCCCAATGAAAGGTCATGGCATGGCCAAAAGGATCTCACATGCATGCGCTTGCCATGTCACAGATTATCATTTATTAAATAAAAGACATTCACACATCTCACGTTTTCCCTTACGATAATTATGCATAATGAAGTTGCTTGTTTGGTGTCATTCGTTTACCAACTGTACAAACAAGAGGGAAAATCTAAATTGATTTGCTGTTATGTTTCTCTTTTTTAAAGTGCTCGCGTGAGCTGACAAATGCATTGGTACTCTTTATCGTAGGTGTCGAAGCAGAATATGTACATCGCAAGGTTGAAAACGATACGAGGTTAACGGTGGAGCATAATGCATGGGTTTCGATTGAGCAAACACTTATGATATTAGTTTCCCTTTACGCCAGAAATAGAACGTTATATCGATAGTGGAAAGCCACATGGAATCGTTTAAGGATTAGACACTAACGTAAACGTCTGACTTTGGGGAGATATTAGGAAAGCTTTTTTTACTTAACTTCATTATGACATAAATTATAGTATTTACATCTTAAACACAACTGAAGCAAATAGTTATTGAACTATTATAACTGTAGAATGCCCAAACATTTAAACATTAAGAAATAACTAACTCAAAACTAACGCTTAGTAACGCTGTAACGCATTCCAGTGGTACTTTTTGAATAAATTTAACTTTTAATACCTACAAGACAAAACAATGTGTCAGACAGTGAGCTGTTAATTTACCCATTCGAGCAATTTTCTTCACCAGGCTATTCCATTTGCTCGTGTGGAGGTTTAGTGAGTTTTTATTGCTGTTTTTTCTATGTTTTGCAAATGGTTTAACAACGTTTTAAAACATTTCCTCTAAACGTGGTGCTTGCTCAGTGAAACAGTTTCTCCTTAATGTATCGTTTAATTACACGGTAATTCAGCATGCCTTAAAGAACCAATGTAAAATTAGCAAAACCGTATCCAAAAGGGTACAACTGCTAATTTACCCTTAATGTACGCAGTAAATTAAGGGTGATTTTATATTTATATATCCATGATGACGGCTTTCGCCGTATTATCATTAATTAAGGGTGACTAGAGGGAAAAATAACGAAATTTGGCTGGCTGGGGAATAATCGTTTCGCTAGCTGGTAGCGGACAAGTTTTTTCCGATCTATTTCTTGCTAAATGAAGATGAAAGAGCAAAACTAACCCCCATGAAACTGAAAGTTATGTAATCTATTGAATGCCCACAAAGGTATTGCTATTTTGTCATCATAATCATTAACTACACCCATATCGAATATGTTCCTTCAATCGAATACATAAGGTAACGTTTTCACACCTATTACCTATTACCACACTTATTAAAAATGTGACAAACCTAGTACCATGCAGCGCTCTTCCTTTTCAGGGGATTGGACGATTGGGTAACTAATCCAAAGCGATCAACTCTACACTGTCCAAGGCTACTGCTGTCACGTTCTTTCCTTTAGTTTCCATCGTTCGATTTATCGATCATTTGAGGTTTTGCATTCTTGTTGTCTTGTCACTGTCACTAACCATCCTTCCTTCGATGCGTTGTGTAATTGAAACGTTAAGCTGCCACATCCCAATACACACTTCGTACTGATATGGTAACGTTCTAGAAACTTGCTTTCCTCAACCCACCGATACGCCAGCTAGAAATTCGGTCACCACTGTCACTATACTGCAATTATTCTCCACTAACCTCAAATGAGCTTTCACCTTCGATCGATCATACCGGTGACATTGTTTCAGGTGAGGCAACCACTTCACCTGCCGCGAACGAGCTGCTGATGATTGTCAATTAACTACGCGATAATCTAAATTAATGTCTGCTCGAGAGAGTATCGGCTGTCACGGAATCCATTCATGGACGAGAAGTGAGCGATAAAATTAATTGTCCTAATGCTAGTCGCTCTAATCCCTTCCCGTGCGCGACTTGCCGCTCGTTCAAACGGTATGAGACTTCCGATAGTGTTATCACGTGTGTAACGCCGTGACGTCAAGTATTTCCCCGTTATAGCGTGCGGTGACGGAGCAGGATCGATCGATGGTAGATAGGGCAGGGAACGGCCCTTAAACGGGCCCCCCTTGTTTCCAGCGAATACCGACCAGAAGGTGTGCATTTGTAGCACACCCTCAATGATTCACGGCTCGCATTGCCCAACAAACAATTTGACGAAGTTTTTAAGCGTTGTCCGAGCCTTTTTGGTCGAATCAAGCGTCGTTTGGTTCTGCGCGCAGCTAAATCAGCATGATTGGTTCCGAATCTTGGCTAAATTTGCGTCAAAGGTTTGAGTCTTTGATTTCCTCCCGCACGAAAAGATCGAAGTGGTGCGATCTATTGTTCTTCTTCATCTTTTTCCATGGCTTGTTTGCATTTTGTCTGCGGTGATTACCGCTTTGACAGATTGAATGAAATAGAAATGTAAACAAAGCCTGTCCTGTGATTAAAGAGCATCTCCTCTGCTTAAAGTAATCCTTTTAGTTAAATCTGTGCAACAATCTTTCATTGGTGTTAATATATTCAATCTGTGGTGTTTCTGAATACTCTGGTAAGTAAATAACGTGTGCATGTCGTACAATACTTGTGCCAATGTTGTTTCTTTGAGAACAGTGTTCTGTTTGGATCTTCCGCTAATAGGTGCAACATGGAAACCAAAAGAAGCCGTGCGACTGGTTCGGTGTACAAGATCCGTAATATTAGATTCATCTTCATCGTAACAATTATATGACGAATGTATTGGAAGGACATTGCTACGCGGCCAGAAACAAGATATGGTGGGTGATATCAACATTCGTTACAACTTGCCCATTAATTAAGGACATATTTTTCCAGACAACGCGCAACGATGGTTTTGTTGTTTTCTTCAGCTGTGCGCCATTATGGTTCAAAGAAGGGTGACCGGAAAGCGGATTCGAACGATACAATACCACAATATATCTACAGCGGAGATTAATACCACAATATATGGAGCAGCGAATAATTTAATAATAGCAGACCAAATGCTAAAGATACTTTTATGTTGTAGGTAGCATCATATAATAAAATAAATATTATTTTTACAAATATTTTGCATCTATAAATCTTGTCCTAAATATTGTTTACTGCAATGCACAATAGATGGCGCTTTCGTAAAACGTCCCGCTAGATTTTCATCGAAAATGCTCGAACGCGTCTTCCTTGCGAGCTCGAACAATGGCTCGAACGACGCTCGAACCGGACCTGTTCGAGCCTCGAACCAGTTCGAATTGTTTGTTGGGTGGCAAAGGTATACCGCTTCACGAGTTCAAGGTTACGTAACGTGGCCAGATGGTTGCAATCGGTCGAAGAAGGATGCATCCTTCGGGTTTCGGCGATGTTTTTTTTATCCCTTTTGCTAACAATTTCCCCTTTATGCTGTGCGCGAACAGTGTGATAGTATTGTGCGTTGGGCTACTTTTTCGAAGCAGTTCTGTGCGCGTAAGGTATTTTTAACATTTTATGTTCAACCTAATCAAACAGCTGTGGTTTTATTTTCATGGTTTTGGTTGTTTTTATTACTGACAAACATTCACGTCGCATTAAAGAAGATGGTTATATTTAGAAGATTGTGCATCTAATATGGATATTTTATGTGTTGTTATTTTTTCTCTCAAAAACATGATAACAAAGCAAACAGTATCGTTATGCGCAAGCAATCTATATTGTACACACATTTGGCTGAAGATAGATAAGAGTCACTTCGACAATCGATTATTCAACCCACCATAGACCTTCAGACGCATATCTTTCCTTACAGCTCCTAAAAAGCGAAAGACATGAACGGCACTGGAGCGTGATTTTGGGTAACTTTAACCAATTTACAAAGGCAAAACTGTGTTATAAAAGCTACTCCAGATCTACATAGACGTCATGCTCGGCGCATCATACATATTCAACTGACGCAACTCTTCCGTCCCTGTCGCGCGTGTTTTGCTCACCGTGCACAGTTCGTTTGGCGAGAACGAGCCAACGGTATCCTTTCCCCGGGTATCGTATTGCATTCAACGCGACATTCAAACGGCTTTACACAGCGAAGCATTTCGTCGCATAACGCCAAAACGGAGTATAATGCGAAGAAATGAGCTTTGAGTGCTAGGGCGCTAGTACACGGTAGACGTGTGGAAAACGCACGTGAAGTCTAGCTAATCGGCTAGACTTTGCTTTGGATAAGCAAAATTTATAGCTAATTTATATTTGTTTTAGTTGTCGTAAAGTATGTAACGAAGAGCGTGGGATGAGTGGCAAAGGATACACTAACAGTCGACCAGAAAATGTTTATATTCAAACTACCATAATTATCACCCGTCTTTCTTCAGGTTTATCAATATTGTTCACTGACTACGATCGTCGTATTTCTCAGTTCGAGGAACCTGTCTAGTCGAAGTTTGATGATATACCGGTATATACTCAAAACAAATTCTTTGACAAATATCATCAATCAATAGTTGCATCATCACTATAAGTTATCTAAATCGATCCAAAATTTTCGGCAGTGTTTGTTTTTTTTTTAACTGTAACGGATATCTTCCGATCTAACATAGTAACACTCCGCCAGTAATGAGGTTATTACATCAGACTTTTTTCTGTCAAGCATGTTTGTCGTCTATCTGCCAAACACGACTCTGGCAGAGCAATTGACAGGCACAAACTACTGGACAAAGCAAATCGGAATTGGGCATGCTCAATTCCGGCCAATCCGGCTGTTGTTGGTCGATATTGCTTCAAAAGAAAAATATTTCACCAGGACGATAACATGTTGTGTTTTTGGCGTTTTTAGGCTTGTCATATAATCTCACAGGCCGCACAAAATCACCCAGTAGGCTGGATTTGGAAATAAATATGTACCGGCTGTTACTGCCACGGTATGAATATGGGTTAAAGTCAGAAATAAAAACTGATTTCCCTGAATTTATCATTATCATTCCCTGAAATTGTCATTATCTATAGCCAAAAAAAACCAACCCCTAAAACTGCTACCGTCCACAAGCACCTTAACTTCGCTGTCGCCTGTTCATCCCCACCAGAACGAAACGGAAGATATACGATGGGGATACTCGCATACAAACGCGCGTTTCGTGTATCCACGCGCAGCAGCGCGCGCTCGGGGAAACAGAGCCCACCTTTGCCATCATGAGAGTGAGCGAGACTCGTGAACGCACGAGTACGGATTTAGCGGGGGGTCTTTCGCTTGGTGCCAAACCCGAAGTGGGAACGATCTTGAAGCGCAGTCCCGAAGTTCGACCCCAGGCAGGCAATAAAACCATCTCACCGCGATCACACATTTGTTCAATTTCGTTTGAAATCTCGTTGAGTTCGGCGGTTGGAAAAAAGGTGAGCTCTCGCTGTAGTCCCACCGCTCTAGCCGTGTGGGTCCCTCTGCATTTAGATACAAGATACTGTGTGCCCAGTTGAAGCTCCAAGTGTTCCGAATCGCAAGCCACCAAAAATGTGTAGTTTAGAAACCACCATACCACCGGCAAGTGGATAAGTTAAGCACGGGAAAGGATGGGACACCGTAACGTCCAACGAGTTTGGGAAGGTTTTTCTTTTTGGTGGTGCGCTTTTTTGTGTGCTGGAAATTGGACTCCGTTTAACCAAGCTCGAGGATGGTGCGAAAATCCTTCCCTGTCGCTTTGACTTGTTCGTCTCATGCCGGGTGGTGATCGTTCAAACTGGTAGTTCATTGCCCCCCAAACAACGTACAACGCAGTCTGCTGTTACTCCCCAATGGTAAAGCGTAAGTAGTAGGATTTGATTATTACATTTTTCGATGGCAAAACTACAAGGCAAACTTATTAGTGGCGGTGTTGCGAAATATGAGGAAAAAAAACAAGAACCCAAAGCATTCGTGACCCTGTTCGTTGATCGTAACGAACATTTGTGCGACATGGTGTGAAAAACATTAACGCAGAAGCGAGAGAACAACGGGAAGGATATTAGCAATTCGTTTGCAATAGTTACATAAGCACGGTGACTCGCACGAGGGCGTGAGTGTGTGTTGTTCGTGCAAATTGTCAACGGCGTCATTGTTGGTTTTATTTTTCACCACAACTCGCGGTGTGTGTGCCCATCATTGTGGCCCCCCCTGAATTATCGAAACATTTTCCCGTTCGTTGTTGCCCGTGCATAACGCGCCGGCCGGTGTTTTATTTAAGCAGAAAAGTTGCATAAAAACCCTGTCAGTGTGTGCGTGTACGTGTTTCTACTGTTTCTGGTGTGCCTGTGTGTGGCGTGGTGTGTGGTGTGCGCGCGGTGTGATGCGATGCCATGACGGTCGCGCGCGTCCCTCTGACTCATAAACCTGTTTATTTAGCTTCATTCCGTTCAATTTAAAGCCAATTTGCCTCGATCGCCCCGACGTCAATTGGCGGTGCAGAGGGCACACAAAACCGCTCCGTTGTGTGTGTTGCCATGCAATGGTAGTGGTGGCGGTGGTGTGGTTTTCGCGTTCCGCGTCTCGTGGTAAAGTGTGTCCACGGGGTTTATTTCCCCCATCACGTACAAACGCCACAAACGTTTGCCTGTGGACGATGATGATGATGATGATGAAACCGGCACGAAAATATGTGCGTAAAGTTCTGCCGAAATGCATTTTAGAGCAAGAACGAAAACGGCGTCCAACGTAACCGTTTTAAATACCCAGTTCGTTGCCCCCTTCCCAATTCCGGCGTCAGGCGTGGATATGAATTTTGTAGCAAGAGAAGCCCCAGCACGGTTTGGGTCGACATTTTGCAAACCGGGGAAAAGAAACTTGCTACGGGAAAATGGGCTTCTCCCCACGCTTTCGTCTGAGAACGAAGCAAGGAACAGAGAAAACGCCCGATGGCCAAATAAGATCATGCAGTAGAACGAAGAAATTGAGGTCTCTCGAACGCCCCTGCCTTTAGCTCACACTGGACGACGCAAGAAGACAGCCAATTACCGGCTTCCGGTTGCGAATTTTATTCCGGTTGCAAAATGAAAATCGATCGCAGCCCGGGTCCAGTGGGGTGGGAACAATTTCTCAAATACCCCAAAATAAATGTATCGCCGTTTGCTTTCAGCCCTTTCAGCGGGAAGGTAACTTTTTCCACCCAGAAACCACACGCACACCACAGGCCTCTTAAAGTACAGGCGTATGTTCTCCATTGTGAATGGCGCGGGAACGCAAATGATCTTCAAAGGTGCGATAGCAGGCAAAAGAAGGTTTCACTGCTTAATGATTTTTCCTCCCAACAATACTGCCACAGGGTGAAAGAATCGCGAGAAAATTAGACTCCCGATGAAACAATCTCGGTGCAAAAGCAGTAGACGGAACGACGAAAAGAAGCACGATGAGGAAAATGATGACGCTTGTAAGGTTGCCGGAACGGGTGAGCGGAAGCCTACAGTGTCTTCAGTGCCTTCGGCGGAAGAAGCACTTTGCATACAATGGGCAACCTGATTCGCCTGCAACAACGCGCTGGACATGCATCGGCACACGTACATCGGCACCGGAAACATTACTACACCCGTCATACAACACATCAACTCAATTACGATGCTCATTTTCGATTAGGTAATATGTGTTACGATTTTTTTGTACTGAAATGCTTCTTTACTTATTTATCTTTTAGTAACGACACTGCCATAATTACTATAAAAACGATACTTTTAAGGCCAGAAACCTCGACGCTTTACATTCAAGTCCCGTGGTCACAACGCACAGAAATCCCGGGCTTTTTCGCACACACTGCAACGTTCATCGATCGTGCGGGAAATGTGTCTCCCCCATATTGCAAACGAACCACACGAAAAGTGCACCACAGGGTGTCTCCCAAGCCCCCAGTACCCAGTCCCCCGGGGAGTGGGAAAAGTTGTTACGGCATCACGCGCGCTGGAAAATGTGCTGCGCAGCATCATATTCTCCATCTTGCGTTACCTAACAGCCGCGCGCCAGTGGGAAGAGATTTTGACATGTTGGCAGTGCCGCCGGGTGCCGGGTGAACAGCGGTGATTGCGAATTCGAGTTCAAGGTCACCGGGTTTTCCGAAGCCACTGTTGTGGGCGGGCGGCTTCCCTATGTGCTTTTACCATAAATATAGCACGGGGGTTCTTCCGTTTCCTGTACGCTTCTTCCTTGTTGGAGGTGTGTATAGTTGCGTAACTATTTATACATCTGCCGGTGTGTGCTTGGTGTGTGGTACATAGACTTGCCGGATGTCCGAGAGGATATATTCGAAAAGGGATAAAAAATACAAAATGTAGGTTATATGCAATGTTCGACTCTATATGGGAAAGGACATCATTTATGCAAACGAAAGAAAACAAGCGAATGGAAGGCTCACTCACTCACTGTTACGCAACCTTGCGAATCGATATAGAACCCTGGTGGACGGTCGGTAGAGATAGGTGATGTAAAACGGAAAGCTTGTATGGAAGTTAACCCATAGAACGGAACAGAAGCGGGAAGGAAAGAATTGAAAGGATGGTGACATGATGGTGGGAGAATAGGGAGTAGGAAGTTGTTAGGTAGCAATTTAGTTTTATGTAACCCAAACGGTTACCGGGAATCTAGGACATTCCCCGGGAAAAGTTTCATATTTCTCTGTTGACTCTCCCCCCTCTCACGGCTATCAGCTGCGACACGAAGGCATGGTCTCACAGGGGTCGGAAATGGGATCATTTAGCGCCAGTGTCTGATATACGAACACTTTTTTCCATGCGTTTCTCGAGAATGTTTTCGGGTTTGCATTCATTTAATCACTCCGCGTGAGAACTGCTAACATATGTGGCATCCTGTCATACCGAAGAGTGAATGCCAGAGTATATTATTTTATTATTCCGCGGTTAGCCCTCCGTTGGATTGTGGTTTATAATGTATACAATAATTTACTCGTACCAGATCAAATCAAATGGTGGACATTCTACTTTTGTTGCGTACCAAAAATATCTCGTTTGAATATTATATTACTAAAACCAACCGACAGAGCGCGGTGGAAATGTGAGACAGTTTTAAATAATGTATTCAAGAATGGTTCGATTTTCGAGTTATTTCATCTAATTAACCAGCAAAAAAAACCGTTTGTGTGCATGTCTCCACCTACTAACATTTTCGCCCAGAACAAAAACCCTCGAGTGTGCTGCGTGTGTGGTTTAATCACCGGAGAATCAGATAGAAGGCCAGCCCGGATCATGTTACCCGCTGCCTTCCGAATAACTCTCCAAGAGCAAGCAAACGAGGCGCCTTATTAGGCTTAACGTTAGCGAAAGCATTGCAAATCTTTCGCTAATATACTTGGGTAATGCACAGTTTGTTTAAACGCCTGCACACACAAACGCCACCACACAGTGTGCCCGGTGTGTGCATGCCAATTCCCGGTCCAGCACTTACTTTGCACGGGTGTGTTTCTATCTCTTAGTTTGCTTTAACAATAATTGCCCCTTTTATTCCGCATGCCATTACTAAAAACCCACGGACGGATGTCGGTGGTGCGCGCTTGATGCAGATGATGCAATCGTCGGAGAAGTCGGATAGGGGACATTCAGAAGTCATCTCTGAATTTCTCGCATAATTATCTCCTAAAGCAAGCGAGAGTTGCGATACACACCAGCTTCCCCGGGTACGTACCTTCACAGGGGAATGTTTGGTTGCTTGTGCAACAAACAAACGAACAGAAAATTTTAACATCTTCAGTACAAATGTTTGAACTATGGAATGTAACTAATAAGCTACGGTAACGCCACTGCTAATCTAAACTCGAAATGAAACCCCAGTGCATGAACTGCACTATAATGCATGCAAATTATAACCAGCATATTTGCTTCGTTTGTGTAAATTACTCAGATAAATGAATTCGACCAAGAATAGTGGAACATTCGCGCAGTGGAAATATTATCTATTGGGGTTTCTTTTTCTTCTACATCGACTCACAATTAGATCATGGGTGCGACCCTATGCCCAGCATGCACCCAGTTTCTATTGTGTAACTTTACACGGTACACGTACAAATGTACGTGTGCATTAGAACATAACCGTCGAAGTGTGGAGCCGCATTCCAATTGTGATGGAGTGATGGCCAACTGCAGCGCGCGATGTATGCGGGGCAATGCATTTTCTCCGTTGACACATCTCGTCCACATTCCGCTGATTTTGGAAAAGCAAACTACACAAGCATGTTCACATGATGGACATTCCACGCTCACATGGTGCTGTATGCCACACTCAGATGAATTACGTTTTTTTGTTGTCTACCCCCGGGGCCCATTTGGTGGCCCGTTTGAGCAGTGAAGCATCCCCAATGTGCGCACACATTTTCCGCACAAGGTGGCAAGTGAGATGGCAAAAGGCAATGAGCGGATCCCCGCAAACAATCCCGCGCTACAGCTCCGGTTCTAAACAGACGTTTCCTGTGAGTTTTGCTTTTACTTTTGCGCAAATATATGCAACCATTTATGTGCGTATGTTCTGGTTATGCAACCATCTGCCGTTTGCGTTATGATATTAATGCATTCTAGTGCGATAACTTAGGTGGATAATGTTACCCTGCCAATGTGTCATGCCCCGAGAGCGGTTCAAAAGCTGCTAACCGAGATTGATGCTGATGCATGCAAGTTTGTGTTTCTCACAGGATGTAATCGCTCTCAAGGTTGGAATTGTACTTGAACGTGTTTAAAAACACAATTGTTGTTTTTTCAGTCATTTGATTTCGAATAAGATAAAGTATAATCTTAAATTTCTGGCTAATCCTAATTTAACGCTTTCTTAGACCTCTTGTTCGTTATGTAACATTGCCTAGCAGAGGGGTGAAATTTATTATCTCAAGTCGCCAGCCAGTAGCGTGAACTAGAATAGAAGATCATACGATCGTCAATCAGGAATAGCTCTGCAGAGCAACTGTCGCTTTAGATCGCCTCTTTCCTCATAGCTTGCTGAAGGCAGAAGATTATATTTATAAATTGCTCAACGTCTGCGGAACGGTCTCTCGGAGACAATCTTCCCGCTGGGAATGTGTGGCTATTCTCGTGTAAGTGACATAAATTTTATGTATTTTTTATTTTGCCTCACCATTAGTCCATTCTCTCTTCCCCCGGCGGCAGACAAGCTTTGGCTGATTTAGATGGAAGATTCTAGAAGCTTGGAAAAAGAAGCGTTGCATTGCTTCGCATTTTGCAATGTCGGATATGAATAAGAAGCAATTCCATTTCCTTTTTCTAATTTAGCAATCAATTGCCGGCAAAACGTGTGGAAGTGACTGAGCGAGGCTGGTCTCCGGAGCGTGACTTTTGGTGACTATTCTACAGCCTGGAGACTATTCTTGCCTTTTGCAACACAGAGCTGTTATATCTATTCGTAATGCAACTTACGGGCACCGAATGCTGCATAAACAGCGCGCTTACCGTGCACGAATATCTGATGAGTATACATAGCTGCGAGCTCCGGGCCGTTTGCATAATTTGCAGCCAGCCGCAGGAAAAGATTCATTTAGCTTTCAAGCTAATGCGCTGAATGTTTCGACTTGTTTCCGAATAGCTTCAATTGTTTCAATTGGCTCGCTAGACAGGATGAAATGAAGCAGGTGACGCGAAGTTGAAGGCGGCAGAGTCGGTATACTGCCATTGAGACGAATTTATTTAGTTTGCAATTTATGCGAGTAAGATGTTAAGACATCTAGAAAAAGGAAGTTTATTTTTATGTACCAAGAACTCATGATTAAAGTTACATCACTTAATATGTCTATTTTCACAATACTAAGAATATAAAAAAGTCAAACGTGACTGCTTCATTCTCAACCTTGATCTACCACTCGAACGTTGTTTTGACACGAACATCACACGATTCCCTTGGGGGAAGAAAATCCGTGACTGATGTAAAACCGTTCACGTTCAGTGTTGAATAACTTATTGCCCTTGTAAATCTTTCCTTCAAATAAGCCTTTTCCAAAAGAACATTACCATTTCGAATTATATATTCTAATAGATCTGTTCTAACTACAGAAACGGATTTTTATATGCTCTCTCTCACATTGAATCGCTCTCCTTTTCGTTTGACACTACAATGTTCAGATTGAAAAATCATGTAAACAAATGGGTAATGATGATAAAACAATCTGTTAAAAACCACACAAGACATTTACGCCGGTAAACAACTGCCCAGCGCGCTGTTGGTGGTGTGCCGAAAGTAAGAAGAGAAATGCCCGAAATAAATCAAGCCTCACACGGCAAGGCAATACCATTTTTTGTTTGTAGCCGTAACAGCCGCATAGATATTTTTGAAGCTGGTTGCGTGTGTTTCTATGATCTCCGATATCGTTTAGGAAAGGAAGGAAGGAACACACACAATCGCTAGATTAAATTTATTGAATAAAGGATTCGTGCAATCGAAACAAGGCGTAGGTGTGTTTTGTTTCCCCGATGCACACGAACGCCCCCGGCGGGAAATTGCTATCGTTTAAAAATAATTGCTTGTAAACGGTGAATTATATAACGATAAACCCGTAAACAGTATCGGCAGGACGGGCTAATTTGATCTCGCTCGACAGTGAACTGGCACTAGTTTAAACTTTAAAAGCCAACAGAATTTCGAAAATAACAAACAAGACTGTGATTTTAAATTATTTACAAATAAAACTATGAATCAATAATAAACATATTAGCTATACTGAGGATATATAGAAACAGATAAAATCAAAATTAAAAGACGGATAATACTAATCGTCCCATAATTGTATTGTACGAACCACGTTCTCGCTAGCGACGAACGCGCCATCTGTCGGCAACGGGTGTAAACCACACATTCAAACTGCAGCAAGTAACCGTTCGCGTACGGGTAATCAGTTGCCTTGCCCTTGAGATAAATCGTATCAATTTAATTTCGCTAATCGTATAACGTTATCATGCTCCATAAACTCCTTACCTTCAAAAAAACAGGTCCTTATCATGCTTTTGCACTTCTATGGCATGCTGCAAAACATCAGCTGCACGTTACAGTGTGCAAACAAATAGTTGCGCTTTGATATCTTTACTCCCTTTATCAAACATTTATTGCACGTTGATGATAAAAGTACGTACACCCAAACATGATGGCAAGAGTGCATTTCTACACTGTTTATCTGTCCCGTGATATGGCATTTCGTGTTACACACCGCCGTAACATGGGTTTAACTTTTGCTGTAACAGATGAAGGTGAATGTCATGGTGATTTTTTTTTAACCTTTTTACAAGCTTTCGAGATACCATCAGAGACACACACATGATCGGGTCTAGATGCTGATAGGCAATGCGAGATGGAGGGGAAAACACAATGGTGATATATTATCAGCAATTTTTTTTTTTGCACCTCCTTGGGCTGCATTTCGTTCGTCATACGCATAAGACAAGCCATCAATTAAATTGATTAGTCATAAATTTTAATGCCACCATACCTTTTTATCACTGATCCCCTACACCGTATTTCGGGAGGGCATTGTTGTTCCCCCGTCTGCACCGGGATCGCGATTATCATCATACTGATTGATTGGGTAACAGTGTGTTATACGTAACAGCACCAAAGCACCGGTCACACGAGCTCAATGGCTGTAACGAGATAAAGTGTAGGACAATCAATATATTCTTCTTCCTACAGTGCTGCAAACTGTATTGGTATATCTCCGTGTGAAAGTGGCATGTAATATTTGAAGAATAATGTCAATCCCTCAATCCACACACACTAGCAACGGTTATCAATTGATGGGAACCCTTCTTTCCCACCTTTTCATCCTTGCAAACAATGGGTCCAACATTGTGGCAGTACTATACAGGGACGATAATGCAAGATACGGCCCGGAAAAGAAACAGAAAAAATGTCCTCAAAAGCACACACAACCTCAACCCAATTCTTCTCGCTGTAGTCTTATTGAGCGCACGCTATTACATGCCGACCCCCAATTGACATGTTGGTCGTCTTCTCGCATTGAATGCTATCAATACATGAGATGGTAAACCTTCCAAGTGGGAAGGGTTTAATAAGCCTCTCTATGCCCTCTCCTCGACCGGTACCTAGCCCGGAACCCGGCGGTCTCTCCAGCCAAATCAACAACCCGTTCGGCGTGCAACACCTCCGATAAGACCCGTGTAACCCACTACACCATTCCTTTCGGACAATATAGCTCCTCTTCGTCGATACGCTCGCGACACTTGCAAAGACGTCGTTATGTGGTGCGTTGATAAGTACACGGGATGCCTGGGGGAAGAGAGGACTGTCCTAAGCGATGCGGTGCAAGGGCAGCGATGGCAGAGGGCACTTGCTGCCAAAACAGTGCTGCCCACAAACCTGCTTCGGTCTCTTCACGCTACCGTGAACCTGTTCCGAATCTCGCGCGTTGAACCTTGTCTCTCTTTCTTGGTGGCACCCACCGTGTGGGTATGTACCGGATTGGAGCCTCCAATTTGACAGTCCGTGTTTCGCTATCCGTGCGTGTACAAGTGCGGCTTCGATAGGGTCGCGAGTTGTCCGAGAGTTGTTGAAGTCGCCGGGTAGAGAGGGGAGACAGGCGGGTTTCACGAGTGACTATGAACAGATGATAGTTTAGAACGCGACTGTGTGTAGAATCAAGACAGAGCGCATGTGATTCATCAAATAGATTGTAAAAGAAACTATTTGATAATACCCTGAAAAGGAGGAAGAGCATATATATTACCAATTGCTGTAATATCTACAAAGTGTTTAAAAATTGTAGAACTTCAAGGAATTATTAGGTGTTTATGATATCGTCTTGTTATGCCAAATTCTGGTGTGGCTCGTGTGTCTGTTTTTATATAGCTGTTGATGTAAACACCACCATTGCCAACTTCTCGCACCGAAGTTCACTACAATCCAGCGATCGTCGATCGGCCAAAATAGTGAAAGCTTTTCTCAACCATAAACTTTTCTTCTCAATCTCCCTCTCTCTCTCGCTCTCTCTCTCTCTTTCTCTGCGTCCTCCTTTCTTTCTGGAAAGTGAAAACCGAGCTCCCCCAAGTCCACGCAATCATAATTGCGGTCTTTTTTTTAAACCACATCTGAACTCCCCACCCAACAACCATAAGCCATCCGATAGATAGACACAATATCGGTGGAGTATTTTGCTCACCTCAAACAAACCCATGCTCCAGTAATTACGCCGACCTCGCACGGGGTTCACGTCTGCGTAGCGCAAGTGCGTGTGTGTTTGTGTATGTGTGCATGCGATCTTTCTTCCGGAAATAGCTCGGAACTACTGTTATACTGCCGCCGGTGTGTTGTTGGTGCCCTCGTTCTTCCATCACTTGAACCGCGGCAGCGGGTCTTGGAGCCGAACGTGAAAATATTGAACCTGACGTTTTCTATAACCCGTAGCGATCACCACACCCATGGCCGGTTGGCGGGGAAAGTTCCTAACGGTGTTCTACGGTGGTTTCGCGCTGTACGGCATCGGCATCGTTTGGCTCTACTGGAGTGGATACTTTGAGCTGAATGAGCAAGACGGCGGGTAAAGTTCCCAATGACAACTGTGTACTGTGCACGCCGGTACATTTGAGTGTACACTCTGACTGGATGGAATTTGGAACCATTACGGCAACATTGATACGTGGAATAGGGCATTTTGGTAGGGGGCGCAGCAGTATATCGCTGTAAATGATCGGAATGGAGTAGTAATCACACCGTATCTCACTCAATGTGCGCCAGTTTTGCGCGTATGTATATTGCTTTTTGCACATGCATAGCTGCTGCTGATGCGATCTTATCGTGGTCTGCCTGCGATAAAACTGTACCCAACCGCCGCGCGCGTTGACTCTTGTGCAAACAGCAGGAGTGTGAGGCGGGGTGGTATATATGCACAAAACTGTGTCATTCTGTGTGCTCTCCTCGCGTCGTCTCCACGGCAAATATGAAATGCGCAAGCCACTTGTCTCGTTCAAAACGAAGGAAAGCAGAAACACCGGATGCTGTTGGATTGGTTTTCATTTCCATAATTTTGAAGTTGTTACTTTTGTGTAGACTAAATTGTCAATATAAAAAACACGAGTTAATTCCTCATTATCTGACATTGCACTGTAGCTAAAAACGAAAAGATTACGCTACTCGCCGCTAGATGGCGCCACCATCGCCAGTGAGAAAATGTGAACGTTTGAATTTCTGGGATGCAACTCATCCTTTCACACTCCCCTTACATTGTCCTTTGTGTTTCTTCCTTTACCACCCCGACACACAAATGTGTTTATATCCTTTTTCCACCTTCCTCCCACGGATGGCACGATAGTTGTTGTGCGTGACTACTGAACGTGTACCGTGAACTCGATGGCATTCAACCGTTGTTTATCTTCATTTTTTATCACATTACTGTGTTGCGCGCATTCCTGTTGACTTTTCCTGCTCCACCACCCGACGCCCGGAGGGGGTTGGTTATGGAAAAGGGCTCAGTTTGATAGTTGATTTGTTTACGACCGTAAAGGTGAAAAGTTTTGCCAACACGGTTTCTATTAATGGTCGATTTTACTTGCACGTTGCGCCTCTCTCTCCACTTGAGGCGGATATGGTTGCGCAGGAAATGGCCTTCGGTGTGTGGAGGTGGTGTAAGAAAATATCCTTGCGCTTTTGATGGGAATATATTTGTTTGCTTTTAAGGGTTAGAAAAAGATGGCAACGCAAAGGAGCAAAAGCGCAGTCAAGCGCGCGCGTCTCCATTCCAAAGAAGCAGTCGTGTCGCTTCCCATGGTCCCATGGTATCACCGCAGATTGTTTACACCCTCAAACAGCGGAAACCCGGCAGCAGGTAGTGTAGTGGTTGCGTGGAGAAAATGTTTCCTTATTATGGAACCTCGATCCTTCCTTTTCCTCCTTTGGGGGACCGTCACAGCCATGCTGGAATCAGTTCAAAGATCTTTTAAAACTTTTTAATTAATTAGAAACTTTTCCCTACATTATTTGTTTTATTTCCCTCGCTCGTCTCACTCCTCTCTTTCTGTGTGGAAAATATAAAAAGTTTTGCATTTTTTTCAAGTTTGATCCATAACGAATGACTTGTCACACGGAGAGGGAGTGTACGATAGGAGATCGAATAAATTCAATAATTCGTCACAGTCAAGGGAGAACCTTCCTCTCATGCGTATGTGTGTGTGTGTGTGTGTGTGTGTGTGTGTGTGTGTTGTAGGGACACACCTAATGACCGGCATGTCCTTCTTTGTCCTTTCGGGCGAGAGATACGCTTGGGCCTGTGTTCCTTAACACCCGGAAGTTGAGGGCATACATTCAAAACGCGCAAAACCGCGTGTTGTGTGCCATTGTCCTGTCCGCCGCTGTGAGGGTTGCGTTGTGCTCTCTCCGGAGAAATGCGCCGGAACGTGGAGATATTGCGAGAGCAATGGCAAAACACCCCTATCAGTAGCCGGAATGGTATCCGCCTTGCGAAATTGCATCCATATCGAAAGCAGTGCAAATCGCGCGAGTATCGTTTAATGTCTCAAAGCTTTAAAAGGACATTCATGAAAGGACATAAGAGATTCGCTCGTTCTCTCGATTGCGGGTTTTGGGTTGCATTAATAATCCTTGTTGTGCAAGTGTGTGTGTGTGTGTGGTTTTCTCCTATTTTGCCATATGCCGGTGACGGCGCCTAGACAAACGGCCGCGACGAGATCCTTCCCTAAAAAGGATCGCGTTGTTGCAACCCCTGATGCTGTAAAAGTAATAGAAGCAGGGACGCAGCAAACAAAAAATGTGTCTGGGCACAAGGCGTAACAGACGCGCATCCCCGAAACGTCCTTTGATTATTCACCCCACCGGGTTTTACTGATGTGTGGCGCGCGTTCATGTGTGCCGAACACTCTCTCTCTCTCTCTCTCTCTCTCTCTCTCTCGTGTAAGGACACGCGAGCACATACACGGGTAACGGAGAATGGTAGTGAATGATCGCTGTTTGCTTCCTTTTTAGGGAGATATCAAAAAGACCGGGGACACTGTCCCAATGCCGGGCATGTGTATGACCCATTTGCTACACACCACACCACCAAAGGGCGCACATAGGGGTGGGGTTGTGTGCAGCAGCAACAGCAACAAACAACAAAACAGAAAACGAGACATGACGAAATGACGATCCTTGCACGGTAGTAAGGACATTTCCCGCCGATGGATGCGACTTCATGCCAGACAGAGATGAAAACTAAATGGAAAAGCGTATCCTCCCAACACACACACTTGCACAGCTTTCTCAAAGAAGAAATAGAGAGAACGTCCTGTCGCTTATCTGCCGTGGTGTGTATGTTAATGATAGCAACAGTACACCGCTGTACGTACGGTTCAATGGATTGTGGACGCGTTTTTCCAACTCGTGCCCTCTCTTTTCTACACACACACACCCCTAAATGTATGTCCTGTGTGTGTGTGTGTGTGTGCGTGTGTGTTTCTTCAGAGAGTGCGAGAGAACGCGTCGTGGTTTAGCAGAGCCGCGCACGGGAGAGAGACGCCGCGTTTTCTTTTTTTGTTCGCCCTGGAAGGACGTCCAGCAGCAGGATTATAGGAGTTAGTCGCGGACCCCCAGAACTAACCCAAGTCTGTCTTTCCCGTGTCCTTAGTGCGGCAGGATATATAAATCCCGGTTTGTTAGTGTGGCGCGTCCTCGCGGCAAAAAGCAAGCGACCATCCCCGTTTGTGTTTTTGATTTTGTAGAACTTTCCGCCAAGCAGACAACAGTTCCACCGCGTGTGTGTGTGTGTTTTGTTTGGCACCAACAAACAAGAAAGAGAACAAAAAAAAAAACAACAACAGAAAACAGAACATTTTCCTATAGCCTTTTTGTTGCCAATCTTCCAAATTGATAGTCGCTTTTCGCGCGCGCGATTTTTTGTGTTTGCACACGGAAAACCCGTATCAGGCACGGAGAGGATCAGTGTGTTTTTAATTTTAGCAGTGTTTTATGGCGAACAATTTGAAACAAAAATTGATGAAAAGGAAAACTGTGTTGGGGAGGGGGAGTCATCACCCCAAATTCAATTTTATCTTTTTATCGGTTGTGCGAAAAATGATGTTTGTTTCAGAGGGTTATAATTTGTGTATCACACAGCGAAAAGCACGCCTTTTGCACGGGAAATCCTCACAATCCTAAGAGAAATAGTGTCAAAAACCCGTTGTTTTCTAGTGCGCTAGTGTGTTAGTCACCCTGGACGCTTCCCTAGTTGCAGAATGATAACCAATGCGTCAAAGTGCCTAGTCAAATTCAAACTACCGAAACATATTAAATCGTTTAAAGATCGATTTCGAATTGATCGACCGTTGCACAATTTGAGTTCCATTTCCAACAGTCGCAAAAGCTTAGGACGATCGCGTGTCCCAGGCGAGGGAAGATTTTTCTTCCATCGCGCACAATATCGGCTTGCTGAAAAGGCTTTCCATCGCAAAAAGGGTGCGGCGGCTCGCTGGTTGTGTGCGTGCGCGCGCGTATTTGTACCACAGGGCGCCTTGTATTGCGTGGTATGTGGTTATGGCGAGAGCATGAGCGAGACGGCACACTGACTCTAGGACACGCCGACCAGGGACTGTTGAATCTTTCCGTCGGTGTCGCTGGGCGGCGGAAGAGAAGGATTGTGTACTGTGTTTGGGAGAGGAAATAAAATAGTTTTTTTTTTGCCGAACAACGCCTTCCACCGGGGGAAGAATCAACAGCAGCTACAACAATAATACTTTGAATTGAATGAAGTTTAGAGTCAGGTCGAAGATATTGCATACGCGATTAATTATCAAACTATGTTTGACTTTATTGATTTGGTTTGACAACCATTTTTGGGAGGAAGAGTTCAAAAGAAAACCCCCACCCATTAAACGATACAAATTGGGTAATATACTAATAAATCTTATGGTTCACCGATTAGCAGCAACCACCAGCACCTTTAGCCAAAGACTCACAACGAGGGGAGTAGCAGTGTATAATTAGGTGTAGAATACAGCGTGAAGAAGGAAATTATTTAAATTCCATTCCTCCCGCACAAACACACACACACGCTCCCCCTTCGAACCGTGATTAAACTTAAACCAAAAAAAAAGACTTAACCCGTTTTTGAGAGTGCATTTTACTGAGGTGTAGTGAATAATAGTAAAGCGGCAAAAATCCCAACTTAAACCTCTACAAACATAAGCTTATTCGTGTGGGGCGTGTTCGCTTGAAAAGACAACCGAATTTCCACGCTCAATACCACCACCCGACAGTGTTCAACTACGCGCAACACACACTTCATTCCTTCGAAGTTTGCTTCTCTCGTATGCCTCGCGTACGTCGAAAGAGGTAGATCGTCGTCTCATTCCAAAAAGGGAAAAGGTGGCTACGATCAGATTACGTGTTCCGCCTTGATCATCCTTACCGCCAGAACCGGTGCAACGTGTGATAAGGGCACATTCCAACAGCGAAGTAATAATAAAAGTAGTAGCAGTAAGCGCGATATTGGTAGTGTAACGATAAGCGATTGTAAGGGACCAACACGAATCCAATCTCGAACCGACTCGAGACAACACTACCGAAACCAACAGCGATCAGCAGTACCACCGCCGACACATACAACCAGCACCAAAATGGGTGGATGCGCCTCGAAGGACAAGAAGGACAGTAAGGTGGTTGAGAATGAAACAGCGGCCGGAACGGGAACCGATGCCGATGCGGCCAACGGTGGCGAAGGGTGTGTATCAAACTCGATGGTATTTTTGTCGAGGTAAGTGGTGTGCGGTCGGACGGCCACCGGCACCGACGGACTAGACAAGGGAGGAGGGGGTGTGTGTTTTGCGCAGTCTGCCTTCAATAGATGTGTGTAACAAACACGGGCGGTGTTATCCTTCCCGAACGGCCGTTTTGGGCACGGGCAACAGACAGGGGGGATTGTTTCTCACAGCGCAAATGGTGTGTGCTGTGATGGCACAATGAAGAATTGCTTGCTGAAGAATATATGTCCACACGCGTCCGTCCGGTAAAATCATCCGGGGACGCAACTTGCTTCCGGCAAAATACAGTCAGTGACGTTGTGTGCAAATTCAAGAGGGAAGAGACAGTGTGGACCAATCGAGACTTGGTACATAGTGCTGTCAACAAGACATCATACGTCCTGTTTTCATTACAGAACCGCATGAATGTAGAATTAATCTGCATAGAATGGAGATATAATATTATGAAACTGCCTCAAAAAGCGAGTAACATCGCAGTTTGAATGCGTAAAATTAAACTGTACGATAACTAATTCAGTACACAAGATAAATATAGATCTCTAGTAGTAGTTATATGCCATCGGAACATGTAAAAATCCTACTGCTGAACCTTTACAACAGCCTGCAGCCTGCTTGCTCGATAAAAATATTCCACTTTATGATCGTAAAACAATCATTGCCCACCTTGGAGCTAACAGTGATTTCATATCCCTTCTGTGCTTTCGTTGATTTCGTCCCAGCAGAAACAAATCAGACACCATGGTTGACGCAGCTGTACTGGAAAAGATGGAGGCTGGCTTCGCCAAGCTGGCTGCCTCGGACTCCAAGTCCCTGCTGAAGAAGTACTTGACCAAGGAAGTCTTCGATGCTCTGAAGAACAAGAAGACCTCCTTCGGCTCGACTCTGCTGGACTGCGTCCAGTCTGGTAGGTTCCGTTTGTGTACATGCATTGACCGCCCAGGGTCTCAGGTTGCACGCGACTAATTCCGCTCTTTCGCGGCCTCTTCCTACAGGTTTCGAGAACCCCGATTCCGGCGTCGGCATCTACGCTCCGGATGCTGAGTCGTACACCGTGTTCTCCGATTTGTTCGACCCAATCATTGAGGACTACCACAAGGGCTTCAAGAAGACCGACAAGCACCCGGCCCGTGACTTCGGTGATGTGAACGCCTTTAGCAACGTTGACCCGACCGGCGAGTACGTCGTGTCGACCCGCGTCCGTTGTGGTCGCTCGATGGAGGGCTACCCGTTCAACCCGTGTCTGACCGAGGCCCAGTACAAGGAGATGGAGTCGAAGGTGTCCTCCACCCTGTCCGGACTGGAGGGTGAGCTGAAGGGCAAGTTCTACCCGTTGACCGGTATGGACAAGGCCGTCCAGCAGCAGCTGATCGACGATCACTTCCTGTTCAAGGAGGGCGATCGCTTCCTGCAGGCCGCCAACGCGTGCCGCTTCTGGCCGTCCGGTCGCGGTATCTACCACAACGACAACAAGACCTTCCTGGTCTGGTGCAACGAGGAGGACCATCTCCGCATCATCTCGATGCAGATGGGTGGCGATCTCGGCCAGGTCTACCGCCGTCTGGTGACCGCTGTCAACGACATCGAGAAGCGCATCCCATTCTCGCACCACGACCGTCTCGGCTTCCTGACCTTCTGCCCGACCAACCTCGGCACCACCATCCGCGCCTCGGTGCACATCAAGGTCCCGAAGCTGGCCAAGGACTACGCGAACCTGGAGTCCATCGCCGACAAGTACAACCTGCAGGTCCGTGGTACGCGCGGTGAGCACTCCGAGGCTGAGGGTGGCATCTACGACATCTCGAACAAGCGCCGCATGGGACTGACCGAGTTCCAGGCCGTCAAGGAGATGTACGATGGCATCACGGAGATCATCAAGGCTGAGAAGGCGGCGCAGTAAGGTGTTGGTGCTGTGTACACTGCAAGCAGCCCTTTCCTTACAACACGTTTCTCTTACCGATTACACGATGATACACGACGTTAGCCGATGGTGATATGGATTGGATGGATATGTGATTCCAGCCGCAACTGAACTCAATACCCACTGAACAAACAAAAAAAAAACATCCACACGCCCGCGTGCGTTCCCCTCGCTTCTCTCCCCTTTTCAACCTTTCCCGTTCGCTCTCGTTATGCGTTTTCCTCCCTTCCGTGATGGAAATCGTTTGATAATGTTTTTGCTCTTGATGCGTGATCTTCGTGCCACGCGTAAAGAACCTTCGCGTAAACGGCAAACATTTCACAACGGAAGGAAAACACGGCATTACACCAAGTGTAATAAGGACATCCTGCTTGTCGATGGGATACCGCACCAGGCGTTACGCTTTATCCACCCACATACCTTGCACATTGATGTGCGGTCGGACTGAAGCCTGTGTTTGTGCGTGTGGTACCTTAGCACAATGGAAAGCAACGTATTTATTAAGACATAATACTGCATATGCATGGATGCCACACATATGTGCGCCATGTATCGAGGCGCACAGAAAACAAAAGAGTAATCAAATAACAGCTGGCTGTTGCAAAGGGGGACCGGTGATCTAACTTTACGGGGGAAGATAAAGAGTGGGTGTACACAACAGCAAAACACGCTCTCGCACAGCCAACAAAGAAAACAAATGCCAGCAGCAACACATAATAATTGAGAGTAAAGGTGGTATAGATAAACCAGGAGCAAAACACACATTTAATGGAGTAAGCAACAAAGTGAATTAAAAATAAAAAAAAAACAAACAAACAAAACCTAAAACAGCAAAATTAGTATTTCTTTGCGAATCGAGTATAGAACTTTTGAAAGAACAACAGCACGTTTTTACTAGATCTTCTAAGAATATCAGGGAGCAGGATATGAACTTAAGTTGTTTCATACCTACTTACTTGTTTATCATGCGCTACAATACTACTTGTGTCTTGGCCTGCCGCAGAAGTCTTCGGTCGAGCCCGTCGTCTGCCAATCCATTATGGCAACCTTTCTGACGAACGCATCAACGTCATCACCCAATTTGGGCCTACCACGCCTACCGCGCTATTCATGTGGGCGACCTAAAAGGACATTAGAGGTTGGGTTGTTCAGTATCATTTTCATGACGTGATCAGTCCACCAGAGCCTGGCAAGTAACAGAGGATTACTGTTCAACGGTGAGTCCATCGCTCAGGTCCTAGAGTTATTATAGTGACTCTTCTATTGTCCTTTCACACATACGAGACCAAAATTCCTTCTGAAGCCTCGCCGTGTCGGGGGCCCCAAAAAATTTGTGCCGATTGTACTTTTTTTGGAAATTGGAACAGTAGATTTAATTTATAGCACAAAATCTAATTTAAAATGTAAATAATTGATCAAAAATATCCTTGGTATATCGAAAATATTCTTGGATTTTATATATCCTTGGTTATAGAAATTATTTGTTTCTATTTGACTAGCTATATCGGCCCGGTTACACGGCTACTTCTTCGGCTTCTTCTTTATCGGCACGACATTCTCAGGATGTTAAAGCCTACCATTTCTGGCTTTTTTTTTACTTTATTTAACCGTAGGATAGTCAGTACTGCATACGGAGGTTTGGTGGTCCAGATGAAATTTTTCCGTGGTCCTGTCCTGTGCAGATCGGCTGCGCTACCAATGCAAGATCTGGCCGCTCCGTGAACCCTTATATTCCAGCGGCCACGAGAGCTGACAAAATGCTGACAAATTTGTCAAGTGACAAAATCAGCTCGTCAACTGCGAAACACCACTATATCGTTGCCGTGCACATAATTGTTTTCAAATTTGCCCATCACTATTGCATTGCAATACTATCAAACCCGTGAGAGCGATCGCTAGTGTAAGAAAGATCGATGAAACGTAAAGCATCCTTCATCTCGCTAAAACTTTCCGTTGGCTGCTACGAAATTCCGAGCTGACAAACGGGCTGTTTTCAGATTTCCGATACCAAGAGAGCATGTTGTTCAAGAGGTGACACCTACTATCAGCCGAGCAAGCACAAGCCACGTGCTTCCCGGTAGATGGCGCGCAACTTCGTAAGCAATGTTGAGCAACACTGCACTGTACAAGTTGCAGGAAGCTGTACAAGCTGGAAGAATGCTATAAAACATGGTATAAACAAAACATCAACATGTGCGAAACAGGTTTCTTACGAAATTTGGATCGATCGATCGACACGCGACAGGAACCCACTCTTGAACCGGGACTTCCATAGGAAAATTGGACAAATGTGGTTGCAGATCTGCTACGGTTTGTTCAGCAGCAGCAAGATCTGTTAACTTCGCGTACAGTTTGGTTCGAAGCAAGATACCTCGTTTCGTTCCTTACGCTTTCGTGAACAGCGTCAACGAACTTATAATTTTGATGCAAAATCAGCGGCGGATCAAACGGTAGGCGGAGTAGGCGGTCGCCTAGGGCCTCGCCGTGTTGGGGGCCCCAAAAAAATTTTGCCGATTGTGCGATTTTTGAAAATTTTACAACAAAGTTAATTTATAGCAAAAAAAATTAATTTACAAGGTAGAAAATTGATCAAAAATATCTTCCTTGGTTATATAAAACATTTGTTTCTATGTGATAAATTAAATGCAGAGAAGAATATCGACTTTGTGACTTTAAAGTATAAACGAAATTGCACCAGTACAAGAACACTAATTTTCCCGTTGGTCGAGAAAAATTTCTTCGAAAACTACCTGTTTCCGAATGTATAATACCAGGAGAGCATCCACGGAAGAGGTAGCACCTAGTACAGCAATTTCGGTCGAAAACCGCCGAAAGGTATGCAATGTTTAAACACTAACTTTCCCGTTGGTCGTGAAAAATTTCTTCGAAAACTACCAGTTTCCGAATTTAAAGTACCAGGAGAGCATGCACGGAAGAGGTAGCTCCTGGTACTGCGCCGTAAGGTATGCAATGTTTATACACTAGGTATGCGCCGTAAGGTATGCAATGTTTATACACTAACCTTGCAACCAACTTGCAATGCAAGTTTGGTGCATGCAAGAAACTTGCAGCAAGATGGCGCGCAAGATGGCGCCCAACTTCGTACTTGCATGCAACAAACTTGCATGCAAGATTGCATGCAAACTTGCATGCAAGTTCTTGCAAGCAAATTCTTGCATGCAAACTTGCATGCAAGTTTGTATGCAAGTTTGTATGCAAGTTTGCATGCAAGTTTGCATACAAGTTTGCATGCAAGAACTTGCATGCAAGAACTTGCATGCAAGAACTTGCATACAAGAACTTGCATGCAAGAACTTGCATACAAGAACTTGCATGCAAGAACTTGCATACAAGAACTTGCATGTAAGAACTTGCATGCAAACTTGCATACAAACTTGCATACAAACTTGCATGCAAGTTTGCATGCAAGAATTTGCTTGCAAGAACTTGCATGCAAGTTTGCATGCAATCTTGCATGCAAGTTTGTTGCATGCAAGTACGAAGTTGGGCGCCATCTTGCGCGCCATCTTGCTGCAAGTTTCTTGCTTGCACCAAACTTGCATTGCAAGTTGGTTGCAAGGTTAGTGTATAAACATTGCATACCTGCCGGCGCATTGCAAGTTGGTTGCAAAGTTAGTGTATAAACATTGCATACCTTCGGCGCAGTACCAGGAGCTACCTCTTCCGTGGATGCTCTCCTGGTACTATACATTCAGAAACTGGTAGTTTTCGAAGAAATTTTTCTCCACCGACGGGAAAGTTAGTGTTTAAACATTGCATACCTTTCGGCGGTTTTCGACCAAAATTGCTGTACTAGGTGCTACCTCTTCTGTGGATGCTCTCCTGGTATCGGCAATCTGAAAACAGCTGGTTTTGTATGGAATTTCGTACCAGCTAATGGCGATCCAAGTAGTGGCGTTATCATTCTCCTTAGCGCATACAAACGTTTATATATAGAGACTAGCTTACTAGGCCCGTTTACAGGGCTACGCAACAGAACTCTGAGATGTACGCAAGGGAGCTTTCTTTCCGAGACTTTGCTGGTGTTGTTACATCATGTTTGAAGTACATCTCCCTAACACCGATAATGCCGTAGCAAAATTATGGGCCCCTTTGAAAAATTCCGCCCTGGGCCTCCAAGGGGATTGATCCTCCACTGTGCAAAATTATCAGAAAGACATAATCATCGCATTTGAAAAAGAAAACAGAATTATCTAGTCAACGCTTCCGATAGCACATTCCCTAACAAATGTTTATTTCTGGAACATGAACACGAGGATTTGTCGATGAATCTAAATTTAGTGCATAAATTAGCTGAAATAGCTGTGGTGCAATATGCGATGCAGAGAACATTGTCAAAAAATTTTCAATGATGAATGCTGCTGCTGCTTAATAATCTCTCTGCCACGACCCATGATCTCGACTAAGACTACCATCACGGAGGGATGTTAGCAAATGCCACAGCGTGATAAAGACTTTAACGAGGCATGAATAAAATAAACGAAATCCTAGCCTAGCCTATAACCTAACCTAACGTTCCAAATATTAAAGGGGTCCTAATAGGCAAAACTTGACCGGTTTAAGCCCCTTCCAAACTCATCCCCTCCGTCTTATTAATCTCATCTTCGTTTCGAATCGGCGAATGATATGGAATGCTCTGCAGGTATCGTATCAAAACTTGATCAGTTAAGTTGGGCGAGCGCACGCAAATGTACCGAACATGCGTTCTCTCGTGAGCGGAAGCAATCTTTTGTCCATACTCACCTTGATACTCATTGGGATTTGCTATGGTATTCCGGTTTTGAAATCGGCACCGGGCATAGAAATTCTTCCGGCAGGTAAGCTTCCACAAAGTTCTATCACCCGCTGGAGGATTCAGACAGCGAAAGAAAGCTTTAACTGTTTCATCATTACAGCGTTTTCTAATGGAAATGGACCAAATTACATCGTAGTGGATGATGGTAACGGTAAGTGAGATTGCCTTAAAATTAAAAGGAGACACAAAAAAAATCAAATTCAGTAACATTGTGGCGTTTTTTGAACCACTTTCGTAGGACCATCGTTACCCGGACCAGTGACAGCAGAACGATCGCAATTTCTAGTTGAAATTACGACACAGCAACCAATTGGAAATCAACCAGCACCCCAACAAATCCAGCCTCAGCAACCACTACAGATCCGGTACCAACTACCTCAGCCACTGCACCAACAAGTTCAGTATGAACAACTACAGCCTCAGCCAATTCAGTATCAACAACCGCAGCCAGTGGTTTATCAACAGCCTCGACAACTTCAGTACCAACGAACAACATATCAGCCACAACCGACGGCCTACTATTCGCAGCAACCTGTGCAGTACGTACAACCTGTGTATGCGTACTCACCTTACAATAATCAGCCAGTCCGCGCAGTTAGCACCCGACCGGATGCGCAATCTTCAACACCCGGTAAGTATGTCCGCGCTTTGCATAATATTGCTCCATCAAGTTTAGCCTCAGTGTTTCGTAATCCGAATCGCTCGGTATTCCGCGGTGCCGAAACTTAAAACTTGTTTGACTCGACACAGTTCCGGTAATCCAGGCATTGTTCGCCACGATGTATTCGAATATTTGTTGCTTTTGCTTGTTACTTAACACTTCTCAACCGTTTCCTTATCGCTAGGATTTTTCGACACAATCGCTCGTGTATTCGGACTTAACTCTGGCAGTAGCTCAAGAAGCACGGGGCCTTCTAGGACCTCTTCGTCTGCATTGGGATTCTTGGGCAGTGCTTTAGGGTGAATAATTGTACATTAACAGTCGTTTTGTCCCGCAATATTAACACAGCTCGCATACTTTTACTTTTGCAGATTTGGATAGAACAATTAGGACGAACTAATGAAAGTGTCTCTTCGTATAGCATCATTTAATGTTGCAGCTGTTTCAGCAAGACGTGATTTGTAACTATAATTGAATAAAGCAAAAAAATCACTGAAAAATCACGTGTACTCCTATCCAAGATCTCATGGTTTGACAATGGTGTTTCCGATAGAGGTTCGAGGATTGAGCATATCGCGATTTTAAATCCTATTGCTGTCTATTATTGGATTAACCGACGTCGGGCGTATCGCAAAAGTGGCGTTACGGAGCGTTACTCGTGCTGGAATTGTCAACAAATATTCCATTTACGTATCGGAACGTGTGCCTCCCCTAAGAAAGCTAATTCTATTTTTTCCTTATTTATCCCCTGAATATGTAAATATTCCATTGCTAAATGAATAAGTATTTAAATTTCCTGTTTTGTTAAAATGTAAATTTTTAACGTCAAAATGGTGCGTGCAGAGAACATCGCCTATTCAAACGGTTTGACAGCTCGGTTTAGAGCGTCAGCGCGGGTAAACAACAGGAGTTAACGTCAAACTCGGAAATAGCTGCAAAGAGTTCATTTGCTAAGTGTATTGAAGCTTTTTTGTTCGTAAACCAGTATTTTTCACCCTTACCGTGCAAGTAAATTTGTTTCATTTATGTGTAAACTGTTTGTAATACCTGGCATAACAGTTCTACGATTTGCTTAAACATACAATACCAGGCAGGACTGTGCATTGATGTTAGACTAAGGCGCAACACGGTGCCGTACATTCCCATAGTGCGTCGTTGTTAAGTGGTACTATACAAACTGTAACTTTGCTTGTGCTAAGACGTTTACGCACCGTTCATTCAATTTACGCTTCTATTATTCCCAAACCAACTATAGAATCCTCCAGAACGCATCGGCGCAGACAGTAAACGCTTCAACTCGCGATTGGATTTCGGTGCATACCGCTGACCCTGAGAGGAAGAGCTAATCTGAGCAGCCTACTCCAGAGGAAAAGAGTAAAGTTGTTCATCAGTCAGCGAAACAGCAAAACGGCACGCAAATGTTCGCCATGTCCATGTCGAAGCCCTGTTGTAAAAACCCAAAAAATCTGTTCTGCTTCGTGTGCGGCCTGTACATACTGTCGCACCATAAGCGATCGATCATGACGCGCCCTCTACTGGAAGCGTACGAGGCACACTTTAAGGTGCGAACTAGCAAGGAACACTATTTGCAAGGACCACCGTCGGTTTGTAACGTCTGCAATAATGCACTGATGCGTTGGAAGAACGGCATGAGTCCGAAACCGGAGCTTCCGTTCGGCATACCGATGCTGTGGAGTCCTCCCACAGATCACGAAACGGATTGTTACTTTTGTTTGACACGCACAGCACCATTTAAGGATTCGAAGTATGGAAGAATGATGCAATCAATGGCTCCGGTTGAGTATCCGACAGTGAGGTCGGCCGTCAGGCCAAAACTCTTTTCTACTCGGGCAGCACTTGTATCTCATTCACCGCCAGCAGTAGCCAAGACAGAAAAGGATGACAGTTCAGTCAATTTAATACGCACGTACCCAGGACAAGTTAAACTAAGGAACCCGGCAACTGTAATGCAGGTAGAACGACGCAATCTTCCGGGGCAAAACGTTGTTCCCAGCGTGCAGTCCAGCCCATCCGTCGTCAGTACGAGTACGTTGAAACGTAAGGTCGATTCGGGCCTCTGTGTGTCGTATGGTATGACGAAGGTTCGGCTGCGTAATTCCGAACCAATTGTGCTCGACAAGTGCACAAAGCTACTGCCATCGAACCCGTCAGCGATCATAAGCCGGCCGCTGACGCCCAGCAGCCAGAACGCACCCAGAATACTGAACGTGTTCTCACTGAACAAAGATGCTGCGAATTGCGGTAAGATGAGTGATATTTACATTTGCCCAATCGACGTAGGAACCATTTAACATGATTGCATTCTTTTCAGAAACAAATTCATCAATTCCACCCGCGAAGGAACCGGATCAACCACAAATCAAAATTGAAGTTGTTGACGATGAAGAAGAACCGGTGGTCCCAAACAAACAAATGAAACTGCAACCGATCAATGGTGCATTATTGAAGATTGAAACAATCAAGCAAGAGAAAGTACCGACGATAGTCCAACCGAAGGCTTCAAAGGAAATTCCAGCAATTAAGGTAATAAAGATAGCACCTGGAATCGCCTTTCCAACCAAAACAGAACAGACAGAACAAAACAGATTTATACCATTACGCCCTGTTCGTTGCTACAACATGAAAAATCTATCAACCGCTAACACCGGTGAAAAGACGATCAAAATCATACCGTCCCTCGCCGTCAAACAGCCGGTAGATATGGCCGCTTCACCGAAACCAGCCACCTTTGTTGCCACACAGACCAACAAAGCAACACCCGAACAGCAACAAAAAACTTCACAGGTTACCCCGGCGAAATATTGCTTCATTAACATGAAAGATCTGCCATCCTCTTCCGCAAGTACCAATGAAAGGACCATTAAAATTATATCGCCTGCCATCAGTCAACAACTGACCGATACAGAGCAACCACCTACATTGAATGCAGCGTCTGCTATCGTATCATCCAGCAGCAAGGTAGTAACGCCCGAGCAGGATGATATTCCACATCGCATCTCCCAATCGGAGCTGATACTATTGCTGCGCGAATTGGAGCTGCCGAAGGAAAAATCGGCCGTTCTGATCGATCGGCTGAAGCGATGGAATTTGCTGGCGGTCGAGATGGTGGGTACGAACCGTGCACGAACAATCGAGCAAACAACAACTCAACCAACTACCGTCACACCGGTATCGCCAACATCATCTTCACCACCACCACCACCACCACCACCATCGCAGGAACAGGGTCAACTGAAACAGCCAGAAACCGTGGCCCCGCTGGCCAATATGAAGGACATTCTGGTTCACAATACACGAGCAGCAAACAGGCAGTCCGCTCCACCGATAATAATCAGCAATTCCACGCACCGGCCCAAAGTCTCCACCGCAAGCAAACAGGACAACGGAGGTAAACCCAACTCGTCCATGATGGTCTTGGTAAAGGGCGAGCAACGACGGCACACTACTGTAGCTGGAGCGGAAAAGGCAACTATTACCCTACCGCCACGGGGTACCATCACGACTCGCAGTGCAGCGAGTGCACTGGTAAAGCAGAACGTTACCACGCCGAAGGTAAAATGAAACATAGCCTAACAGCTTTAATTCAATGCGACAAAGTTATCTTACTACAGTTGTGACAATGTGCTGACCACTGAATGGAACTACAAAAACACAGGGAACGAAGCAGTTTGAATGTAGCTGTAAAATGTCGACCTTCTGCTACCTTTTTGGATTGCTAGATTATAGTTTATAGTCGGTTGCGTTACACAGTTAGTAATCCAAATCAAACAGAGCAGTGACCGTGCAGGAAAGGGGATCAAATGTAAGAACAACTTCCATTGTATCGCACACCAATCCCAAGGATAGGACAGGCAAGGTACAGAATAAAGTGTCCTTAAATGTAAGCTTCTATTTTAAGCGCTTCATTTCTCTTTCTAATGATGGTGTAAAAACATGATTTCTAATAGGCGATAGGAGTAATTTTACCAAATGATGTTTGATTTTGAATTGATTTTAACCGAGGAAAGGCGATTAATAAAAGGGGAATTAAAAAATAATTGTACAGCGACACAAGCTTCGGTTGCATCGGCAGGATTAATAATCTCTGGTTGGCCATGCTTCTCAAAGGCAGGGCTCGACTATTGGGCTATAAAAGGTCTAAATCCTAGATCGTTAACTGATGGGCATGGTACCCCAAGAACGCCAAATAAGTATCCTTTAGATTAAAAAAAACAAGCCCTAAGCTTCGATAAACATAAACACACAAAACACTCATAGCAAGGATTAGAAAATCCGGCTATGTGTAGAGTATTCAAGTGATTAAGGTGTCATCGATCCTAAAGGTGATCGTTTTATCAAGAAAACTTCAGAAACAAATAAAATCTGTATTACGATAAACGCTCTAAAGGTAATGAATAAATTGCGTAGTTTGTTTAATGCAGTTGTTTGTACATAACACAACTCGGTCCATTTTAATATACCTTCGATGTATTTGTTAGAAGCAACGACAACGAGAAACACTATTATCGTATTCATCTGGAAAGAGAACATGGGCTAGCAAATTTGGCAAAAGCACACTCGGTTGTCGTCTACAGGCAATGTTGTGCCCTGCTAAACATTTTTTTTTCAGAATGAACGGATCACGTGCTTGCACAGAATTACTATCCTTATACGTGATTAGGTCAGTTAACATATCCCGCTAGAATGGTGTAACACTCCATCCCGTACGACATGAAGCGAAAGAGAAGCAATAGGCCCAGAGTAGGTCTTGCAATATAGTGAAGCTGGGACCAAGCAACTCGATTCCTAGAGGATCGGATTGCAGATCAATGCGACGAAGACAGAATACTTGCTTGTCAAAGGTTCTGACCGTAAGCGGATTCGATGTCTGGGGCACAGAGCATCAATTGGCGATGTGAACTGTGCTTCGGACAGCTAAAGAGCCGACGGCGAATTTTTATGCTTATGACTTCCACCATCTTTTATTCTATCCAGACGAAAACGTTGCAGCAAGATACGAAGCGTAGGATAGAAGAGCTAGTGGAAAAGCATGATAAACCACAATAATAATGAGTCGTCTAGGGAAACAGACATCCTGACGATAGGTGAAACAGGAACAATTGAAAAGGCTAGGTTACGTGATGAGGATGCCTGACTCATGACCTACCAATCAGGTGCTCGGATTGGTGCTCTACAACGACTCGCTGGCGAAATACATTAGCAAAAAAAAAAAATATTGAAACCACGATTCAAAATTCACTCGACACGTTCGTGTACGTCTGGTACCTATTTTCTTCCTGTTTATTTTCTTTTTCACCCATTCCATTATCTTCCAGTGTTTCTGTTTTCAGTGTAAAAAATACAATTGTAGAAGTATGCGAACGCTTACCACGCTGTCACTATTAACGTGTCCCCAGGGGGAGGGAAAACAAATTGTCTGCATCGCTGCAATGTACTTCCGTAACTGAAAAAGGGACACGAATTGCTGAATTGTTTGTAGTAATTCCCTTTGCGCTTCGAGGGTGTCTAATGTCACCTTCGCGTATCGCGTTCCAACAACCTCCTACCAAGAAATGGATTGGAATCGACGTATTAACCTACTCAATAATGACGATTTAAGGGTGTGAATTATTATTTCTACTATTAACGTCGGGCTGCAAATATGATTCGAAATGAAGAGAACCTTTTTTATGTGTGTTGCTGTTATCGCATGATGAAAAAGAACCACAAAAGGGGGAGTGTGTGGCTTAAAGGATTGAAGGGATCGGGTGTTTGGAAAATAAAGAGAGGACAAAGGTAAGGAGAGCTTGTCTTAGAATTAATGTATCTCATTTCTTATTTGCTTCAAAATCATTATTATGAATAAGAGGCTACCACAAGCTGCTGTTTCGCAGTCTTACATACACAGCACGTTCCCTACCGTTGGAGCTGGAATTGGAGGATGCACGCACTGGCCGGCCTCATGTGTATTGTCTCACCCTCACAATATCAGTGTTGCAACCGATCTCCGTCATATCTTTTCACGAATTCCCTGTCGCTATGTTGCTCCTAATGTTGAGCGGTGCGAAACGTGTGTTTCACTACACAACAGAGTTCATCCTACAATCGCACTGTTTCGATCTTCCGTTTCCGTCCTATTGATTTCTACTTTCTACATCACGCACTACTACTATAAACCAGTCATTTTGTTTTCGCCCTTCCTCTATTAGCCGGCTTTAAAAGATACTGGGAGAAAGAATCAAGATTGTGAAAGGTGAAGGCAATAATGTGTGTAAGACACACAAACACACGCGAGGGGCAACGGTGTACTGTTGTATGTTGAAAGACTGCAGCTGTGGCAACGGAGCAATTGTTAGTCTAATAAAGGAGAGGGATAGATGTGTCTATAGCCGCGGCAATCTAGCTGTAGAGATCGTCATCACCGTTATCGCCGGGATTATTGCTCGTCGGTTGTGACGAACCCTGGCCCTGCGAACTTGAACTGCCCTGTCCCGAGGGGAATCTAGACAACAAAACAAGCAATCGTTAAATAATCGAATAATATTATGAGAATTTAGTGAAAGCGGTCAATCTACCGCTACTTACCGGAAATTGGTCCCGAAGCCACGAGATTGCTGCAGCGTTTGGGCGAACATTTCGTACTTCCGTATATCGTTATCGGATACCGAACGGCGGGCAAACTTCATCGCTTCCTCGAAGTGATCACGCGTTATTTCCGGCACCGGATCTTCTTCATCCATCTAGGGAAACCAGAATACATGAAACATTTACTTTTCTCTTCTTATTCCGAAAAGAAACAGGTCGTTTGCCGAATACTTACATCCATAGCCGAATTTTGGTTTGCGGCACGGTCTCGCTCCCGCCGTATTTCCGCCTCGATCGCCTGACGGATGGCCAGCTTACAGGCACGCTGGCAAATTTCCGTCAGATCCGCACCCGAGAAACCTTGCGTTACCTTAGCCACGTAGTTTAGATCCACATCTTCCGCTACCGGGCTCTTGCGCAGATTCGCACGCAGAATAGCTTCGCGTGACTTTTCATCGGGCAGCGGAATGTAGATCAGCTGGTCCAGACGGCCCGGGCGTAGAATAGCCGGATCGATGATGTCCGGTCGGTTGGTGGCGCCGATAATGAACACATTTTTCTTCGCTCCCATACCGTCCATTTCGGTTAGAATCTGGTTGATCACACGGTCGGCGGCACCACCCGCATCGCCCACATTACCGCCACGTGACTTCGCAATACTGTCCAGCTCGTCGAAGAACAGCACACAGGGCGAAGCGGAACGTGCCTTATCGAAGATGTCGCGCACGTTTGCTTCCGACTCGCCGAACCACATCGTCAACAGCTCCGGGCCCTTGACAGAGATAAAGTTCGCCTGGCACTCATTGGCGATGGCTTTGGCAAGCAGCGTTTTACCACAACCGGGAGGCCCGTAGAACAGGACACCGCGCGAAGGTTGCATACCGAACTTGAGGAACTTGTCCGGATGTTCGACCGGGTACTGTACCAGTTCCTGTAGCTCGCGCTTCACATTCTCTAGACCGCCAATGTCGGTCCAGGTCGTGTTCGGTACCTCTACCACAGTCTCGCGCAGCGCGGATGGGCTCGATTTCGTCATCGCGTAGCGGAAGTTTTCCATCGAAACGGCCAGCGAGTTGAGTACCTCCGCGTCAATCTGATCGTCCTCCAGATCGATCAGATCCATCTTTTCGCGGATTTGCTGCAAGGCCGCCTCGGAACACAGTGAAGCCAAATCGGCACCCACGTGGCCGTGAGATTCGGCCGCAATCTGCTCCAAATCGACATCGTCCGCTAGCTTCATGTTTTTGGTGTGAATACGAAGCACTTCTAACCGGCCAGTAGCGTCCGGGATACCGATATCAATCTCACGATCGAAACGACCGAAGCGACGCAGTGCAGGATCGATCGAGTTGGGACGATTCGTTGCTGCCATCACAATCACGTGCGAGCTTTTCTTCATGCCATCCATCAGCGTAAGCAGCTGTGACACGATGCGCCGTTCCACCTCACCGTGCGTCTTCTCACGCTTCGGTGCGATGGCATCAATCTCGTCGATGAAAATAATTGCCGGTGAATTCTTTTCCGCCTCTTCGAACGCTTTGCGCAGGTTCGATTCGGACTCGCCCGCCAACTTGGACATAATTTCCGGCCCATTGATAAGGAAGAAGAAAGCGCCGGTTTCGTTCGCAACGGCACGTGCGATCAGTGTTTTACCCGTGCCGGGTGGACCGTACATGAGAATACCGCGCGGTGGCTTCACACCGATCGCCTTGAACAAGGACGGATGACGCAGTGGCAGCTCGACCATCTCTTTGATCTGGGCCAGCTGCTTACGGCACCCACCAATATCATCGTACCCGACCGCATTCAGTGTCTCCTCTTCCTCCTCGCGCTTGATCGGATTTCCTTCGCAGTGAATCACCGTCTCCGGGGCAACGATACAGTACGGTTCCGGATCGGCTGCGACTACCTTGAATTCTACCGCACGCATGCCACCACGAACGACGAAAGTGTCGTCCTTGTGGATCGGTCGGTAGGCCTCCAGGAAGTACGGCTTGAGGTACACGTCAAACAGATTGCCCGACAGACCCTCGACCGTATCGTCGATGGGCAGTATGTGTACGCGCTTACCGTACTTTACGTCCGGGCAGGATTGAATCATCACTACGTCTCCGAGCCAGACACGCAGATTGTTGCGCACTACTCTGTTCATGCGAATTTTCTCATCCGGACAGTTCTCATCCGACAGGACAATGCAAACCGTTTCCTTGCGGCGCTTGCCTTTCAGCAGTACGGTATCACCGCGGAACAGCTCCAGTTCGTCCATTTTCGCCTGAAAAACAAAATAAACTCTATTTACTCTAGTAAACGCTATACTAATCCATATTATTATACGAGTTTAATGGATATTTTCATTATAGAAGGATTTGATCTGGAGGTAAAGAATCTTTATTTAAAATTAAGAGTAAAATATTAGTCAAAATCATTTTATTCTAAAACGATACTTTCAATAAAAAGAAAACAGATCTAGTCCTAATTACTTCTTATTGTAAATAATTATTGTTCTACTTGTTAGAAAAGTTCAGCAAACATTCATAGATTACGAATACAAACAGCGTGATATTAAATCGTTATTAAATTACTTTTGTTGCCAATCGGTAAAAAATGTTGCTGTTGATGATTGACGAGAGAATTGTTTCAATTCCAGTAGCATGAGAAAAATTACTCACCTGTGACAACGAAATGACCGAATTGTCATCATTGCCGGCCTCATCAACGATCAGACGGTTCGGGCGATCCTTGCGCTTCAGAATGGCAGTTGCCAAATCCTCGCTAAAAATAAGAAAGAAGGTAATAATGAAGGACGAAGGATTGATATCAGAAACGATGTAGCATATCAACACAAAACAAACATCCAGCAACGATTGCATTCCCAGTAGAACGGCGTCATCTTTACGAAACCGAAGGGCGCATAGGTTATTAGCCTTTTTGTGAGAGTTAGTGCGTAGGACAGAAAGAGACCATCTCACCGTATAGATTTATGTATGAATGGTTCCTTTCAACATTTACATTTCACGTTTGTTTGAGATTGCAAAGTTATTATCACTGTTCGCACAGTTAGTTGCCCATCTTTTAACAAATCATTAATAATACATTATCATTTTTTTGAAACTAGCAAAAGCTAAAGATTATGATATGATTACAACATCCTTCCCTATTGATGTACAATATTTATGTGGCTACCAACAGGAGCCATCACGGACATGGCTCTGCAGTTGAAAGCAGATTACCGGTCATTTTGCATGCTCTTCTCACAAAGAGCCAAACATTAATAATTTAGGCACATATATTTCATAGGAACAAAACATATTTCTGCTCAACTCGGAAAGGATTCTACTTATTTTACATTTATGTGATGCATTTTTAACCAACGATTACGCGAAGTAACGCATATCGTGACAAGCGAAAATTGAAGCAATCCCCTTCACATACGTACAATCCCCTCACACATACAACCGCACACACAACACAGTCCACTGCTGTTCAGCCAATAGAAACCCTCTACGTACAAACATGACACAGTAGACGGAAAAGACGTGCCTGCTTTCTTCTTTCTTTGTGAAATCACACAACTCGACGTCCGTAACTCCCGGCGGCTATTGTTTTAGCAGGAAGAACTGCAACAATGTCCTTTTTTCCTTACTTGCCGGCCGCTTTCGTTACCACAACCACATTCCCAAGTCACCCAGCGCAACGAAACTCCATCGTCAAAGTACGCGAATGTTCTACTCACTTCTTGCTGTCGGCCATTTGAAGAACGGTGTTTTCCGGCTTTGCTACTGATGGGATTAAAGTAACTCAAATTCCCTTTGGTGAACCTTCTCGTGCCTAATGGAGGGCTTCTTCTTGCAGAATTCGCACGGTGCGTGCTATTAACGTGAGCGAATGTACCCCGCTGGGAAAAACGCCGCCACACTTCACTTCCGTATTACTGATCGATTCCTAGCAATCCAATGTATCGCAGCCTACTGTAAGTGCGAACTTCCTTTGTTGATGAGTTTGCTCTGCGTTCGAAGGTGTTGAAAATCTAGTTCAGTCTCTTGCTACAGGCTAGGTTATAGAGCTACAACCGCAAGCGCACACTGCAAGGAACAGCGAAGACGACGACGAACGCGAAGCAACGATGACGATGACTTGCCATCTGGATGACGTTTCCGGATGACGCTAGCGGGACGCGCGGACATGCAGGTGACATTTCATAAAATTAATTTCGCTACTTTTAATTTATTTTGAATGAGAAACTTTTGTTCTTAATTTAGTTAAACAAAATCTGTTCCATTCTGTTTTGCCGAGTCAGGCTCAAGCGTCGAGAATGTACACAAAGTATTTCTAGATAAAGTGCAATAATTGCTGGGACTGAATTTTTAACGGAAACCGATACGTTTCCGTAGACAATTCCGATAAACTTTCAGCTAGAGTATAACTTACACATAATTTTACTTTGTTACATAACCAGAATTTAAAAAAATACAATAGTTTGTAATGCAATATAACCTTCATGGAATAACAGAAACCTGAAACATTTTTTTAAAGAACTAGCTAATCGGCCCGGTTACAGGGCTATGCAACAGAATTCCGTAGTGTACGTAAAATTAAAGATGTTTAAAAAGAGGTTTTCTTCCCAATTGGTGGAAGTTGTTAATTTTATGGACATGAACATGAACTGGTGAAACATGGACTGCAATCGCAAACCCGAAATATCCAGTGAAGTACAATGATCCATATGATGATGGAAATCAATTCTCTTGGCTGGTGTGATTTAAACTGACGAATGTTGCCTATGATTTAATCGAGCCTTTCATTCAAAACATATTTGCCAAATATTACGTATTTTGCCTATTTGCATTTGATGACATCTTGACCATTGGGACTTGACTACAGACTCCTGGTTGCCTGGCTTGTTAAATTCGTTTTAGAGAAGTAAACAACAGAGATGAATCAACTGCTCCTGAAACACTCTCGCATTTCTTTTAGTAAAATACATGAAAAATTGCAGGGAATCAAGCAGTTAAACAGCTTTTTAAATACCTTTATAAGCTATTATAAAACATGGTATCCTTTTCTATGCTGTTATCTTCGTGGATTCAATGATCATTTCTGGTCTTCCTTGATTTGGATTTGGCCACTTGGATGGTGGCTTGATGGTAGCAACGCCGGTCTTCACAGGAACGGATCGGGACCTAAATCCCCCGTTTTTCGGTCTGAATATTCAGCTACGGATAAACAAAGACGCAGAAAGCCAGAAATGTCAGGCCCATACCTCTTAAAGTTGTGCCGATAGAAGAAGTAAGTGCTGCGTACGGGTCGAATAGGATTTTGCATCAGTTTTGTCATTTAAGAAACCTTTCACACTGTATCACCGAACATGATTAAAATCTTATCGAAATTCTTGTAAAGGTATAAAAACCATTTGGTAAAACCATAATATATATGGAAAACTAAATTGTTGGCGAGAGGATCATAGAAGGCGTTGCAAGAAAGGAGTTAAAGAAGTGCGATTGGAAGTTGAATTTCATCTAATTATTATTTGACGTCGAATGCCTTACAATTAAATTTATTTCTTGTACAGTATAGTGCTGGCCTTACTCTTAGTACTTCCTACGCTTAATAATCTCCGGACGCCAATTGATAGGATGCGATTCTTCCGTCGCTTCATCATCTTCCTTGTAAATCTTGATCGTTTTGTCCGCCTCGGTAGTGATCAATCGCGAACCAGACTGATCAAACGTCATGGAGAAAATGCCCGCTTCACTGTCCATCGAACCGGGCTGTACTGCGGCTTGGAAGCGCTGGAAATTGTATCCGGTGCGCCAGTCCCAGAAGAACATCGTTCCATTATCTCCACCGGACACTAGCACGCCTTCCGGATTCACGGCCATACAGTTTACGATCGAGTTGTGTCCGCTGAGATTCTGTATGAAGTTTCCTTCCGGACAGCGCCACTGTTTTATGTTATCCGGCGAGGCCGAAGCAAACATGTACAGCGACGGATGCAGTACGATTGCACGCACACTTTTCTTGTGGTTTGTCAGCGTGCACATACTCTTTCCAGCGGCCAGATCCCACAGTCTTACGGTCGAGTCATGGCTGCCGGTAATAATCTGCGGATTGGCAGCCTGTGTGACCACACTCGCGACCGTGTTCGTGTGTCCGGTCAGAGTGTGAATGTTAGCTTTAGTACGCATATCCCATACGCGTGCCGTCGAATCACGACCAGCCGTTACAAGCACATCGATCGTGGGATGCAGTGACATCGTATACACCGCCGACAAGTGCCCATGGTAGTGTCGTATAACTTTGTTGTACTCCAAATCCCAACACTTTACCTGCCTGTCCTCACCGCAACTGAAGAGGTACGGGTGGCGCGGGCTTACGGCCAGTGCCCGTACTGTGCTGACGTGTCCCGTGAGAGAGAGTTTTAGTTTCCCACTGGCTAGATCCCAAATTTTAATTACGCGATCGGCAGCGCCGGTTGCAAACCATTCGTTGCCTGGTTCAACCGCAACGCATCGTACCCAGCCGAGATGACCTGAAATGACACGACAAAGCTTCCAAGGAGCGTGCCATTTGGGTTTGGGAATGGTAGGTGCTTTTTTCGGTAGTATCTGCACGGTGTTGGTGGTATTCTGCGACACCGGTGCTGATGCCGGTACTAGTGCTGTCTGAGCATTGGTTCCATCCGGCACTATTCCTTCCTGTTCACCGGCCGTTATTGCCAGAACTGTAAAGGGAACGATCTGGTTATTCTACCGAAAGTGTCCACTATATACAGTGCCCCGTGCTTACCACCATCCTTGAGGCCATTCTGTCCATCATTTCGCTCACTGTCGCCTCGCTTGGCCGCTAATGCTTTTGCTTTGGCAGCGCGATCAAACACCAAACCATACGTATCCCGGGCTTTAATGTTAAATTTATGCTTTTCCCTAGAAACAGATGGAAACATCAGTTTAGAACCATACTTTCACTTGTTGCCAATTATAAATGCTCACATGTCTTCATCAATCTCCGGTAGCAAGGATTGATTCGCAACGAAGAAATCATGGGTACGTTTTAACGAACGGAACACCAGTGTGTGCACCGAATGACGCTGAACTTCCTCCATTGTAAAGGGTTGGTTTTTACGGGTTTAAACCACAACTTTATTCTCTTTCTGTATTCAAAACGCGACGAAACTGGCGGCGGCGTGTTGTATTTTTCTTCCAAAGAGTAAACAACTTGTGACAGCTTGGAAAATCAAAGATTGCATCTGTTATACGATTATTTTCGTTCGTTCAACTGACAGCATTTGCACTGGCCAGGGGTGCTACACTGCAGTTTAAAGATTGGTAAAACTCATGTAATCTGAACAAGTTGCAGTGCGCAAAAATATTATAGTGTGCCTTATTATTAACGTTCGAACTCCGGACCTGTTGGGTAGTTCTGAATTTCTATTTGGAACAATGAGTTCCAAAGCTCATCACGACTGTTATACGCCGAGATCCTGTCATACAGAATGGTTCCTTTTGACACAAAGGAAACCCAAGGCGTGTGAGCTGTCAGTGCGGGAAGTGAAGAAAAATTTTATATCAATAAATTCGATTGTCTTTTTTTTGTGGGACTTTCTCAGTGATCTCTCGATAATTTGGGGTGTTTTCGGTGCAAATAATCAGCCGTCCATCGTACTGTTGCGCCAACCGTTGTGCTACGTGTGCGTAATTCTGTGCAATCGCTTTTCACACAGTCCGGAAGTATCCACTGGGCTGGGGGTGGGTTTAGAGAAAACAGTACCAACAGTAGCAATAATCTTGCATTGGACTCTGCGTTATCAAATCATCTCATTGATCCCGGAATTGAGGTGCAGGCATGTCGAGCAAAATTGAAGAAGCTCAGGAACATATCCGACAAGCTGAAAAATGGTACATCCAATGCGATGATGAAGCGCTTTCACAGACGATGTTGATTTATGTGTTGTTTTATTCATCTTTATTTTTATCCACAATTTCCGCTAGCTTGAAGACATCGCTGCTGAAATGGAGACCAGATTACGATAATGCAGCTGAAGAATACAACAAAGCAGGTAAACCATTGCACATTTCATGCGCCGAAGGGTCAAATGTGTTTAACGCATTTTTGCTTGCTTGCTCCGTTTTAGCCACCTGCTTTCGGAACGCAAAGTCGTTGGACCAGTGCCGTGACTGCTTGATGAAATCTTCCGACTGTCATCGCCAGAATCGTGCCCTGTTCCACGCAGCCAAGTGTCTCGATCAAGCTATACTGATATGCAAAGAAATGAATAACCTCGGTGATATACGTAAGCTGGCCGAGCGGTCGTGCAATCTCTACCAGCAACACGGTTCGCCGGAATCGGGTGCGACTGTATTGGACAAGGCGGCAAAGATACTGGAACAAACGCACCCGGAGGATGCGCTACAGCTGTATAAGGAAGCAGTCGACGTTGTTACGGTGCGTAGACTGCAAGCCGATTTCCGTTGTAAGTTTTGTTTTCTTATATGCGTTTGCATTCCCCATAGATTGAAGACTCGACCCGCCAGGGCGCAGAGTATGCTAGCAAAGTGGCACGAATTATGGTTAAGCTCGGTATGTACGATCAGGCCGCCGATGCTATTAGGCGAGAGATCGGACTGCATCAGCAGGTCGGATCGGATGGTGCCATCGGGCGGCTAGCCGTGGCATTGGTGTTGGTACAGCTTGCCCGTGGGGATTATGTTGCAGCTGAGAAGGCCTTTAAGGAATGGGGTAACTGTTGCGATGCTGCGGAAGTGCAAACCTTGGAATCGTTGCTGCAGGTTAGTGTGTACCATCAATTTTGTGTGGATTTGTTCAAACTTGTCCCTTTCTTGCCACAACAGGCGTATGATGATGAGGATCCAGAACTAGCGCAACGAGCGCTCTCCTCGCCTTTCATCAGGCACATGGATGTAGAGTATGCAAGATTGGCCCGCGATTTACCGCTTCCCAAGGGTGTTTCAATCGCTCCGAAAGCGAATGTCATCGAAAATGCGGCGGCCTCTTATGTCTCCCCTAACAGTGGTGCGTCGGGCGATGTAAGTATACATTGGCAAATGTTTCTTCCATTGTTTCTTTTTTAACACTGTGCTGTGCGCTACACTTATTTGCATTCCATTTGTAAGACTACCGCCAAACCATCGGCTGGTCCGGCTGGTGATGATGAGGACGAGGGTGGCCTGTGTTAGTGTGTAGAGCTACCAACCGTTACCAACTGTCCATCCAGTGGGGTATCCCGTGTAAGCGTTAAAAGTTGTGTGATACTATTGCTTTTATTACAATTATCATTATGATTATCAGTTAAAAGTAGCGGACATATGATAACAATCGTTCCGACCCTGGCAGCCGCAATGCGCCAATGCTTTTCCCAGTATTCTAAAATTCACGGCTTAAATGAAATGGGAGAATGTTAATGGGATGAATTAGGTATGTTTCAGAACGAAGCCATCGGATGTTGTATTTTACTTTCTGAATGTACTATCTATCCTATGTGTGGAAGCAAAATCTGTATGTATTATAATCATGCTCACAATCAACACCGTTCCGCATCGGAGCAAACATCGATACGATGCAGGTGTTTTTCAATTTAGTTGCACGACACAATGTTTACAGTTACGGCAGTTAAACGTTGACACACTTTCGCCTCATTTCGCACATGTGGTTTGCAATAAAATGTGGTATCATTTCGTGAGCATCGGTTGAACTATTCTTACTGGCTAGAGCAGGAAATGTGACTATATAAAACACTACTTAACAACAATTATAAAGTAACGAATCAACACAATGTTATGACAAATGAATTTCCAATTATCTCCCTTCACTAGCTATCTATGTAAGTAAAGCTTCACCGATCCCGACAATGTGTAGTTTCCCAAAGAATGATAAACTTTGCTCCAAAAACAAACAAAAAAACATCATTGCTTGACGTAAGCTGAAAATCAAACAAAAGCGTTACAGTAATAAATTAGAAATTCGATTCAAAACCTTCGATGAAATTATCATTCCAAACTTGACACTATACAGACTGCACCGCACGTCCTGGTACTACCAGTGAACTAAAGAATGTGCCACATAGAATCTGGTGGCATAAGTTGAATTGTTTCTCAATACAGCGTAGACCTGAACTAGAGCACTGAAAGGAAGAAGCTGCAAATGTTTGAGGATTATCACTATTTTTGAAGCTGAATGTAGCTGAATGTGTTTTTGGTATTGGTCAAATGTGACATAGTGTTTAACTACATCATGAAGTGGACCATATCATATTTAGAACGTACTGCTAAACATTTTTTGTTTCTTGGATTTTTATGATCTTTGCAGACCATTCAAGCTTTCTCTGACTTTATTTAATCGCAGTTGGGAACCATTATCATTGGTGTTGGTTGAATCAGATACAGTTTCGTAAATTTGAATATCTAAAAAAATAGAATGAATGACTCTAAATATCTGATATCAACATTTATGAGTCCCGTAAATATTCAAGAATCCTCAAAGATCTATGATTAATTAATGACTTAGGAATTTTCAAAGATTTATCACTTTATTCGGGAACTCTGGAATGTTCGGAGATTCATGGAACTTAAAGGATTCATTATTCTCTGAAATTCCATGAAACTGTGAGAATTCGCGAATGTTTTGTGAATCGACCCATGATTTAAATGATTCTTTAGGGAAGAGTTTATATGAACGACTCTTCTCAAAAGATTTATTAGATACCAAACTTGCAACACAGTCAAATTAGTATGCTGATTGACTCAAAATTTGGTTGGATTAAAAGTGTGTAATCATGTTCTTGTTTGTGATTCATACGAGCATCTTTTGGCCACAACTATAGGATCTTGTAAAAACATTTTCCCTACAGCTGTGACTTCAGTTCGTTAACGTTCGGCAATATTTCAAAACGCCATTTTGGAATTTTTCTCTGATTTCAAGTCTTAATACCATGCGAAATAAGTGCAATTGTCAACAAAATTTACCACCGGATTCTATGTCGTGCTTTATTTAGTATACGCAATTAAACACAAAAGAAAAAAGAAATAAAACACATGGATAAACGATTAGTAAGGCGCATTTAAGGTAAATGTTACAAAACAAGCCTATAACAAAAAACAAAAAACAGCATGGACTTCGTGTGTGAAAGCTAAAAATTAGCAGCAAAACGTAAAACCATATAAGACAAAAAGAACACAGAACAGAACATTAATAGCAACAAAAAGTATCTCGAGAACATCCCCTCCAGTCTCTAGCGTACTTCACATTGGATGGAGTTTATCAATTATAACTAATAGATAGAGCAATCGATGGATGTACTGCAAAACCACGCGACACTGATGATCGTGTACCGTGTGTACGTGTGTGTGTGTTATCTTGCTGTAGATGAAATGTTTATGAGCAAATTGAAACTAAACAAAAAAGAACATAACCCAACGGCAAAACATTACAAAAAGAACAAAAAAAAAAAACGGTTGATAGACGCTATTCCTCGTTCGGGAATTATATTAGTTGGAGAGGGGTGAAAGATTAAAAATGGTAACAAAACACTGGGCTAGTGAACACACATGATTTAAAAGATAGAAAACAGAGAAAAAAAAAACTTTCGTACAATTACATAAAAGCATGACATGGAAGAGAACAGATATATCCGCGAGTGCTGCTGTAACGATAGAAGATATAATTTACCATTTGGCTCGACCTGCCTACAGACAAATGTTGAGAACCTAACGAAACACATAATTATTCTTCTTGTTGTTAAGAATTATTCGTTACAATGGTTTATAATGTTAAAATTTATGTTTTCAAAAAAGTTTATTACTTGTTTTTATTTCATGGAGTTTTGTGTTCATATGTTATGATTCATACTTCTTTCCAGTGGATATCTGTTGTTAAAGTGTTATATTTATTCTATTGGGTGGTTCAATTGGACTTACCCACATTTTTTGCAATATTAATTTAGTATTTGCACAGGCATGGTGTTCATCATACGAATGACGATAATAAAAACAGAAAACAATGGAAATAGAGCAATTCCAACTTAGAGCACTATTGCGACGATAAACAACGATAATCAGACAAGAAAGCTATCGGCAGGTCAGATTGCAGCTATTTGAACCTACTTAAACTGTAAAATGATTTAACGTATAGAAGCAGTAGCGCCAACAGAAAAGTGTATTCTCGTTATGCATTATGCAGTTGTCAGCTTACGGTGCGTTGTAAAGAAGAAAAAAGTAAGAAAATACTTATATCAACATAAATCACACTCGACATCCTATATCCGGCGATGTAAAGGTAGAGGATTGCAACGGGGAAAGATCAATTGAAACTATTATCAGCATTTGACACAGTATACAGTACTAGCACACAGTGTGGCTTCGGTTGAAAATTCAATAATGATAAGACAAATTTTATTCCAAAAAAATAAAACAAAATTGAAAAAAAAGGTTGATCACCAGCAACACCGAAGTTTTGAGGGGGTGCGAAAAATTGAAAGGAATATAAAAAAAAACACAACAACCCAAGTTTAATCATACCTTAGTGTGTAAGCAGATAGAATCAATCCGCTCCTGGGTCAAATGGAAAGAATAAAAGCAAACCTTATGCGCGTAATATTGTTGACTAACAACGGTTTGACGGTTTTACTCTGTATTGATTTTATTAAACGTGTAATTAGTTATTAGTGACTGTATAGTAAAAGATTTATCTTCTTGAGTCGATGATATCCTCTTACCCTTACTACGACCGATAGAGGATCTTCAGTCCGTAGAAAGTAAGGTATAAGTACAAGTAAGGCCATATTTAAATATCTTCCATGCTAAGTTCCAACCTGTTGTACGGGTTCTAGGGTTTATACCTCATCTTTTACTCGTTTTACATCTTATACTCGTTATGTTGCGTTTGAAAGAACTTCAGGGGATCATTAATCCTCTCTCGAATTATCCGGCTAACGCATTTCGGACCCGCAGCACGTCGTTAGCTTCCTTGCACTAATGCAGGGGTTGGAAAACTATTTTTTAAAGACAAATTGCAAAATTTTAGAAAATTTTATATTAGCTATTTACTTTTAGGATCAAATTTTCGTTTGGGTTTCTGCTTCATTTTTTTATTTATTTTACTTCATATGTAATTAATCATTTATTTATTTATTTATTTACTGATTTATTTATTGATTTATTTACTTAATTAATTATCAATTCTAGGACAGATTTCCTGCTTCTTGTAAGTCTTGCGTGCCGCTTGCTTCTGGCTCGAGCAACATATGAAACTCGCAGAGTAATACGAAGTAAGTAGTTTTTTAAATTACAATATGTTGTAAGCATTCTATGTAAACATAGCTTTCAAGAGAAAATAGCAAGAAGTTTTCTATAATTTTTTATCACGTTTAGAAATTCTATTCGAACTTGTTTAACATACTGTATTACGTCGAAATCATGTTCAACATCGAGTTTTCATCAATTGGCTGTACGGTGAACCCTGTCCAGGCCGACTTACTTTAATCTTTGCCGAAATTGAAATCCTTCCTATTTACTGCACTGTCAAAAAGAGACTTTGCGGAAAGGTCAGTCACGCATGAGGTATCAAATTACCTACATTGACCGCGATCCAAGACCCATAAGGAACCGTAAAGCAATGGTCCAGCTTCGTGTGTACGAAGAAGCGCTGCATGCAGAAGCTGTGGACCAAGAAAAAGATCACTAATCCCAATCTTCGCAGAGCGTCGCACGGGAACTGGATCATCTTTTCGATTAGTTTTGGAAATGGGCGGGAGAAAATCTGTGCATTGGATGACCTTTTTGTGGCTAGCGAAAAGCTACCTTCCATTTAGCAAAGGAAATTAGTTGTCAAGTTCGCCCAGTTAATGGCAGCTTAGATGAGCTACCAGATTCGAGTGGCTATCGATCTAATTATGTGATCATTAATCAGCTCGAATGTGCTGTGGAACGTAAATGGAAACGTATCCAGCAACCAACATCCATTAAGTACAAAGCTGTGTGAAAACTTTCGCTTGCCACAGTTTTATTTTGTGCCGCCGGGAGTTTGTTCTACACAGCAATACTGAAGAGAATCCGGCTGTTCCTGCCAGAGCGACTGCTAAGCACTCGTTTTAACAAGAGGTAACATTAACCCAACTTTGCATATACACTGCGAACGTACCAGGGTCTCCAAAGTTCTGGTACTCGTTCATAAACATCATTCCTAACCGGTACCAACGGAAGTAAGATTGAATGAAATTGCGTTGAAAAAACTTCATCAACGCAAAAAAAAAACATTCCCATTGATCCGCGTGGTGGTCCTGTGGAGGAAAAATCTATCTTCTATCTCCTTTTGCCTACACCACACTCAGTCACTCAGTGTGGGGTTTGTGTTTCGTTCCCAATTATGCGCTGAAAGGCCGGCAGAAGAACGAAGATATATAATAAAATGTACAGGTGAAGACGGATTTGCGGGGATTTCAAGAACAACTACAACAACAGAGAGCAAAAGTATTGTAAACTCCTTATGCAAACGCGCTCAATGCGAGCAAGTCGAGAAGAAGCATGGATTACGAAAGTGAGGCATCTCGAAAAATGGGCCGTAAAGGAACACGAGCCTCAGGGCGGTAAATGGATAGGATGTTGAGAACTGTAACTGATGGGTAGTTGCGGACGGAAAGATGGTGGTGGATTACGAAGGAACTTGAGAAAAGAGTAGAATGTAAGAAAAGAGAGGAAAATAAAATACGGTTTCATCACCTACTTCAGCAGCATCGTGGCAGAAAACTTAATAGAAAGACGATTCCCTATCTCCCTAGTGTTGGTCTGTAGTGAAGATAACTTTATTAATAATTTTGTAATGTAAATAATTTAAATCAAGCTCGATCCTACGATCATAATGACACGATGATCGATTTACATAATGCCATCCTTTTTTCCTTTACCGGTAAATCTTGAACCTAATCCTTCCACCGATCATTCGTATCGTGGGTCTTTCGATACCCAAATTGATCATCATCAGCACCAGCTAACAACCTCGGTCAACTCGATACCACGCATGCACGATCAAAAACGATTTGCCGACTTGTGTTTTTCCCTCTCTGTAAGGTTTGCTGTTGAATGGCTCCAAGATGTGGACAATTTAGGCAACTTCTTTTGCGCGACGGAGTTGTGCAGTGATGGAAACGGGGAGAAAGGTTGGTAAAGTGAAACGATCGATGGTTAATCGTTTTACGTAGATCCTGGTGATCACGAAATGAAAATGAGATAAAAAGTGCGTAGCATGAGAGAGAGAGAGAGAAAGAGAGAGGGGGGGGGGGGGATAAGGAAAGGATACAGGGTTCGTAAAATTGAAAAACTATAAATATTTTAGTTTAAATTATAAACGTACACTTCCCTGAAGCGGAAGTAGACAAAGATTGGAATGCTCTTTAAAGTTACAATGGACATGATCCAGGACTTACTTGTGAGAAGTGTTGCTACTTTCATAAGCTTTAAGTTTTAATCGAAACAAGAGGAAACAAACCGATTAATTTGTGTTTCACAATTTGCTTTTGCCATTTCCAATCCAATTCCAATTCAACTTCAATTGGAAGTTTTATTCAATATTTCAGATATTATTTCTTTTCCCAATGGGTAAACACTTTAATGGGCAGTTTCTTTTATTTGCTCGTATGCTCGTTGAATTCATTTTCCGGTTGGTCATATAAAAATGTTAAATAAATCAGATACAGCTGATAGAATTCATCAACGTGAATAGTTGATCTGCGACACTTTACTTAACAAACTCATTAGTATATTGGGTCTGTATGTCTACAAAAAATCTCCCAAACAATTCTAGACGGCAATGATCGTTCGTTTTGCATAGATTATCATCAAATACATCACTACTTGACAATCCCTGAATGTTGAGGATCGTTTGCAAATTTCCAAGAGAACGATCACGGTCGCTCTCCCTCTCTCGCACACCCTTTTGCTCAGTGTCTTGCTCGGAGCATAATGAATGTAGCTTTAAGGGTGAGTAGAGTGTGCACGTGTGTTGGTGTATGCTACGGGTCCATTCTACACCCGCAGCATGCGAGAAAGCGAATCGGCACCATATAATCATAATGTGTAAAATACGACAAAAAGATGCTTTGGGTGTGTGTGTATGTGTGGGTAAGAACAAGAAAGAGAAGCAACAAGAGAGAGAGAGAGCGGAGATGCCGTTTTGGAATGTTTTATGCGATGAAGTGTGTTTGTTTCAAAAAACCAGTTTTCAGTTGAAAAAGTGCGCGTGCTTCGATCGGGCCGATTCTGTTACTTCCCGGGGTGTGTAAAGCCGTGTGGTGCTGTGCTGCAGGTCTCTACTCACAGAAAAGAGGCTAGAAACCACAGAAAAGAGGTATAGCACCATAATCCTGAGACACCCAGCGACTAGCTCCAGCGCGTTGGTGGTGTGTAATGTGTCTTTCCTGCGTGGAGTTGCAATATTGTGAGTGAATGTTCAAAAGATATTTGTATGAAGTATTGCAAAAAAAAGGAAAAAAACAAACCGACCGTCAATATTCCCTCCCAATTCTAACATCTGGCAAAATAGCAGCTTGTGTTCTTGGTCACAACGGCAGCCTGCAATTGATGGCGCTGCCAATTGCGTGGGGTGTTGTGCGATTTCTTAAGTGATCTGAGTGCAGCGCTGGTTCAGCAAATGTGTGCGTTTCGTAGCTTAATTAAGCTGCACAAAGCTGCATCGAAATCGCCGTACCTAGTCGAGAAACGTCCAGTGGAATTCGTGTAACATTGTTCTCGTTCTCAATTAAATCAGCTAATTAAGGGAAGTGTGGTGTCATGTCCATAAACTAATAGTTGGCACACCGGTCCGGACGGTCCAGGGCGATACCGTTAGCGGCTATTAACTGGACCAGTTCTCTTCCACCGGAGAACTCCCGGTGCTAATCGGCGCTCATCTTTCACTGCCCCTATTCAGTGAAAGTCGTAGAATGTTAAATGAAACGATTCCTGATCTTTCACACGATCGTACGGCTTCAATTTCATAACCGTCAACCCGCGTTGTGGTGTGTGGCTCCGATGTCGATCGTTTCGATCAAACCAGCACCATTTAGGCAATCGTCGCGTATAAAAGTTTGAGAATCGTGTTGCGTATACCCATTCTCTCCTTATCCTTTCTGCTTTACACCGGACGTCAGGAATGTCAGTCGGTTCAGGCCCACTCAATCATGGTGGATAGCGAACCTATTCCAACCCTATGAGGAAAACACAACAGACACACGAAAAAAAAAAAACAATAAAACACATAACACCCATACCAGCGAGTCGGTAAGTTCGGCATCTTTGTTCAAGCAGCATCTTTCGGTGCCAGAGCTACCTGAGAAACCTTTCAAGCGGATGGACGCTCCGGGCATTTTACAGCATCATTTGTTTGGATGCAGTCAGTTAAAATTTCAAGTGAAAAGGCGCAGTAGAAAGCATTAAAATAGTGATGTCCCCTCGCACAGAATCACATTTCCAAGAAAACGCAAAGTGTACTTGTGGCTCAGTGATGTGACTTACAAGCATGTGTCATCTCCCAGTGATGATCCCGAGTAATGATTGTGATACAGCGATTGTTTAGCATGTGGTTGTCCATTCTCCATTCTCGAAGTGTTCCTTTTCATAAAGCATCCCAAAAGCCAACGCGCAACAGGTCCCTTTTCCACGCATCGCATCCATGGATTGCATTGTGTGCAGTTTTTGGTGAAAGCAAACGCACCGAACGGATAGTCATCGAGAAGTTGACGAAAGTGGGAAATAAAATACTACACACGCCGCAAAAAAAAAACAGGCAAACCCTGAAACAACAAAACAACAGTACAACTCAAAACTCGAACACGGTAAGGATGATGACCCGACGATCGATCGATTCATGTGGGCCGGTTGTCGTCCCTCTCGGGAAGCTGGCCCGGGTGGAATTCCTGTTCCAGCTTTTTTTTTCGCTGCTGCTGCTGCTATTAGTTAACTTACATTTTCGGTGCAGCATGCACATGCCGTTTCGGAATCTGGTTCCCGACGTAACCGGGCTTTGGGACGGGTCCCGCGTGAAGAATGTGCAGTTATTTATTGCATCCAGTGGGACTGGACAGCATCATCTTCAGGTACTTTCAGGCTTTCGGATCGTTTCGGACAACGGTCGGGTCGGGTTCTCGGGGTGTGAGGAAAAGCGATTCCCTTTATTTTTGTGTGATCCTTTTTGTCCCTCTCATTGATTGAGCTTCGGTGATATGCTTTATGTCTACGGCTACATGTGACCCAACCATTATTATTGTGACGATCACGTACAAAATGCACTGCCGGAAGGACACCCGTGAAGTTGACGGGGGTCCGTCCGTCATGGCCTGTCGGTTTTGGATGCTGTACGTGGACGAATAATTTCTACCAAGAGGCACCACTGCTCGGTAAGGCCAACGTGGGAAAGATTACTCACAGGACTGGTTTTTCCCTCGTTGGATGGGTGTTTTATGTGTTGATAAAGTATTTTTCACACCGAAAAATCCGTTACAGTAGTACATTTCGATACGTACATTACGTTAGCAAGAGAGTTATGATTTAAAATAATACTGTCTATTGATTTTCATCAGCAGTCGTTGCAAACATGCAGTCTCAAAGCTTAAGATCGTCTAGAAGTCGCACTATTTCGCTTCTTTATCAACTAAAGTTGAGTCAGCAGAACTAAACCTGCACCGTTCGTTCGGTTAAGTGAACGAACGAACTTCGCTAGTCAAACATCCCCCGGTTGAGCTATCTACATATATAGACAGGTCTATATAAACAGAAGGAGATTGATCGAACTACCCTTCGAATGTCCTGGAACGGTAGGTTAAACGATCGTTATGAGCGAGATATAGTATGAAAGTCATTAGAACGAATGATCTGTACCGTTCGTTCAGTTCTTCTTAAAGAACGAACCGGTTCGCTCAAGTTCAGTTCATGCTCCTGAAGTTTATATCAGCGGTATCAGCAAACATGTAACTACATGGTCAATTCTTCTTACGAAAGCCCGGATTCAGACGGGATTTGATCTTAAACCTGCAGCGTATTAGACCGATCTTTGAATAACCCAAAGTTGCTACACTAAAATCCCTTCCATTAGATCCCTTTGGGAAAATGCAAGACTTATAGATGTACGTTCTCGACGAAATGCTGTCCCTCTGTAAGCCTTCTTCTAGCAAACCTTTTTTTAAAAGTCTCTCGTGCTATCTGCCAGCAATGGTGGTGGAAGTGGCATTTTCACTCATTCTCGTCCGCTCAAATCGGTTCTGTTAATGCGTTGCGATAAGAAAGCTGCCTGGTTGGGTTACATCCGTGGAGAATAAAGCGTCCCTAAAAGGGATCACTTAACGCACAAAAAACCATCTGGCCGTCTGGGTGCGGCGTAAATCAAAACACATGTACCAGATTTGAGCGCATATTTAAAATAGCTGCAACCAGGAAAACAGACTGTCACTGTCTTGGCTGCCGGTCACACACGCCCTAAATGAATCGGAAAATTAACCGTAAAAATTAGAGCGTGCAGCGCGCACTGGTCGGGTGCATGTCGGGGTGGAAAATTTTAATTATTAAAAGTCTGCACGATGGCCCCGCAAGGTAGCAGCGGGTTAGAAATGTTTGCAAGTTTGAATGTGTGCAGAGAACGGTCTTGCTGCTGATCGACGTTGGTCGTCATATAAAAACCACAAATTAAAGGCTGCTTGATGCCATTATGGATAAGAGCGGTGGAAAACAATTCCTAAATGGGCGGCATAACCAGCATATGACCGGCAGGGGGAACGATTGCCGATGAAGATATGATGCGTCAGTTATGCTACCTGTAATGATGATCATTACGTGGGGAGCCGTTGCGTGCCGTGCACCCCGATGTCCTTCAGATGCAGAGGATATCTTCGAGTTCGTTTTGTTTGCCACCAACAAGCAGCTGGTCTTGGTTTGTTTTGTTACGATATTTGAATGAAAAACCACACATTATTCGCAATCGTTTTCCCTCCTTTTTTTTTGGTGGAGTTAGTTTGCAATAGCTGCATGCGACTGTTCTATCGCATCCCGAGAACTCTACGCTACTTAACTGCAGAATTGCAGTTAATGACCACAACAATTGTGGCATGTTGTGGTTGATTTTCCTGTGGTTGCACCCCCTAGTAGTACGACGTTGTGTGAAATTAGTGCAGGGTTTTTTTTTAAATTAATTTCCCACCAGCACATTGTTGCGAGTAGCCGTCATTACACCTCCATTTTCGGAACTGTCTCGCTGGACTGGTGTGTGTGTTTTTTTCCTCTGCCAGAGTTAGCGAGTTCTTAACTTACATAACGAGACCGAGAATACCGGGAGCGTAATTACCGATCAGAACTGTTAGTCCCGTCGGATAATGAGCGATATAAAAAAATCCACTTCTGCATCACACTTTACACCCAGACGAGGTGTCCGTAGTCGCCACCCGGTTTGATAGGTCGCGGCACTTCCTTCATCCAGGTTCTGCAACGGCCCATGAGCGCTGGGGTGAGTGTGGTGGGCCGTGAATGCTCGGGTGCGTTTGAGCCGTCGTGCCAACACGCAGACGCAGCGTGGAACGTGCAGGAACGTCACATTTAAATATGAAAATAATTCCAAGCGAAGAGTGCGATCGTACTCGATCGCGGGTGGGCACCACACGACGCATTGGGGGAAGGGTGGTTCGTATGTGCAGTGGAGCAAATCATACCGTGCACATTGGTTGTTTGTTGCACGAGAAGATCTTTGGGCAACTTAGTCCTACACCGAGTTGCAATAAATGTTTTTTTAGAAAGATGAAAATATATGACGCGCTCGTCTAAGTTTGGTGTCGAAATTCGTAAAAAAACCCTCAAATTTCTTATATGTTTTATTGCAAATTTTGTAAACTCGTTGCATTACACACCTGGAACCACTATTAACGTCTCAGGGCACTTTCCAAGACCTCCTGCATTTGTTGGCGAAAAGAGATCTCGTTCTTTGCGCCTTGTTTTGCGTCTCCAACCTGCGCAGCAGAAGCAACAGAGGAGGAAGATTCATCGGGCCAGTTGCAGTTGCTCGCTATGCTTCGGATTTTAACGGTGCGAGTCACCAGCCGTTTTTTTGATGGATGGCAGGAAGCCGGTTTGTTAAATTACCACAACAAACGTTACGCATTGTAGATGCATGTGGATGCGCTCTTGATGCGTTCGTTCGTTGGCCTCATGGTGATTCTTGCTTCAGACCGGGAGATTTGTAAATCTGAGAAGAATTGTCACAGCAAAAGTTAGATGCTTGATATTGAGTATTTTTTGGTGAGCACTTCCAAAAACAATCCCTACGCCAATACGAGAAAGATTAAATTAAATTTCGTTCATGTTGTCAATTTCCTTAAAAAAAATTCTTTTTGTTAGTTATTTGCATCGTAATCATCTTTTAGACATTCAAAGCAAAGTATTGCAAACACTGCAGCCGGGACACGGCTCGAAAAAGGTTCTACATCCCTGGATATGGTCTACGATCGCCCCGAGAGTGGCAGCTCGGCGGGACACCCGTTATGATTATGTTTTCTGCAAGCGAACACACGGTGTGTGCCATGATCAGCTTGATTTATTTGTCGCCGATAGGGCCATCTTCGCATGCCTTCGCTCTCTACCCCGATGGGAAAAATGCAGCGATGACGGATCGTAAACATTAGGGAAGCTGTTTTTTAATACGTGTTTAAAAGGTGCTTATCAGTCTGTCCGTTTTTGAACATAATCCGACAATTGGCGGAGCATTTAGCTACCAGGCTGATAACAGCTGCTAATTTATGGAACCGTGACGAAATGGTCTACCAAAAAGCGTTTGACACATTTTTTCCGCAAAGTCGCAAAACGTGGACAAACAAAGAATGGCAGTCTCGACGAACATACATTCCTTGTTTGTGTTACAGTTTTTTTGTGTATTCAACGAAATAAATTACCGTCTGTTTGTTAATTGGCAGCGCATAAAATACTGCCTTTAACCATCCAGATGCAATTAAAATGGACATTAAAGTGCAACAATGGACAATTGAAATTTTGTAGCCCCCCAGCAACAAGAAAACCCGACGTAAAACTGTCACCATGAATGCATGATAAATGATGACAAAAGTTTTGCAGGAAACACGTTAACATCACATCAAACAGGAATGGGAATGGTCCACAATAAGGTGAAGTGTAAAAAATTCTTCAGGGTACGTGGTTGAAGGTATTTCACAGCATGAAGATGGCATCTTTTTTTGGAGAAAGATCTTTCGTCACGAATGCAATAGACTTTGCGGTTATTCCATTTACTTTAGAAACGGTATTTACTTTAAGTTAAACATAGTTTTACTAAGTTTTTGTTGTTGATTGAATTATCCGCTCTTTCGTCAACGGGGTTTAAACTTCCCTCGCCCGCAAGCGACCATTGCAACATTTCATCGCGATCGGTTTCGCTGTACAGATCAAGTTCGATCTTCTTCTCATCACCGCACGGTCAACGTCCATCCGGATCAACGTGTTGGTCGATGGCCGTGAGCCGGATGATGGTAATTTTCATCGTGCATCGAGTACTTGGTTCGGGGATTGCCGCTTCGGAACCTGAACCTTTCCAGTTTTCCTCGGCAGGACAGACACCTCCAATGTCGGCATGCAAGGGCACACCTCGGTATAATTATGTACCTGTTACACACGGCACATTGGCACGCTATTGATGATCAGCGATCGGAAAGCTGTCCTGTGAAATAGCGCTTAACAATGTGTTGTACCTTGCGACCGCATTCGGCATCTATAAAACACTCCACAAGTAAAAGAGTCTTTAACGCCGTCTATAAGCACTGGTCGGATGTTGTTCAGCTGAAAATGGACGGAATGGCGCATGAAGTTTTGGGCAATAGTCTGCAAGGGGTCTCATGCTTCTGGCAATGTATTTCTCTGCCGTTCCTCTCCAGTGTAGCAGACACCTGACGGAAAGGAAAGGTTACCCAGGACACAATAAACATTGGACATAGGGACGCCCTTTTACACTGAACCCGTACCAAATAACTTACAACTGATTGCTATCTGGGCTACCTGTGGAACAAGAGATATAGCAGTTCCGTCACGTTCAGTTTCCAGGTAGCTCAAGGGCTAAGCTTTTAATTACCAGGGGTTCCTAAATTTCCGCTCAGAGTGGACCTACAAATATGCTGTACGCAAGCCGACAAGCAGTGCAAAAGGTGCCAAAAACAGATTTTAACAAATAAGCTGTTGTGAACCTTCCCTTGCACTATGTTTCGAGATGTTTTTACGGGTTCTCATTCATGAACCAAGCATTGAGCGATCAAGAAACTCACCTCCAATAGCGACGATTTGGGAACTTTACAGTAAAATGGAACGATCGTACAACGAAACTGCCATGCACTTTGGATACACGGTCCAACAACAAGGCGTCGATCCGGTGCCCTTTACCCGCCACGTTTCGCTCTTTTGCAAATGACCCCACGGTTGGAAAGGGGTCACCTAAAAGGCAGGCTGTGTAGCCACAATGTTCGTTCCATAGCGTTGCATAATTCCGCTTCCTCGGTAGTTGTTCGTCCGATCGGTGTCGTGAGTTGAATTTTGGCTGCTTTTTTTTTAATTATATGCCCCGTTCACATTTCTATCCCCAACGGCTTCAGGTCTTTGGTGAAGGGTCTCTCTTTGTCCCGATGTGCCGTGTAAAGCGAGCGTAGCTCTAGACGCACGATGACGGTACAGCAACAGCCGAACAGTCATGGCGGGGACGCGTTGCAACCACCGCAGGGTCAACCGCATCGTTATCATCTGCATCATGATCCGGCGTACAACATCACCACTGCCGAGGCGGATCTCGATTACACCAGTGACAACAGTGTAGCGGTACTGCAGCAGCAGCAGCAGCAGCAGCAACACCATCCATCAGCGGGTCATCATCATCTCGCTCACCATCATCAACAGCAGCAGCAGCTTCATCATCACCACTACATGCCATCGAGCTCCAGTTCCTGTGATAATACCAAACAACCGACCCGTCTCGGCGGTAACTCCAGTGCCGGTGGTTCCTGCGACGAGAATACTTCAAACGTGTTGGACGTAAATATGGACTCCAAGAAGATTTCACTGTAAGTCACACGTGCATCAGCTCGCCCGATCCGTGATCGCGGTTGTTTGATTGATTTCCGTTTGCCTTTCTTCACATTCGCTTACACACACACACACACACTCAACTTTCCCCCTCCTTATTAAACCGTACTCTACCTTTTGCCTTCGTTTCTGTAGTGCTCACAATGGCTCAAGACTGAACTCACCGGTTCGCTTCGGTGACGAGCGGAAGTATGGGAACAATCACAACCATCATGCGCACCATCATCATCACCATCATCACCATGGGCACGGTGGCCATCACAGTCATCACATCGAGGTGTACAGCGACGGTACGGCCGGTATGGACATCAGCAAGCTGGAGGAGGAAATATCTGAAGACGACCGGGGGCCACCGTTACCGCCACGACCCGCACCGAGAACCCGCACCGCACAACGCATGGAAACGGGTAAGCGAGGAAGTCACCCGGCTGGTACCGGGAATGACTCGGCAGTAGTTTAGGAAGTAGGATAATTTGAAACAATTTCGCCCTCCCTTGCTATGCTGTGCCCTTACCATATTGACGAGCTGCCCACGGTACCTGAACAACTGTGGTAGATCGCGGGAATTGATAGTTGTCCGCTGATGGAGAAGTTCCAAGTTAAGGTCGGATGTAACGAATCGAACGCGACCATGAAATTGAAAACGAAGGTGTTTAACTAAGAGGTCTAGGAATATACGGCGTGTCTGGAATTAGGATGGATGTTGTAGAAAGTTTTCTGGAACTCTGCTAAAAGGACTTTTTCGGTTCATCCTTTTGCGTTCGGAGTACTTTTCTAATTCTCAAAAAAGAGTTCTTTTACCAAAAAGGTGTAGAGTCGTCTACCAGTCATATGTCTCCAGGACTCCAGGAGATATTTATGACAGGACTTTGTGCCATAAGTTCCTCAACGCATTCCCTAACTGCCATTTTGAAGCTGTTAAACCCTTCGATGCGTTATGAATGTGCAACGCGTGACTCTGTGTTCGCCAGGACATTGTTCGGCACGTGACGGGCGGATCCTGCGCACTGTCCGTCCTGCGAAATCGGCGAAGTATCTCCACCCCAAAACCCGCGCCCAAACAATTGCATCTCTCTCTAACCTTTGCCACGGTGCCCAGAGGTGCATTGGTATGCTTTAGAGTGTGAAGAAGCGCTGTTTGTATGAAATGCCACAGCATCCATCGTGGTTGGCAAATGTTGTAGGACGCGGGAACTACGCAAGTACGAAGAACGAGTCAGCAAACTCATTTCGCCTGTCAAAAGTTTGGTGAACTGTGCATGTGTGTAGTTTGGTTTTGCGTGTGGGGTAGCAGCCAGTGCGCCTTTGCGCGGAAAGGAAGTAAACAGTTTTTATTGGCAACTGGCTTTCTAAAGTTCGAACTTTTGTGGCAGAGCCTGGCACTTCACCCTACGCGTGAAGCAGTGCTGAAGTTCGGTGTGGCTGGCCAGTGCCATCCATGAGTAGTGCACGAAACGAATCCCTGCAACGTGTGAATACACGATGATTCTTCAACGTCGTGGGTGTTCCAGTGTCCTTTAGACAGGGGCGAAACACAGGGTGCGGACCGTGTTTCGACACACAGAGCCAGTTTGGCAGTGAAAGGGAGTAAAATGTGTTTCATGTTGTGACACCCAACGTGAAAAGGCACTGCTCAAGGAAGAAAATTCATGTCCATGCTGCTGTTCGATAAGGCAGAGACATGATTTTTGTATAACACAACAATGTGCGCCTGCAGCAACAACAGCCTCAGTACAATAAACAACGCGGATTACTTGAGATACGAAGCAAACGGTTCTCCCCACAGCTAGTGTGATAGTTGCCCGCCATAGATAACAGATAGTACAACATCCAGCAACAATAGTAGTCTTATGTAGTGTGTAGTATTTCGTGTCTTTACGAGACTCCTTCTTTCGCGACCTGGTACGCAGTGGAACAAATGTTTGACGTTAAGAGTTTACACACTAATCCGATAAGCGGATCATAGAAGGCATTGAGAGTGTGAGGTGGTGGTACTACTGCTAGGTGGAGTCACTCGTTTGAAGTTTTGTGCTGATTGTCGTGCCACCGTTAAACACGCTCCCACCATGCACGGGTACCCGTTTATGCAGGTTGTCCAGTATAGTGTGCCAACGTGCACCTGGGCCCCACCACCGGTGGAACCACCGCGTCCACCATCAGCAACAGCGGGTTAATATTCTGATGCTAAACTTTGCCTCTCATCACTATGAATGAATGGTTTGAAAACTGACAGTTCTGACGTTCTACTCTCATTTCCGACAGCTTCCTCAACATCCGGCGTACGGAAGTACGTCATCTGGTGTCTGATATGTGGCGGCATCTCCAGTCTGCTCGGCATACTCTTTCTGGGCATTTACTTCCTGCTTCGTTCGTACACCAGCACCGTGGGTTACTTCGAAACTGTGCCAACGTTCGTGCCTGCTACCCTGGTGAGACACAGTTCTCCATTCCGGTGACGTGATTAGGAGGTTCTAAATTATCTTTTTTCTTTGTTCTAGCTCATGCTGACGGGTATCTGTATAATGAGTCTTGCGAGGCGACGTAACCGGTACAGCTACTTGGTACGTAACACTGAACAGAGCTCTTCCTTCACAGGGACGATTAGTATTAATACAAATACGTCACGCTATCTCCATAGATCAAATTGTCCGGGGCGTGTGGACTTGCGTCGGCACTTACCTGCGCCTTGGTCACAGTGACAACGACCGTCCTGCACATGAGTCGTCTGCAGGTGCTGCGCGAGTGCGAGTACACACAGAAAACACGTACCTGTACCTGCTATTCCGTGACCGCTGACAAGCAGACGGAAACCGGCGTGGACGACAGTGTGCGGTTCGTGTTCGATTCTACGTCGGACTGTGGTGTCGTGCACGGTGCACTGTACTCGTGTCTGCGTGCCGTGTTCGGTCTCTCCGTGGCTGGGGTGCTAGTGGCCGTGTTCAGCTGTATGCTCGTGTACCAGCTGTTGAGCCACGAGCGGAAAAAGATGTACTGGGAGCAGCTGGAGCTGCGGTGCCGTTCGCTTTATTCTGGCCAGCAGGGTCCGTCAGCGGTGTTGCCTGCTGGGCCGGGAATGCTGGGCAGTGGGACCAGCGCAGGGATAGGCAGTGCCGGACGTGCAGGCAATTGTCGGTGCTGCGAGCAGTGCCATGCGCATCGGAACGTGCTACCCTCAGCATACCCGTGGGAAGGTGACAATCGTTTCTGGACGCCGGGACAGGCCGGTAACTTCTACTCACCCAATCCGGGTGGTGAGGAACCGGGCACGGGTGGTCGCTTGAACGCGAGTGGAAGACGCATGCCGGGATGGAGCTGGCCACGAATGCCCTGGCAGCGGAGTGATGCATCTCAGCGGTTGTCGCCGCACAGTCCCGACTCGCAGTACGGGTTCTCGAATCGGGCTGGCGTGTCAACGATGGTACCGGGTGCTGGTACGCTTCTGGGCGATCCCGCACAGCCGCGCTACAATGTGATCGACCAGCAGTACGGTATCTGGGGACCACCGCCACCGTACAGTGATCCAAACAGTCCGGCCCGGCGTGGACGTTATCAGTACATACATCCGGCACAGTGCGGCCCACCGTTGATCGATCCGAGCGGTATGTCAGCCCCCGGTTCGTCCATGGTTGGTCCGTCGAATGCGGGAGGAGCCGGTATTGCTATTTTGGAGTGCCATCAACACTCGGTGATGGGTGTGGACGTGCACGGCATACCACAGCAGTACGTCAGCGGCCAAACGACAATGGCGAACGGTTCCGGACAGCAGGCTCTACCTTCCAACTATGGTCGCGGTGGCATGGGCAACGGTATCGTTGGCGGAGGATCGTCCGGTGGTTCCAACGTTGGTGGCAATGGCTCCAATCTTGGCAGTAAAACTAGACAACAAACTGGAGGCTACAAGCAACCTCAAACGAAAGAAAACTACGAGAACACACCGTCGGACAGTGATGGTCCCGGGCGGGATAGATTTTCCAACACGCTACCCTTGCGCAAAGCAAAGAAACGCGTGGAAGCGGGTGCAAAAAGCATTGGACCAGCAAACAACAGCCAACCGACGAGCGGCAGGGTGAATGTACAAAATGTGTTCGGCTCCAATCAGGGTGCACCCGGTTCGCACGAAACATCCGAGAACGAGTACAACGAGCCGATCCTACCGGCCCCCAATGCCGGATCGGATGAGTGTTCTGGGCGGGTAGGATCACCGCACGGTTTGCAAGGCATGCCACACCCGCCGAGAAACCGGCGACAGAAGCTACCCAACGCGGTCGGCATTGAAAACAGTGGCTTCCAGACGGTGGAGGCACTCGAGGCGGAGGCAGCAGCAGCGGTAACGGGTAAGTTGCTGGAACCGACCGAGTCCGAGGTGTACTTTGCAGACGTGAGCAGCTGCTGCAATATGTCCGTGAAGAATGACAACTACTACGAGGATGCCAACCAAAGACGGAAGAAGGAGAAACAGCTGCAACAGGACCCAGCGGACGAGTACATTGCACAACGGTTTGGCAAGCGTGAAACATCGATCCGTAGCCGGCAGCCGTTCCCGCAGACGGTACTCGGGCTGGGAGACAAACCGCAGGTAATGCCCCGATCCTCACTGCTGCCAAAGGATCTCTCCCGCCAGAGCATGTGTTCGATGGATTCGGGCGAACGGACGGACTATACCGATCTGTCACCGGCCACTCCCAGTACAAACTTCCCGTCGATCGGTGCGCCCGCTATCGGTAGCGGGAAGCATCAACAGTCACAGCAAACCTCACCGAACGATGCCAACCACATCCGGCCGGAACACGATGGGCCGACGGGCAGTTGCAACTTTATCGCCTCGTACCCGTACTCCTCAAACGAACAGAGCCAGGAGGCACACCGGCGCTCGACCAAAAATCTGCACGACATCTTCCTGGCACCCGACTCGCAGTACGAGGTAATGAAGGAATTGCATAGATTTAAGTCGACACCACTAACGCTAACACCCTTCGAACCACCTGACGGTGGCCGATCATCATCGTCATGTCAGGACATGCCGGGCCCGTTTCCTCCATCGGTGGCAGCGGCGACGGTGACATCCACGGGTAGCGATCGGACCGATCGTACGGCGGTGGGACAATCGACAAAGCCAAAGTCACCGAAGAATCTCAACATCACGCCAATCAAGCGCCAAAGCCTTGGCACGAACATCAGCTCGATCATCCAGAACTTGAGCGGCAGTGACGTTGGGCTGCTGTATCCAGAGGGTCGCCATCATGGTCCACCGTTCCACCAAAGTGTGCTCGGAGTGGAGGTTTCGTCGTCTGCGCCGACGAGCGGAGATACATCGGGCGCCTCGGTTGGCAACCGTCGACCCGTCCCAGACGTGAACGACAGTGTCAGCAGCAATGAGGACAACGAGGACCATCCGATCGATGGCGAACGGAGACGGAGTGCTGGTGATCGCCGTTTGTGAGACGAAGTGTATGTGTGAGGTACCCTCACAGACTAGTATCATGAAGACCCTCGGGTACGATGCATCCTTTTTGTGTTGCATGCACATTTTCCCCTTCACGTACGTAGATGCACGGTTCCTAGGGCCCTGGTAGGAATGAACGTCGTTAAGGGTAATGATCTTAAAATCGCGATCATCATCGATATTCGTATGTGTCAGCGGTTACTGTAAGCTCTGTAGGTCGTGAGTAGGACGAGTGCTCGCTATAGGATATTCCATAATTCATGGCGTATCGTTCCAACCAGAGATACTCCGCACGCTAATATGTAGAGACCAAACTGTACGGAATTGATGAGAAGACTATTCTACACATCATCATTCGCGAAATCGTTAACGCATAGCTAAATGGTTTGAATTCTAATTTACGCCACATAACTAGAGATAGTGAGAAAGATGCTCTCCTGCAAAAGGGTAATGCAAGTTGATAACCTATCCATCCGGAACTTTCGCGTCCATACCTATGCAACAGTTTCGTCTACCCATTTATGTTATATGTCATTCTGGTGATGTGTCCGGGCAGAAGTAGTTGAAAAGCGAATTTAACCTCAAACTAAGAAATGCAAGTCGATACAAGAATCTGAGTCGGTTCGCCTACATGATCTCCTCTATTTTGCGTAGCTTTAAATAATACATTCACCACTCGTGTAAGCGTTCTAGTAGGATGTTTCGTTTCAGCATCCGAATAAATAGCAGGCCAGGGTACCGAGCGGGTTGGACACGTGCTTATGGCCGAAGTTGTCCAGCATTACTTCCACACAGTTCAGTTGCCACTGTCAAAAGGGTGACAATTAATTAGCATTGAGTGTAAATATACTATCCCCAACACTTAGTAGACAAGGCAACGTTACGCGCAAACAAATATAGCACAAATGATTGGGTGAACTTGGCGTGGTTTTAGCATCGCTGTTAATTAGGTAAAGCTTTACGCAAATCATTGTTGTACGGTTTCTTTTTTTCACCCAGAGTTGTCGACGCTAGTTTCGATTTTAATTTGTAAATTAAAGTACTCCTTTATTCGTAAAAAAAACCCGTTCCATCCTGTAGGATTAAATGCATCCGTTAGTTGAAATGTAGTGAAAATATTCTAATCGATGCATGCAAAAAATCGATCAATGTAAAGGGTGAAAACCTGTGGAAAAAAATACGGAAATACTTCGCTCAAATAATAGTAAAACTCAAAGTGGTGTTACAAACATCCATTGCCATGTACAACGGACGAGGATGTTAGAAATATTGGTGATGCGCGAATATCACTAATACATTGATATAGATATTGACAGTAATAAAAGTTAGTTAGTGAGAAACCGTCAACCGAGTAGGTCGTGTTTGTTCTTTCTTCTCCGAGATACCTCCAATCGATCAAGCCAACAGGTTATGGGCCCAGGCAGTAGCTTAAATAAAAATATCTTTTCTTAAAGCAAATAGATAAACTCTTAATACAGAGACTACTCGTTCAGAACGAACGAAAGAAGCTATACGATGGAGATGACCAAATTACCACTACAAAAACTTTCCAACTCAAACTACCAGACATGGAAGTTCAAAATGGAAATGTTTCTACAGCGGGAAGAAATTTGGCACGTAATCAACGATCCCGTGCCAGCAGATCTAAAACCAGAATGGACAAAGGCAGATTCAAAAGCGCGTGCCACCATCGGCCTATACGTCGAAGACGACCAAATTGGCCTCATACGTGACTGCAAAAGCGCAAAAGAATCATGGGATGCACTGAAGAAATATCACGATAAAGCGTCCGACATTTACCTGCTAAAACGATTGACACGCCTCGAGCTAGCTGAAGGAGGAAGCATGGAACAACACCTTAACACATACACAGATCTTATTCAAAGGATCAACGGTACTGGTGAACCAATACCAAAAAGGTGGCAGACAGCGATGCTATTATGTTCCTTGCCGGATTCGTATGAAACCCTAGCTACAGTTATAGAACAAGGTCCGATCGACGAACTAACACTAGAATCGGTTAAATCAAAACTCCTTGCCGAATCAGAGAAAAGGAAAGAAAAATGTGAAGTTAATGTGTATGACAACGGAAAAGCCATGAAAACAGAATATCATATGCAACACAAGTATCGTCCTAGCACTTTTACTAACAAACATCGTGAGCAAAATGATGAGTACACACACACAACCAAGAAAACGATTTGCACATTCTGCAAAAAGCCAGGGCACCTCAAGCGCAACTGCAGGCAACTAAATGACAAAACAAAGTTCCCAAAGGCTAAAATGGCGGAAAATGATGATGAACCATTCGCTTGGACAATAGGCAAAGAAGATACTGCTAGATGGTATGTTGATAGTGGAGCATCGAAACACATGACATCCAACAAGAAATTTTTCCGAACACTTTCAGCACCGAACATTGCGACCGTAATACTAGCAAACGGGAAAAGAACGGAAGTGGCTGGCATTGGTAGTGGCGAAATCAAATGCTTGAACAGTGATGGTAAACCATGTACAATAAACCTAACAAACGTGCTTTATGTACCGGAACTAACAAGTGGCCTAATTTCAGTAAACACCCTCACCAAAAAGGGATTCAACATCATATTCACGGGTAAACGTTGCATCATAACAACAAATAAAGGTGAAACAGTAACCGAGGCGGAAAGTATCGGCAGCCTTTATAGATTAAAAACGAACGAACAGGCACTTTTAAGTACAACACCAAATCACACACTAGATTGCAAGCATACATGGCATAGAAGATTAGGCCACCGCGATTTTGCTATCATTGAAAAATTGCATAAAGAAAATGAGATAAAACTAACTAACTGCGGGATAGAAGATACATGTACGCATTGCCTAGAAGGTAAAATGAGAAGAACTCCATTTCCCAAATCATCACATTCATCATCAAAAGAAATATTAGACTTGGTGCACACTGACATAAGTGGTCCTTTCGTAAGTACGCCAAGCGGAAATAAATATTACTTATGTCTGATTGATGATTTCAGCAGAATGACATTTACATATCTACTACAATACAAGTCAGAAGCTGCGGAAAAGATTAGGGATTTTGTCGAATTTTGCAAAACACAAATCTCACGAAAACCACGTACTATACGATCTGATGGTGGAGGCGAATATGTGAATAAAAATCTTCAAAAGTACTTATTAAACGAAGGCATTGTAAGTCAATTCACAGCACCATACTCTCCCCAACAAAATGGAGTAGCAGAGAGAAAAAATAGATACTTAAAAGAAAGTGCGCTTTGCATGTTACAGGATGCAGAAATGGATCAGCGCTATTGGGGTGAAGCAATCATGACCGCAACTTACATCCAGAACCGATTACCATCCAAATCGATAGGAATGTCACCTTACGAGAAGTGGCATAAACAAAAACCATCGCTTGGACATTTTCGTATATTTGGCTGCAAAGCATATGTACAGATACCCGCAGAAACGCGGAAGAAAATGCAACCCAAGGCCATAAAACTAATATTCGTGGGATACTCTAAAAGCCACAAGGCATACAGATTTATAAACACAAATACCGATCGTATCGTGATCAGCAGGGATGTTACATTTTTGGAAAATCCGAACATCGTTAACGAAGTAATTATTGAAACTAATCCTAGCAACTCTACACTTGATAGTGAAATTCCAGAAAAGTACAATGAACCAGAAACAAAAGAGATTCCGTTCACGCAACCTGATGAACGACCGGTAAGATCAACAAGAGGTAAACTACCAACTATATACGAGGATTTTGAAGTCGGATTATCCGTAACAGCTCACGAGCCAATCACATATAAAGATGCAATTACTGGAAATGAAAGAGATAAATGGATTAAGGCTATTGACGATGAATACAATTCCTTGATGCAAAACGAAACATGGGAACTAGTAAAACCACCGAAAGGATGTAACATAATTGGCTCTAAATGGACTTTCAAAAAAAAGCTCAACGCAGATGGTAATATAGATCGATTTAAAGCAAGACTAGTAGCTAAAGGTTTTGGTCAAAGATATGGTTGGGACTACGAAGAAATATCAGCACCCGTAGCGATGCTACCAACACTACGCATATTATTGGCCATAGCTGGACATAAAAACTTATTAGTAAAGCATTTCGACATAAAGACAGCGTTCCTACACGGAAAATTAGAAGAGGTAGTCTACATGCGACAACCAGAAGGTTTCGTATCATCTGGACAGGAGGAGCTTGTATGTAAATTACGGAAGAGCATGTATGGTCTCAAACAGGCTGCAAACGTATGGCACAAAACTATGAAGAATATCCTGAATGAATTAGGATTTAAGCAATCGAGTGCAGATACCTGCCTATTTCAAAAACACGCAGAAGAAAATGGAAGAGTGTTTATACTGATCTACGTAGATGACATACTCGTAGTGTCAAAGCATAGCAATGAAATAACCAAAATCGAAGAAGCATTACGTAATAAACTTTCTATTACTACACTGGGAGACGTTAAATGGTTCCTAGGAATTCGAATCCAGAAAGATAAAGACGGATTCTATACACTATCGCAAAGTCATTTTATCAAAGACATCATAAAACGTTTTGGAATGGAAGCAGCTAAAGGTTCTAAACACCCAATGGACACAAACTATTTCAAAATTCGAGATAATAGTGAAAAGCTGAAAGACAACGTCGAATATCACAAATTAATTGGATGCCTGCTGTACTTAGCAACCCACACAAGACCGGATATATCAGCAGCTGTCGGAATACTAAGCAGACATGTTAAAGATCCGAACGCAACAGATTGGCAAGAAGCAAAGAGAACAGTTCGATACTTGATTTCAACAATCGACTATCAACTAAAGCTTGGTAATAACGGAACCAAACTAGACCTGGTTGGATACTGCGACGCCGACTGGGCAGGAGACACAGCAGATCGTAAATCTTGCAGTGGATACCTATACAGGATAGGAGGAGCCACTATATGCTGGACAAGTCGGAAACAAAGTTGTGTGGCAATGTCGACCATGGAAGCGGAATACATCGCATTATCAGAGGCAGCTCAAGAAGCTACATGGCTAAGAATACTCCTGGAGGAAATGGGAGAAAAACAACATAAATCAACCACCATATATGAAGACAATAGCAGTTGCATAGATTTTGTATCGTTGGATTACAAGAAGAAACGTTCAAAGCACATTGACACGCGATACCACTATGCAAAGGATATATGTCTCTCTGGAGCGATCAATATTACATATTGCCCAACAGAAGAAATGTTTGCAGACATCTTAACGAAACCACTTGGACCCACAAAAATGAAGACGATCGCCCAAAATATTGGATTAACATCATACTGAATTCGCGAGGAGGAGTGTTAGAAATATTGGTGATGCGCGAATATCACTAATACATTGATATAGATATTGACAGTAATAAAAGTTAGTTAGTGAGAAACCGTCAACCGAGTAGGTCGTGTTTGTTCTTTCTTCTCCGAGATACCTCCAATCGATCAAGCCAACAGAGGATAGGTCGCGAACGGAATCGTGTTTCGAAATGTTTCGATAGCTTAAGATGTGTAAGCGGTACGATAAATCGTTTGCAGCAGGTTTTGTTATAACTCTTGGACGTAACGAAAAACAAACTTGTTTCACTACAATCATGAGCTGGGAACAGTACGATATGCTCCCATTTGCTGGATACAAAACATGACATATATAAGCAACACTTACGAGCAGGTGGTAAAACAATACTAACTAATGCATGTAATCCACCAGGCACAAACGCATGCGCAACCATGTGATTATGTGTGTGTGTGTATGAACGGTGGAAACAATGAAAAGTAAAGGTAATAAATATTATGTATTAATTTGTTAAAAAAAATACACACTCACAAACTGGTTTGATGCCGGTACCCGACAATTTTACGGGGATGTTGATTGAGAAAGACGAAACTTATGAGTAGTATGCGGGCGATAGTCTTTTATAAGCAGCGATCAGCAACAGGACCACTTATAAGAAAATTGTGTGTGAACCATAATGGAAATGTCCGCGTGAAAGTCTTTTTGAAGCCTTTTGGAGACCTATTCCATTCAAGGTTGTTGCCGCTATGTTATAAATTAGGAACGCTAAGAATCGCTTTACGGTCCCTTTTGCTACTACAATCCACATACTCTTTCCAACAGCTAACAGTTTGTTTCGAGGCCCAAACCGCAAAGCCGTCACTGGTATAGTCTCGTCGTGGACGGTCTTGTTAGTTCGCTAGAAACAGATTTACCATCGGAGTTTTCAGAAAAATCGCTTTAAGGCTCTTCTTCACATCACATCTTCACTAGTGATAGGAAATCCGGAGTGTATTCATGGACTACACTCTCATGGATCAAACGCTCCTGCTATGTTCTTCGTGTTTTGATCCTCGTACTGTCCAGCCGGTAGATCATGATCATGTAAATGGGAATAACTGTTCGGGTACTCGCGATAGTTTGCGACGGACCATACTGGTATAACTGATATTCGATTGGAAGTGCCCGCACTACTTGCAAATCTTGTTGCGAAGAAAATTAAATAATTGATTTAACGATATCATCCGTAACCAACGTAATGATCGGTGTTCCATAACCAAAACGCGTTTGGCAAGGAGGGCAAGTATCTGGTGCTTCTGGAGAAGGTTGGGCTTTTGGTTTTACCGTATGGTGTCTGTCTGCAGATACTAAGTTCCACTCGACTAGACAATGGGTTTGAGCTTCACGAGAGCTTCCCATATGCTGGAGGCGTTGCCGGACAGGATATGTGTCGCGGTGACGCTAGTTCTCCGCTCGTATGTCCGACTCCAGGCTCTCCGACACACTACTATCAGGCTGGTATTGTTGGGTGGGGAATCGGATGTGGTGAACATGGTATCCCCGGTGTGTACGGTAATGTGGCCTTCTACTGCGATTGGATCGATAAGCAACCGCATGGACCGTAATATCTCAGCTTGGGACTATGTCTTTATACCATGAGCTCTTCCGACTAGAACGCATCAGTGACAAACTTAGGATTAATGTGCAGCAAGCGTTAATGTTTTAAAGTTATAATAAAAAATTATAACACACACAGTACTATAAGTACAGTTCATATAGCATTTTAACAAAACAATAAATAATAATCATTTCATCAGCTCAATTTATTCGGCCGGTGGTTCAAATGAGGAGCCGATCCTAAGTGCCATCTTAGGGCCACCAAGGAGCATGATATGCCACTGATAATGATACGAGAACGATTATTCAGTTTTAATCATACCGTTGTCTAAGCATAATTTAATACAAGTGCTAAATACGGAATATATATATTGCCAACCCCTGCTTTAACGCGTTTGGCTCATAGCGCTACTTCTCTCCGTTTTGGCCCAAAACAATACTGAGAGAGAGAGCAAAATAAAGATACGCTCATTCGTAGAGCATAAACATGATTCGATCGCGTTGGGGCATCCCCAAACAGCAGACCGTTTGACAGTCAATCGTGCAAAAAGTTAGTTTCGCTGCGTGCGTACAATGTCGGACAGTGAAGAAAAGTCTGACGATTCCTTGCGTGTCGTCGGAATGTTCGCCGCTATCAACGATCAGGATGAGCAGGCATTGGCCAGAGTGTTGAAGCATTCTACCGTCGAAACCATTCTGAAGTTCCAAACAAAGTACGGCACGTCGCCATTGGCGTGCTGTATACAGACGGGCGACGTGAGTCATCTTGGTTTGGTGCGCTGCTTGCTGAAAAGTGGACTGTGCGACAGTGAAGTGGTCGATGGCGAGGGCAAAACGGTGCTGGCAAACTTGGCACATGCGCCGAACGATAATGTAAGCTTCCTAAAGCGCCTTATCGAAATTGTGATCGAAGGAGTCTCGGATGTGCAGGCTTGCTACATGATGCTGAAACATAACTCCCTAGAGCTGTTCAAGGTGTTTCTGTCGGTGAAGCAATATGATGAATGCCGGTTATTTGAAAGCCTCACTAGTGCATTCACTAAATTAAACATGAAACAGTTTCGCTTATTGCCAAACTTGAAAATGTTCGTGCTGTATAAGTTGGGTGAATATGGATACAAGCATTTATCAGGCGATTGGATGGGATCGCGCGAGACCAGCTCTGATGCATGGAAGAACCACGTGGATGTGATAAGCGCATGTTGGAGCCACATTGCGGAGAAGTATGACACCGGGACGTACGAGAATATTGACGATCAATTGCTGTTTCGGCTGCATGTCATTCACAACCATCTGTACTTTCTTCAGCACAAACAGTTTCTCGAGTATCTGCCGCTGCGGGAGGCAATATTTTGTCTGGCCATTTTTATAAATACCTTCAAGCAACAGCCCATGTTTGAAGTTTATCGCTTGATGGTGCACAAGTGTCTTGTGGTTGACTTTGTACGCATGATTTCCTTCCAGTTAGTTCGCGTGAAGCAGCGTCTTGAGAGCGCGGAACAAGAGCTAATGTCGTTGATGGCGGATGCAGAATCCTTTATCGCTCCCATGAAGATCGATCTGATTGAAGAGTTGACGACGAGGATCGAACGGTCGGTTGTGGGGTATCAACAGTCCAGCGGGCAGAATACATTGAACAGCAATAAAGACAAAATCATACGAACCCTGATGCAAAAGATGAAAAATGTTGATAGAAAATGTATCGAGAGAAAGATGGGCGAACTCAAGAAGATAAGAGAAAAACAACATGATTATCTCATCGAAGGGCTAAAATCCAGATTGAAGCTCGTGGTACATCCACAAAATATCGCCGATTGGATAATGGCTCAAACAAAACGGACCCCTTCTGCAGATCACTCGACTATTGCCGCCGATATTGTGGCAGGTGCATTGCTTAATTTGGAGCATTTAATGCGTGGTAAAGATCGCCGCACTAGACGAAAGCTGATCAAGTGTTACAACCAAATGAAGCAATTGTACTCGCTAAACAAAATTATCACCACCTTCGGACATGTGGCCAAAGTTAACCCAGCCAATGTGGACATGTTTCGTGATTGTTTGAAGCGTGCCGTCACGGTGCTGGGTGAGACGATGAAAAGTACGAAAAGTACCCCAAACATGCCTAATGGTCGCTTGAAGGAAGCAATGGAACAGATGCTGACGTGGCACTTTTCAGAAATTAACGCTTTGCATCGAAACAACTATGCACGGGAGTTCTCTCTGGCCCGGTTGGTAGTTGACGGTGGGTTGGAGCGTAGAGTTTACAGTGTGATTCCCAAACATACGGCCTGTATAAGTATGGTTATTAGTCTGCTGTTTGTGATACTGCTGGCAGACATTCGTCGCAGCTTCTACGGATTGCTAGTGCGGTGCAGTTCTGCGCAACAGTTACGAGCGTTACTAATTATGGCGGGCGAAAAGGATACAGTGCTTCAAATGCAGCAGGATGCCTTTCAAGCGGTACACCTGTATTTCACCAATATAAAGACACTGTTTGTGGAACTACGCGAGGGACCGATTGCACAAACCGTTCAATTCATGGATATGGACAAACAGTTCATCGCTCAATGTTCGATTGTTGGGGAGCTGGAAGCTATGTTGGCGGTGGAAGCTGAGTTCAATTTTGGGAGCTTAAGAAAAACATGCTTTGCCTGCAACTGCCTATCAACGATACGCAGAATCCTGCACTGGAAGATAAACTCGTACCATCCCAACCGACTGCTCGAAACCATCTGTACTAAATGGGACCCAAACGTGGAGAATCTGGCGCACATTGCATTGTTGGATGATCGGTTAACGTGGGTCGATCCCACGACTGTAACAACTAATCTCTCAATGTTGCTGAGCGTGTACAGTTCGGCTGATGAAAGCCATCAACTCTATCGCACCCGGGAACTCATCGCAACTATGGAGCTAGTGGTTACGGAGGAGGACACAATGCCGGAGCTCAACAGAATGTTACGTCCGTACTATGAGAACATTTTCTTCTTGGACAACAAATGGAAGGTGTTGGAATCGTTTTGCAGACAGCGTCAGCTACCGTGGGACACCACGCTCGTGCGTAAACTTCGGCGAAAAGACCAAGAACGCCTCCAGGCGCTATTCGATGAACGACGCGCCATGTTACGATCCATACTAGAGCAGAACGGTATACGAATGGTAGATGTGCTAGACGTTGGGGTTGTAATTTTGGACAAGGATGTTCGCGCTTCCCTCGAGCATCTCCAGCTGGAACTGTGCGAAATGTTAATCGCGGTGGGGTACTTTGGTGATAGCTTTCACTACATCAAGCATCGAATTCCGATGATACAGGGGAAAAACTACCGCAATCTGCTGGCGCACGATTCACTGTCCTACAATTTGCTCACGGACAGTGGCGACGAAAAGCTTGTAGTTAATGCGTACATCTTTGCCAACACCGCAGTTCGTTTGTTTGACTGCAAACGCAACGAACCGGCTGACTTACACTTTCCCTCCCTGGACGATACGGAGAGATGGGTTGAGGAACAACAGCAACTGCTGGCAGCCGTAAAGTCGAACGATCTGAAACAAGTTTACGAGATGATCCGTTCCGGTGGTGAAATAAAAAGCTTGTTTTGTTCTTCACCAAACATTGATCACTATCCTGCGACGAGCCTGTCGATCGCATTTCATCTTCAAGGTATCTACAATCCGGATCCGTCCATTGTAGCGTTACTCGGTCTTTACATTCCAAAGCTTTCGCATCTGTACCAGGATCCAACATTCCTGTTCGAGAATGCAATAGTGCAACGCAACTTTGAAGCTGCTATCAAGTTCACAAACGAAAGTGGACTATTTCGTGAGGAGTTCTACTCTTGGCCGAACTTTATGTCCCACAAATTATTCGAACTGATCTTCCCAAGATCTTCGACACTAGAGAGAACGAGAGCTTTAGAGCACTTTCTGGATTACGGCAATGAACAATGTGTCGAAGAAATGGTTGATGAACACATTATCACCGCAAGCGATCCTGGCATTGTATGTAAAGCTTTTCTTCGAGGACTCCGATCGAGTGTTGAGCTTTTCGTGCGCAAAGCGCACCGTTTACATCCGAAGTCCCTAGAGTTGGCCGTTGTAATGCACTGGAACGATATGCTGAGTACGATTGCGGCCAAAACTGATGTTGATGATAGCGTGTACGTTGCTCTGCTCCGAACGTCGATAAAAGCGAACAACGATACTGCTTTAGAACACTTTATCAACAACCAACAGATAACCGCGGATGCGCTGCGGGAATGCTATCTGACGGCTGCGTCTTTTGGAAGATGTGCTGTTTTAAGGTATTTACTGGAAAATTTCCCACCGATGGACCGGAACCTACTGTCAGCGGCCATTCACAGCGCTACGCTTTACAACTACTGGCAGTGTGTGCGGTTGCTTTTGGATGCAGACGCGCCCGTTGATGTGGTAATACCTGACTATCAAGGAGCGGAATCAAACGTGCTCCTTCTGCTTGCCCTGTTCGAGCAGTGTAGATTGATGCACCGAATAAAGTCTGTAAACCGTCCCATTTACGGTACACTTACGGATCATCCATACGCGGTAGCTGTGCGCTTTAATACGGCAACTAGTAAAATGCTACGAGCATTAAATGCACTTGGATTTAGTTGGCTCGATAGCTCCACAACGTTGCATGAAGTGATATTGGAAGCATACGATCAGCCTGCTTGGAATATCATGTGGAGCGAAATTGACGATCAACTTGCATGCCGTTTGAAGCTCGATTCCGAACACTGCACACTGCACATGAATGTACTACAGCGCTGGAAGATGATCGCTTTCGTTGAGGAGTGCAATATGGACAGAACTGCTTTGGGTTGTGCCGCACAGTTGAATGATTCCAGGATACTACGCACACTATTGGATCGCTCGCGCAGCATGCGACAGCTCGAAGACATCGGAGTGTTGGATGATATAGCATTTCTTGTTGATTCCTCCATCATACGGCACTGCAAAGCGTACAATAACGTTAACGGAAGCGTAGCGTCTTATTGTGAGGATATGATTAGCAGCATAAATAGCTGGCATGAGCCACCAAACGATGTACATTTGCATGAGCACATAATGGATGCTGGAGATATATCGATTAAGTTTGCCATACCTGCTCAAGTGCAGATCAATGAGAATGTAGCTGATCTCCGTTTCATCGACAGTTCATCACTGATTGACAGCTTGAACGATTTGTTTAAGCTCACCAACTCGTTATTCAGCACGCATGCAATGATACATGCAACGTTCTGTAAAGATGACCGCACTGTATATTTCTTGCGAATCAATAACGTCTGTTGTGCGTATGACATCTATAAAAAAGGTAGACGAATCGATTTAACCAACATTGTAAACGCCAAAGCTGGCGGTGGGGAAACTGTTTTGATGACGGCCATTAAACATAAATGCCAGCTGGAAATGGTCCAGATGTTAGTAGAAGAGGGTGCAAACCCTTTGCTAGCAGACAACCACGGACATACAGCTGTCGATTTGTCTGTAGATAACTCATCCTCTGAACTAACACTGTATTTGTTGGACGAATGTCTTCGGCGAGATCTGCGCAATGACGCGGGAATCGATGTGTTGAACGTTACCGACGGAACCGGGGGAAGTAAACTAATCCACAGAGCCGCTGGAAATGGACAGGAAGCGATTTTGACACGTTTATTTCAGCTCCAAGTTGACGCCACGGCCCAAAACATTTACGGCTTCACACCGGCCCATATGGCGGCATATGTTCCACTTACTAATGCCATCTCCATAATGAAACAATTGCTAGATTACGACCGTACACCGGTGGACATGTTGGATGGCACGGGTGCTACCTTGTTGCGGCTGGCCGCCCAGGTCGATTCCGTTGAAATGCTCGATCTGCTGATGGAGTATAATCCAGACCTTACCATACAACCCAATCGAGCGGCATTGTACCAGGCGATCGAGCTTCAGCACGTCCAGTGGACAAAGCGATTCTTGGACCATGCCATAGAAAGAGGTATCCCCAAGGTCACGAGCATGGAGGATGATGGTGATGATGCTGTGATTCTGTCGTTAAAATGTGCCGACTTCGAATTGTCACGTGCATTGCTCGAGTATGAGCTGGGACACCCACTGGAGGAGATAAATGTGTGCGATCGACCGAGAATTGAAGCCATCCTGAAAGCATCTACCTCAAAGATTCCACAAGTCCCAGTGGAGCTTCTGCTAGAATTAAAAGGATTGAATAAATCAGATAACTTTCTTACATTCTTGCAGAACCTAATTAAAGAACCTGACCCTTAATATGTGTTATCAGGTATGTTACTTTGTGATACAATGTTTTTTTTTATATTCGTTGAAGTGGAACTAGGGCAACTAGGTTTTATTGTTAAAATAATGAGGAACTCTGACGTTCTTGCTTATATAAAGATGCTCTTTTATCCTGAGGGAATATCCCGTATGTTTCTTATGTGTAGTATAAAATGTTTCAAGATAATCAGAATAAACGATACTTTGTTTTGATTCAAAGCTTCAAAGACCATCTAAAATGTTATCGTAAAAACAATGCTGTTGTCTAAAACCAACTGAACTATTTTTTAAATGTTTTAGCAACATTCGTGGACATTTAATCAGAAGAAAACATGCAGTTTATATCTACACTTACACAACCATGAACGTATTATACCACAGGTGAGATGATCGTACTTCTAATGAATCATGAAACAAATCCTAAAGAGAACTAAAAGTTCTAAAGTGATACAACAATCTGCAGATTCACTGAAATAAGATATGATTACATACGTACCTATTGGCGCCGTTCCCAGAACCTGCAGGTAGCAACAGTACGAGCGAGTATTAGACAACCAAGCCCCAGCAATATATCCATCGGCAACATAATTATGTTGTTCCTATGCCCCGTTTGTAGCTGCTCGATCTGCGATCGGATGGCAAGCACGTTGTTGTTCTGCCGTATCACACCTTCCTTTGGCGGTTCCCGTGCCAGTTGTTTCACCGTTTTGTTTTGCTCTGGAGACAGTACGAACTGCAAATAGCACACGGTTCTGGCACCCACCAGACAGGCACCTAAACTGTTCCACTTTAAGAACACAAAACAAATTCGTTTCAATCACAAGTTCGATCGCGCGGTAACAGATGGAACAATGCTAATTCCCAAAAACACGTTTGCTCAAGCCGATGCTTAAGAGCCAAATGAGCCGGTAGCAACGCTAAAACCCGAAATCTTCAAATTGCAGGTTGCATTGGATAGCGCGTAACAACGAACAGAAACGAACGTGCGCATAAATTACTTTCGTACAGTCAAAGATACTTCTTCTACACGGGCCGTATAATATTTGGGTACGATTTGAAAGGGGAACGTCCTCGTAACCAGTTATTACTTCGTTTTTTGGTGCATATTTAGGCTTTTCGTTTTAAAAATTCACTAAACTATCGGGCTGATCTTCCCCTCTTAGATTAGTTCTCCTTGTTTCTCGGATCTCGTTGAAATTCTCTTCGTTCCAATGGTCCTGCGAAGTAATTTCCACGCTCTGGTATTAGGAAAACAGGGTTTTCGGTTTTATCCCTCCAGGTCTTCTCCAGGCGTATGGTTTAAGTTCTGGGTCTGAACTAGAACGTACCGGCATAGCTGTGGAACCCTTAGCACTTTCTAGAACTTGTGTATATGGAAGCTACAACTGTTCTGAGTTATTCTTTTCCACTGACAAGACGCTAAACGTTTTGCACTCACATATTTTAAAAACTTTTCAAGTGTCAATCGAGACAGTTTAGAACAGAATAAGACTCCTGTTGTCAATGACGCTTCCATTGAAGTGTGACGAAAATAAGAATATTACACGGATATCTTGTTTGAATTTGAACAGTTGTAAAGAATCAATCTTGCTACCATCAGTGATGTCATCGTAAGAACTCGGCTATTGTCGTCTCGAAACACTAGAACACGTCTAGAACTTAGATTAAAATGTTTTGGCAACATTTGTGGGGATTTAATTACAGGTAAACGTACAGCTTGTGCCATAACCAACCACAGGTGAATTATGCTACTTTTGAGAGTGTTACAGCCTTCGGGCGGTGAAGGTAACCGTTCCAATGAACAACACCATAGCCAGAAGTGTGCTCGAAGCGGTAGCCAATGTGGCTCCCGATGGTCCCGTGGTCGATCCACCAGCCGCAGGTACTTCATCCGGTTCGTGTGGGATGACGTTTTCTTGCGTCAACTCATCCGACGCTACGACGATGGCGTTACTGATCGTCTTTAGCAGTGGATATTTTCCAGTAACAGCAGCTGGGATCGATAGGGCCACATGGTTCCGATCGCCAAAGTCTTTGTACGTGTCCTCTTCCGGAGCGCATAGTCCGTTGAAATCATCGGTATCGACGGACCAAACCATCAGTCCGGCCAGCTTTTGACGAACCGCAAAGCGAACCTTGTTCGCGATCGAGCGCGTACTGTCGTACACCACCACTTGTGACATGGAACTGTTTGACTTGGTTGCCACCATCTCCGATGCGGTCGAGTCCCATTCGAGCGTCCAATCGCCTGGATTACGCTTCAGCTCCTCGCATACCTCATTGTAGCCCATGAAACCGTTCTCTTTGGTGGCTGGTCCGGGGAACCCGACCTTATCCGCTGTATCGCCTAGCCGCGCCTTAGCAATGGTACTGACGAACGTGCGGCCATAGAACGGTAGTCCGAGGACGAGTTTACTAGCTGGGGCTCCAAGCTCCAGCAGATGCTCGATCGAATACTCGACGTTAAGGAAGTCGCGGCTGGTAAGAGGTGCGTTAGGACCAATCTTACCGTCCCAGCTGCCATTGTAGTCGTAGCACATGATGTGCAGGAAGTCCAGGTACTTTGAGAGTGCCTTAACGTCGTACGCCGCATCGATCGTATCTTTGCCCGCACCGATCGCCGACGTTAGTAGCAGGTTGTTCTTCCGGAACACCTGACTCAGTTCGCGTACGAGCGCTACAAAGTTTTCACGATCGGCCGGTTTTCCACCGCGCTGCGTCGGATACTCCCAGTCCAGATCAAGTCCATCAAATCCGTACTGTCTGAAACGGGAACGGGTGGCGTCAGGAATTGGAAATGATTTAATTACCAAAGGTTAATACAACTTACTTGATAAAATCGAGCGCATTCTTCACAAAGGCTTGCCGCCGTTCGGGATTGGCCGCAAGGTTCGAATATTTTTCCGAACCCTCATTCCAGCCACCGATCGCGAGTAGAACTTTCAGATGAGGATTTGCTGCGCGCATTCCCGCCAGCTTTTCGTAACCTCCCTTGCCATAGTTATCTTTGAGATCTTGCCATGCATCTAGGAGAAGGCGAGTAAAGCGTCACGTATTAGGCATATAGTGCATAGGGAAGGACAACATCAACTTACCGAGCGATTTGATGGCATTTTTCGCCTCATCTAAACCAGCGAAAGCGTAGATGGCATGTGTGCAAAGGGTCGGATCGAATGAGTCCAGCGGATAGGATGCACTACCGGTACGGTAAACGGCCCAGGTTGAGATGTAGCACGTCACTACTCGATCGTGATCCGTCACTGTAAAAGAAGTAGGGCGGTTAGGTTAATCTAAAACAGGAAGTATTGACACGAAAACTTGGCTTTAAGTCGCGCAGTCACCGTACCGGGAAGTTTGACGCTAGGAAGAAACCAACTCGAGTGCCGTAATGGGGGCATGTCCGACTACGAACACCACTCACTATGCGTCATGCTTCGGTGGGTTTCTCTGTGTGCGGTAATGGTATTGAACTCGTGGGAGAGCTTGTCGGCGTGTCGGATGTATACCATACCTTTCATTACCATGCATTACCAGCGCAACCTCGGCGCGCAGACTATCCTTGATAAGGCCCTTTTCGATAAGGCCATTAAAGGGTTTTCTTTGTTATGCCAAGAATCTGTGGCTGGTAAGGCAAGGGACCGCAATACATTGCAAGCTATTCCGCGCGGCAAATGCGCAGCTTTTTAAGTTCAAACGCTTATTCGAATGTTTCTTAAACTTGGGCAATTAAACAATCATTTGCGGATGGTGATCGTTAATACGATCGTTCAAACATATTGTAAATCGCTAAGAGGCAACTCAATATAATAGGCCGAATTTTTGCCACCTGAACGAGTAAACCTTATCGTTACATGGTGCACGGTGAACGAATATTGGAAAGCATTAATGCGTTGGCTTGTTTCCTTCCCGGAAGAGATACCAAAAAAAAAAACACACACCCTTGTCAGTACATCGATTCGGTACAGTCGAAGCAGCTTCTATAATGGTAGGGTTTCGCTCTTCCCTGTATGTTACCGAACCGCTGACAAAAAGCATCCGTTAATTGAGGAATGTTTACTTACGAATGTAGGTAAAACGTGCCACAACGTACCATAAGCCGACAGGAACACGTTCGCTCTCATCCGTATCCGTATCAGCAGACTGCGCAGCTTAGACAATACTAATGATTCATCAACGCATGAGACATTCTACAATTCGGAGAATCATGAAGAACGAAAGGCAGTTCCTGGAAATGCCACCCCCGTGTAACACCATGACGTTGTTCTAGAGTTTTCATTTCAATGCAATTTCCCATTAGCCAAACTCGTAGCTCTTGGCAGGCACACGTTTCTTCTTTTGACGATCAATGTCATTGAGATCTGAAATAAAAGTCGTACGTTGTTGAATAATTCCAGATGAAATGTACTTAGTAGACTGATATCTGGTAAGAAACATGCACAATTCTAACATTGTGATTGTGTTTCATGAAGCTTTGAACATCATTTGATAGAGGCTTGTTAGAAAATAAAGTCTTTGCATACTGGAACTGAAGGCTCCAATTGGACGTAAAGGGACGGAGGTGTATTTGCTAGTGGTGGTAGTTCTAGTCGATAGGAGCGGTATAAAATCTAACAAATCTGCCAACAATACAGGACTAAATTATTGCCAAAAAGCCAGAAAAGGCCAGTGTCTCTGAAGAAAAGAAATACTGCAACTAAAGCTTGGGATCCTGGACTCCTGAGGTTATAGTGCCACTAAAGAGCAAGAGAAATACTAAACTAAAGCCTGTCTCTGAAGTTCAAATTTTTAATTACCAATTTAATCTTGCATAGATTGAAGATGTGCTTTTGCTTCTCTGCATAAACTTAAATGAGATCTCAATTACCAACAAAACATATTTTATATTAATAAAGTGACTAGACTAGACCATCTTTTGATGTTAGGCAATTTTGATCGGCAACCTGAAGAGATCTATAAATACGGCTTGCCATTTCGGGCTCTCTTTGACTTTATCTATCCGTTTTTGCTGGGTAATCAAAGTCCAGAGTAAAGCTGTGTTCCCGTATGGAATTTTTCTGTTGGGATGTTCTGTCGTGTGAAGAACGACTCCATTACCAAATGCACCGACTGGACCGCCAATGATGCATTGCATTAAGAGTGTATGAAAAATAAGCAATAAACACCCAATATCAGAAAAGACTTAAAGTTTTGGAGAAAAGTTGAAAAGCAAACCAATCAAAAACACACTTCAACCGAAAACATGTGAATGTCCGCGTAAATTAACACCTCTTGCGCGGTAAGCTGTGATGTGTATTGGACTAATATTTTACATAACTACAAATTTTCCGTTCGCTTTGTTCATCACTGACCTACGTACCTATATTGATGCGTTCTACCAGTTGAATGGTAAACGGGAAAACTTTCACCAGAAAACAGTTGATAGAAGCGGTGTACGGGCGTGTGGCAGGTTCAAGCCGTATATATAAATTCATTGCTACCAAGACTTGCGGTCAGCAATGAGTCATGTTCCAGATGCAACGGAAGCAAAAGCAGAAAAGAAACAACAAGAACTCATCGGCAAAGAATGGTTCAGGTGTGCAGGAGGTAGCGCGATTATTGGTTGTGTTTTTTTATGGAAACAACATTAATAAATTGTTATATGAGATCATTATGTGATAAAAAAAGAATGTACAAGACTTTTTGGTTGTAACGTATTTTTGGGAAACAATCTTAAACTTCTTGCACTTCCAAGTGAGTGCGCGGTGATCGCGCGATAGATCGTGCTTAATCACCGAAGCTTTTGCTCTGTTTTATAGTTCACATCCACTTCGAATCGGTTCTGTACAACTTTCCCATGCACACACATTATTCTACACACGATCGTCAGTCACCAGAGCAGCCGGTAATTGGAAGCAACCAGGAAGTCCAACAGAGTGGATTCCAGCTTCGTTATACGACCATTTCAACGAACCGTACCAAGGCCACACCGGGTGTGTGAGCGGATCGCACACGCACAAGGGGACTGAGCGCACGTCAACACGGAGTTACTGCGGATGGATGGATAGCCCCGCTGCGAAGATCGAGAAACTTGTTCTCTACGCAAGCAGTAAGAAATAGATGACGCCCGTTACAAAAGATGTACCGTGAGGGCCGGTTTCTGTAGTGTGACTTGTGGCCTTTAAGCTCTTACTTTCTAGCATCGTCGGTGGCTTACGGGTACATACCTATGGCGCCGCTCCCAGAACCGACGTGTAGCGACAGTAGCAGTAGGCAACCAAGCCCCAGCAATCGATCCATCGGCAACATAATTATGTTGTTCCTATGCCCCGTTTGCAGCTGCTCGATCTGCGATCGGATTGCAAGCACGTTGTTGTTCTGCCGTATAACACCTTCCTTTGGCGGTTCCGATGTACAGTTGTTTCACCGTTTAGCTTCTTGTTTCAAATTGTCTACCCCCCTCCGATCAGTATCATTCAACTTTCGCGGCGTATCGAACGAGATAACGCTTTTAACAACAAATTCACAATGTTTGCGTCCAAACCACCAGCGTCATTTGTACCGTCGGTGCACACACTCACACCTTAAATCTAAAATATCACTCGCACCGAATCGCTAGTGAAGGGGGAACGTTTGTGCGTTGAAAAGAATCGCCACGACATCAACGCGCTACAAGAAACGAACCTTTGCGAACGAAAAGGGGAACGGTTCGAAGAGGTCGATTGAGTCACTTTATATGCAGCAGGCAGCAGCACGCCAAACGCCACCCCAGCTACGAACCGTAGGCTTCCAAGTCGCGGACACAAATAAAGCCAAACTTTTGCTGTGGCGCTCACGGCGGGCTACTTCTTGCGTTCACTTTACGACCCAACAATACCACCACCAACTTCATTCGGTTGGTCCCGCTTGCAACTCTCTTTGGATCTCTTTCATGGTACGGCGTTGAGAGAAATCGTAACGTGCGCGTCTGTAGGCATATCGTGCGATGTTCACATGCTCTCTTTTTTGACGGTCGTTTGATGCTCTGTTTTTTTTACAAATATCATACATACAAAGCATAAGTTATGCTCCATGACCCAGTTGGGTACATAAACGATCTGTTCTAGCTGAATCTACACTTGTGGTAGAGCAACTAGTTCACGACAAAAAAACACAAAATTATTATTGAATGATTGTGCAATGAACTAAGAAAAAAACTGTTCGATTATCGATCTTTCTTTATACTACAATCCAATACTTGTAATAATGATTAGCTTTTCTGTCATAAAAAAACGATTGTGCTGTTCTAGATTGTGCATGGTAGCTCAGTCGTCCGGTGTCATTCGCATGACGTTACCAAGTTGCAGTCATTGTGGTCTATTCACACGTAAAATCGTTTTGTATAGGTACCTCTTCAACTACCGCTTTTCCCTAACCAGGAGCCATTTGGTTTAAGATAAAATATACTAAAAAAGCAAACTTGAAATACAAATATAAATTTCACATTTCTTTCACTTATTGGTGCTCGCACAGTTCCGATGGCTTTGTCGCGCAGTTTTTCTATTTACGTTACAACGTTTATTTATCTAACAAGTGCTGTTTTGTTCCAGTGTAGTAATAATTCGGCGTTCTAGGAATACCAAAATAAAGCCAATCTAATTCTGAAAACAATTGCTCTCTTTATCCTGGTGAGTGTAACATGATAAAAAGGGTGTATTATTGGATGTCCCCAGTACCGCGTGTCATTAAATATTGCAATTGAATTACGAATTGTAACGATTACTGTCGAATGTGTATATACTCAGCCTCCCGAAACCTGACTCGTACAGAAGAACATCACTGATAATAGATATGCATTCAAAGAATGAGAAAGTCATTGTGTATACTATCTTTTTTTTCAAGTGTTGTGTTCCCCATGTGGTATTGGACTTCAGTAGAAAACTGTTCTTGGTTCTCGGTCCCGTAAGCTCGTACACGTTTTATCATTCACTCTTTACTTTCATTGTTCTAGTCCGCTTGTTTTCCTTATCATAAACCTGCTGCCATTCAAGTATTGTGCACGATGCTGTAGAGCACCGTGCCGTTACTACCATTCAGTAGAATATCTAATATCTTACACCGTCCATACATCTAGCTATGACCTACGTATCTAATCCTACACAACACATCATCACAAGGCCTAAGGAGCAATGGTTGCCTGTTGTTACGGGAGACCAAAACGTTAGTGTTTCTTTCCTTAATAGGAATGCCTAGCTGTTTCACAGTTTTTAATTTACTCATTTTTTCACTTTGATACTCAGATGGTTTTCAACATTCGCTTGTAGCTAAAACTGATCCCCCCTGCTACTTGTAAGTGTATCGCAATGGATTTCATATAAATAATGCTGAAGTTGAAAGTAGAAAAGGGAATATAGAAGATACAAAGTCTACAATCTCATAAAAGCTCACATGGAGAAAGTTGGGTTAAAAAAGGTACAATAGTACGGCGATTTTGAGTAGTGTTCCAAAGGGTGAGGCAGATTAAAACGTTCGCTATTTATAAAACGATTATCGGATTGAGTAGTAAAATGGAGTGCGTTTCTACCTCAACACCAAGAATCCTCTTCCCCTAGCCGTGTATGTGTTTAAAAGTTAAGAATATATATTTAAATCTCATCGACGCAAAGGGTTTCTCTAAAGCTCATCAACCAGAGTATAGTGTGTGCGTGAAGGAAACATGTTGTTTGATTGTTTGAGAAGCGATATGCTGAGTGCGGTACGGTACAAGTATCACTTTGGGACGCAACGGTCACCGCGTGTCCGCCCCTGCCCGGAGGAGGGATAGAGCTAGTATTTTAAACGACCATCAGCTGTCGCTAGAGAGGCATGCCGTGTCATCGGAACGGGTGACGGTGGACCGGACGAGTTGCGACTGTCGGATGACTGAAGCAGAGGAACGCCGGTGGCCGTGAGGCGCGTCTTTGTGTCATTCTCCTGAAACCGTTCCATAATTTTGGCCACTATCATCGAAGGTGGAATGTGCGGATTACCTAAGGGGGATAAGTATCAGCGTTAGAAAACTCTTCAAAAATTTATTACATGTAATTGTTCGTTTAACGTTCAACACACTTCATTCAACATGAAAGCAACATCAAACATGTTTGACTAATAAATTAATGTTTAGAGTATACAAGCATGTTGTGTAAATGAGCGTAAAAATGAAATACGTGCAGATGGAAGTACAACTCTGTTTATGTACGACAATATATTTAATACAATATAATATACATATTTAACAATATTTCAACAATATTGAAGCATTGATTTTTTAAAATATTCACTTATGGAAACGATGTTATGGAAACGATATGTAAAATTCATGCACCAATAACGTTAGAACAGATTAAGTTAAAAAAATGGGATTCACAATGACATAATGACTATAAATATTCTAAAAGCAACCATCTCAAATCATTTCAAAGCAGTGAAGGATAAAAAAATATATTCAACAATGCACGATTCTACAACAGATCCGACTTTGATTCAACTGTCGAATGGCATTTTCCATAAGAAAGATAAATAATTATGTTACCGAAAATTTAATTCACAATCATGCAACAACAAGACGGCCGAGTACATCCAGGATAAGGTTACCGTTCGCTGTCTGGCGGAGGAAATGTCTTGAAACGTATGTGAATAGTATATTATATTAAGCCACTAGTTATAAGCAATACGGCCTGGTCGTTCTATACAACACAAAAAAAAATCATTCAACGACAAGACAAACCGAAATCGCCTGTAACTGACAAACAAATTATGAAGAAGGTCAGTAATGAAAAGATGTAAAATAGAGAAATAAGTCCGAGATATTCTTCAATAAAACAAAGAATAAAATAATATAAAGCATATGCATAATTTTAGGAAATAGATTAATTAGTGTTAAGAGAAGAAAATAACAGGTGTCCCATAACTAAGCAATTCATCGTAAATTTATAACAAGCATGTAATAACTATAATAGTGCCTCCATGTACATTACATGCTAAAACAAAAAGAGTAGTAAAAATCAAACCAAATCCAGTAGACATAAATACATAGATATAGATGGTGGAAAATAGTTATTTTTGACACACAGCTTACACGTTTTCTCTTTGTGTTCCTGTTGCTAGCCTCATGTTTAGGTCCTCTTCGCAACTACAGCCTCCTTCCATTGTTAATGATATGCACAACATGTCGTGTAGAGTACATTAAGTAGGTGCTAATAGACTAGGCTAGCTTGTTAGAAAACATAGATGTGAGAATGTGTGCGCACTGGTACTGACGGAACCGGTAGTGATGAACACGGACACAGAAAACGATTCGAAACGAACAACCCTCGCCTCGTACCAGAACGATCCGGGATGTGTGATGAGGATGAAAGTATGCTCACGGTGGCCACCCACCATGTCCACCACCACGTTTGTGAGGTTATATTTTACATGGGTCGCGACTGAAAACGCTGCAATATGTGCAGCTTTTCGTAATCGGCTGACGGACGGTCGTGGAAGGAAAGAAAAAATGGAGCAAAAGATGTGATTACGATGAGAGTTACCCTCGCCTTAGTGTCTAACCTTAGTGTACCGATGGTATCGTGTGAACCATCTTCGAATATCCCACTACCCGTTGCTCAACTGTTTTGTTAGCTCGTTCCCTGATTGGACTTACCTACTAGTCCCCGATAGCCGAGAACACTATTCTCATGGATGTGCATCGAAAGTTGCTGCTGTCGCAAGAAAGCTTCCGTATCGACTCCTCGCACTTGGGATGGTTTTAAAAACCTACGAAAAGGAAAAGCATGAATCAGCATAAAAGCATAAATAAGCTGTGACGATCGGTAACATATACAACTACATACCGTTTCGGTATTTTTGCCAACACATCCGTACTGTGCGGTGCCGGTCCAAAGCCTAGATTGAGCAGTATCTTCTCCGGGTCCGGTTTGCGCGCGTTCAGCAGACTCTCAACGCTCGAGCATCGACTGGAATCGGATTGGAGTGAACTATCCTTTACTAGCATCGTGCTGCGACGCCGTGGAGACGATGATTGCTGTTGTTGTTGCTGCTGCTGCTGGTGTAACTGGTGCTGTTGTTGATCTTGCTGAATGCTGAGCTTGCTTGACGTTCGCGGTATGGGACTAACAGGAACGGAACGTGTGAGATTATTGCTGCTGCCATTGTTGATGCTCGAACTGGTGTTTAGCGACGACGGGTTCGGACAGCTGTTGTTGCACTCACTGATTGCGAACGAATCATCATCATCGTTCATCTCGCTGAAACTTCGTCCGATTTCCATTAGATTGTAGCGCCGAGCGGTGGCACGTGGATTCTCACTCGAACTGCGACCGATGCGTCCGATACCCATGCGATGCGACTTGGGTTTCGGTGGGTTAAGGTACGCATCGTACCCGTGCCCATGACTCGGCATAACGGACGCACTATCGAGTATGTTTTCCTTTTCCTCTTCATCTTCCTCACTTATCATACCCGGAATTAGCTCGTCAGATTTGGGGAACGATTCATCAAAGGAAAACTCGTACGCATCGGAAGGATCCACATCAACGACGCTAACTTCCAACGGTTCGTGGTGTTGTGGTGATACGGATCGCTCATGTTCCGATTCACTTGCGACGGGATCCAGTTCACCATCGAATCCTTGCACGGCGCCATCGGTAAAGAATTCATCCGCGGATGGATGTAAGTGTAAGGACTGTGGTTCATGCGCTTTCCGATCGTCAGCACTTTCACGGTTGCTAGTTCCACCACTGAGCATATTGCGAATATCGAGCTTTTTCGCTTTGATCAATCCATACTTTGCTTTGTTCATGTTTAGCTTATCGTAAAACTCATTTATTTTGCTTTTACCGACCACAAACCGCGAAGAAGTGGATGCTATTCCCTCTTCCGTATTTTTTCGTGCAGTTTCCATTGCGTCCGGATTTTCACTCTCACCCGAAATCGTTGGACTGTGGTCGAGATTCGAACCAGATCGACTAAACTTTCCCAGTAACGACTTTTTAGACAGAAAGTTACGAATTGACAAACCGGGATTCCCCTCCGTTACTGGTGATTGCTTTGCAGATTCATCAGATTTCATTGCTTTCGGTGTGCTGGTGGCAAGAGATGTGCTTTGTGGCTCGCTGGGAATACCGTGGGTGGTACCAATACCAATGTTCTTTTTGAGGTTTTGTTCGATAATCACGCGTTCTGGATGGTCGGCATTTTCATGAGTATCGTAAGAGAAGGCAATTTGATCATCTTCCGGTTCCACTTCAGGTTCGGATGGCTCCGCGCTTTCTTCCCATGCGTGCTCATGGTCTGGATCATCTGTGTGTGATGCTGCCGCCGCTAGCTGAGCCGACCGGGAAAAGTCTGATTCGTACGCCGTCGGATCATCGTCCTGTGAGGGGGTAACGGTATCGGCACCAGCCGTTGCACCCGCATTTGCGCTCGTTGGTATCTGTATTGAATCGACCCATTTCTGTACCGAAGCCGGGCTTTTCTTTCGCATTTCATCGACGATGTCGTTCAGCCAGTAGCGTACACGGGATCGAACTGTAAACAGCGACAACAAGCACATTCAGTAAGAGTTTTTGTATGAAAGTTATTCATAATAATTATAATTATTTGTGCAACGGCAATAGGGATAAGCTGAAACATCAACAAAGCTAACACGCACTAAAAAGTGTACAAAGAGCTGCGAAATTTAGATGGAAGTGCGATAACGATAACGTCAATTGTATCGACATTCAGAGAGGAAAACAATCGGAACTATTTAGAAACAAAACGCATCCTTAAAACACGATTTAAAATGTCGTTTGTACAGCTAACATGTGAAAGAAAAAAGTAAAATAAAGAAAAGAACACTTTTTGATATAAAGAACACATTAGGGCGAGCACAAATGTGTGTTTTCACACCATTTGCATGTAAAGACGTATTCAAAAACTGGGAAAGAAAGAAAGAACAACCAGACGTTCTGTTGCCTTGTGTATAAAAGTGTGCCTTACTTTTCTTTTCGTTATGCCAGTAAAAATACTCCATTTGAATGTATCAACAACGCTTATAAAAGCTAACGCTCATGTCGTTGCTAACACAAGATTCTACACGTTAGATTTAAATGTCAATAAATTGTGTTGAACAACCCTTTAACAACTAATTTCCAGTTTTTACAATATGATATGCTTTTTTAACTTTGTAATATTATAAAAACCTAAATTTTGCACTAATTATTTCCATTGATGGATATTTGAATGTATGTTGTAGAAATTCAATTGGACCGGGAAGTTACGCTAAACTCACTTATATGTCTAGACCGGACACGATGTAACTTTGACGATCGTTCCTCTGTTTCATCCTCTTTTCCAGCGTCCAGATATCGCAACAGATGTTCAATTTCCATCCTTTCCAAAAATATCACTTCAAACATATTGAATTCACAACCGCTGTGCACTTCAAACGAATATGTGCTCGGCAAAGCACGAGAAATACAGAGATGTTCTCTGAAACGCGGTTAAACAAGTACTGCCACCGACAACCGACGCGGGCAGTGCGACCATCGGCGTGTAACCTGTGATCGTGGCCCTGCATTGGTGTGCGTTCCGAGCTTACACCGGCAGTTGGGTGGTTTCGCACGAGGAATCTGTGTGGATTCGAAGAGATACCTTGAACACGGGACAAACACGACATGTTTACCGATGGATCATCGTATTCGGAGCGCATCCTCCTCGGTCGAGGGTTAGTAGGTTTTACGGTTGTGAGAAATGGGGGAATAGATGTAATCCCTTGCGACCGCCCCGCAAGATGACGCTTATCAGAACCTTTTATAGACTTATGGCGTGCGTAAATACATTGCACATAAAGCCGTAATTGGAGAGATGCATGCTGGGAAGGTACCACCGAGGGTATCGGTTCCGTTTTGGGGCATTTGTCAACAAATCCCGCACCAGCAATGATCATTGAAACGGAAAGTTGCACTCGTATTTAGCGGAACGTGTGGAAAGAACTGTGCGAGTATTTGAACAAATAATACCAAAAAAATCTTGGAATTGCATCCAAAAGAAAACTACTGCAAGAGAGATATCGCATTGTAAGAAGGCAATTAATGAAAATATCGTTAGACGTTTTTGGTTTAGTGGCGATGAATAATCCGACGAACAATTACGCTGAAGCTGTACAATATAAACTTTGAATCATTGAGAGCACATGTTCGCAATGTGGTAGAACAATCGACGAAAACAAAGCGTAATCATCAGTACTAAAAACTAGTGCACATAATTTGTGTGCTTCTCAACTCAGCCAGATAAATCTGTTGATCTCTTCGATTTGGATTTATCTTGTTCAATGATCGCTCCCGATCATTGTGCTTTGTGTTTATCATTCAGCATCACGCTGTTATGCCACTAACAAGTGAAGATGATCAAGCATCCTAAAATTATAGAAAAATCCAATTATTTATACTGTTGGCAACAATATTCAAAAGAAACGATCCATAGCCACGACCAGACAGCGTGTCATTGAAGAAAAAAATACTCTCATAAGATTAAAACAACTAAACCACCTTCATTCATTGTAGTGTGTGTGCATACAAACATTCACGGTTCGTTATTTGAATGAACGATCATACCAGGGGTTGAGAGTGGATGGAAGGCTAGCTGATCCACCCGGTCAGCGTAACTGATAATAGTAAAAGTGCACAGAAACACGAGCCTGCACAATGTGCTTGGGATGTTCCTAGCACCTCCTTTCGCACGCATTCCGGCGGAATGTTTTCTCTGGGCCCTGGCTGTGTATGTCATTGCCGTGCCGTAGATGTTGTTGATGTGTTTTTGTTGTGCTGGTCTTTAGTTTGTTTGATTCATTGTTGCTGTTTTTTTCTTTTCTTATTTCGTTCTGCTACAGCCTCCCGGGCCAACTCGCACCGTTTCGAAGGCGAGTGGTTGGCGCGGGTAAGGCTTGAACGGTAAAGTAAACGAAAAATATTTGCCACTCTATAGCCAAAGGTTTACGGAAAAACGAAATGTGTGGCGGGAAACTGGAGGGGATTGCACTTGCATGTGCTTTTCTGATGGTGCGCGGCATCCGTGAAGGCGAGGTAGAACAATATTATTGGGTGTTGTGAACGTGACGGAGATGTAAGTCTTCTAATCCATTTCGATCATGCAGTGCGATGGAAAAACATTTACTTCACTACATTCAGAAGAGATCGGGGAAAGAATTACAAAAATTATAAACAAACGTTAAACTCAGCTGTGAAAACGGAGAGAAAGAAAGAGAAAGTGGGTGTAAAAAGATAGGAAGCATAGACACATCTGCCGGTAATGGTACATTTGATCAGCAGATGTAGTATTGCTCATTTGGCACAGCACAGCTAAAACATTCAGAGCTTCTAGGGAAGGAACAAACCGTTTGCGGATCCGCGAGCCGAACCGGAGCTTTCCGCAGCGCTAGCTTCTGTGTTTCCTTCCGCTGCCAGGTCTATACTCTGGCAAGGTGTTGGGTGTTCTATTTCAGCGTCTAGCAGATCCTCCTCCTGCATCGGATTTTCCCCCGTTTGCCGGTGTTGCTCCATGAACGAACGGAGATACGGCCGGTGTTTCTGTTGTTCGTTATGACGGTCCATCGCTTATTGCGTGGTTGCGAAGGTTACGGGAAACGGGTGTGGAGAAAAATCATACAATGAATGATAGTCGGATTTGGTTGCAGTGCTAGTCGCTACAACACATGACTACTGAAAAGTGGTAGACCCCACGAACCCCACGGTTGCATAGGAACATCGTTCACGAGGTCATGTACGAGTTGCGTGACCTTCCCTAGAGTGAGGCATCATCACCAACAGCGTCCGTAAAGCTCATCCCATGCAGTGACACTGCGTACGGATATGGCAGGTTGGTGTTAATGAATTATCGCGGTCATGGATATCCTTGGTGTGGTAAGAACACTGAGCAGATCTTTCCCTAGCGATGCTACGATGAATCAGCACGTTTTGCACGGATGAAGTAAAGGGCTGCAAATTTCTTACCTTACACACTAGCTGGATGCAGTTGAACGCATACACGGAATCCGTAGGCCGGATTTAGATGTACAGGTTTTCGACGGATCGATGATTTTGCTCTTAATTTCACGGTCCTGCAGTCAAGGACGCGAGGGGGCGTTTTGCGCTGGATGATCGTGTTGCTGATCTCGTGAAACAAAGCCCCTCCTGTATGGTTGCGATGCTTTAGGCTGCTGTTATTATTGCTTCCGCCAATACTGCTCCCAATGCCGTCGATCGCGTACTGTTGACACTGCGAACCACTTTTGGCTGCTCTCTGCCAGGGTCTTAAAAAACACAAAACTTTCCGTCGAAATAACGCTCAGCTCACGACTGGCTGCAATAAAATTTACACCTCCACTTTTGCAAAACGGTACAAATTAAAGAAAAACAACACGAACGAAAATTAACACCTACGAAATCCATAAAATATCCAAACAACACCACCATCCCTCCCGTACCAGCTTACATGACGTTTACAACTGACAGTTCACTTGTCAGCTGATTTGTGTTGTGATTTGCAGCACACTGGGCGCTCCAAATGAAATTTATGTTTTTTACGTGTTGCTTCTGAAGTTGGTTTATGTGTAAATAATATTTCAACAACGCGCGTAAAATATTAGCGAAACAAACCCAAATGTGTTGTGTGAGTACTCCACAAAATTATAAATGTATTCAGCCGATTCAATACGTCTTGCCAGAATTGATGAAATTCTGTATTTCTGTTTTAGAATATTTATGTGTCATCATACTAAAGCTAAGTAAAGTGAAATGAATTACTGAATAGAAACTTATGATATTAGTCATACGATCAAACTGTGCCACCGTTGGCTAAATGACTCCTCATTCGTATTTGTACTGTTCGATGGAACTCTCCAACAGAGCAAATATTTTCTCCGGTGTCATGCCACTACCTAAAAATGAAAAAGTTTCTGAGTAATACAACATTACGAAGAATTAGTTTTTTGTTTCCAAGCGCCATACCCATATGCAACCACGTATCTGGTAACCCAGCATCGCGCCGTGCCGCACGCAATGCATCCCGGACAGCATAAATCACCACCGGACTCAGTGAAAGTGCCGGTTCACCGGTTGCCTTTGAACGGAGCACACCGCCCGTGTTGGAACTCTTGCTCAAAAACGATACTCGAAAGTCTACCGGAATATCTCGGTGGCCGGGCACCTTATAGTTCCAGGTACGATTGTTCACCAGTGCACCATTCTTGGGATCGTAAACTAACGCTTCGGTCAGATAGTATCCCAGACCCATCACGAATGCGCCCTCAATCTGGCCCACATCAATGCTGGGGTTTAAACTTTCGCCCACATCCTCTAGGATGTCTACGCGTCGCACTAGCACTTGTCCGGTGAGCACATCAAGCTCGATTTCACCGCAGGCCAGTCCCCAGATGGTATAGGTACGCATATCGCTTGGTGTGGCGAAGAATGAAACTTGTAGATCCACATCATCCATGCTGGCATTACGCACCATGTCCTCCCAGCTGGTGCGTCGTAGTAGCGCCCGATAGGGTCGAAGACGTTCGAGCAGGATCTCACAGCATCGTTTAACAGCCTGCAGGGTAAGTAGAATGTTGGTTAATTATTAATTATTATAAAGCATATGGTACACTTACGAAAGCAACACCGTCCGTTGCCTGGGTGTGCTTGGATGCGTTCGAGTTCGCATTTAGCAAGCTATCGGTCGGCTGAACTACGATCTTCTCTATCGGTATGCCCAACAGGTGGGCTGCCACTTGTGCCACCTTTGTGTTGATACCTTGACCCATCTCGATTCCGCCATGTGTGATCGACACCGTACCATCGTCAGTGTACACCGAAACAACGGCGTTCTTCATCGAGTTCAACTCCAACGGGTACTGCATCGGCATGATCGCAAGTCCACGCTTGCGCCACCGGTTTTCCTCATTGAACTGTTCAATCTGACGCTTGCGTTCGTCATACTCCACCTGACGACGGAAGCGCGGAAGCATCGAATGCATTTTATTCTCGCGGGAAATGTTCGCCATCCGAACGTCTATCGGATCTAGCCCCGTGTGGTGCGCAATGTGCTCCATAATGTTCTCCACCATCGCAATGCCCTCCGAGCTTCCGGGTGCACGTGCCCACGTGTTCGGTGGAGTGTCCGTGCGTGCAATCTTCGTGCGCAGCTTCCAAAAGTCCGTCCGATAGCAGTTCTTGAACAGATCGCTTGTTATTCCGCCGGGCATTACATTGAGCGCTGCACCGCCATCGTGTATGAAGGTGTGCGACAGCCGACTAATACGTCCGGTACCGTCAAAGGATACCTCGTACTCGCTGACACTACCACAACGCTTGCCGGAACTCGCCATTGCCGTCTCGAGCGGCAGGATCATTCGAACCGGTGCTCCAGTTCGGAATGCTGCCACCGCACAAGCACACGCTATTTGAGTGGCTCGTGTCAGTTTTGCACCGTACGCACCACCAATTCGTCGGACGGAAAGATTAAGTGTGCTTTCACGGACCTGGAGTGCCTGGGAAACAGCGATCTGAACGTGATCGAGCCACTGGGTCGCACAGTACACGTCCATCGAGTCAGCGTGAGGAACGCACAGGGAAACTTGCGTCTCGAGCGAGTTGTGGTACTGTCCACGCAGATCAAACCGTCCACTGATCGTGGCCGAGCCTTCTTTAGACAGATGATAACGTACACCGTGCCTATCGTACGGTTGATCACTGACGCGACTATAGTCAAGTGCATCGACCACATCTTGTACGGTTGGTAGAACGATCCTGTTGCTAGCCCGTTTGTATTCGATTCGCACCATCGCCACCGCACTGTTTGCCAGCTCGAAACTTTCGGCGCAGATCATCCCCACAACCTGGCCCGCGAATTGTATGTCACCGCTGCAGAAAATTTCCTCCACCTCGGAAAATCCCATTTCGAGTGGCATGAAGTTATTGAAGCCCGGGATGTCCTGCGCACAAAAGAACGCCCGTACACCGGGCAATGCTAACGCTTCCGAAGCATCTATCTTCACGATGCGTCCCTGTACTTCGGTCGAAAGTACAAGAGCACCGTGCAGTTCATTGGGTAGCACCGGCATATCATTGATGAATATCGCCTCCCCGGTACACTGTGCTAATCCTTCCAGTTTTGGTATGGCCTGTGTGAGAGGCCAACGCTTTTGGTACGTATCGTACGTTTGGCGACCGCTAGAGACGAGTGGTCGTTCGATCGGTTCTGTTCCGCTGCGTAACGAACGACCAAGGGTAGGATGTACACTGAGCGCAAACCGATAAAGCAGTGATAAGGCCAGCTGTTTTCTGTAAGTTGGAGACGCATCTGGAAGCACACAGTCCGGTTTTAGCTCACGTTCCAGGATCCTCAATGCCTGTGCGAGGATGATATCGTCGAACAGTGGTTTCCCGGTAAGGAATGTCTCCGTTTGCTGAGCATGTACGAAAGATGGATTAATGCCACCGTAACAGATGGTGATTTCGGTGCAGAGCTTTCGCTCAGGACAAAGCTGCAATAGGAAGGCGGCGTTCACATAGGCCCGAGAGTTCTGTGCAACGGGCATTATTTTATAGGAGCGGAGCGTATTGCTGACGTGATCGTACGGTGGAAGTCGCACAGTTGTCAATATTTTTCTGTGCATGTTGAGCTTCAGAAAGTCCAGCGGTGACACACTGATTAGTTCACTCTCAATGGAAGACCCTGTGAAAAGAACGAAGAAGATAGAGTTAAGCGTGGCTTGAAGATTGTTATGCCCTCCCACTAAGACACTGTAGATATTTTAGACACTTACTAACTGTTAGTGTTGCTCCTACGGCTTCGAGCAGTAAAAACAAATCCGACGGAAACTCGGGATGTTGATGTTTGAGCATCAAATTTCCTCCAATTGTTCCGACATTTCGTACCGGTAGATTTGCCATCTTTCTCACGTGCTTAGCCATCGGCATACAGTACGTAAAGCTAAGATGCTCTTCAGCAGTTCGCTCTAGCAGGTTAATAAACTCGGTCAGAGTAACGCCAACCCCGACTATGAGTTCACGGTCGAACATATGCCGATGCAGTTCCTCAATCGAACTGATGTCTATGAACACTTTCAAGTGATTGGATCGTCTATATACTCCATGGGCCGTGTTTCCTGCCACGAATGTGTACGGTTCATTGTTGGCGATCGTATGCAACACATCGAAGGTTTCCGAGAGTGTCGTCACCTTATGCCACTTTCGCCCATCGGCAAATGTGAGAGTGCGCGACGTTGAATGCGCCTTCTCGGCATCATTAGACTTTGGGGTGACATGAACCAGATCTTCAATGTCCACAATAGGGGGTTCTTGCTCCTGATCATGTGCGAACGATTTAAACGCATCCAGTATTGGTCGGTAACCGGTACAGCGACAGATATTGCCATCGATTGCTTGTTCTATCTGAGCTGCAGTCAGGGTAGGTTCTAACGTCGCATTGTCATCCTGTTGATCACGCTTCCGGGACGCTAGCAAACTGTACATGCTCATAACCATGCCCGGTGAGCAATAACCACACTGGGACCCACCGTATTCCGCCAAACGACGTTGAATTGGATGATAGGAGTTTCTTTTATGACCACCGATTCCTTCGACGGTGAGTATGTCCATGCCGTCACAGGAGTACACCATTACCAAACACTTGTTAACAGAGGGATGGAAACATGATTTAAGTTAAGCCATTTCAAGGACATTATGATAAGATCTTGTAGATCTTGGAGATATCTGAGATGATATGATCTTGAGGATCTTAGAGATGATATGATCCTGGAGATTTTGATTATGATAAGATATCGGAGATCTCGGATATGAAAAGATCTCGGAGATAAGGTATTGAAGATTCTGATACAAAATTTATGCTTACCGAATTAGCTGCCCATGATCGGCGTTCCCGCGTGACTGGATGATATCCGGACAGGGTAACAACACACGCACCGCATCCACCCTCCCGGCACATAAATTTGGTACCCTTCAGATGTGCATGGTTGCGGATGAAGGTGTTTAGCGATGTGTCCAGCGGGACTTTGGTAGCGTTTACTAGAACGAGGCAACAAAACGGTCGAGCCGCCAAGTTTAGCATACAATTAACCGTATCCGCCATAGTGCACGTAGAAGTCAACCGATCGTGTGAACGTAGCGCACGAACGATAGTGATCATAAACCGAAAGGAAAAGTAATCGGTTTCGTCAATCGCAATGCGCACACGGTATATGATTGATTTTACAACCGAGAAATCTCCAATTTCGGTAGTTACTGGACAGCCCGTTACGGGCTGTTGCGTTGCGAGAACATCAATTGTTAGTTTATGAAGAACTTTACAGCAAGGCGACGATTACCCGCTCTGGTGGAATATGTTTACACCTTAGGGTCACCTTCAGCAGTGTAGATTTGGATTCGTTCAACTTCAACACACATGGAAATAATTTGTAAATCATTTTTTTGGCACGCCTCATTGTTTAGGCAATGGAAGAAAATATAAATACTAATTGTATATATTATTTGCTTAAGCAGATTAAGGAATTGAGGTTCTTGTGTCGGTAAAGTAAAATAAGATTAAGGAATGTTTAAAAACTGTGTTTTGTCTATTAAGGGCCACTCTAGAGTTGAAGGGAAGAGGTTAAATGTTGAACTATTTTGATTTGTTTTAAACTACGCTAGCAATTCTATCAAAATGTATCCACTTTTTATGCTTTTTCTTCTAATTCAAAAAGGAATTTAAGCATTTCAATTAAAACACATCAGAAGCTAGAAATGTACATGCTTTGGATGCTTTTAAATGCCCTTTTTAAACCTTCACCAACCGAACTCATAAGTCTTCTCGGTGCGTTAAGACATTTCTTAACTGCCAACGCTACATTCCAGTTGGTGCATTCCATCGCTACAGATCAATTCACGCATATGAAACTCGATCACAGATTCGCATCATTTCTCTTACCCGTGTACAGCTGACGATTGATCGTGAGGCGCACCTCTGCATCCATATTGATGTTTCCCGCCATAGGACACGCACACATACACACTAAACACACGGCGAAAGTATAGCAAACAGCTAATAAACCAACAACAAAAAACAACACAATAATTCACTTGGCACACGTGTCCACTACCAAGCTAGCAAGAAAACGATGTGCACTCGATCGAGGCAACTGGGGAACTGGTACCGATTTTACGGAATCATCGAACGGGAACCCAACCGAGCGTGTGTGTCTTCCGATGGGTGCGCGTAGCGTACTCCGGATCATATGTTGGGGCTCTCGGTCTGCATAGGAAAATAGCATCAGCTTCTGCATGTCCATTTAAAAGGCAACCGTAAACGCATACACACACACGGCTGAAACAAACCGTTTACTGCACAACAAACTTTCCGCGATTTCGATTCTAGCCGCTCGGAAACGTGAAAGGACGAATCGTTTTCTTTCGCATCGGCTCCCACACAACTCCAGGCCAGGTGCTCGGTGAGGCGTACAACCGACGCGTGTGGAGTGGGGTCTACACGTCCGCGTGCAGTTAGCTGCCGGGAACAGTTGAATTGGTCAGTCGGTCCGCAAACATCAGTCTTGGATTTGCGCTTGAATTGCGCACTCGGTACCGTGTGGAACCACCGTGAAAGTAAAACGGTGTCGTTGGCCATGCACGTTAACTTTACCATCAACGGGAAGCTTTACCAGCGTACGTCACGCACCGCTCCGCACTGTTACGCATTCTCTTTCATTCATCTCTTTTCGTCTCTTCCATTTGCTGGACAGTTACCCCGGATCAGCTACCGATAGATGCAACATTGAACAACTTCATACGCACCAGGGCACACCTGATGGGCACGAAGTTTATGTGTCTCGAAGGTGGCTGTGGAGTGTGCATCGTGAACGTCGTGGATACCCATCCGGTTACCAAGCAACGCATCACATTCTCCGTGAATTCGGTTAGTTCTTGGAGTGTTGTTGACCGTACCGTATCCGTTCCACATTTGCTTACCCGTTCCCCAATTTCTCGCCAGTGTCTGTTTTCGGTGTTTTCCTGCCATGGCATGGACATTCTTACGGTGGAAGGCATCGGCTCGAAAGCGGCCGGGTATCATCCGGTGCAGGAGCGTTTGGCACAGTTTAACGGTACGCAGTGTGGGTTCTGCTCACCCGGGATGGTCATGAGTATGTACAGCCTGCTCGAGGCCAACAACGGTAGCGTCACGATGGAGGACGTGGAGAAAGCGCTGGCGGGGAATATCTGTCGCTGTACAGGCTACCGACCCATACTGGATGCGTTCAAATCCTTCGCAATCGATGCACCGCCGGAGGATCGATTGTCCCGGCGTGCTCTGGGTATCGTTTGTCAATCGGACATTGAAGATCTACCCCGGGCGAACTGTGTCGGATGTGAGCGGGAGTGTTCGGCCAAGAGTTACTTTGACGAAACGATGAACCTTCAGTTCGCTCCCACCGAAAGGCGTTGGTTTCGTGTGCGTACCGTGGACGAGATCTTCGACATCCTTCGGGAGGCGAATGCGGACGTTGGAGCGTACATGCTGGTGGCCGGTAACACAGCCCACGGTGTGTACAGGCGAGCGAAGGATCTGCGAGTGTTTATCGACGTGCGTAATGTGGAGGAACTGCGCAACTACTGGATCGGTAGTTCCGTCATCATCGGGGCCAATGTGACGCTGAGTGAGCTGATTGAAATACTACGGGAAGCGGCACGTACCGATCGTCGCTTTACGTACTGTGTCGAGCTGGCCCGACACGTGGAGGAGATCGCACATCCGGCGGTACGGCACGTTGGCACTATAGCCGGAAACCTCACGCTCAAACACCGCCACCCAGAGTTCCCGTCCGATCTGTACGTACTGTTTGATGCGGTCGGTGTTGAGATGACGATCGGTAAGCGCCACGCGGAAAGAGAAAGAGGTAACTGCAAAAACGGACCACACCACTTTCACATATGTTCCATTCCATTCTTCAGCTTCGCCGAGCGGTGCGATGGAAAAACTATTGCCCGGCCAGTTTCTCAGCTTCAACATGCACAGACGCGTGCTGCTGAACGTTACGCTACCGCCGCTCGACTCGGACCGGTGCGTGTTTCGAACGTACAAGGTAACGGCAAGGGCGCAGAATGCTAGCGCCCATGTCAACGCCGCCTTCCTGTTGCGCCTCTGCGCACGCAAAATCAACGTCGAGCAAGCGCACCTTTGCTTTGGTGGGATCGGACCGAAGGTGAGTTGTTTGTATTGAGTGTAATGCGAAGAAGAGAAAAACACGCCTCTATATGCTTTGATTATCGATGGAGACGTATGGGGAATTAGATTTAGGCCTGAAAACTGTTTTACCAATCTTACTTACTTACTTATCAGTAAGTTCGTGGTCCTGGCCTGCTGCTGGAGTCCTCTAAACCGCTCACGGTCGAGAGCCATCGTCCGTTAATCGATTATACCGACCTTTCTGGCGGACGCATTGACGCCATTACTCCATTTCAATTTGAGCCTACTGGGTCGTCCGGTGTCATTTTAAATGACATGACCAGCCCACCAGAGACTGGTGGATTTTTTTCGCTGTGTGACAGTGAGTCCGTCGTATAGCTCGTAGCGACTCCTCGATTGTCCTGCCACACATACTTGACCAAAAATCCTTCTGAGCATCTTCCATCAAGTCCATGTCTCGGAGATGTATAAATTCTGTATAGCCTCAGTTCAGTAGAGACTTTTGACCGAGGCGAAATAGACAAAAATTTTGATGACTTCGGATGATGTCGAAAGGTGAAAGTTAGGCCCCAATCCGAGGTTTTCTGCCATCTGCTCAATTCTTTGGAAAACATTCGTTACGTAGGAAAGTCATAAACCAATTATGCCTATGTTATCGTCGTATGCCAAGATCTGGTTTGACTTTTAAATGATGGTTCCCGAAGTTTCCACCGAGTTGCCGATGGCTCTCTCTAGTGCTACGTTGAAGAGTAGACACGCCAGCCTTGGCACAGTGCCTTAGTGATAACAAAGGGTCCTCGGAGTTAACCGATCTATTGCAATTATTCACATTGTTATATTGTTTATAATTACATAAAGTAAATAGCAATGGATTACATTTTTCTATCGAATTGTAAGGGATTTGAACGCCTCAAAACAAAAGACTTCATCTCGAAAGACGACGAACCCTACAAAAATCTGATAATGCTCTGTCTTGAAAATTAGTGGCAGAAGTTTTTAAAAAAAATGATTGCAGCGTGATTTATTTGTATCAAAAACTTAAATAGTCGTAGTATTCCTTCATGTCTCTTGTTTTGGTTCACATAGATTTACATTTATCAAATAGAACAATCATTCTCAATATTTCGTCTATCTTCACAGTTTTCCCGTGCCTTCCGGACAGAGCAGTATCTGGAGGGAAAGAATCCATTCAACAACGTGATGCTACAGGAGACACTTGCCGTGCTGAATGCCGAACTAGCCGGCGGTCAATCGGAACCAACGTCGGACGCATCTTACCGACGTCAGGTAGCGGTCGGGTTGTTGTACCGCTTTGTGCTCCACATTGCGCCACGTGATCGTCGTGTCGCCAATCCGATAGTGCGTTCCGGTGGATCGGCCATACAGCGTCCACTCTCGTCCGGTGCACAGTCTTTCGATACGTATCCTTCCAACTGGCCGCTGACACAAGCACTACCAAAGCTGGAAGCATTCCTGCAGACGGCCGGTGAAGTCGTCTACGTGAACGATCTGCCAACCCAACCGGATGAGCTGCATGCCGCGTTCGTTTTGGCAACTGTGGCGCGTCGCCCGCTTGTTGCGATTGACCCATCGGCTGCCCTTGCACTGCAGGGCGTAGTAGCGTTCTACTCCGCCAAAGACATTCCGGGAGAGAATGATTTTGCCGCACTGAAAGGTGGCATTAATACTGCGTTCCCGTTCCGGAATGTACCGGAACAGATCCTGTGCAGTGGGAAAGTGCTGTACCATGGGCAACCGATTGGCATTGTGGTGGCAACAAGCTTCGAATGTGCAGCAGAGGCAGCCACGATGGTGAAGGTAGCGTACGGAGAGCCTGACGGTGAACCGATTCTTCCGACGATCGAGGATGTGTTTGCTAGCAGCAACACAACGAATCGCTTCCTAACACTTGAACCCGATGTAGTTGGACGATCGTACAATCGAAGCACATCCGGTACGTTGAAGATTACCGGCAGATGTCACTTTCGCAGTCAAGCCCATTTCACACTAGAACCGCAGACCTGTCTCTGCGTTCCGTCGGAGGATGGAACCGGGATGGATGTGTACAGTGCCACTCAGTCGAGTCATATGGTGCAGGTAGCCATCGCAAAGTCACTGCGGTTGCGCCAGAGCAGTGTGCGTGTGATTGTACGCCCCGTGGGTGGTTCATACGGTGCGAAACTGTCTCGTGGTGCTTGGGTCGCAAGTGCCTGTGCGTTGGCGGCGTATCTTGCCCGGCGCCCCGTTCGGATGGTTGTACCGTTCGAGACCACGATGCAGGGGATTGGAAAGCGTATCGGAGGTCGCTGCGAATACGAGGTCGATGTTCGTCCTGCCGATGGACGCATCGTACGGCTTTCCAACACGTACCACGAAGATTTGGGTGTGTCCAACTACGAGGCGATGGCGATGCTGTTCCGAGAAGCGTTCCGCAACTGCTACAGCGATGACAGCTGGAGACTTCGGTTGCGTGGTGTGCTTTCCGATTCACCCAGCACTACCTGGTTGCGATCGCCAGGATCGGCGGAAGCGATTGCGACGATAGAGACGATCATGGAGCATGTGGCGTTTGTTACCGGGCTCGCTCCGCAAGCGGTAAGGCTCGCCAATATGGAGCCGGGAAACACCATGACCACGCTACTGCCGATGTTTCACGAGCAAGTGGACTTCAAGGTGCGTAAGGCTGCTGTTGACCGTCACAACGAAACGAACCGGTGGAAAAAGCGGGGAATCGCGATCGTTCCGATGGGTCATCCAATCCGCTACTTCGGTGGCATGAATGCTTGGGTATCGATCTATCACGTGGACGGTAGTGTGGCTGTTACTATCGGAACGGCCGAGATTGGACAGGGTGTCAATACGAAGGTGGCACAGGTTGTGGCCCACACACTCGGCATCCCGCTGGCGCTGGTCAGGGTGAAACCGCATACGTCCAATGGTTCACCGAACTCGCTTATTGAGGGTGGTAGCATCAGTACGGATTTGGTGGCATACTCGGCACGGCGCGCCTGCGAAACGCTGCTCGAGCGCATCCGGCCGGTACGGGAGGATAATCGTACCGCGCCGTGGGAAGCCATCGTACAGACGTGTTATCAGCGTCGTATCGATCTGACCGCCTCGTACAACGCCAAACGTGCGGATCTGCGTGGTTACACGGTGTGGGCACTGTGTGCGGTCGAGTTAGAGGTAGACGTGCTTACCGGTCAGGTGCAGCTGTTGCGTGTGGACATTCTGGAAGATACGGGCGAAAGCATGAACCCGCTGCTGGATATTGGGCAGATCGAGGGCGCTTTCGTGATGGCGCTAGGATATCATCTGATCGAGGAGCTCCGGTATGATCGTGGGACCGGTGCGCTTACGAACTTCCGCACGTGGAACTATAAGCCACCGACTGCGCGTGATATACCGGTGGATATGCGCGTCCGGTTGTTGCAGAAAAGCTCCAACCCTGCAGGTGTACTGCGATCGAAGACAACCGGTGAACCGGCATACAACTTGGGCGTTACTGTGCAAATCGCGCTACGCTATGCGCTTGCCGCGGCTCGTCGCGATGCGGGTTTGCCCAGTGAATGGCTTGAGCTTGGTAAGTTGTGTACAGAAACATGCTGAATGAATCAAATAATTAACCACCCATATTCTCATACAGCCACTTCTTCCACGCCAGAGAAGGTGCTCGCTCTCACCGGTACCACCATTGATCAGTTTGTGCTCCATTAAAATTATGACAAAAAGGTAAAGTAGCTTAGTAGCTAAGTCGCAAAAAATAGAGGGCGCGCCCTTTGTGTCCAGCAAAATAGACGATGGAAACTTTGGAGCATCGTGCTTACTGAAAACTTGTATATACCCTCTTTTGGGTGGAATTCCATGACAATACTCCGAATGAGTTGTAAATGAAACAAATTACTATTAACAGCATGTTTTATAACCGTTTTGCCAACACTGTCCAATAAATTCTTTCAATTCGTTTCGATAACCTAATTTTTCCTTTTAAAGACAACGCTACAACGTTTCATACATTCATTTCATAGCTAGAATATCACTTAATAAACTTTAATGGTCATTAGCGTTGCTTAACGATATTATAGCAAAAATTAGCATACTTATTAGGGCAAGACAAACTCTCAGCATTTTTAATTCACATCCCTTATTAAGATGTGGATATACAAATTGTAAAGGTGCCTCAACCTGTAAACGAATAACTCAGTCACTACGCTAAGGACTGCAGCGCCATCTGGTAGCAAAACTGTGGTTTATTTTTCACGAGCTAATTTTCAGTCATTTTATCCCTGGAAATCCCTGGAAATCGGTTGAATGGTATTTGCCACAATCGACCAGGCTCAAGCCAGGCCCAGTTCAATTGTATTCACCGTTACCTAATGACAACCACTGTCTTGTGCTAAAAGTAAGTCCTACGCGCTTTTCTTTTCTCAATTGAATTTAATTTGAGCTGAGATTAAATTTATGTGTGGAATATATTTTAAGGGCATTTTAAAAATTTTACATAGAGGAACATAATGTTAAATATAATTTATTTTTCTTAATATAATATAGTAAATAGTAGTATTGTGAACAGATCAATAATTCATCCAGCATTAAGAGCAGAGCCAATTGAGCGAGTGCTTCAAGCGAGCCAAACGAGGTTTTGTTGTCAATGTGAAGAACCATCTTCAATACCTGGACTGGATGCGCTCTTATCGCTAATGCTTGCTTCAATGGTGCATTCAACCAATCAATCAAACATGGCCGATCTGATTCATTCGGATCGCTTATCATAGCTACAAAACGTTTGCACATTCGTGTGCACCACCACTTTCGAGATAAATAATTGCCATCGTTGATTGCGTCTTTTTTGTTGGATGTCCTAACCATCACCTCACCCACCCACCACACCATGATCGATCGATCCAAGCGGTACTATGTACACGTTTAAGTTGTGCGTGTTACGCGATTTTTTGTTTTTTACTCTAGCTGAGATTTGTTTACTAACGGTTGCTAACTAGGTGCCTATGAATAGAGCCGAGCGATAAAATGGAACGCTTGATAGCGGCCTCTAGCATTTATTGGGTTGGATCGCTTCGCTTATCTGCAATCGGGGTGCTTGTAGCACCCAGGTAATTCATTCACTAGCGGCGTGCAGAAACAAACTTCCCGATAGATTTTCGAGAGTTTGTGCAATTGACCCACCCTGTCAAGAGGCTGCGGTCTTCCGGGGTTTTTTTTTTCTAATTGTTTACGCTCGCTAGTCTAAGTATCGTTATCACTAAGAGTTACTACGTCCTACGGAGGCGCTTCGATTATCACGTATGTTGTTTCCCTCGAGAAACCCATCCCACACACACACACACACACACATATACACATGTCACACATGTTTCTAGCGTGTTGTAAAAAGGCGCTTGCTATGGCTATGCGAAACAACGGTGGGCGCATCACTAGGCAATACTCGATTCAGCTGAAGGCGCCGGGCAAAGGTCCCGTAAAGCTGTACTGAAACATACATCTCTTTCGACCCGATTACGGCACACGACTCTTTGATTGTTAAGTCTTTGATTTTGTCTTGTACATTAAGTTGTTGCTTTGCTAAGTTGCTAACTCTCCTAACAGCACACTTCCACCTCCACATTGCCATCGACACTAAACCAAACGAATGCGTAACACAAGCGCTTTCTGTTCTGTCTGAATGATCCTCCAAGTGTAATTGTTGCTTTGTGCTGATTGCGAGAGCAGCGAAATACTGTTGCGTTGTAGCTGACAGAACTGGACACCAACCAGGTTGCTGTTTGTCGCCCTCATCGTCGTCGAAGGCAGTCGAAATACAATGTTTGGTGTGTGTATAGTAGGAACGACATCATCTCACTTGCAGCAAAGTGGAACAGCACTTACGCCACCTGTTGCATTTGGTACAGCTTCGCATAGATTCGGTTCTTGGCCATCAGCTCGTCGTGCGTTCCCGCCTCCACCACAACACCGTTCTGGATGACGCAGATGAGATTCGCGTTCTGGATGGTGGTTAATCGGTGGGCAATGATAATACAGGTCCGTCCAGTTCGAGCATGATCGAGCGCATTCTGGACGATCTTTTCGCTTTGGTTGTCCAGCGCTGACGTTGCTTCGTCCAGCAGCAGCACTCGTGGATTGCGCACGAGCGCACGGGCAATTGCGATACGCTGTTTTTGGCCACCGGATAGCTGGGCGCCCTTACTGCCGAGGCTGGTGTCGTATCCCTTGGGCAGGTTGACGATGAACTCATGTATGTTGGCCATCTTGGCCGCTTCAATAATTTCCGCCATTGCAATGTCACGCGTGTTGTCGCCGTAGGCGATGTTTTCCGCAATGGTACGATCGAACAGGATGGGTTCTTGTGATACCAGACCCATCTGTGCGCGGATGCGGTTGAGCGAGAACTCTGTGGTGGTGGTACCGTCAATATCCTGAGAACGAATTCGTGATTTAAATGGTTAATGCAAACACCTGTCAGCTTCTATCACACCCAATACATACCACCTTGCCACTGTCGGGATCGTAGTATCGCAGCAGCAACTGAATGCAGGTGGACTTACCACAACCGGACGGACCAACCAATGCCACTGTTTGGCCTTTGCCGATGTCCAAATTCAACCCTTGCAGAACGGGAACAGTTGGGCGTGTTGGATAGCGGAACTCGACATCCGTAAACTTGATATCACCCTCCGTACGCTGGAAGTACGCGAAAAAGTCCATCGTTACTATCATTCTTTGCTAACGCAAACCACCTGTGTGTGCACTGCAACCTGGTATACCTGTGCAAGGGAATGGTACGAGCTGGAAGGATTATGCATTCTCGGTGAACGATCAAGCAGTTTCATCAAACGTCCTGCCGATAGGATGGCAGAATTTACATTCGGCGCGTACGCTAACGCTTGTCCCAACATCCACGCACCGAAGATGAGCGCCTCGGAGACTCTGCAATGGAAGGCAAAACGGATGATTAGAAAAACCGATTCTTTTCCCCGTACCGACCGACCGACATGCGACACGCACTTGATAACATCCTTGTATTCTAGCTCCTTCTCCGACACGAGTTTACCACCGTAGAACAGTGCCAGACCATAACCGGCAAATGGCATCACCTGGCCCAACGCGAACACTGTACCACGCAGACGTGTCTTGCGCCGACAGGCATCATCGATCTTCACCGTCTCCTGGCTGTACCGGTGCAGAACATGCTGCTCCTGACCCAGGCTAGCCACCGTGCGAATGTTGGAGATCGCTTCCACCGCCAGCTTGGTAGCACCCTCGAGTGATTGTTTCTCCTTCAAGCTGCTCATCTGCGTGTAGCGCGACTCGAGTGTGATCGAGGCCAGCGTAACCGGGATCGCCACGATCGAGACGAGTGTTAGGTTCCAGGAGTAGAAAAACGAGATACCCACCCCGATGCAAATGGTCGAGGCAGCCTGTAGCAGCGACCCAATGCGTGTACCCGTCGCACCCTGTACGCTAGCACAGTCACCCGATAGACGGGCACAGAGCGCACCGACAGCGTTGCGACTCTCGTCAAACCAAGCCATTTCCTGGGTAACGATCGCCTTGAACGACTTCTGTCGCAAACGGGACGTGAGCCGCACACCGGCAATGTTGAATAGGTACGTCTGGAAGAATGTGCCCAGGCCGGTGACGAGACCGAGTGCCAGGAACAGCAGCGAGTAGAAGTTTGATTCTTGCTTCACAAACTCCGGATCGGCGACGGAAAGAATCTGCGAATGAAAGTGAAACCGGTGCGCATGGTTATTGGAACCATCTCAAAAGAAGCTCGCGTGAGAGGATGCTACTTACGCCATACATTTCTCCAAAAAGCACCGCAAACGCTGGGAACGATGCACCAACAACGATTGCAGCGGCACATCCGAACAGTATGTAATGCCACTCGGGTGAGTTAAGCTTCAGCAATCGTAGCAACGAAACGTGATACACCTCTTCCTGCTCTTCTTCATTCTTTTCGTCCGATTTTCCACTGTCCGACTCATCGTCGGAGCCTTCCGCTCCATCCTCAACCGAGTCTTGACGCAAGGAGTACACACTCGGTGCCATTGGGACGTTCTCGTCTTCCTCTGCTGTCTTTTGCGAACCGCTCGCCACCACCAGCTCGTAGTACAGTCCCCGGGCAGCCATAAGCTCATCGTGCGTACCCTGTTCCAGCACCACGCCCTTGTCAATGTACACGATCTTGTCCGCGTTGGTGATCGTGGACAAACGGTGAGAAACCACGAGCGTTGTGCGACCTTTGCTCGCTCTCTCCAGTGCGTCCTGCACGCGCTTTTCGGAGTTGGGATCCAGCGCGGAAGTAGCTTCGTCCAGCAGTAGAATTTTTGGGTTGCGTACCAAGGCACGGGCAATGGCGATGCGCTGCTTCTGGCCACCGGACAACTGAGCACCACGTTCACCGATCATCGTACCGTAGGCATTCGGCAGCTTCATGATGAAGCTGTGACAGTTGGCAATTTTAGCAGCACACTCAATTTCACTCTGCGTCGCGTCCGGATTACCGTACCGTATGTTTTCGGCAATAGTCGTCGCAAACAGAACCGGCTCTTGACCGACGAGTCCGATAAACGAACGAAGCCATCCAATGTTCAGTTCACTCACCTTCGTACCATCAATTGTGACCGTACCCTGGAACAGCGAGACGGAATTCGTGTGAGATTCGTGTTTGAAGTTCGTTCGTGCAGATACTTACATTCAGTGGATCATACAGCCGTTGAATCAGCTGCAGGCAGGTCGATTTACCACACCCGGACGGACCGACCAGTGCGACCGTTTGTCCTGTTTTGATCTCCAAATTTAAACCCTGCAGCACCTGCACATCGTTACGGGCCGGGTAGCGGAAGTACACGTTGCTAAACTTTATATTGCCCTGCATCGATTTAGGGCGCAGGCCCGCATCACCGAGCGAATCAATTTCCGGCTTGCGATCGATCACGGAAAATATGGTCGCGGCCGAACCCTTTGCCGTCGAGAACGCTTCCAGGTGCGGCGAGGATAGGCCAAGGTTTTGTGCACCGGCCAGCACCCCGAACAGGACGATGATCAGTACCGCCGGTGTGTAATCCTTCAAATCCTTATCACGATCCTCCAGTATGAGGCTGATGCCGTACCAGAAGGCGAGCGCATAGCAGCAGTAGATGATGAACCACATGATGCCACCACCGATGCCGGAGAACAGACCCTTGCGGCGCCCATTCAGTTCGGCCCCGGCCAACCGTTCGCGGTATCGATCGAGCTCCTTCTTTTCGCCACCGAACGCAACCACCGTGCGGATGCTGCCCAGCACCTCCTCCGCCACTGCGCCGGCCGAAGAGTAGGACTTTAATTCCTTTTCCGTGAGCGTACTTTGCATCTGTAATGAAAAAACACATAGAGTGAGAAGAATTCGCGGTGTCACAACGAAACGGGAGGCACTAGAAACTGCTATTTGGACCTCGTTGGACGAGAAGACTTCAAGGTTTTCAACTGCTGGACGATGTTTGGTAAATTCCTCAGTATGATCGTGTTTTGGGCCAGACGGAATGGGACAAGTAATATCGCTTAAAATAGTACACCTACCTTGGCAACGAAAGCCGTCGCCAGTATGATGATCGGTGCGCAGCTGAGAATCACGAGCGTTAGCTTCCAACCGTAGAAGAACGAAAATATCACAGATATTACGAATGACATCACCAGGTACGTAAAGATGGACAGCTTCTCGCCGATACCTTCCTTCAGTTTATCCAGATCGCTATCGAGTGGGGAAAAGATCATCGATCCATATCCAAGAACGTCATACAAGAGTTCGATCTGCACATGGTACTTACTCGGTAATGCGCACCGCAAAGCTATCGTCGCTGTTGAGATCGTACCAGGTCATGTCTTGGCGCAGTACGGCCTTAAGAAAGAGCTGCCGTATCCGGCTGATCTGCTTCTGGGCCGAACGGTTGATAATGTCGACACTGAGCGTAGCGAAGATGAACTGCAGTATCGTGACGGCCACCACACCGAGACCGAACGCTTTCGCGTCCTCCATGATGGCGGCAGCGTTCTCCCGTTCGGTTGCATTCACGCTGTACCAACGAAAAGCATAATCCAGCGAGATTTAGATTAAACTGTTAACGCGTAAACACACACACAGACCCCACACCGTGCAAGTAATGCACGGTTCGTAAACATTCGCGGAATGGTTGGTTGGTCGGAATGGGGGTGTAAGTGTACAAATTTCTCCCTTTCACATAAACAACGTACCAGAGCGCGCGGTAAGTGTGCTTTTATTGATTTGTTTATGCGCGAGTCTTTGTTGGCGTTTGCCGCACAATTACTTCGCCCCGTTCACGCGTTGCATTGTTCGGTCGGTTAGTTAATTGATTTGGTAGCGATTTGTGCAGGTGTCAGCTACCCTATCAATGCGCCGTGCTCTTTGTTACGGTGAGGTCAACGAGCAGTTGTGGCACTACACGTGGCCACGAGAGATATGGCGGACATACTTACAGCACTTTGCCGCCACCGAATATCGATAGGATTGCCGTATCGGTTGATTTGCCGATGCCGATGGTACGATCGACGAGCAGCGTGGTGAACTCACCGTACAGAATGACACCGTACGGTAAGCCGAGCGATGCCATCGATGCCAGCAGGATGCCCAACAGTGTTGCAAAGATTTCGCCCCACGTCGCAAACCGGAACTGTAAGCGGAACGGAATGGTTGGAACGTGCCTGGAACATTGTTACCGTCGAGTGAAGGGAGGTTTTCTATTACTTACCAGCTTGAAGTACGACACCGACTGTGAGATTGGTTCTTTGGTAGGTGCTTTGCTGAATTTCCTGTGTTGGGAGAAGAAGTAAGCGTAGTAGTAGTCAACTGCGCAATTCTGGTCTAAACCGGCCGGAGATACTTACACATCCAGAATATCCTTGGTACTTTTGTGGCTGGCAACCGACATGTTGTCGGCACTGGCACTATTTTTGAGATTCATCGTCTGGAGCGATCCATTGCCTTGAGGATACTCTTTGGGCGTCATGATGGCGCTGGGCTAGTATGGATTTGTACGTTGGGAGAGAGCGCTTCAGACCGTGGTAAACTGTAAGCGATAAAGCCAAAAAACCGAAGAATTAAAATCCCATGAACAGTATGGCCGTTTTTGTTTTTTTTTTTGCAAACTCCCAGAACATTCCCGAGGGTGACGTTGAGAGCGTCAGAACATTCCCGCAATTGCACCAACCGCTGAAGCGACCGTTTTTATTAACAACAAATTATTACTCCAAAACCCCTCGCGTTTCACACCAACCCCCGGGACAGTGGCGTCAAAGTATCAAGTGCACTTGAACTTCATCATCACGGCAAGGAGGATGCTTTCCCGTCCACCCGAAGGGCAATCAGCGCCATCGCGATCGTCACGCGAACACGCGTCAAAAGTGCACCTACCCCGGCGGATACCGAGCCGCCATTTTCCGACCGGGGCGGGCGAACAATAAATAGATCGATATGATGCAGTAGCTGGTGGAAGTTGCACCGCATTAACGTACAGCAAGATCGTAATCTTGTAGCGAAACCCGCACGCTGCACACTGCTGCATTACCACCACATTAAAGCCGACGTCCGACCGCTTGAAGTGGTGTTTGTTTTGTTTGAAGGTAAGACTAAAGCTAACAAGGGTTGAACAGTGAGGTTTGGTCTTTGAGAGGGTTCTTTAGCGCTGCAGAAGAGGCCACAGGCAGCCATAAGCAGGATACGGTTGCATCGTTTTCACAACACGCTCGTCAATTCGGGATGCTGTGTCATGTAGCACTGGAGGCAGATCAATTAGCATTAATTGAGTCGGGGTCTCGATCGTTCGTCTCCTTCTGCTCGCTGCGGAAGACGCTACTATTTTGATTAATGTTGCCTCTTCTGTCGGAATGCAGCGTGTTAATGCGCTTAACGTAGGGCTCTGTGATGTCATTTTATTCTCACTTTTTAAACGGCACATAGCTGACTGGCTTTTCCCTTGCTTAGAAAGTTCTTAGAAGTAGTCTCGATCGGTGAACTTCTGAATGTTGGCAAAAAGAATAAAAAAAATCAACAAATGTACGATAAAGACATACGTGCGTAAACTCTTGCTTTAAAATCCCGCTTGACTGTTAAATATTAACCTGCAATTAGTGCAAAATGGTGTATTGAGTAGCTGTGCCGGTCTTCACACGACAGGATCGATCCAAAATCCTATCCGGACCAATCCTCCGTGAGCAGGACTCTCACGCTTCGCTATTACTAAAACAAATACACGCTGTTCAATCAATTTGCTTATCAACGCAGAACTTCAATTGATTACAGAGAGAGAAATGCTGATCTTGTTTGGTTTTCATTTCGACAACAAGCCAACAATAATAATTTTATTAGTACATAATTAAAATATCAAAGAGTTCAACAGTACATAAGGGCAAGGTTTTAAGAACTCTTTCAAGTCATTGTAAAATAATTCATAGCAACAACCATCTATCAAAGCTTAAATTCCCCCAACATATGACCTACAGCACGCGTAACCAAAAAACCACGTCATGGCGCAAAATGTCCCGCTTGCGCTGCTAGTTCAACACGTGGCGTGCAAATATTGATCATCAAACAGATTTTTGACATTCGTTTAACGCCACGCGGAATGAATATTAATCACACACCGAATCGGTAGTATCCCACCCATGACGTTATCCGCTTGGGGCTGCAAACGCAAAAGGAAGCAAATACAGCTCAATAAGGGAATTCTTGCTCTTGCGCGAACTAATAAAATCGATTGAAAAAAATACAGCTGCGACACTCGCCGCGGAGTCTTGCTGAGAGATCGCACAAAACGATCGCACCATTAAAAAAAGATCAATTTTGTCAATTTAAATCCCATAAACGCGTTTGTCCACAGAATGATTGGTTGGGCGCGCAAAACTTCACGCGCTGATTGATAAATGCGACGAAACAGCAGCAACAGGTCATATAATTCCACTCTTCCTGGAGCAGTGCTTCAATAATCGACACTGGGTTTTCTTTATAGTTCACTCATTAACAGCACCACACCGTCTAATTGAGGAGAACACAAAAAAACACAAACACACACACAGCTTCTTACATGCTGTTTTTATCTTCCACCATCGGTGATTGTGAGTGGCAGCACAAGTTAATGAGCTCCAAGAATTCGAAACCCGCGTATATACGCAAGGCGTAGTACACAAATGCCAAAGTAATCGCCGTTGATCGATAGTGGCACACTCGCACTGTCAGGGAATGTGCACTAATTAAACGTACGGTAGTATTGCAGAGTTTCACGTCCATTAGTCCATTTGTAAATGTCCCGGTTTGTAGAACACACGTAACAAATATTTGTGCACTCGCATTTCCGTTTGCATCGAATCGATCAGCTGAACTGTCGTCAGAAGTTAGTAAGCAAGCATTGTGCACTCAAACAATTTGCCACTCTTAGTAACACTAAACGTTAGCCAACTGTTCGCAAACTGTTCAACACGCAAGATAAGCCGCGATTTGTACTCTGGCTGAGATTAACCACTTGAAGCACTTGATAAAACGAAATGCCCTCCCTATAGGCAGGTACTCCACTCCTTCACTGCGTTACATTACAGACACACCGTGTAAGCTTCTGGCAATACCAATTCCTTAATCCACGTTCAACGCCAAAAATTTGTTCCAAAATTCACCTGCTTCGTATTCGCTTGCTTTGGCGTGCCCACAAGCCGTCACACAGCACAACCGTACAACGCACGCACAATTCACGAACCGTCTCGGATGGGTCGTCTCCTTGCGCGGGAGATAAAGGTATGGTCCGGTCCCGGGTCGAGTGTTTACATCCGATCAAAGCCGCGATCTGCCAACGACTGAGCGTCTCCGGGCGGTGACGAGTTACTAGTATCAGGACAGGCTGGCTGGTTTCGCCCGTTTCGCTTACGTTTCGCTATCATCTTAAATCACTCCCACCGCTGGAGTGTTTGTTTGATTCTGCCTCTAACACAACCCCGTCCCCCCCCCCGTCCCCACTACCTAACCGTATTCTGATTCACGTACTCCTGCTTCCCACCCCGAACGCGATACGCGGCTGGCGTGTGGAAGGCGCCGAACGAACTGCGCGCCCGCAAATGAGATGCACTTTGGGCACCCAGGGCGGATGGATGCGTTTGTTCAACCGGAGACACGCACCTTTCCGGGGTTTTAGTTCCTCCCGGGGTCGAACATCATGGTGTGCACATGGAGAGTAACTAGCGATAGCGAGAGTGAGTACTCGCCGTAAAACACCTGCGCGCGGCTCAAGGCAAAGAGGAAGAGCTCGATCATGTTTTGCGCGATCATTTCTTTTTCAATGATTTATTTGTTTTAGTTTTTTTTTTTCGTTGTTGTTGCTCTTGCAGTAACATTTCTCGCACATTGTTCTAGCGTGCTGCAAGAACAGTGTGCGGCGAACAGACTCAACCGCAGTCTGATGCATGCACCGGTCGAAACCATAAAATGCATATATTGGGAGGGGATTTTTTGTTTCCCCGGGAAAGGCACAAACAAAACTCGCGATTTCCTGGAGACGCGTGAAGAATTTTACATTACCGATCGGTAATGCGTGTTTCGCACGGGGAACTCCTAACTAAGATGTGGACTGAGAAAGAAGGAATGGGTAATATGTCTTACGCAGCAACAGCATTAACCGTCTACCTGAATGACATCTTAATGAGGTCGCAATTATTGAACTATATCAAGAAAGATAATCCAACTTTCAGTAGCAAATTTTATAGAACATGTTTTTATAGAACGAAATTAAATGATGCCATGATTTAAGTTTCATGAAAATGTTGATTTAAATTAATTTCAAATAAACCATGTTTTGTACATACTTAGTATTTGGCAGTCCAGTATATTAACTAAAAAAATCTCAGGTTGTATAACTCATTATCTAGTGCCATCAGTACTGAATATTATGGACTCTAATATAAATATCTAATATAAATAAATCAATAAATACCTAATAATAATATAGACATCCATTGGAGACTTGAAGTCTCTTTAATATTTACCATCTATGATTGTTCTTAACCCATTACATCCCACGTGTATGACACTGCATATAAAAAATAACCTTTTCACAAAGCTATATTAATTGAACGAAAGTGTCAAGCTTTAATTAAACAGTATAAAATAATCAGCTTTGCTCAAAACTCGAGCTCAAACAAACGTAAAAGTATAACATTTAGTATGGAAAAATTGTATTTTTATTCCCTAGATATCTCAACTTCCAGCATTACAGCCTGGTAGTTCCTCTTATATAACAAAGTATTTATAAATATACATAAATAATAAATATCTCGACTTCTGAAAAAGTCTAAATGAAAACAATACCTAAACCCTCCATTTAATATCACAAAGTTTCATTCCATTTGGATAAAGATTTCGTTAAGATAAGATCAGATTTAACTGATTTTATTAGGAATATTTTTTAAATCAGTATTTTAAAAGCAAATTTAATGAATTTATTTAAAATATTGCGCTAGTATGCAGTTAATGATTCAAACAATAAGTTGTTTAAACTGTTCTTCCTGTACAATATCCTCCTTTAATAAAATGAGGTGTACTTCAAGGGTCACCTGCATTTCAGCACACCACGCGTTAGTGAAAGGATCACTCACAGCTGAGCTGTATATTAATTATAATGCCTTTTACGATCGCATGAATTGTTTTTAATCGTAAAACTAATTAATTATGAACCTAAATTAATTCCATAACTCCGTATCAGTTTTTTTTTTGCGGTAAGCAGACCGGTGCGTCGCTTCATTGCGTCTACGGGTCCAGGTGCGACCAATTATTCTATTCCTCAATTTGGTGCAGGAAAACTGTTCTCACCCTACCGATTATTCTGGAACACATGCACCTTCAGCTCGCTGCCGATGGAGCGAACTATGGGATCCTGACGACTAACTGATATGTGCCGCAGTAGCCAAATCACTCGCACACACACACACACATTTGCCCGAAAGCACAATGGTGAGAACGTGATTACTTAACCGCTGTTGCGCGCACCTGTTTTGCAATCCCGTGAGGTGCACGACGACAGCCTGCCTAATACCTACATCCCTAGGTTCGAATAATAGTTCCAGCAGCATACGGATTGAAGGAAAATAATTGCCCCAATCAATGACCCTGCGCCCTGTGCAAAAATAAAACAAAAACGATAAGAGGAAAATGATCGTACAATCATGAAAGGAAAATAATCTTTCCTAAAGGTAGCTCTGGTTAATTAGATTAGTAGCCAACAGCCCCAGCCAGATGTCGACAGGGTCATGGCGATCGTTCCTGATGTCTATGGGATAAGCAGTTTCAAGTGGATACTGTTATACGGTACGATGAATGTGTTGTCTATTCTACAGACACATGATCATCGTTTGGCATCGATTAGTCTGACATTTGTTGGGAGTTTAAGTGGAGGAAACCAAACACACTGGACGACTGATAGTGAAACGGAACGTACGAAGCTGATATGATGCAACGGCTGGTCATTGCAATCAGACGATAAGACTCATACGACTCATCGCATATACTGTTGGAAATGGCTGTGCGGTTCTTTCTGGGTCAAAAGTTATCGATCAGTTATTGTGAACTTCTTCCGATTCGATTAATTAATAAACTATCTCCACGTTGAAAAGGCTCGGTCTAAAGGAATGGTCAGCAGTTTTAGCGGCAAAACGATCGCGATGCAATATTTTGCACTGAGGTGAAGCTTTCAAGCCAGCCTTGCTGGGTGATTTGAATAGATTGCATAACAATTTATTATTGCAATATTGTGTATTTATGTCAGAACTTCTAGAAAGTTTTACTCTATCGTAACCAGAGCCCTTTACTATGTAATGAGACATTCCCGAGTTATCAGGTCACTCTGATCTCTGATCTTTCTTTTGCAAAATAAAAGTAAAAAAAAAAACATTAAACATGCATTTACTCTCCGTCAACCTTTATCTGGGCCGGAAACGGATAGAAAAAAAACACACAAACCCTCACACATTCGAAAGATCACATCGGCTAAACGTCTTAACGATCGTACCGCGCTCACTCATTGCTCATCTACGTTTTAATGCGCGTACAGGGCTAATGATTGGAAGTTGAAATAACCTCGCCAAACCAATTAAGCTACACTAATTCAATTATGCCTATCGATGCCCGATCAGTGTTGTGTCAATTTATCTAACGATTTTAGTACCGCGAAACGCCAGCTAACAGCCTGTCGCTTTCGGGCACCTTAAACTGGACCTGCACGTGGCGAAGCGTTCCGGACGGGAACACATTATCTCGAACCCATTTTCCGGTGAATGCAGCGTATCTCACGCACTTGAAAAAGTTAAACAAACAGTGACATTAATTGGGACTTCTAGGGTAGTCCCAACTGCCCTGGTCACTGAACGCTCATCGCCAGCAGCAAACGTGCTCCACCGTGAACTCGCGAGGCTTTAGCTTTCCCTTGGTTCAGCCCGTTGTGCGCGCTTCGGTGAGAAGTGTTCGAAGGTGAACGTCGTAATGCGCAGATAAAACGCAAACTTCTACACGCAGCTCCGCAACGGTGTACGCGTCAAAACCGTGAAAACCGATGCTAAGAATGTTTGCCTACGGAAATGAGTGGTTCGGCGCATCACTCTCCAAAGTCAACATGGCCCGTGTTACAGCTTCCGGACCGGCGGAAATGTGCGAGAGTGCGTGAAAAATTGCCTCTCCCTCGCCGATCGCTGCTGTGAGCTTTCCGAGGGTCATCACGCACCAGACAGACGCTTTCCCACCCGGCCGGGGGGAGAGAACTCCCCATTACGCAAAACCCGAGCCGTGTATCGATCAACATCGATCTATCAGACGTCTTTGTGTTGTGCGCCAAGCCCGCCCATAGCGAGAACACTTCCGACTTGTTAGCGACTTGTTGAGGAAGCACGTCGATTAGGAAATGTTGGGCTTGGGAGAGTTCTGTACAACGTCCAGCGCGTTTGTGTGGGCTATTTTCGTGGCGGCCTTCCTTCGATCTGCTGCGAACAGCACTGGTCCGGGAGAGCCCCACATTGCATCACGCACTTCTGGAGACAGTAAAGATCCACCGATCGGAGGTAAATAGCTCAGAAAACATGGACAACTGCATGTAGTTGCAGTGGAAATAATCCCTCGCAAACCTTGCATACCGTGTACTCATCGGCCGTAATGGAAGTTATGGAAACAATTAAATCGCAACCTTTCCGCCAACGCTAGGCGTAGTGAAAGATCACGGCGCTGGCTGGAATTCATATGCTGAGGAGAAACCCCGAACGACAAGCTAGCAGGTGCCACCCTGGCCGTACAAGTCATTGCGGTTTTGCAAACACCTCGTTCGGAAACAAGTGCGAGCCGTGGATTATCTTCCCGCCACACATCATCGCGCACGACGACAGCTGCTTTGCGGTGACTCAATTCCAAACTCATGCGCCAGGCCCTCCCTCCAGCCCATTTGTTTGAATTCCATCGTGTGCCACGACGCTGGGGGTTTCCCATTAGCGCTAGCGAGCGGCCGAAGAACTACTTTTTGACGTAGTCCAAACTTTCCGCGTGTCTCGCGCGGAATATTCAACTCATTTGCATTAGGGTAAGTTTCCGAACTGGAAAAAATTGCACGCAATGGAATCTAACGTTGTGTTACTAACGTGCTTTTGTGCAGTGATGCAATGCAAAAGGCACTCGAATTGGAATAATTTAATTTCTCCCCAATAATTGCAAGCCTACATTTGGAGGCTATTTGTGAACTGCAGATCCTCGATCACACGTTGCCGGATTAAGTTGAGGTAATGAATTAGATGATGAGTTTAAAAGTGCCGCCAAGAAAAGGTTTTAGTTATTATTATGTTATTTAAAAAAAAACGAGTAATTCATTGGGCTAGTCAGCATAGGAGCGTTAGAACAATTTGGCGTTGATCTTATCTGGACATCATCTGGATCCGAAGCCGTTGTAATTTCCATAAATGCGTTCTATCAATTTTAATGACTCTAGAAATATTCAATGCAATAATGATTTGTGGGGCGTCTATGTTTATTTAACATTCCCAGAGGCGGCGACCAAAATATTAACATATTCGTGAGGAATCTTGAAGGTGGTGGGAAATAACAAGGTTCGACAGAGCGCGGCCAGTTGATAATTATTATCCTTGTTGAAAATTTTAGAGGCTCTTACAAAAACACAACATCTTCTCAAGAGAAATACTCTGGTGGATCAACATCGACTATAAGTGTGTCCTGTCTGTGAACACTGTTTATGATTAAACACAATGTTTTGATCATATCTTCGAAACCAAGGGAAAATCGATCGCTTTGAAAGCTTGACTCATAGTGAAGTGCAGATCGCATTCACCAATTTGTGTTTGAGCATTTTTCAATGAACATCAACATCACCTGCACAGAATCCTGACTGCAGCAGAACTTTTTATCGCATTCCTCAATAATTGTAAATCTTTTAGATGAGAATCACTTCCTAGTGCACTGCTGGGAAGTTTGCAAATTTAGTTTATTAAAGCATAATTGGATCCCACACCAACTGCACAGCCGTGCAGTTTGAATAGCTCATAGGTTCTTTTTTAGTATGATTTTATATCATCCAATATTATTTTTTTGATAATGTCTATCGTTGATGGGGCCGAAGTACGATCTCTTTCCGCTATGAAAAGAGTTTAGTATCATTGACGAAGTACATTAAGAAAGCATCATCATTCGAACTAAAGTGTATATGTTTGATTTGTCATTTTAAAAACTGATTCTTAAAACTGAAATTCTTCTTCTTTATCGGCACAACAACCTCAAGAGGTCGAGGCCTGCTATTTCTGACGTTCTTTGACACTATTTACCCGTAGCCGGATAGCTAGCCCTGCGTGGTTCGGATGCGATTTTGGACAATTAGATACCTTATATTTTGAGAGAATGTTAACAACCCAATTTGGTCCCGATGCCACTTCGGGGTTCGTCTGAGGGATTCAATATATTTTTAATTTAGTTGTCAACTAAATTTGAAGTTGCTGATGGAAAGGACCAAAAATAACATTTAATGAAAAAAGCTCGTGTTGTAACGTAATACAAGCTTCAATAGTTGATCTTAGTGCCATGGCTGCCACTGTATTTTGCGTAAGTTTATTCGTTGTTGCTCCAAAAATTACTACAATTCAGGTTTTAACTCTACTAAAGTTTTCTACACTAATACATTTGCTTAATGTCTTGCTTAGATTCTGATGGAATGCCATTTAAAAACTTATTTCTGTAATTCTTTTTAATTTAATTTAATTTTTTACTTTGCATAAGCCAACAACTTCAATCCCAATGCAGGCTGCATATCAAACATATTTGAGCTTGATGTATAGCAAATGTGCAGTTTAATTAGCTCAAAATAAACGAACATTTTTCCCTTTTTGCTGTCGCTTGAATTAAATAAATAGCTACGGCGATAAACGGTCACGCAATGGCGAATGAATATTGTTTCTACCCGCGTATCAATTACAAACGGTTGCAACAGTGCCAGTCGCCGTGCATTCATTACATCTCTCGTTATGCTAGTAACAATTTCCCAGCGGAAGATTCCTTTCCAGATCGTGTTAACCCCTTCATCGATATCCCGCCCCATTCACCTTCATCGTGTTTCGCTGCTTTTACTTCGATTTTGTTTCCCGCCACGCGACCGTTAGCAACAGTAACACCACACACCCAAACAAAACCCGTAAACAACCCCGTGTTCTCATCCATCGAAAGTGATCGACGGCACGGTTGCCTGGCTCCTTGCTGCTTTCGCATCCCCCGCATCAAACGCATCGGGACCGTCATCGTTGCATATTGTGCCCAGCGTTTTTTGCACACAAATGCCACTTCAATTATGCAAATCACATACACTCCCACACATACAGCACAGCCTTACAGCATCTTCAACCACTGTTTTGCTTCCTATTAGTGCAAAAAAACACAAACACACAATATAAAACACCCATACACCCACGTGTCGATGCTGTGCCGCGGTTTGGACAGCGACACGATTCACAATGGCGCCCGCCATCCTACGCGGTGCTGAGATCTCACGAGCCTGGATAAGATCGGGATGATATGCGAACTGATTCCAATTAGATTCGATTTGTTGCTAACGATTAGTGTACCCATCCACACACACACTCATACCAACAAAGCAAAAACAATAACAAAAATGTATGTTAAATGGGGCTTAACTGAGATAGGGAAAAAAAAGATGGCGGAAGAATATCTGGTATATTCCGTACAGCATTCCGTACAGGCAGGCAGGTGTTGATCGGTTTGAGACGCTTATCAAAGTGCATCGCATTTACTGCTGGGTAAGTGAATGTCGAATAACCGTCATATTTTCCACTATCTTATCACAAGCAAAACAGGTAGGTATGCTTCCTGTCGCTTTGTGACAATCGATCCCAGTGGATGCTGAGTTGCTATGCTTGACTGTGATCATGCATTGCTCCCAACCATCCCCAATGGACACTAGATCTCTGTGTCTCTGTGGCAATGATATATTTTACAAAGCAAAGTATAAGGAATTCGAAACCAGCTCATAATGCATCTTGATCATCAAGTTCATGGATGACAACGGATTTACAGCACACTGCCGGCAATTTGTCACTCGCGTTCGTGATTCGCTAGTGACACCCGCTTCGGCAATGTGTGATTAAAGAGCATCTGCCAACCCATACCCCGATGACATCTGGATCGTTTTAGTGCAATTAAGCTAACTTTATGATGGGTGTTAAAAGCGATTTACGATCGTCATGGTTGAGTATTTTCCCTCCCATCCCAGCTTCCGAACGGGTGACTCTCGCCAGGGCAGGTTGTGCACTCGGAACGATGCACATCCATAATTGGTTCCCGCGATGATATGCATAAGATTTGCGCATTTATTAACAATCAGCAGTTGGGTGGCTGTTGATGCAGTACCACACGAAAGGCAGCGGTCTAATCGTGGGAGTTGCTTATCATCATTACTCGGCGAACAGGTAAGCAGCGAGCCGGCAAATTGAAAGTGATTATGAAAGTAACTACTGCGCGGGCATCTACTGTACGCGCGTTCATTCATTCACAGACAGCAGCAGATGAAGCGAAACAGTCAAAAGTGAATGAATGGCGGTGGGTTAGCGTGATGACTTCCATGCCGTCGGGTGCAACGATTAGCCATCGGAAACTGTGTGATATCGATTGACCACCACCAGTTTAGAAACCGTTCAATATGGCCGCACCGGTTCGGAGGTGTACGAAAGATGAATGAGTTACAACAATAATTAGCGGGAGAATGGGTTCGGGATTGGTTGAGGCTTAGTAGAAGTTTCTTTCTTACTCGAAAACATTCACTACAGAGTCTATCTAAAGAGGCTTGCGGTTCTAGGTAAGGCTCGATTCAATCGATCATTATTGAACGAAACGTAACTTCACGTCGGTTCAAAATGATTTAGAATGTATGCACATCAAAAACCGCATTCGCGCTACCCTGTTCTGGTGTGTAATAAGCGGGAAGAACGACGACAAATCTTCATCAATCGTGCCCAGTCACTCATTTCGCGCTTCACTAGCTCCGAAGCCACACAGTGGTGAGCAGTAGTGCGACCACTGGCCTCGTCGTAGATCCAGTCTAGACTCAATTGTATCCCCTGTCTGGCAAATGCGCCTAATAGCAGGGAAGAAGCTGACATCAGAAAGATTTATAAACCATGCTTAAGTTTGATAAGTTTAATTCTTCCTATCACGTTTCCAGATGGAACACAAAGAGGAGATACTATAAAGCTAATGCTGCACGTATAGATAAGATGAACGTGTGTTTGGTTGATTTAAGATGTTCATGCACAGGCGCTAAAACAATTGAAGGTATATCGCAAATCGGGTGGTGTGTTGATTATTCTGACGATTCTGCATTTACTCACACTTTCTCCAAGTTAATGTTTTTGTTGTGAGAACAACGGTAAATCTTGCAGATCTTTATCGTACCATCATTGCTGTTTTGCAGTTAAGTTTTGTAAAACAACCTTTTTTTAAAGTTAAGTCCACATATTTGAAGTTTACAGCTGATGAATATCTAATTCCAAACAAAGATCCTAAATTTGAATTTCCAACGAAACCGAATGCTACTGGGATCGAGATCACTAATATTAATCTTTAGTGAGGGGTCATTCAAATCCGGAATCGACTCTCGGAAGATTCGTGAATCCTTAGAGCATCGACGGATCGTGCCTCTAGGAGTGCTTAAGCGGAATGCTAGTTGGGTCACACAAGGGAGGGGGGTTGAAATGAGTCCTCCAAGCTCATAGGAGGATGGCATACATTTTGGATATTTCATGGATCTTAGATGTTTCATGAATCTTCGAAATACTCAGATTCAGAATCATTCATTTAGTTCAAGGATTTATTCTGATGCATCAATTTGAATCAGATTCCCCTTACACTTCGACCGAAAACGAATCGAGATCGAAATACTGGGCCGATCGAAGTTACGCTGTTTCACTGCAGAGGACGCTCTCGTCGCATCGAAGACCCCAAGGTAGTCTGAAGCAGCATTGAAACGATCACCGGTTGACGACTGAGGATCGATGAGGATGTGCCGGTGCGCACAAGGGATTTACCCTCGTTTACCATTTAACATTTTTTAAAGTGTTAAGTGAAATTGTGAGAACTTTTTGAAGTTTACAATTTAATATTCGAAAGGAGCCTGTTGCAGTGACGCAACATGTAACAGTGATGAATATTTAATGATAAAATTGCTTCAGAAGAATCCATACAGAGATTAATTAACCGTTTGAAATTGATACATGTAGACCAACTCGTTGCCTGCTGTGTGTTGTTTTTGGATCGAGTGCCACCGTTGACAGCAAACATCCAACCCGTACTGATCATCTACAAACCAGATCGGATCGAGTTCGGACGGATTAAAAATAGATCCATACCGTCGTATGCCAAAAATGTAGATGAAGTAGCGAAAACACCCCGACCCGGTTCCTGTGGGCAAACGTTCTTGCATGACGTTCGTGATTGTTCTGTCACGCCTGTGAGGTGGTAAATTGAAGGTAAAGGCGGAAATGTCTGTACTTTGCTACAGCTTACCTTCGCAGTACGTGTATGATTATGGTTTTCACGGCCACAACGTCAAGTTCACCACTGTTCAGGGCAGGAGTCAATCGGATACCGACAAGTGTTCCGGGCTATCCAATTCTGGCTATATTAGTTTCAAATGTTACTGCTTAAAGGACGTTTCTGCATCGGTTTATCGGTACGGTTGAATCTCGCTGGGTTCGTTGGTCGCTGGTGAAATTTATCCAGGGAGTTTAGACACGCGAGCAAACGACGTATGTATCCGGCACTTGTTTTTACACTCCTCTAGGACGTTTGGTTGAGGGTCAAGTTCAAGGCCCTGCGGTTAAAGCTTTCACGTACCATTAAAACGAGTAAACAGGAAGAAGCACTGCTGGGAACAATGGAGAGAATGTTTTGGCTATTACACCCTTAATTTCACCATTGCCAAATTACGTGGAAACATTCGGAGGTCAACAGTGTTACGAAGCAACAAATCCGCTCAGACATTCCCAGAGGCGATACGAACCCACCGACCGGGTACTAATGAGGAATGCCAAAAGGATTATGAATCCCGCGAAATGCCGCATTGAACTGACTTTCATTCCGACACCACCACGATGCACTGTATGCATCGATACGATACTCACCGGCCAGACTTTGACACGAACCCCAACACTCTAGGAGCGAGACGAATGCGGTACGTTGTCGAATTTTCACCTGCTTCACCTCGGCGGAAAATATGAGTGCCCGTAGCACCGACGCTAGACGACAAAATGTAGAAAAATGTGAGTTTCCACGAAAATTTTCCGAACTATTTCCGAGAGAGTTGTTGTTTTTGGTTGCCGGGTTCGGAAAAGCAACGGCTGCTGAGCGTTTCTCGGACAACGGAGATGTAAACATTTCGTCGGGAAGAGAGAAAGCAAAATCAACAAAACGGACAGAATGCAGTTTTTCGCGGGCAAACATTACACGTGCTCAATGCATTGCGTCGGGGTTAGGGATGTCTCTTTGTGTAATGTGAGTTCTACTAGACGATGTCACCGTGAACAGAACTAAAAACTACGGTGTGCAAGGTCAATGAATCAACCAGTTCAGTGCGCGAAGGTGAAAGGAATGATTTCGGGTGTGCGCTTGCTTTATTGTTGGTTTATGATAGAATTAACACAACGTTGGGTTTCGGTGGTGAGCTATTAACATTTTTTAATGAGCTTGTGAGTACTTCGCTTGCGTTTAATGCCTCATACAAGGGTAGAAGCAATTGCGAATGACTAAACACTAATTGTTTCCATTCTGTACTCGTATTTCTTGCGTGTTTTTTTTTTAATTTTGCAATTTTGCAACAAAAAATAGGTCCGACTTTTACTAAGAATGTATTTATCTTCCTGGACAGAAGTAAAAGAAAGCAAAATTGCACTTAAACTATGATTACAACTCATTTTACAATCATCGCTATACAAAATAGTGTATATTTTAACAAAAATCTTATCATTTTTAAACGGTACACACAGTGCAGCGGTTTGCGGTAATATAACCGGTTTGAAATATTTCACCTCACCGGCAGCTGTCAGTTGAGCTGAAAGGTTTCAAGCACATAAACAAAACAGCGATCGAAGAAAGGCGGAAAGCGTAGTGGCGTACAATTGTAGTGATTTTACGAGAAAAAGTGTATAAATACTACTAAAAATGGCACACATTCCTGCGGCAACGTTGGGCAATAAGAATAAAAAGCATTTCCTTGGAGTTCCAGCTCCATTGGGCTACGTGGCTGGTGTAGGCAGAGGGTAAGTGCGGAACAGACCACTGCAAAGTCGCTTGTACCGAATTCATTTGGGTTTACTGGAATTATATTCGACGTAACTTCAATCTTTCTAGTGCCACTGGATTTACCACGCGTTCAGATATTGGTCCCGCTCGTGATGCCAACGACGTATCGTAAGTTTAAAGTCGCGAGCATTTTGTTGGCCGCTCAACATTGCATTCCGTGTGCTAATCTAGTTCCTTGTTTACAGCGACGATCGGCATGCTCCGCCAGCAGCAAAGCGCAAAAAGAAGGAAGAAGAGGAGGAAGATGACGAGGATTTGAACGATTCCAATTACGATGAGTTCAGCGGGTACAGTGGTTCCCTGTTCTCGAAGGATCCGTACGATAAGGACGACGCCGAAGCGGATGCCATTTACGAGAGCATCGATAAACGAATGGATGAGAAGCGCAAAGAGTACCGCGAAAAGCGGCTGAAGGAAGATCTGGAACGATATCGTCAAGAGAGGCCTAAAATTCAGCAACAGTTTTCCGATCTGAAGCGTAATTTAATTGCTGTTTCGGAGGATGAATGGTCCAACCTGCCAGAAGTGGGAGATAGCCGTAACAAAAAGCAGCGCAATCCGCGTGCGGAAAAGTTTACACCACTGCCGGACAGTGTGCTGTCGCGCAATCTTGGCGGTGAAGCAACTACCGCCATCGATGGCCGGTCCGGGTTGGCGTCGATGATACCGGGTGTGGCCACGCCGGGTATGCTGACACCGAGCGGTGATCTTGATTTGCGCAAGATTGGTCAGGCGAGAAACACGCTCATGAATGTGAAACTATCGCAGGTGTCCGATTCTGTGGCCGGTCAGACGGTGGTCGACCCGAAGGGCTACCTGACGGATCTGCAAAGCATGATACCCACGTACGGTGGAGACATAAATGACATTAAGAAAGCGCGCATGCTGCTGAAAAGTGTGCGTGAAACGAATCCGTACCATCCGCCTGCTTGGATAGCATCGGCTCGTTTGGAAGAGGTTACAGGAAAGTTGCAGATGGCACGTAATCTTATTATGCGCGGTTGTGAACAGAATCCACAAAGTGAGGATCTGTGGTTAGAAGCCGCTCGACTGCAACCACCGGACACGGCGAAGGGAGTGATTGCGCAGGCCGCTCGTCGCATACCAACATCGGTGCGTATCTGGATTAAGGCAGCCGATCTGGAAACGGAACCAAAGGCAAAGCGCCGTGTGTTCCGGAAAGCGCTCGAGCACATTCCGAACTCGGTGCGTCTATGGAAGGCAGCAGTGGAGATGGAGAATCCGGAAGATGCAAAGATTTTGCTGTCCCGTGCAGTGGAATGCTGTGGTACAAGCGTGGAACTGTGGTTAGCACTTGCTCGACTGGAAACGTACGAGAACGCCCGTAAAGTGTTGAACAAGGCACGTGAAAAGATCCCAACCGATCGACAGATCTGGACGACAGCAGCAAAGCTGGAGGAAGCGAACGGTAACATTCATATGGTCGAGAAGATTATTGACCGAGCCCTGTCGTCACTCAGCGCGAACGGTGTCGAGATCAACCGCGACCAGTGGCTGCAGGAAGCAATCGAGGCGGAAAAATCAGGCGCGATCAAGTGCTGTCAGGCAATCGTGCGGGCCGTTATAGCGACCGGTATCGACGAGGAGGACCGGAAGCAAACGTGGATCGATGATGCGGAGAATTGCGCCAAGGAGGGTGCATTCGAGTGTGCACGGGCCGTTTACAGCTACGCACTGACCGAGTTCCCGTCGAAGAAAAGCATCTGGTTGCGTGCAGCATACTTCGAAAAGAACCACGGAACGCGCGAAAGCCTGGAAGCGTTGCTGCAGAAAGCCGTCGCACACTGCCCCCAGTCGGAGGTGTTGTGGTTGATGGGGGCCAAGTCGAAGTGGTTGGCGGGCGATGTGCCGGCGGCTCGAGGCATCCTTTCGCTCGCCTTCCAAGCCAACCCAAACTCGGAAGACATTTGGTTGGCTGCGGTTAAGCTCGAATCGGAAAATGCCGAATACGAACGTGCTCGACGGTTGCTCGCGAAGGCACGTGCATCAGCGCCGACACCGCGTGTTATGATGAAGTCGGCCAAACTTGAGTGGGCTCTCAACAATCTGGACGAGGCGCTCAGCTTGCTCGAGGATGCGGTAAGAGTTTTTCCCGAATTTGCCAAGCTGTGGATGATGAAGGGCCAAATCGAGGAGCAGAAGGCCATGCTGGAACGTGCGGCCGAATCTTACAATGCCGGTTTAAGGCGATGTCCCAACTCCATACCGCTGTGGCTGTTGTTGGCCGCACTGGAAGAGAAACGGAACCTACTGACCAAGGCACGTTCCGTGCTGGAACGCGGTCGATTGAAGAACCCGAAGAACGCACTGCTATGGTTGGCTGCGATACGCATCGAAATACGGGCCGGGATGAAGGATATGGCCAACACACTGATGGCACGGGCATTGCAAGACTGCCCGAACGCGGGTGAACTGTGGGCGGAATCAATCTTTCTCGAGGCTAGACCGCAAAGGAAAACAAAATCGGTATGTTGTTTGACTGCTGTAGGTAGAAGTGGCATTTAAACCCGCTTCCTTTTCTGTCTTGTTTGCTTAGGTGGATGCACTGAAAAAATGCGAACACGATCCGCATGTACTGCTGGCTGTATCGAAGCTATTCTGGAGTGAGCGAAAGTTGCAGAAATGTCGCGACTGGTTCAATCGAACGGTGAGAGCTGAACAATGTCGAATTGTATTCCCCAACTAATACCTATTACTGTTCTACTGCTATGTTCCAAATAGATAAAAATCGATCCCGATTTTGGTGACGCGTGGGCTTACTTTTACAAATTTGAGCTTCAGCATGGTACCGAGCAGCAGCAGCAGGAACTAATCGAGCGTAGCAATGCGGCGGAGCCGAAGCACGGTGAAGAGTGGTGCAAGGTTAGCAAAGACATTGCCAACTGGTGCTTCAAGACGGAGGACGTTCTGAAGGCAGTTGTTCGTAATCTGCCCACACCAATCTAGGATTCCGACCGTTCTGACCGACCAACGTCAATTGCATTCTTTATAAACCTATTTAAACTTTTTCTTGCGCCTTCGTGGCCTCACACAAAATGATTATTACAATCCACCAATAGATCGATCGAATGAATGAAACAAAAACAGCGAAATGTTTGTTACACAGTTGTAAAATATCACAACTAAATATAAAACCGCTCTCCTGGAAACTCTCGTACAAATAAGAAATTGAACGTTGAATGGAAGGCAAAAATTGGAAGAAATAGTGACCCATAATAATGTCCGCAGAAATGTGCGAATCTTGAAATCTTCAAGATCAAAAGAACACTGCCCAAACCTCCGAACACCGAAAAGCTACAGTCAAACACTCATCAAACCACCATCATGACGTTGGGTCTCCCCTTTTGGGCGAAGCGAATGCAAGAGTTGACATCCTTCGTTGTACAGTTTGACTTTCCAATTAACCCGTCCCATGACGAATCATCCGGGTCGCTGTGCCACTACGCAACAACTCCAACCGGCCAATACCGGGGAACGGAGGACGGTGCGGAGCAAAAGTTTGGCTACCGAAATAAATAGTTCCGCATCCTCCACACAGCCATTCGGGTGCAGTAGTAGCTGTCAGCTTTCTGACATGGTAACGGTGAAGGAAAATTAATCATCCTTCTTGCTACTCACACCCGCCCCCGTTATGAACGTGATGCTCGGGAGGGTGCCCGAATAGTTTTCCATAGGCCACCCATCGCGTAAATGTTGGTGACATGCTGCTCTGGAGGATGACTTTCACTGCCGCCAAGCCGTGTGGACATCGTTCAGGGGTTTTGTTTGATGGAAACCATTGATTAACGGATTTTAAGAGTGAGCTAAGCAATTTTGTGAACACGCTCGTGTTATGGCGATTTATTGCGTTATTGAATATTAACATGCAAAATAGAAGAAAGATACCTTGAACTGTAACAGCTATTGAGGAATTGCATTGATGAAGCTGGATGAAAGATATACTCTCTTGTTGAACTTTAACTTACAAGCTGTTGGATAAAGTTTGGTGATCATATTAACGCGAAACCCTAGTAACCCTGGTAGAAAATCCCAACTTGTGCGTATCGAGCATCGCATTTACATAATGGAGACGCCTGGTGGTTTAGTAGTACTAGCTCCGGACGCCACATTGTAATTAACCGGCATGTAGGACTGATTAATAATAAATAAATGAATGAAAAGTCAAGACAAATAGAGATTACAGGCCGTGATTTACGGAAATTGTAGTGCAAGAAATATGAAAAGATCCTATAAAAGTTCATCCTTTAAAGTAAAACATCCTATAAAGTATAAGAAATTTTATTATCTTTGCAAGTTTAGGGCAGGATTGAGAGCTTATAAAACACTTATCTGAGCTTGTTTACGCCATAGAGAGGACGTAGCCATAAGTTGTCTGAAACTGAATTTCTCTTATCTTCCGGGTGTTTCTTGGATAACATTTTTGACATAAAACTAATCTTAGTGTTTATCCAATGATTCAAGCGTTTAAAGCTCAGATCAATTGTACGTTTCTCAATCAATAATAGTTTTAATTAACAGTTTTATCTACACTTTACTTTAAGCTAGACTGTGCCCTTACGATCTCAAAAGCCTCTGGTCGCATGGAAGTTATGATTCCCAATGCAATGCGCTTTCGAAAGTAGCAAACAGCACGAAGCTGTCTATCGCCGTTTGCCCACAACCCACTGTGGTACCGCCGCAATGTTCCCCGCAGCAGGAATGATTGTTATTCAATCACCACCACCTATTTACTCTACCAATCGAATCGTACTACTTTCAATCATTGCACCGAACGTCATCCTTCCCTTACTTTGTGGCGATTGCGGTTTCCATCTTGGGGCTGCTGAGACCCCCTCCTCCCAAGCGTTACCAAGCGAAAATCAGACGAAGGACGTGCCTCACAGTGTTTGTGGCAGCATGATACGGGAGAGCAACTCAAGCAACTCAAGCAAACAAGCGACGAGGAAAAGCACACCCTAACCGAAACGGAACGTGATTCTTCGGTTCAAAACACGCGGTGTGCCTCCGTTTTGTCGGACAATGTTGTAGCGGGTACGGTGGTATCAGCATGACCATGCATTTCCCCTAGCCATCGCCGTAGGGTAACTGTCCCGTGAGATTTGCGGTTTGCAGTGCATGACTGGTGGTAGTAGAACCTGTCTGGAAGATGGTTCCGTACCACCGTGTGTTTGGTCTCTCATCGGGGGAAATAGTTGCGAGGTAAATATTTATAACAAAATGGTTGCAAAACAAGAGGAGAGAAAACGAAATGTGTAATTGAAAGTGGAATTGCATTTTTGCTGCAAGTTAGTAGAACGCTACAACTTTTTTGTTCTCCAAGCTGTATTTAGTTAAAAGAGGAACAGGTCTACCAGTTATAATAAACCATAAACCTGCAGTCTTTTAGTAATCTTAAACTGCTCGGAGTCGCTCACGGTCTTAAATATTTACTGTTTTTTGAAAAAATTTTCGACTATTTTTTTCCGATATTAAGGGTTTCCTGAAGATTTTTACAAATTTTCCCATAAGCTTCGAAACTACATATGCTATCTCCTAGAATCGTATTAGTTAACGTCATGCTGGTGATGTGAGGTCCAGTTTTGGTTTGAGCTTTTCATAGTATATCACACCTTTTTGATTCTTTCAGAATTTTCTATTACGCATAATTTTAATATTATCTGCGGAAAACTGCCAAACCTCTCTAATAATGATTATAAACAAATTTTGCATTGACTAGCTAATCGGCCCGGTTACAGAGCTATGCAACAGAACCCCGATGTGTATGCAAACTCAATGATGTTTAAAGAGGTTTTCTTCCCAATTGGTAGATGTTGTTAATTTTATTTCATTTAGTTTAATAAATTGTCAAATTTCTCATCTCGGGCAACCTTATAAAAATTTGGCTCTTAGGCTCTCATAAAAAAAACTATTCGGAAAAGCATTCCAAGTCACATATAGTTATTGTTGTTATTACAGGTTTTAACAGAACTTGAGTCTTAACGGCTTCGTTCTTCTCTCAGTCTAATATAGCCATTCGTCTGATCTGGACATCTTGCGTCGTGTTTTAGATATTTGGTCATTGTAGTAGTTTAGTCCTGAATCTTGGTCAATGCAATATATCATTTTAACATAAGTATTCCAAATTACACTTAAGCACTTCTTAACATTCTTGCGTCAGATTTCATAGGCATCGCACATAATTTTGTCGAAAGTCGATGTCTTTCACAATTAGCAAAATACAACTGATTGGATATGTCTAAGGTTGAGTAGCCATCCACGCTCAGGTACCACAGATTACCCAAGTTTTTTTCTGACTTTTTCCTCACATACAGTATATTACAGTCATTCCTTTCTAGTAACAGGCACATACATGTTTAGATTTCAGATGTGCCTGGTAGTGTATTTGGTAGCGGCGCCAGTCTTCATTGGACAGGACCGGAACAAAATTACATCCGGACCAATCCCTTGTTCCCAGGAACAACTATCCAGGTTACGGGTGAATAAAGTTAAAAAAGTCCAGAATTAGCTGACCAATATTTCTTGATGTTGTGCTTGTGTAATTGCTTATTGAAGCACAGGCGTTCTGCAAAAAAAAATATATTTACCCTACAAAAATCTTTTCGTCTCGTAAAAACTACATACATTGACGGCAACAATTCTGTAATCGTAAATTTGAAATTTCCGGTGAATTACAATGATCAAGATGCTGAAGGAAGCTAGTTCTCTTGGCTAATGTGATTTGAACTGACGATTATTGCCTATGATTTTACCGAGCTTTTCATTCAAAAGAAGTTTCCTATTTGAATTTGATGGCGTTTTAGCCGTTGGGTCTTGACTCCACAAAATTCTGCGTTTCAAGAATCCTGGTTACCTGGTTTGATAAAATGTTCTCTATTTAAACAGGGAAGTAAACAACCTAGCATAACAACAACAGCAACTGCTCCTGAAACAGTCTCGCAAATCAGTTAGTAAAAAACATGAAAAATTGCAGCGAATCAACCAGTAAAGCAGCTTCTTTAATACCTTTATTTAGTTGCTGTAAAACATGGCATTATTTTCCATGCTGCTATCTTCTTGGATTCAATGACCATTTCTGGTCTTCTTTGATTTGTATTAATCAGGATAGTGAGTCCTGTGTTTACTTGGTACTTGGAAGCTTTGGGACGGCCCGGTGGCTTGATGGTAGCGACGCTGGTCTTCACAGGAATGGACCGGGACCAAAATCCATCCTAGACCGGGACCCATCCCGGGACTAACTATTCAGCTACTGGTAAATAAAGACACAGAAAGCCAGAATTGGCAGGCTCAGACCTATTAAGGTTGTTGTGCCGATAGAAGAAGAAGTAGTGAGTGCTGCGTGCGGGGGTACGGCTCAAATAGGGTTTTGTACCAGTTTTTTGTTCAAGTAACCATTCACCCTGTATCACCTACCAAAATTTAAATCTTTTTGACAATTAAACAATTAAAAACATTCTTAAATAGCGCGTTTGTGGACGTCAATACGTGTAAAAAACTTCCATTTGGTAAATCCATAGTATACATGGAAACATATATTGTTGGCGAGAGAATCATAGAAGGCGTTGAAAGAAGAGATGTGAAATCAAAAATGATCCATGGATGTGGGAAATAATGTTACCATGGAAACGTTATGCGTCGCCTCCAACTAAAATTTGTATAGCGATGAACAGTGTCTCTAATAGCGCAGCAAGAAACAATAAACTCTCCTAACGTACATCTAAAATCTGTGAATATTTTCAAAAATTCCCCAATAAAAAATTGGGGCACCACCAAAAGTGAAAACATAATCTATTTTGAGCAAGTCGATATTGTTTACAAACCCCCGCCATGCAATTGAGCCAAGATAAAACAGCGCAATTCCCGACGGGTTCTCAAAAGCGACCGATTTTTTTCTGATCAAACAATTTTGTGGTCAGCGAGTTCTGAAATAACTCTCAAAGCGAGTTTCGGAGGCTTCCTGTAGCACAAAGAGAGTGAAATGTGGAATCGATTTGATAATATTTGTTGCAATCCAAAATTTGCCATTGCACCTACTCAACCTACTTTGATCTAAATACGATCTGAACTCGCTACACCCACTGGTTGGAGTCGCTGAACCTACTTGGATCGCTTACAGGATGGATAGGTAGGTTAGGGTCGACTCACGCATGACTATTGATTGATAAGCACCAAATTGGCCACATCGTATCCCACTAACCGAGGGAAAGCGACGAAGGCTTAATGCAGACAAAGTTAGGGTTGCAGCCACAACATTTAGTATACCCAGTCTGGCTGATTCAGTAAATGTAAGCACTGCAAACGAATATTTCTCCTCAGATATTATCGGCACGAACGCAAACTCAACTTTATCAACACTAACAGAGGCAAGGAATACTCCCAGTACCCAACCGTGCATGGAACCATCTGACAGAACTCAGCTGAAAAGAAACATCCGAGCAAGTCATTTCCTTGGTCTCAAAGAGGTTCCGATGCATCAATTGTGAGATCACTGTGCTATAACGTTAAGATTGCTGCAACACTCCAAGAAAAAAGCCTTGGATCCCTACACTTAGACCGCTTCTCCGAGGCTGTCAATCGGAGAGTTTATCATTGCTGGAACTACTAACGCGACTAACCACATGCAACACCATCACCGGTTTCTGTAGCCACAAACCTCAGCTGGCGCGCTCAATATGCCGTCAATATGCGATTAATCCACAATCAACCTGCTGTCCACACACCAACTATCATTGCCGTAAACACTGCATTACTGCCAGTGCCAGTGAGTGATAGCAGCCCTCACTGTACGACACACACTTCCTATTTATTATCAAAATGTACGCAGGGCTGGGAACGAAAAGAGCTGAATATAATTCTTACCAGCTTATCAAACAAATACGCCGCTGTCGCTTTTGCCGAAATTGGGCTCAATTCGTCGATACCATCAAGGTTGCTTTTCAAAAGCAACTACAGTGTGTATAGAGAACGTGACAGACACAGATAATGACGGAGCGAATAGCGCGCACACACACACACATCGGCGGTAGCACCTTCAACTCCCGCTCGCAATAAGTTCGATTTACTAAATATTTACCTAAAACATTCTGGGAATTTTACAACACAAAGCGTAAAGTGTGTTCTTCAGTAGAAAGCTTGTGTTCAGTGAGTGACGATGGCGAAGGTATACGTAAGATGTGCTTAGAGAATGGGTAACCAAGGTCGCCTCCATAGAACAGGCATGACACTACTCATCAGCATGTGTAAAGCGACAAACAGGCAGAAAACTAACTATTCTCCTGGACCAGACGGCATATCATCAAGGACGTATTGGGTATTGCGGCTATCCTACAAATTTGTCAAGTGACAAAATCAGCAGGTCAACAGCGAAAAATCACTATACCGTGCACACAATTGTATTCAGATTTCCGATACCAGAAGAGCATGTTTTTCAAGAGGTGAAATAAATTTGCGCTGCATGTGAAATAACCTGCAGCGTGGAATAAATTTGCCCATCACTATTGCATTGCATACTATCAAACCCGTGAGAGCGTTCACTAGTTTAAGGAAGATGGATGAAACGGAAAGCATCCTTCATTTCACTCTTCATTTTCATTTCAGCTATTTTTCAGGATTGCCGATACCAGGAGAGCATCCACGGAAGAGGTAGCACCTATTACAGCAATTTTGCTCGAAAACCGCCGAAAGGAATGCAATGTTAAAACACTAACTTTCCCGTTGGTCGTGAAAAATTTCTTCGAAAACTACCAGTTTCCGAATGTATAGTACTAGGAGAGCATCCACGGAAGAGGTAGCACCTGGTACTGCGCCGTAAGGTATGCAATGTTTACACACCAACTTGCAATGCAATGCGCCGTAAGGTATGCAATGTTTATACACTAACTTTTCATACAAACCAGCTGTTTTCAGATTTCCGATACCAGGAGAGCATGTTTTTAAGAGGTAACACCTGGTACCAGCCGAGTACCAGGATGTTGCACAACACATGTTGCGCAACATATGTTGCACAACATCTGGCATGCGACATTTGTTGTGCAACATATGTTGCGCGACATATGTTGCGCAACATCTGGCATGCAACATCTTACATGCAACAACTTGGGATTGCATACCTTACGGCGCAGTACCAGGAGCTACCTCTTCCGTGCATGCTCTCCTGGTATTATACATTCGGAAACTGGTAGTTTTCGAAGAAATTTTTCTCGACCAACGGTAAAGTTAGTGCTTAAACATTGCATACTTTTCGGCGGTTTTCGAGCAAAATTGCTGTAATAGGTGCTACCTCTTCCGTGGATGCTCTCTTGGTATCGGGAATCTAATAACAGTTGTGTGCGCGGCAACGGGTATAGTGTTTTTTTTCGTAGTTGACAACCCGATTTTGCCACTTGACAAATTTGTCAGCATTTTGTCAACTCTCGTGGCCCTACAATTAATGAAAGTGAAGCTCCCGATATATGGAACCACTATTCCCCTTTTTTTAAAAACGGCGATAGAATTCTAGCTTTCCAAGTGTAACCTACGAAAGTACTGAAGCTATTTCATGGCACATGGCTACACATGGCTTCGCTGCTGGGCTAGGTTATTTTGATGGTTAAACGCCATTTGGGCTCAACAGCCGACGTATTCTAAATAACAACACAATTAACAAGTTTGTGCATCATTTAGGAAACAACGTTAGCTACCAGAGCTTTGAGTGCACACTATCGAGAAGTTAAAATAGTGCCGTATGGGAAAGGTGAAATTTTAAAATAAACGAGGCACCCTTAAAATCGCATGAGAATTATATTTGGATCACAAGAACCAAACCTGTACAGTTCGATCAGGTCTATTAAATGAACGTACAAGCTTCAAACGTTCAAATTATGTTGCTGCGAATAGTCCCCAGACTGTACTATCTATATAGACAGGTGGAGAGAATTATGCGTTAAATGTAAATTAGTAGTAACGAAACTAGTATGAATTAGTAACTAGTAAATTATTGATATGGGCAACGATCTTTGAAGTAGGTTTAGGGACGTACATTGAACGGCTTGTAACTCAGATTGCACTGTCCGTAAAGCAGATTGAACGCAATGTAATGTAGGTGGAGCGACCTGGAGCGGAAGTTCGTTTAGTTCTTCACAAACAACAAACGATTCGTTGCAGTTCATACCAAACTAATGATTTACCCAAACCGGATGAGAATTTTTAATAGCAAAGCACAATACAATTTCATCCAAAAAAAAGGTGCTAGTTCGTGAATATGTTTTAGAAATAATAGCATCCTCCACTGATATTATACGCTTTAACCAAACATTTTATATTATCCCGAACAAAGCGGTGCAACACGCTTGTTTTTTAACGTAATGAATGGTCGTTATTATTTTTCGCTACATTTTCTTCCTTGCCAAACAATAACATAAATGTATTGTCCGCAAGCCGGCTTATTGCACAGAGCGCAGAGCAACATTTCTTTTCCTGTTGTCTTGTTGCGATTTTGTTTTGTTTCGTTTAGTGTGCTGGTGTGCGCCTCGGGAGATTTTTCGTAGGATAACTTCCACCCTGTATGGGGGAATTCGAGCACATCTCCCTCGTTGGCTGACCGTGCCGACGAGAGCTGGACAAATATTTGCGGTTCAAATTAGTTTACTCGGTAGGTATGATATGAGTACAAGCTGTTGCTTTAAAAGCAGTTAGCTAATGTTTAAATTAGGTAGTATTATTTTTAAACAGAAGAGCAGTTAGAGTAAATGAATAAAGTCAGCCGTGTGAACATTTTGCCAACCAAATACAACATAAAACTAATATATAAGATGTTACAAACACATAAAAATACCTCCATCTTGTTAACAGAGCTATAATAAAAGCTTAGAAACATAAAAATAAACATAAACTGTAAAAAAGCAACGAGAATTAGTATTAGAATACCAGTTAGTTCGGACATTATTTGTAGGACGGTAGCGAAATGGAACTATACGCGGCTCGAGTTTTAAAACATTTAACGAATTTTTGGCGTACCGATCTGCGCACACGTTTATTGAAACCCATGCGGTATGCATATTATCGAGTATTGACAACTCTTTCTAGTGGTTGGTAGCTTTGCATCATTTTCGTTCCAATCCTGACACGTCTGCTCGGTTCCGTCTGCTTAAGAAAAGTCCTTTGCCCCTTTTTTTGCCCCATTCAGTAATTGTTGCGAATAGTGGCACGTGTTCGTGTTCCACCCCGCTCGAAATGTGTTGTGTTCCATTGACGGACCCATTTGCTTAAACGTAACTTACAAAAATGGTATATAGTTCCAACATTCATACATCTAATGCAACACTACTAACAGCAAACATTCAATGGCATTTCGTGTGTTGTTGTTTGTTCTTTCTTTATTACTGCTTGCTTTGCGCTTCCTGTTCCGTTCCTGCATCGCTACGTAATGGTTCTGCTGTTTGGCCCTTTTGTTATTGCTCCTTCCAGATTGCGTTGAATCTTAACGAGCCATAATCAACGATTTACGGTTTTAAAACACCTTAAATTTATACAAGATTGTGAATGGAACGCGCACTAAACACAAAGGGAAATAATAATAAACGTGCTAGCGCGCGATGCTGAGGACGAACCAAGAATACGAACAATTCTAGCTCAAGTTTTCCCCTTTTTGTCCAGAATCGAGTCTGTACGATAAAGTCTCACACGAAGCAAAAAGCGAATGAAACAAAATCGAACCTTTTTTTATCGCTTGCGAAAATATAATTACCCAGATCAAATTTTCAACACGAACGATCTGCCGTACCGTTGGGTTGGGCTTCCGAATCCTACACCGTACACACTACTGCCGGAGAAGGAATTGGTGTGCGTACCACGTATGTATGAACGCACATCCACGCAAAACCGAAGGCGCATTTCATCGCTCCCACCGTCTACTACCGGGAGCCAAAGGACACCCGAAAGGATTATAAAATTAGTTCATTTTCTTGTTTTAACGATTACTGCTCACGTTCGTGTTGCGATCCTTGCGAAAGTTATCGAATTTTCGATAAAAAAAAAACATTTCTTTACGTTTATTCAACCGTACAAAGGAAGTGTGCTATCATTTCACCATTTGCCATGCCTCCTCTGCCCCGAAGAAGATGAATTGGATGCTGTACGTGAGGCAAGGGATTAAATTTATTCGCCCTGTTCGCTTGGTGCTTTTTTTTTTGCTTGTTGGTGGCGGCATTAGCATTTCACACCCTAACGTGATTAGCATTGGTCTAACAAAACAAGGCGAGAAAGTAAATTTTGGGGGAATTCCACCAAATGCTTCGTTCTATGCTCTGGTTTGTTGCTTTTTTTTTTGTCCACATTTGGTCCACATCGTATGCGCAAAGGGGTTTTCTGCGGGAGGTTTACATTAACCCCGCAGAGTTCCTAACAGGGGGATGGTACAGATACAGTGCCAACAACGTGATCGTGTATGCTTAATGTTTTCACTAGAAAACGGTACTACGGATATATTGGTGTACTGAGGGAAACATTAGGTGTGAGGCGCTTTACGGCAGTTTACTTCTTATCAGGATGTATATGTATATAATATGTATGTGTATATATATATAAGTATTTACTTTCATTGCGCAATCACTGTTGTTGCGTGCTACTCTTGACACGAGCTTAATAGCGAAATTTTTCATATCCTAATCCCACTCGCCAATCTCCGTTCCGTTTCTTCTTCGATGAGGTAAGTAGAAATTTTTAACTTTTGTGCTTTTCCCCCACCTTGGATATGGAGTAAGATTAGTGTGTGTGTGTGTGTTTTTGTTTTCATCTTCTTCCATACTTTCACCTTTGCTGACCCTTTCCCCGCTGTGGGTGCACATTATCCGGATACGGAGCGAACCGCCTTTGCATTACCGATCATCCGTGGATAATCCGATTATTTAACCGAAAATGGGTAAAACAGCGAAAGATTAGGGCAAGCCCGTACTGTTACGAGGTCGATTATACGTGAGCTTTGTGGACATTGTTTGTGGTACACTTTAAACACACACACCCCCACACTACCTCTCTCCATCTCTCTGCGAGTTGCGCCATTTGGTTATTTAATATAAAGCTCGCTACCCTTCCTGTTTCGGAGAAGGATACACCTGGCTGTTATTTATGCGTTTTAAATATTCATCCTTCGTGGGATTGTTTTCCAATTGCGTTCAAACTACCCTATTGTTCTGTGACGAGCGTATCGTTACATGCACGGTTTTGTTGGATGGATCGTGGACAATGTTTACTTGGTCAACAATTATGCCTTGCTTTGCGCCTTAGCCTGCTTTAGAGCTTTTTGCATAACTCATTACCATTCATACACACTGATTTGGCCACGCTAGTGAACGTGAGGACGTGTACTGGAAAAGGATAACGTATGCTGTAGTTTGCTAAACCTTTTGCCTACATTTAGGCGCATTGTATGTAAAGCCACACACTCACTAATTTCCAACCGCGCTCTTTTCCTTTCCATCGGACGAAAAATTACTCCAAAAAAGATGTACAAATAGGCACACCGTAAATTCTCATGCAAACTTCCCTATCATTTTTTCCCCTTTTTTAGCATAATATGTGCGGTTCTGCTTCGTTTCATAATTCGATCAATCGTCTACAGTCGTCTAGCATTATTTTCTCTTAAACGTGTTGCGTGCGCGCTCGCTCTAAATTCTTACAAAATGTATGTGGTGCTTGCATTTTGTGTTGCTGGATGGTTGTTACTGTAGTGCGATAAGTAGTGCGTGTGACCTGCATCGTTCCATAAGCCGAATGAATTTGAATGTTTTCCAACACCTTATCCAGTGTGTTTAATGGTTCTGACCCTTTCTTTATGTTGCTCTTGTGTTTTGTATGCAAAAACAGTTTTCATCAAACAATAAAACGTTCCGTTTTACTATTGCAGATTTTGCACAATCAGAAGGTTTTGTCACCCGAAACGAACGACGATAAAGCTTGATTGCGATTGAATTAATGTCAATTATCATCATCACTGTGAGTGTGTACGCCTTTCTTATGTCTCGTCGCGTTGCTTCCGCTCTAATTTTCGTTGTACAATGGATTCGGATATCTTTAGCTTCTTTTTAACGATTTTTTTCCCTCTCTAGGCTTCAACACCAAACAGCGAACAAATGAACGGTTTCTTTTTCCATTTTCCTCTCCTTCCCGATCAGTTTTCACCTTTGCTCCAAAGCACCGACACACAGGCAAGAGCTTATTTCTCTAATCGTGACGGTTTTTCTTCCTACCTGACATATAGCATCCGACCTGAATTATAGCATTCTGGCGTTTCATTTTTTTTGCTTCCTCTCTCATCCTGCTTCTCTTTACAGCACATAACGAATCAACACAATGTGTGGAAAGAAGTAAAAAAAAAACAAAACAACGATAGCAATTAGCGATAAGAAGAGCGAGGAATCGCTCTACCATTGAGCAGTATATTGTGCACGTCCCGTGTGTTTCAGCGTAAAGTTTTTCCCCTCCCAGGGCATCAGTCCGCCCGGCTGGCGATTCATTGTCCTTCCGATCCGATTCCGTGGATGGGTGTATGGTTGCGGGTGGACAAAATAGAGCGCACCAGCATCGGGGTTGGCTGTGATGCTTTTTTTCTGTTCCACACGGACAGCTGCTGCAACGATTTATCCTTGCGGCTAATCCCTCTTGACTTTGTTGCTTTTGCCACGTTCTCTGCTCCGTGCACCTTTTACCGTCGCTTGCTTAGTGTCCTGTGCCGTCATTTGCGGGCCAACGTTTACACATATTAATTAAAACCTTCCTGTTTGCGCGCGCGCGCGCGTCCAGAGCAGTTCCCAGAGTTCCCATCCCATCACGGCAACACCGTGCCCCACGAACATGAACCATTTAGAAGATGTGTCCCAGCTCCTCCTATCCGTTTCGATCCTACCCTCACACAGACTAATCGTAAACAATCTGCTGAAATCTACTTTAAGATGGTGCAACCCCATAACGGCCAACAGTTTCCGCACGCTTCGTTCTGCGCATATGACGGTCTACCGTTAAACTGTTGTGGTTGGTTTTTTTTTGCGGAACCGATCAAGCAATAGCAATCCGAATCGATTATTTGTGTTTGTGCATCAACGGAGCACCACTACGCTGAAACTAACCAGAACAAGCGTCTATCTCAACCCTATCTAATAAACAAACAAAAAAAAATACTGAACATATTATGACATGTGTATATGGAAAGTGCCGCTTTGACCTCGATATCTCGTTTCTATACTATCCGCTCTCTCTCCACCGCTTACATGCAACCTTCCTACGCAAAATCGAACGATATATCGGGCCACCGGCGTGAATCTTGCTTCCCTTTCGCGGCATACTGCTGTTGCTGGTGAAGCTGATCCGGCGCCGGCTCGTTCCACCGACCCTAATGCAGCCGGTGACCATCGTCGTGGCTCATGCACGTTTCCCAGCGCGAATGCTTTTCCGTCGTCAGGTGCGTTATCTGCACGTGGATTGCCTGCACCTTCTCGTACTTTGGCGGGATCGAACAGAGCCGATAGCTGACCTCGTCACCGGGCAGTGGTACGTACTCGCCCTCGATGCTACACGCAGCGAATAATATGCGAACGAAAATCAAAACGGATCAAAGCGGTTATTGTAAAAACCGAGGTTTGCCTTCAGCTAAAACAGAAACACACGACAATGGGAACCAACGAGGGGGGAAAAAACACTCACTCGGAAATGTGCACAAAGATGTCGTCACCGCCGGCAGTTGGAGTGATGAAACCGTGGCCTTTGCTTCTGCTGAACGACTTTACCTTACCCTCCTCGATCGGGTTACGCATCGCACGATCGGATCTGTCAGATGGAAGAGAACAAATGAAGAGAAAAATAAATAAACGGATTGAAATTGAGTTGTCTGGCTGGGGCTGGCTGAAGGACATTAAAATTTACAACCGAAAACACGTGGTGCGGGGTTAACGCTTAACACGCGAACCGAAAATGCTTATCCAAACCGAATCGCTCGTTACGAGTGCGGCAGTCGGGTTCAATATTGACACAGGAAGGCAAAACATAATATTAGCTCTATCGCTCACAGGGATGGATAGATCATCCCGTTGCCCTTTTCGGTGTTTCCGCCGCAAGACAAATGTTCTTGCCAGTGCAAAACGCTGTACAACATACATGTAAGCATACCACACCACCATTTTACATTACATTGCCACTCAAACCCCCCCCCCCACACACACACACATACATCGATGTCACACAAAAGCTTTTCATCAAACGTCATAAACTTTATTTGAAGAAAGTTTATGTTGCATACAGAAGAGGAAAAGAAAATCAACTCAATTCGTGGCATGATTTGATTGTGCCGGTAAAAATGAAAGGCAAAAGGCAGCACACACAACTCACGGACGGCATACTGTCTTCTTCAGAGTTTTCCAAGTTTGATGGATATGCACACAAGGCGGCGTTTAACCTCCAACCATTTTTGGTCACAATCCCGTTCTTGCCGACGTTCTCCTGTAGTTGAATTAACTTTCCATGGCTTTCAAGATGCAACACATCGCACCATGCACGAGAGTGTGCGCTGCTGTGAACGTGTATGTATGTGTGCGTTTGTGTGCGGGATAAAGTTTTTATTTCCAACCCAACCAACCAACGGCCTCCTTCGATGGAGACGCCAGGTGTTTTGTACGCGAGAGCGCATCTCACCCGTTCGGTGCTGCGTGTAGCTTCCGCATGCAATCTCGCCACATACGCGCAAAAGCTCCCGTTCGCAAACGCAAACAATAATTATTTCTGAACATGCTAGCAGCAAGCAGACAACCAAACCGTGTTCGGGTGAAGTGTGGCCGAAGTTGTGTACCGGAATGCATTAAAGTAAAGGGTCTTAAGTAAAGACTGTGTGTGTGTGTGAGCGCTTTCCAAGAATTTAACTAATTAAACACAATTTATTAGCTTTTTCGTTTTTTGTCCCATTAGAATGGCAAATAACAAATATCACATTACGATGTGGAATTGATACTTTTCTGAAAGGAAGCAGTAAACAATTCTTACAACAAGAACACGTGCTGCTATCGATGGGCACTGCAAACAGCCAATACCTCGGCGTATGCCTAATTAATGGCCTTCCTTTCGGCGGCACGAAAAGGGTGCTGTTCCTGTTGCTATTTCGGCGAAGGTCAGGTATGTTTACTATCATTCTAAGCTTTGTTAAATTATGACCATTTTAAGATCCACGTCAACCCACTATATATATATACCCACCCTCCATTCACTATCTCGCTTGAGTGTACGCAAATAAAGGATGTATCTTAACACTTGCATGACTTGTATGCTCACTATCATTAACATTGGGAATTATATTTCCACCTGATGTAGGCGTACACCTACGTAAAGCCTGCGTGAAACGAACGACTTTATGTTTTCCGCTCGTCAGAACAGATGGTTCCCATTATGCTTCGCCCTTCCAAAAATATATGCTTCCGGGCAAAGCGTACAGCTGATGGGCGATTAGGCGGCGGATACACATTTATCATAAACATACGGCCGCTAATTACGTTATCTGCTCATCGCGAAACAAACAAGATTTATAGCAGCAATCACCCACACAACAAAACCCATATGGCCACCCTCCTCCACCCGCAGGTGAAAATTTGGGCCGGCCCATTAAATGCGTTTGCTCATCAATCAGATGAGATGGCGGAAACGTGATTAAGTTAGCATAATTTGATACGGGAGTATGTTGCTGTGTGACTGTACGTTTTTGCTTTTAATTTTATGCTCCCCGCAACTGGGAACTACTTCACAGGAACAAACTTCTCTCGTGGGAGTAACATAGTGTTTTTAAATAAAAAATTAAAAATTATGATTAATGATGGTTTTAATTAGTGATTTTGTGTTTTAATTTAAACTGATTCGCCATTCCAAAGATTCATGAATCCTCTAAAGTCCATGAGTCATCCAAGCGTAACGAATCATACCCTATGAGTCTCCATTCTGCTTAAGGTCTCCAAAGGACTTGATCTGCAACTGATCTAAGGATTCATGAATCGGTTCAGATACTGTTTAGATGAATATAAACGACTCTTCTAAAAAAATTCCTTAAGGACAACAATAATTTTAATGAAATAGAAGAACAGTTAATGACGTAGAGCTCGTACATCTACAAATATTCTTCTAGGTATTAGGGGTATGGGCCCGACGCTTTCAGAAGGTTGTTCTTATTGTACAATCTTCTTATTATGTAACCCTACTTAAAAGGTCTATGACGCACGGAACAGAAGCATACTCCTTCGCATATCTAAATTTACGTAGACGGACGCACCTAACCATGGTTTGGGTGACAGTGAATAATTACAGCCAGAAGATTCCTATCGAAACAATCGGTTGAGGCGTGTGTTCCTTTAGTCCTTTGGACGAACATATTGTTTTACTAAATAAAAATTAAGAGCCTTTGACTGGAAGCAATACGTGAAGTCCGTCTCACAGGTAGTTACAAACACAGCAGGACGGATGTTGCAATACACGAAACAAGATGAAAGAGCTGTACGCGTTACGATTCAGCAGCAGAAATAAATAAATGTATCAGTAGTACAACAAATTGAAATGTATCTATTTGACACCTTCACCAAAGCTCTAAAGCGCAATGTACAAAAAGCTCCCACCAGGAAGGACATTTCGTTAGCGCCTGAAAAGCCAACAAAACCACCTACAAAAGTGGCACTGGATGGTGTCACAAAGGATTTGAAAAGTAAAACAAAACCAAAGTGTCCTTTTTCGTAAGTGAAAAGGGATTCCCAGTGTAAGCTGTAGCGAAGGTATGCACATCACGGGATTAGCGTGGTGCAAAATCTCTCCACAACGGGGTAAGTGCCATCCACTGCACGGGACACTAGGCGCACGGGCACAAAAATTCATCCGGCAAAGTTGAGTGACTTCCCGGCAGTCTCATGAATGATGCATAATTATCAGCGGACCCCCTCTTTGTTTCCCTCAGCAGCACCACGGTGCACCGGAAAGCAGTTTTACTTGAACAAACAGTGCGCACATGTGCATTAGAGTCTGCTATGTGTTTTTGTGCTTAAAACAAATGATGGGAATTAAAAATTGCTACGAGAACTTGCTGCTGCAAGCTGTGACGACGGGCGGACCATCAAGAGATCCTGTTCGATCTTCGCTAATTTACTTTTATATCCCATTTACCGTTCTGCTAGCAACAATTGGTTACAGTCTTTGCAGTCTTCGAGATTTAAAGTGTTTTTTTTTGTCCATACCTTACAAATCAGATTAGCAACCACCTTCAGCAAACGCAAAGTACGTGTGAAAAGTGATAAACGGATAACAAGGTGTCACACCATCACTACTCGATGCGACGTTCCTTTTCGTTCCTGTTCCTTTCTCCGAATAGGAATTCCATTTTAAGCGATCGTTCGTAAACACACTTCCCATCTCAAACCATTCAAGTCTGCAGTATGCATCGTGACCCTGTCCGACATCCGGGACATCTGTGGGACTTGCTTCATCGACTATTGCAAGTGTCCATCCAAACGCAAGCACGAACGAGACAGGGAAGAAAAACAGCAATCTCTACTCGCTTCAAGGATTCACGACTGACAAACGTGGGGGGACGAAAACATTCCAGCACGATGCCCAACAACGTTGGCGCAGCTGTGTTTGTGGCCAACTACTTCTGATACAGTGCACAGCAGCAGCAGCAGCAGCAGCAGCAGCGGTGAAGGTGACATTTTCCAACGTAACCAAGCATAAACAGGAAGCATTCATTGTAGACATTGGCTGTTTTCTCTCTACTTAAGCTCCTGGTGCGGGTAAAGAATGCCGCCCATAGATGGAGTTGCTGGATGGCGTACAACAGGAACTATTTTTCACCATCTTAACACCTTTGATCGATGGTGCGACAGTGCAGGGAAACATTTTTCAAATCAGTTTTATTACACGGTCGTTTCGTCGTTATCAGGTCTTTGTTCGTTTGTTTACTGGAAAGGTGCTTCAATGAAGATTATATATTTTTTTTAAAGTTATTATAAAGCTCGTGGACGTGTTACAAAAAGCTTGTTTTGATCCTATCTCCCTATAGGTTTTACCCAATAATAGACGGTTTAACAATGGATTGCATACTTTTAGGCGACTAAGTGCTTACAGGAATAATAAGTAGAGATGGCATCACAAATTCTAAACAGTTCTGCAAATAAAATTTGTTGCTTGTAATGTCTTATCAAAATTTTACAAAACAATCCAAATAGATTATTGAACACAATTGAGAGTTAATGTATGTACAACAGCGGAGTTTGGTGTATCAACTTGTTCAGAACAGCCTACGAAGAGCATAGCCTAAAAATTCTTGCACGTGAGCGTATTTAAAAAAAAAACCTTGAAAAGATTGAAATCAATATTCCCCACACAGCCCCATCATTGTGTTGGAAGATCATCACATCGATACTTGGTGCTCTTTTCCCGTTGTTGCGCATACACAGTTGAGGCAATTTGTCGGTGTTGCCGTACGCCATTGTGTAAAATTATGCTGGCCACCCGTACATAATACTAGGCTTTTGCGTACCACCCATTGACAGATACGAAGCTCCATTTGCTTTGCACAGGCAAAACGTTGCTGTGACAGTTTACCGATCCGGGCCTGGGATTCGTCTCGCTTCTTGGGTACATTCTTGAGTGCAACCGTTTTGCATTTTGCACCAAGCGCTCGGTCAAGTGCGAACACAAACGACTACTCTAGGGACACACTCGCCGAGCTGCTGCACTCGTCCGAGGAAAGCCCATCTAAACGGTACACGTAAGGTGAACACCGTGCGGGAAGCGGAAAGCAAGGCTTTGAATCATGAATAATAAACCCTGCAGTGGCACACTACGGTATGCAGCTTGCCCTGAACGTTATCTCCGTGGCAGGACCATGCAGATACCGAATGCAGTGCAAGTTGCCGTTTGCTGTTTTTTTGTTTCAAAATTCAAAGCGAATTCAAACACGGGTGTGCCATACTAAATAGAAAAAAGAAAATAACTCAAACGGGTCACACCGTAGTTAGTCACCAGTTCAACAAAAACTCTATACGTCCACACACCGAACTAACGAAGGGCTTGTTTAGCAAGCGTATGTCCCCCCGGTTAGGATACGCTTCCGGCCGCCCGGAACTGTGGCCCGGTTAAAAGTAAGCAACGCTCGACTAATTAACACGCCATTTTGGTGAAATATTAACCCTATCACGCTTGCAGGGCGTACGGCGTACCAGCGGCAAACGGTGATGCTTCGCCCGTTTCGCTGGCGAAAGTCCTATCGGGAGTAAATTAATTACACTTGAGACGGGTACGCGCCTGGGCAGATCTATTGAATATGCAAATTTATGCTGAGTTATCACCCGGTGCTGGTGATATGACCAGAATGCGCTATGGGTAGAAGAAGCGCCTGGTGTGTTGTTCACTGTACACTGAAATTATGAACCCATTTAATGGCTGAAGGTTACAGTGACAGAAATGGCTTCCAAAGTAAAGTCCACATTAGAAAACGTCCATCAAAGTAGCATGTGCAGGAAGAGAGAGAAAGAGAGAGAGAGGGAGAGAGAGAGAGAGAGAGAGAGAGAGAGAGAGAGAGAGAGAGAAAGAGAGAGCAATATCACGCATTTGGGCATATCCTTCGAGACACGTCATTGCATACATTTAGGCGATTTAGGCGATGGGTTGATATATCGAAGAAATGGATAATATCAGCTGCTGTATAACGCAATTTAAACTGTTTCGCATATTCAGCTATTTTCAACACTTTTCCTGTGGAGTATGTGTTTGTTGTGGAAACAATGAACGAATAAATTACGTTACTTCACGTCTCACCCACAGTAGATATAAGTACGGAACGCGATAAGCGTGGATAAGTATTACTAAGTCGTAGATTAAAAATCAATTATCGACCACATTTTGGCGAATCCCGATAAGCTCTGCTGTCAAGTCATAACCAACAGCCCATTCCTTTCGCCAGGGTACACAATCTTTATGATGATCCCCCCCCCCCCCCCCACCACTAAAGATTAGATGATCTCGCAGCAGAACACCAACTGTCGCAGTAGTACAGAGATGAATTGATTTCCGAGTGCAGTTTGCATTGAACCGCGGTACGAAGTGAACGTTTCTCGCATTGCTGCCTTAGTGAGTGAACGAAGAGATGGGACATCCAAGTACACCGGCGCTGATTGTGGCTACTGTTGCGTTGTTGTTTGCTGCCGCTGCACTCGTTGATGGTGCCCTTTTCCACGATACGATCGATTGGAGCCGTGTTAGGCCGTTGAATGAATTCCCCCACATTGCGGCACGTGTGGATCAGCTGAAGAAAGTGCAGCGCGATGGCGGTTTCAAAGCACCATCGTTGCGTATCGTTGGCGGCTCGATTGCCACTGCTGGACAGATCCCGTACCAGGTAACTACCGGAAGCAGACCCTCGTTTTTTTTCGGTTTAAAGTTCACTTTTAATTTGTTGCCCGCTTTGAACATATACTTAAAAGGTCGCCGTACTCTCAAACCTAGAACCCGGACAGGCACTGTGTGGTGGTGTTTTGCTGTCCAGCAATTACGTCCTGACAGCCGGTGTTTGTGTCGAGAACACCGCCGGCGGTGTGGTCGTACTCGGTGCACTCAATCTGCAGAACGAGGCAGAGGCGGGACAGGTTAGAATCACCTTTGCTGCTGGTGATGTGCGTCTGCATGAGGAATTCCTGGGTGTGATCTTCCGGAACAATATCGCTGTCATTCGTCTGTCGCAATCGGTCACATTCAGCGATCGGATCCAGCCGGTGCGCATTCCCGCAGCAACCGAAAGCCGTACCTTTGCCGGTGCGCTCGCAACGGTGAGTGGTTTCGGACGCACGTCGGACTCCAGCACGTCCTTCTCGGATGTGCTGCGCTACGTGCGCAATCCCATCATGACCAATGCCGACTGTCACGATACGGCCTGGGGTGGGCTCATCGATGGACAGAAGCTGTGTCTGCATTACATGGAAGCTCGTGCACCTTGCGATGGGGATGTCGGTGGCCCCATGACGGTGGAGGATGGCGGTAGTACTATGCTGGTCGGACTGTACTCCTTCGGGTCGGTTTTGGGCTGTGAGAGTGATTGGCCGGCTGTCTTCGTGCGCGTCACCTTCTATCGCCAGTGGATCGTTGCCAATACGGATGTGACGGCACTGTAAGGAGGGTTCTCATGCCAGAGACTCGTGGCTCAGACAATTGTGTACCAAAAAGCCGTGAAGGTTCCCGCGGCGTATCACCGATCGGCAGAAACGGTTTTTGTTATTACACCGTCAATAAACCAAGACACCTGGACAGGAGCAACCTAGCCAATCATGGCTATAAACAACATAAGCGGGAACTGATAAGATAGAGCATATGTAAGATGAAATAAACTAACCAATCGGTTGACGTGCCTGTATCGCCACCTGGAAGAGAGTTGATTTGGATCATGAAATTTCGTAACATTGGTAAATTAATGGGAGTCAAGAAAGACTTTTTTTGGAGTCGATTTTAAAACACTCTGGGTCAGTAGTTTCATTCTCTTCGGAATACTCCCGGGCTTTATGGCGCTCCTGACTCCATCTCAATTCAGACCTACAATCCATGTGGACAGTCTTCGCACGCTTTTCGGCATATCCGGTGTCATTCTAGTGGCATGACCGGCTCACCGAGATAATTCATTGTGCACCTAAAGATCTCGTCATGGACGCGGATCCACCATTGTCCATATTACATTACAATAGATTAACTTGTATGTATATCCTGGTCACGGCACCAATTAATGTTATTAAATAGCTGAATTCAGACAACTTGTATTTGTCAGTTTTTTTCTTTACTTAAACAACTTTCACGTAGAGCTCAACTTCACCTCATCGTTAACATGAGCAATATTTTGGATAATTTTTATTGTTCTTATCTCCGTCCTACTGCAGGTTAGGAATAAATAACAAAAACGAGAGCGAATCGTAACCCACAAAAACCCGACATAATCAAATTGCCAACATGCAAACTGCGTCAATCATCAGCATTGTTCCAATTCCTTCGCTTCACTCGTACCAAATTTCGCACCATGCGTTATCATCGTTTCCTGTTTTGCCGTCAAATATACCACCGATTCGCCTGAGCAAGGAACACTGATTTTGTCAGCTTACGGAAGACATCATTCTGCGAGTGGATAGATATTCGTTAGCATTTCTTCTCACTTTCGTTTCCGAAACAAACGGGAACCTTGTGATGTGTCGCACAAGGAAAAAAAGGGGCGATTGAAGCACCAATGCGACGGTGTGGTATCGTGCCCCCTCGTTGGCGTTTCGCCGGTGGACTGGCGGACACACAGTCTCATTTAATCTTATACGACACGGTGCGGTACGAGCTACTGCGCTTCATCCTTCAAACAGTGGCCAACGTTACCTACTCAATGTTTGTTATGTATGGGTAGCTGTACCCTGTTTGATGCTCAAGGCTAGCTGCCGGGAAACATAACAACGATAAGCGCCAGATTTGTCCCCAGGACGGGTCAGGGTCAGTTATGCGAATATCTTGCTTTATCGATTGTGTGCGCTGCAAATGTTTTCCTTTGGTAAACATCTTACCCGGTTAGCGGCATTCCCTTTGGTGGCACCTAAAAAGATTCCAAGTGGTTGTTCATTTTACAGATCGGCCCTCGGGAAGCGCAAGCCAATGAAAGATGAAAAGGACAATTTCCAGCCAGGCATCAGAACGAACGTACGGCGGCTGTGCCGGGATGCCTTTTATGGGAATTTAAGGACCCTTAGGTCTGTGAGGCCCCGAAAAGAAAGTGTGCTTGGGCAATGATTTCTATCATATTTACCCTTGTTTTGATGGGTTTTCTTCTGCTTTCTTCCGCAATTCGACGTCACAATAGCCACATTGCTGTGTGCGCGCTCTTTCGCTTTCGCCATTCTGTTTTATTCCCCGACCCGGTACTGAGGCTTTTCGACAGGCGCAAAGGAGGGCAGCAAAGTGGTTAGATGGCCAAATAAATTGGCGAAGGTGAGGTGGCCGTATCGTCGGACGAAAAAAAAAGCTCCCATGAAGCTAAACTTGATTTGATAAAACGGCATTACACGGCGCGGATTTGCGAGTTGGGAAAATTCAACGAAAGGCGTGCACCGAGACACATACTCCGGTGCCTACGGTAAAAGATGATGAATTTTTGATGATCAACTTATATAAAGCAAGCAAAAACTTTACAGAAAAAAAAAACTTAAATCCACCCCAGACATCGAAACAACGTTTTGATGATGATGTATTATAAATTCGATCGAATGATTGAACACGGAATCCGTCGGCCGGATGTAAGAAGCACATTATTGGGTAAGCATGTGTATTGGAAAGGCTTTCAGACGTCGTCAGGTTGGCGGATGGAGAAAGTTGGCCTTGTTTTACGAAACAGTGGTTTTGCATTAATGATTCAACTCTTATAAATAGCATACTCAGCCACATTTTCGGTACTTTTTTTCCTCCACTCTTCTAGGACCTCTGTAGCGGTTGCAAGATTGTTTAAAAAACCAGCACAATCTGAACGCCAAAATTGACACTCATTGAATGATGGTAAATGATGGAATGATCACTTCACCTTCAGCAACGTTCAGCAGTTCCCTCCACATTCCAGGTGTTTGTGTATGATAAGTTTGAAATATTTGTACAGGTTCCGTGTTGTTTGTTCTTGTTGTTGAGAGATTTCCATTTTTCACGTTGATGTTTATTCAAACATTTGCCCACACCCATCATCTCCACAGTCGAACGTGATGGTCTTCGTACCGTCATTGGGTTCTGCAATTTCCAAACATCATTCCACAGTGTAGCAACACGCTCCGAAGCCGGTGGGCAATTTTTCATTTCTAAGAATGTTTTCAGCTGCACACCTGCAACGAGTTATGGCGAAACGGAGAATGTTGACCAAAAAAAAAAAAAACAAACAAACAACCAAATAAATTCCCGGACAAGCAAAAACGAAAAAAACCAGATGTGTTTATGAAGAAATAAATTTTTAATTTCAAACAGCACGTTCATTTCACTCCCGCGTACGGTCCATTTAACGGTGGATGGACGGTTGAATGTGAACGACAAAATTCAATATCCTTTTGGCCACGCCGTTTTGCCGTTCGATACCGGAAACGGAAAAGGGGAAAAATTGACAACGTTGAAGGCACAAACAGAACAAGAAAAGAAAAGGTTTTTGCTTCAGAAAACACAAACCAACCAACGCGAGCTGAATGTTGCTGCCGGTAGAGTGCATTCGAACGTTCATCGATTTAAGAGTACGTGTGAAACATTTCCACACCTGCTGCACAGTGCGGAACTGGAGGAAAAATGGCTGAGCGCATCACACACCTTATCTTATGTCTCTGACCGTGGAGTTTTCCTCGCGAAACGGCCAACACTGGGGCACGGAAATAACGAGAGAAAAAAAAACGAAAACCACCGGTACTCGAAAACCAATCGTTATAGATAAAAATAGATTCCTATTAGACCGGTCACCTTGCTGCTTTCCGCTGCCACCGAGGTGTGCCAAAGTGTTATCCAATACGCTTCCGATACGCGCCCTGCTCGCCCTTTCGCACCGGACTAGGGGAAGCTAATAAACCGGCCTCCGGGTCAGTCCAATTTCCAATGTCTCGGAAAGCAATTCTCCGCCCCATGCCTTTAGGATAGGATTGTGATTGAAGCTAGTGGAAAGTTTTGATTGTTTTTCTGCGATCTATTTATCCTGAGCACCGGTTGGCCCTACAAGGACGACCCAAAGCGGCAAGATCTCGAAAGGAAGCGGAAAATTTACTGTTGCTGTACTTAATTTAAACACAATTTCAATGTAATTATCATGTCAAAAATGAATTATTGTTCTAAAACTTTAATAGGAGATTTGAACTTCAGATTTCGCAGATTACTGAGGATTCCGTCCGACTGATTTATACTCACTGCAGTCGCTTTCAAAGAATAATCAGCTTTTGCTGGGTCTAATACAAGGGTCTCCACACTATGCGGCCCTCGAATGCCTCCAGGCTCGCTATTGCTAAACTTTAGAATATTTACAACTTGCAAATTTAAACGAATTTTTATCAGTTCAAATAATAATCAATGTTTTAGGTAATTAAATTCAAGGACTTAAATTACGTATAAATATTTCTGGAGCGCAATATCGGTACAAATGGCCCGTAACTTATTGAGTAATTGAAAGCTACAGCTACGGCCAGCGAACTGAAAAGTTTGAAGAACCCTGGTCTAATACATTGGAGGCTAAGTATCAAATCTCATCTGCAATGAATACTTAAATGAATACTTATCTGGCTTTACCACCACTTTACCTGGCCTTTCTGGCGGATGCATCAACGCCATTACTCCATTTTAATTCGAGCCTACCACGTGATGTGGACGAGATCGGAGCCTGTGCAAGTCTAATCCGCTCGTAATCCATCTCTCAAACGCGTTTCCTCAGTTTTGGACAAAATCCATGACTCAAAGGTGTATATGACTACTGAAATTATATGGGTTCTAAAAAGTTCCATCTTCGCTCGCCACAACTTGAACGGCAGATATCAAAATCATACAATATTCCACACATGATCCTCTTCTTTTTCTTAAAACGGTTAAAAGGTATGATAGGTTCAAATAGAAATTATCTACTACGAACAATGTAAATATGATAAGGCGTCTAGATCATTGTAGTGAATTAAATTAAGATAAACTATTTACTTCAAATATATTTTAAACAGCAAACAGAACAGTATAGGCAGTCCCCGAGATACGCGGATCCGGAGATACGCGGTTTTTGGAAATTTGTCGGCTGAGCTAGATTGTAGCACAAAATCTTAGCATAAAGGTGACAAATTGGTCGCTTATACCTTTCTTTGTCATATAAAACATTTGTTTTTATCTTATTTTATTGTATTCTTTCTTAAAAACCTCTCATTTGCTGTATTTAGTGCAAAGAAGGAAGTCGACTCTTGGGTTTTGAAGTATAAACGAAATTACACCAGGACTTGCGCGACAATTCGAGATACGCGGATTTTTCCTGGGATTATCGGTCTGTTATAATAGCGTATCTCGAGCACTGCCTGTACCAAGAATATTCTCGGTTTCTTTCCGTACTCAGTATCGGTAACTCATATATCACAACCAGCACTTTTTAGTGAGAGTGTCGCACCCAGCATTTACGCCGATTGCGGTTACTGCAATTGACGTAAGAGCAAAGTTGTTGATTAATTCCAGAATTTCATAATAACGATTATAGTTAAACAAATTATCGAAAAAAAAACAACCAAAAGGAGGAACTAATCCAAAGAAGGAGAGAAAATAACTTGAAATAACTCCTTTTACTAAAGTCACGAAATGTTCAATTGTATTTTAACAACAATAATGTAAGAAAAGTAAATACTGGCCTGTAAAAATTCTTGCCAGTATTAAGTAGCGGATTTCGCTAGTTAAAATTTGCAGAAATTGCCGGCGCCAGATTATCCACTGTCTACCCGCTTCGTAATCAAATTCAGACTGTTTACCCAACCATCACGCTTGGTTCGAACGGCAAACAGACGCTACAAAAATAAATCGTCAATATGTATCAAACGATGGAATATTAAATCCCACTTGGTACAGCATTCAGACACCTCTACCAACTCCCCGGATTTCTCATCGTTCCCCACCCAGAGAAAGCCTCGTTGAGCTTGAAAAAAAGAGTTAAGGGCAAAGGGCTTTCGATGTTCCCTTGCGTCAAAAACACACAAACACATTCCGCTCTGACGGGCGCCGGTAACAACGCCAAGCATACGTTTGATTGAATTCGATTTTGACAGCGTCCTCGATCTCATGTCATCTTATCAGCACACCCGTGCCGCCCACGCACACCCGGCCAAACGGATTAAAGGATACGTACAGGAGCTGTTGGTTCAATTGCTGAAGCCTCAAACCACCCCCAAAAATTCAACCGAATCGACCATATATCGTGAAGTGACACTCCATCAATGGGTAAGTTCTTAACCACACGCCAAATTGCGAGAAACGAGTGTTTCTGGTCGATTTCGATTCTATAGGAAGCCAAGCCTTCGGAGCGAATGCCGGAAGACGGTGACGAACACGGGTAGAAACTAATTTCAATTCAACGTAGTACATTTACTGCAGCAAAGCATTGGAAAAGCAATCCTGCGATCGTGTGGAATAATAAATCTTGTTTCGAGAAAAAAGGGGGAAAAAATACGCAACGCCCAAACAAACGCCATACGAACGGATTAAACCATCAACCCGCGGACAAAGGGAGAGGGGGGCTCTATCTTTACGAAACAGATGACCCGAATCAATCAAATTTCTTCTCAAAATTACTTCGTACGTAACATCGTCGGGTTGATGATGCAAACTCGTTGTTTTATTTGAGTGATTTGTCCATAATAAAATAAATATTGACTTTTAAGAAACTTTCTCGCTTCTCGCCATTGAAATCGATAATTTGAAGCATTGATCGATTGTTAGGACGGAGGGACAAAAAACGTTAATAAACGATGCCGGTCAAAATCGATACGTTACGACAAAAGTGTGTGAAATGAAACGATTGTTTTACGATCGAAGACACTGAAGCTTGGGTTTAATGTGGCAAAATCCATAATAGCTTATGGAATTGATAGAGATATTTTTGTGATTTTTTAACTTTACCGATTTTAACGAACAGTTTTGTCAACGTTTTCCACTGTTTCGACAGCTTTAAAATAAAGTATACAATATTAAATAAAAAAGAAAGACTTTGTAATGGGTAACAAATAATACTAATCTTTCGATATTTTTGTAACTGATTTGCTTAATATATTTGACACACATGTACACTCACTTGACTTACTACTACTGACTTGACTACTAAATAAAGGGTGTCCCACATAAAATTGCTTCAGGATTGGAATTATGTAGAAAATAACCTTTTGAGCATTTTCTTATTAAACATAGAAAGTAGAAATTATAAATTTAGAGTAGAAGTTATTTAGAGTACATAATTTACATTGTATTTTTTTATCTTGAATACAACGTCACGAAAAAGTTTTGTGCAAACACGTGGAAAATCGCATCAGCAATAAGTGCTGATCAAGCCTCCTTGTCTCATCATGGATCCGGGAATACTGTTCTTCACCGCCAAGGACTAATTTGATGGCCGAGGGGATTAAGGTAACCGAATCCTGCAAAGTTTACCTTCTTGGTAACAATACAAGATTTGGCAAACGATAGGCTCTGGTGCTCAAACGTAGTATCGCGTGTTGGTTAGTTCGTTACTACCGAGACTGTAAACGGGGAAGATCTTCCCTCAACGAGTGTCTTCAGATGCGTCTGTTTCCTTTGTAGAAACAATACGATTGCCTAAAGGTCTTCTGGTCAGATGGAGTTTTGTGCCATTATTCAGTTATTTTTTTTCTGGAGAGAAGTTGCTCACTTTCATATCTAAGTTCACCAAATGCACCGGAACTAAAGCCAATCTATAAATACTGGGATATATTGAAGCAGGCACGAAGAAAAGCATCTGAAAAATGTCAACTCACAAGCAGACAGAAAGAAAAACTCAATTTATATACAAAAGACACTGCAGCCAGATGCATTGAAGTTGTGCGAAATGAAGATGCCAAAAGCTTAGCTAATGTTTATATTATATTGCCTGAAAGTTTGAAAAGTATCGGTGAGTTAGTTAACGCATTTTGAGTAATTTGATTTGAATTCGTCAAAAATGTAACACCCTTTAGCAATAACTATTTTGAATAATTGCCATACACTAATAACTATAATTTCCATGAAAGGTTCAAACTAGGCATCTTTGGTTAAAATCAGGTAATAAACAACAGTAAAAATATATTTAGACCCTTAGAATAAAAGTAAAATAAATAAAAACCCCACCAGAGCCAACAGAAAGCACCTTAACTCGCAGACAAAATTTTGCTATTCAAAGCACACGAAAATACTCCAAAGAAAATACTACAAGAAACTTTACACGAAGGCACCAACAAAAGCTCAAAACCATAGCTTACCAAATCATAGCGGGAAAAACAAAATACTTGTAAAGAATCCAAAAACGTGAGTCGATGAAAAATGTGTAGCTCGGACAAAACAAAAAAAAAACCACAGCAACCTGTTCAATTGCCGTCTGAAAATCGCTTTCGTAGCAAACAACAGCGAACAAGCGAAACGAGATTGGATGGAAGAAGCAAAAAAAAAAAAAGAAACAAAATCCCCTTCAACACCGCCATCTATCGAATGATGACAAACGAGAAAATGGTAAATCGTTGCCATCAATTCGGAGTTCTCATCTGTTCCCGCAGTCGCGACGCGACAAGACGCTTGTTTTCGTTGCGTGCGTGCGTCATCCGCACGGTGGCCACGGCGTGTAGCAATTGGGCAAATTACACCACCCACAAAACCCGGGCACGACTAAGGCAAGCAATCAACCAAAGCCAAAACTGAGCCTTTTCATGACTTTGTTTTTGGCGACAGGCGACCAGGAAACCAGCCAAATGCTGGCCAAAGGGTGGCGAAAAGTGAGTTACTGAACGCGTCGCTAGACATCCTCCTTGGCGCGTGTTGGGATGTTATTAGCAATTAGGGAATAATTTGGAAAGAGATACTTTCTACTCCGCTCAATGTTTGCATCTTTGCTACGGGAATTCTGTAAGGTGTGGTGTATCAACGTCGCACCAACAGTTAACCATCTGTAAAATTAGCTCGGAAACATTTCCATCCCAGTTTGCCTTTGTGGAGTGGAGCCACTTTTAATCGTGAGAAGCAAATTGCAAATAAACGAAGGATACCATCTCCGGTGAACGGGACATAAGTACCTGCTAATCGCATAGGCTTCAATTCAAAGCAAGTGCTTTTCATCTTAATCTCGAGCGGTCACGATACGATCGACTCTTGCACAATCGGATTTTCCACTCACGGGAGCTTAATGCCGCGCGCGAGGACGTCAAGTGTGTGCTTCCAAGACTAGCCACAAGCATCACGGCCACCACCACTACCACCACCGTACCCAATAAGCACCCACAGCATCACCTTAAATGCTTTCTCCTGCTTTGACAGATCATTTTCTCTCTCTCTCTTTCCTTCTTTCGGTTTCTCTACTTTTCCGCCTCATTTTCATGGCTCACTTTGTTTTGCAACAACATTGTACCTTCTTTTCGCTATTATGATGGTGGTCGTTTTTTTGTGTACAATGTCGATATAACTGAGCCACGAGTGAGCTTTGCCAAACGGTGAGATAAATTACCATATAACCCCGCACCACAATCAACGATGGCCGTAGCAGCGATAGGCTTCCCCCGAGGGGTCGAGCATCGGTGTGTAGTAGAATGGGCACTATTTTTAGGACGCTCGTAACACTTTTCCCACAACCCATCGGGCACGTTGGCCCGTTGGGGTGATTAAAGCCAATCCGCGTACCGTGCGCTTTAGGGACCACCAACAGGGGCCGGCTTTACAGTTTGTATCGATTTTTGCTCCTTTCGGGGGCGTTCGGTCGAATGGTTCGGTGCCTGGCACATTGGCACATTGTTGCCGAGATTTACCCATCACATCGCCAACTGCCGGGATGTGGCATCGTCGGGTCGCACTGTTGTTGACTTTGCGGTCAACAATATCCAAACAGTACGGCAGCAGAAACAGAAACGGAAAGGATCAACTTGTGCCAGATATGAAACATTCGTTTAAATCGAACTGAAACGTTGCGAATGAGAATTAGACAACTTTCAGAAGACGAAAACCGTTACGATTAGAATGTTAAAAGCACAGAGTCTGGTAGACGAATGGTTTCGGTGCGAATGTGAGAATATGTTATTATAAAATTGACAATGAAAATCTTGAGACATTTTGTTGCCAATACTATATCGCACTTGTATGATAAAACGTCCATTTTCAGATGTAGTGTTTAGACTGTTTTATTAACTTCTTTAAGTCGATCTATTCACTGCTTTGATTAATCGTACTAATTTTTATATTATTATTAATAAAATTAATTAATTTATTTATTCCAGTATGGTGGTATTAAATTTTTAATTTAATTTCTAGGTTTATGTTAAGTTTTATAAGAAATAAGTTTAGCATTAATTATTTCTATCGACTTTAAATTACTACCTTAAAGTTCAACTTCAGCGATCAATTCATTCGGACGGTTATTTCTGTATATTTAGGTCAAAATTGCAGCACTTTCTTGTAGTAAGAAAATTACACACTCCGAAAGTGTGATTAAAGTATGTTGCTTGAGTTCTTCCACAGTTCGTGAACAGTAATCGGAGCCGCAAAAGTTTGCGCATTTTTTCTACGCAAAAAGAAGTTTATTTCATTGTTCGCTTCGAGTACATGTGATCGCGCTCGTGTAAGCTAACTTCGCACGAATGTGTCTTTGATATGAAGTTGGATTGTTCGTTTGTTTGTTCTATGAGTTTCATGTTTCCTAATGGGTATATCAATGAGACCAAAAATTTTCTTTTTTCTTGTGAAATTATTTTGTTTTCTGTTTTGCCAAGCTAAATTATCACAGTGCAATAGTATTTGAAAATGAATATATTTACTCAAATAGTTAAATTTCCAAAAATTAGTCTACAGACAAAAACACGAGAATTCGATACGTTTCGAGCGTGACATGTATTAAATCATGCAAAAAGAAAGCTTAATTTCGCAACATAATTTATTGTGCAAATTAAAGCTGCTTTATTTCTATGTTGTGTCAACTCAACCACGAGATGGAATAAAATAAACACGTGTACGTTGTACAGGTCTAGAGCACGCATAATAATGAATCACATCTCCATTTTCCACCCTCTCTCAAAATTAATGTTACCGTGGAGCATAATTCCAAGCAAATTCAGATTCTAATGTGACAAAAAAATAAAGTTTCTCATAAAGAGTGAACCGGAAAGCAACCGAACCGTACAGTGCCGGCAAGCTTCCCTTTCTTTCCCACTTCGTCATAAATCAATTGATCAAGGGGGTTGCGTCCTAGACAAAACTTTCTGCGTATCCCAACCATGTGGACGGTGAAGTCACTGGCACTGAGGGGGAACATTCACAATAAGAAACCATCAGCAATAAAAATTACTGAATGAAAGTGGGAGCAAAAGTTTTTTCGAGATACCGAAACGCTTCCCCTGAAGAATGGCCACGAGGTCGTAACCTAACATCAGTATGCTTCCTGTTGGGCTACGCATTCCGGGCGACAATCAACGGGATTGTGTCTTGACGACACTCTACGTTTTAGGTGTCTTACGGAGGATGGATAAATAATTCGGTATCTTCAATCAAGTTCGTAAATATTATAGAGCAAATAAATTATACAGTTGAGCGTTGAAAGAAGTCCAACAGTTGAGAAACATTTTCCCGGAGCTAATGAAAGATAAAAGATAACGGGCAATGGTATCCACACACACACACTGTGGAACTTCATTTTGATGGGCGTCTTCGTTCCAATCGATAACCCGATGTTAAGTTTATCGCTTCTTCACCATCGGTGCGTCATAACACTTCAGTTCCTATTTCGTAGCGCACCGGTGCTAACGTCAGGACGACTCCCACATGACGGGACGACTTCCCTAAAGATCATCCCTTTTGTGCTGTCTCTAGATAATATATTTCTGTATGGAACCCAGCAGGGGAGCTACAAAAATACTACACACGGAAATACACTCCTGACCGGAACCATGGCATCACCAAGTAATACCGGAAGCGTACACCCTCCCGCCTCTCGTGCTGGTGGTGCTGGTAAATTTGTATCCATTCATCTTGATACGTCCGTACCGCGCTGCCATCCATCTGCGCACGACCATTCAAGGTAAGACACCTGGGAACATGCTTCGTAGACTCGGAGAACGTCGAGCTTCGTAGCTGCTTTGGGGAGTCTTTCGCTCGGTGACGCGCATCCATGTCTAAAAGTTGAGTGTTTCCACGTCTGGGAAATCCAAAACAGCGTGTACTTTACCTTCGTTGCAGGTGGTACATACAAATACGGCGGGTAGCGTCAAATGTACTTTCCCAATACTTTCCCCAAAACCTCGCCAAAAGTCACCGGCAGGATCCGGCACGGGAATCCTTGGAACCGTTGCGCCATGGTTCCCAAGCTGCCGGAAGTTCGTGCAGTAACTTTGAAGTTCTTGCACATGCGGATGTGGCCTGTGGTTGGCATACTCGGTGGAACTCGCACACGCAATCAACTCGGTCCGGTGCAGGTGCGTGCACGTCCAACGTCCGTCGCTATCGCTGTCAGTCAGCAGAAACGCGAATCCTTGCTCGCTTTGCACCGCCATGTGAAAACGGCAAGCCAGCCAGCTCATGTGCATGGGTAAACACGCTGGAAGGTGGAAAGTGTTCAACTAATGATATTTATTCTGAACCTTTCGCCCAGAATGACCTACGACGAAGCGAACAGAAAGATGGATGACGCTCTGCATGCTTTTTCGTCCTTCGCACCGGACTAAAACACCGTCCGTACCGGGACCGAAGCGGAACCGGGAAACCTACCAGACAATGCAATGCGCATCATGCATATGCATGCGCCTGGATTGCCCTCCGGGAGAATGGACCAATACTATTTCTTCGCTTTTTGCTACTTTGCCTCGGACGTTGGAGTGTTGGGGGAATTGAAGGAGGCAAAATACTGCGACACAGCGCACCAAATGCAGATAAAGCGTGATGGAAAGAAGGCACACACACACAAACAAAAAACGCTCTCGTTCCGCTCCTTCTTTGGGGTCTGTGTTTTATATCCTATTTTTTTCCATCATAACTCCTTGTTTTTTGCAGGTCGTGCACCGTAATACCCCAACACGCCGGTGGTACGAAGCAGAGATCCAATTTTCCGTCCTTTCCAATCATCCAGCAAACAGCGCACAGTCCCGACGGAAGCGGTGTGTGGATGGCCTGTGAAATGTACCGACTCTTCTTGATGGAAGGGCTCAACACAAGTGGGTACCCCCTGCTGTACCGTGGTGTCGTTCGCGAACCTACCCTAGAGCGTATCCTTTTCGGAGGCAAATGCAAAACGAAGCAACACAAAAACTACCCGGTGGCAAAAGCTAAAATAAATAAAATTGACAATTCAACGGCTACGGATGGGAGGATGGTGGTCGAAGTGAGAGACAAATTGGAACGGAATGGCCCTTAAAGCCTTTGTCTCATCGCTCCATTCCTGAACCTGGCCTGTTACACGTGGCGCTCGGGAGGACATTGTTGCTGTGTCATTTACATTTTGGAGTTGTTAATCCCGTTGTGTGTGCGTTGGGCTCTACAATCCTGTGCCTTTGGGTGCCATACGTGCCATCGCACCGCCCAAAACTGTCCATCACGCACCACTAATTGCGCTATGTGGAATGTGCGACATTCGACTGTTTTTGACCGCGAACAGCGAGCTTTGCGAACGCAATAAACATTTAAAAAAAAAGACACACGCAGGAAAATGGTCCGATATGCAGCGTCAGCATTATGCGTTTATGATTTCGCTTTTGTTACACGTGTAACGATTCTAGGTTAAATTGGATTTAATTCCACGGAACGTGACGTTTCTGCTGTTAACGTGCGCAACATCCAGAAGATGAAGAAGCGTCATCTGCTGGAACAGCCAACAGAAACAGCAGCATTCAACCATCGTTGTGCAACCTATTGGCCTTGGAGTGGATTAAGCAAACATACGAGAAAGGAACACGTGTCATTGATAACATTACACAGAGGGAAGTATGATAATTCGTATCTAGTAAAACTATTGATTTTTGGGATGGAATTCATTTTAAGTATTATTTGCACCTAAACTTTTTACGAGCTTCTTAAATATGTTTTAATGCATACATTCGAACCCGAAATCTTATATCAAGAACAGCGTGATAACACTTTCAATTTACACATCATTCTGTCACTTCCTTTTATTTTACTGCACCGTGATTTAGTGTTGCAGTGCCTGAAAGTATGCAATCGCTTTACACAAATGTAGTCGAATGATGAGTGATTGCATGCTTTCAGGCGTATTTCTTTATTTTAGTATTTTATAATTTATATATAGTGAGAAATATATTATTTACTACTATATTTAACAAAAAAGCCGTAATCTTTCTAATAAATTATATTGAAATGCTAGCTATGAATAATTTTTTGAATAATGAATTAAATTACACGAGAGAGACATAGACGCTGCTAAAATTTGAAGCTGACAGGCTGGATATAAAGTGCCATCAGTACTATCCTCATTTTTCGCAAACATCAACATTATTTAACGCTTTAACTATTCACTACCAATTTAAAATAAGAACGAGAACATGTAAACATAATCCATTGTACAAGATTAAATAATAAATCGATTTGAAAACACGTGTTTTACTATGCATATGCATTCTATCACACATACCTTTGTCAAATGTAACTCGATAAAGGCAGCTGTATAAATCAGAATTCATTTGAATAATCTATGACATAGGCAACATTTCGCTACAAAATCGTACCTTTACGCACAATGTGTAAAAGGTAGTATATTCTACCGGGAAATGGAAAATTGCAAAATTTTCCAACGGAATGATCGCAACGGTACCTACAGGTATAAATCACGCATGGATAATTGACACAACACGCATTGACATATGGATTAATAACCTGCCCGGAAGGAGACGTTGTGGGCAAGATTCATCCAATCAGTCCTATATACCACATACATGCATACACAGCAGCAGCGACATGAATTAATACTTTATTCGATGCAATATTTGTCTGCGGTGTCATAAGCTGTTTAACGCATTGATTGCTCTATCGCGGCTGGGGGGACACAATCAGGAAGGACACGCTATATTTATTGAGCAGGCATGTGGTTTTGATTGCACAACCACCAAAAAGCACAACACATAATGTGTCCCAATGTCTTCAGTGCACCGTTTTCCCGTGTTCCCCCGTTACTGCAGCAGACTATGCGGCCATTGCATTGTTTGTGCTAGCGGCCATAATTGAGTACCACACTATGCAGAGCAGGAATGGTAAAAGAAGCCAACGAGCTACCAGCACGTAACAAGTGGAAGGGAAGGTTAAAAAAAACATGATGGAAATAAATTGCGCCTCCGTACCCCGAAGTGACAGTGGCGTGGTAATAAGCTTCGGAACGGACACCGTATTGAACCTGCCCGATGGCAAAAGGATCGAATTTTGGGGGGCCTGTCACCAACACCAACGACGCTCTCTAATTTTTAGTCCCCTTCACGAAAAGCCGCCTATTTGGAAGTTTCTGCCTCGAAATAGCGGCAATTGGATTATCATCGCCATTTGAGCCCGGTGTGGCTTAGTGTACGGGAAGGTGGGAAAGTTCATTTATCGATTGGAAAACTGAACAGGCAGCTGATTGGTAATAAACAACGAGGTAAAAACCACTCCCAAAAAGTATGCGGAAGGAAGCATATGTTTGATAAACCGACCGACACTTGAACTAGTAGTGGACGATCGGTAACATCCGTTCATCGATTCCGGGGGATGGATTTGTACAATCTCCCCCGAAACCCTAATTCGGGACACAGATAGCGAATTGGAAACTGTTTGTCACTAGCAGGCCGTGGGTTGTAATCAACTGTAATGAAACAGACAATTGCCCAAAACCACCAATTGTATTGTGTTTGCTATTCGATTAACTATTGTTACAATGATCAATTTGCATTATCTAAAGGATAAAAACCAGTCACATCAAAGGTAGAAACCTTGTCATTAACTATCCTTTGATGTACCCAGTCGAGTGCAATGACCGTCCGCAACCATATGTTGCATCATACAAACGAAACAACACAACAGCACACGTTTCTTTCTTTATCTGCTCTGACTCCATGGGCTTAAAATATACCGAACGAGCGGTATATTTAAATTGCGTCATGACAAATTCCTCCACCGCACCCAACTAGAGCAGTCTCGGACTTTAAACAGACTGGTTAGTGCGTACACGCACCCAACAACGAATGTGTTTGTACCTTTGCGCCGTTTCATAGAACATGAGAATGTGAAGGATGTAAAAAAACAGAACGTATCTGCCGTGTAGCGTTGGGCAACCCAAAACCTAATGCTATTTCTTCTCCCACGGTAAGGTTCTTCCATCCGCCGGCCAACGAGCCAAGCTGCGCAAGAAAAGTTCCATGTTTCGAACGCGTTACGACCTACACACAGAGAGCTAAGAAAAACATTACACAAACCGACCAGGCGAGATGTCTGCTTGACAACACAGCAAACGTTATCCGCTATGCGACACAAAACAGCACCAATGGAATGGAAAACATATATTCCAGCATCATGCAGCAATGCTGTCGATAAAAAAACTAAATGTGTCGATCGCTGAGTGAATGATGGGCACACCGAAACAGGTTGCCAACACACGACGACGACGACGATGCACCAGGCACGATCCCCGTATCTGCAATACCAAATGCATCGTTTCACTTTGAACGCCGGATGGCAACTTTTCTATCCAGGCCAATCTTACTGCACCACCGCAGGCGCATTGGCAGAGGCGAGCTCTCCAAGCCATTACCAATTGATGGTGAGTTTTTTATTTCCTCTTTTCTTCGAACGCGGACCGCACCGGAGGATTAAGAAACGCGTCCAACATGTGATGACAATTTTCCACATCAATATCAACGACAGAATGCCTACGGTGAAAAAGTATATGGGCGGTAGATTTAATGTATTATTAGGTGTTTGCAAATGTACGTGCAATAAAATAATGTTTACATTATTTTTCTTATGAAACACAGTAATAATTCAAGAAACAAATTGAATGGACAACTATAATGTCCATTATATTCTCTCTTCATAATGTTTCTGCAATAGAAGTAAATTGGATCCAGAAATGTACAAACGTAATTTGAGTTTTTAGTAATTGTGATAAGAAACAGATTTTGTTGTAACTTGTAATATCCCTTAGTGTCTCCAACCTACATGATAAAGTCCTCATTTATTTTTTAAAAATTAAAATCTCACCCAAACAAACTTCTCGAACGCAGTCCACTCCAGTAGGATATACGGGATGTAAATAAAGTCAAAGCAAGCCAGAAACGGGAGGACCTCTTGTTGTGCTAATAAAAAAAAAATCCCCAGCAATACTACTAAATCTCTCCAAAATCTTCTTGAGTTCTTCAATACACTAACGTTCATTTAGTACTGTTACAGATTGTGCCATCGTGTGCTTAGTAATTAATTAATCTCCAATCGTTTCGGGGTTGTGTACAGACCTTGAAGGAATCACTTGGATTTGATCCATTCAAGACTATTTTTTATTTATTCAAGAACGGACATAGCCGTATTGCTACTATTGAAGACTCAAAATTGATAAATATCTTTATGTTTTGCAACAGTTTTAATGATTGTTGGTATGAGAGACGACTGTTCAGTTGTAGTACTTGATCGCTTCTACATTAATGTGGCACCAACAATAATTAAAGAAGTTAAATATTTTGTCCACGTACATTGGATAGTCACTAATTGTAACACGACGTTTTCAACGAATGGTTTAATAATGTGACAAAATGCCTTACCGATAACCCATAACTTACGCATCTACCTAAACGCACAATGGCTGGTAAAGAGTAGGCAAGCTGAAAATTTAGGCCAACTTCATTTTATTACCATCCGATAGTATATCATGCAAGGCTTGCCCAAAGTTCATTCGATTTATGATACACTGCATAGCACGGCTCGGTGCACTCCGAGTACTTCCGGCACCTATTATGACTGTCGTGTCCAATGGGCGCTAGGTTTAGCGGAGGTTCGAACTAAAACGAAAAGAAGACCGTGGAAAATATCCCTCACCCACCACCCTTTTTGAGCCCATCATCTGCTGCTGCCAAACAACTCTCCTACGTGGAAACTACCGTCGAGAGTATATGTAATAACAATTAGCACTTCCGCCAGTCTGTGTCGGTGCAATGTTGTTTGGTTTTTTTTTGTTACCATGCCTTTCCGACGTTTGGACGTCCTATTCTTTTTTGGCACCGAACGGGAAAAGTTGCAACCGTATCGTAGGGATGTGTTCGAAAGCACCAATCGAGCGCTTGTGTACGATGGTTTCCGGACCGTGCCTTCGGACGTTTTTTTTTGGGGAAATTTAAGACCCAATTTTGCGAGCAAACCTAATTCCAATGGCTACCCTCGGTTGGGCTCCGCCAAAGTTTAGCACCTATTTAAGAGGATTTATTGCGAAGCACAAAAGGGCGTTGTTTCTCGTTGGTGAATGGCGTATTAATTTCTCTCGGAAGTGCGCTGAGCGGGGGAAGGTCAATCTTTACCGAATTATCAACAACATTGATTTAGTATCGTATTGTCTGTGCGAAATTATATTACAATGACCACAAAATGCTTTCGCACACAAAATTATTGATTTGCCACGAAGGACACTGCTGATCGATGAAAGTAGTGGAACGATTAAATCTGATTGGTCGCAGAATGAAATCAAATTCCTCATCAAACAAGCAACTCATCCGAACGCACCTGGGACTGCATTCCCTTTGATGTGGAGAGGGCGGTTTAAATTAGCAATCTTAACCCAGGCGGAACAACCATGGACGGGTGTTGCATAACATTATTAATTTCTTCCGATCGTAAATCCGGCTTGCCGGAAACGAACGCACCCACCAGCTCCCATGCCACGTGAGCTCTCCCCTCATCAACGTAAAATCCATGCAATCTCTAATAAATATTGATAGCTTTACGTGGGCCAACGGTTTTACCCGGTGCATGTTGTGGTGTCGAACACGAGAGCTGTATCGATCTTGACCATTTAAAATGACAAATTGAATTGTACCTAGAAAAAGGTTGGCTTACGACGGGGTAAAACAGCAAACCTGCATCGCGTGCACCGGTGAACCGGTTCGTGATGGAGGTAACGATAGGTTGTTCAAGGGTGTTAATTTTCCAATAAAACAGTGGAAGGCGTAAAGCTGGGTACAATCAATAGGTATGAATTAACGCTTTTTATAAACTGTCCGCAAGCTTCCGACACGACGATCAACTGAGCCACACAGCTCATACGCCATGTTCAGCAATTACCACTCCATTGTAGTGCTACATGACCTTAGCATTGGTAACACGCTGTCAACCACCTCCTGCTAATTGGTTTAGCGAAGAATCAACTATAAAGCATACAATTACCATCTCACGGGTGTCACTTTTGTGTCTTTGCTGATGCGATTTACTTTAATTAGGCAATGTATTCGCCTTCACCAGCGAAGGAAGATGGCATAAAAGAGCACTCTAAAAATCTCTTAAGGGATAAGTATAATAAAATGTAGCATGCTCAGCACACGCGAGTGTCGATAGGGAATCCATCCCCTTTAATCGCTTTATCATCGTCTCCTTCCGATGGGCATATTTTCTCTACCCATTAATGCGCCTTCCTGTGGCTTTCCGGTCCCTTTATGCTTTACCGTTCTGTCTTCTTTCCCCCCCGTACTAATGATGTACGGAATGCACCATCAAGTACAAACCATCGCTTACTTCCCTTCTATCGACTGTCGGGAAGCTTACAAGTGTACAAAATTAAGTTATGCTGTCTCCGTGGTTGAGAGGGACAGACCGGAGGGTCGTTGGAGCGTACCGGGGAACGGACAGTGATTAATAAATCGTTTCCTCATTTCACCAACCTTTCTGCCGATGCGGGAAGATACAGTGAATACAATGGAAAGACGATGCAGTTACACACTCACCAGCGGGATAGCACGGGGAGGGGTCAGAGCACGTAATTGATTCAGCTTCTTCGCTCCGAGGATATCTTGGGATGATCCAAACTTCATCGTTCCGCAGCCGGTCAATTCCCCAAATGGGTGAAGTGTGCACACCGGTGCTAACCAGGAAAAATGTGAGAAATTCCAGGAAAAAACGTGCCATTTCGTTAATCGTCATTGTGGATGACACCCACGTGTGACCGATACGTTTCCGGTGGCGGTTACGATTTGTTAGAACCCAGCACGTTGAACGCATAAATTTTGGGTTTTTTTTAGAGACGATAAGCGATGTGTTTTCGTTCGAGGTTTCATGGCTGATGCAACAAGCGCGACGGTCACCTTTGACACTCTCCCTGTAGAGGGGTCTTCATCGGTAGCAAATGAACTCAGGCTTGTAAAATCTTCTTTGATGTTAACGTACGCACCTACGGGCAACAATGTAAGATAATAAAAGCTAAAAGTTTACCCATCTATTTGCGGTGTGATAATCAACGAGCAGACGTGACAGGGCAGTTTTCGTAAACGAGAAGCTCCCAAGAACCGGTTGACCGAAACTAATCAAATATCTGTGTTACGAGGATTTTCCTCCACTTTTCTCTACATTTGTGGAGGCAAAATTACCGCCCAGATCTTCTTCCATGCCGTACGCATCTGACCTTCGTGTCGACCCCCGGGGTTGTGGTGTGTGTTATCGGGTGTTTTGTTTGGTCTCCAATCTGGTTTTCAAAAGTACCAACACAAAACAACAGCTTAAGTGATAACCAACCTCGCTGTTGACGCAACACAACGCACAAACCATGATTATGTTCGGTTCAACGATTTAGATTCGACCTCGTCGGTCCGAAAGAGTTTACTCACGTCGAGGCAGTTCTGGTGCGGCGCGTAATAATCGGCGATGGCAGCTGCAGATGCGACGGGCTGGAGGGAATGCTGGACACCGGTGGTACCGGCGTCTTGGTAGGCGTGATCAAGCCGGTTGCCGGTTTGTCATCGGCTGTAATCTGAATACTGCTGGACATGGTGATGGATGAGATGTGTTTCCCGGTGTTGGATATTTCCTGCCTTTGTCCGGGCGTTGAACGTAACAGACGCCTTTTCTCGCGGATGCTTCTAGCTGTAATACACTTCACACGTAGTTTGCAATGGTTGCAATGCACGCTTTTATTAGCTTTTCACCACAAAACAAGCGAAGTTAACCGAGCGCCTCGTGCACCAAAACCTGCAGGTCGCTTTAATGCGTGCTTCTTGTGCGGTGTTAAAAGAGCAAGATGGTGACCACTTGATTATCACACGGAATAGCAACACACGGATGAACGGTTACCGTACACTTTGATACGCGTCGTCTGCCGGGAAAACTTGCACTGAAACGCACCAGACTCGCAACGGCCGAACTACCCAGTGAACAACGGTGCTAGTTGTGTATATGTGTGCGTGCATGACCGCACGGCCCTTTCCTCGTGTATTCCAACCCCCGAAGGGCCAAACAATCCTGCCGTAGGGTTGCTTGTTGGACCCAAATTGGCCCAACAGTCTTTTTACCAACTTTTACCCACTGTCCAACTAGCTGTCAACCGTGTGTTCGGTTTGACAGTTGGTTTGGTTCAAAATTATTTGAACAATTTCGGAACTGTTGAAAGAAACTTGAAACCACCACACACCACAAGCATTTAACTTAATGCAGACAAAAGAAGAGTTAAACAACCATGCCTAACAAGCAAATCACATGTATTTCAATGCTAATTCCATTCCGTCCTTTCGGGAATTGTTGCCATATCTACTCAAACGATAGCGCGGATGCTATTTTTAAATTGGAAAATTCAAATAATGCCACCAGTGCAATACATCAAAACGCTTTGCGTGAATTTTTGTGCTATAGAAAAGCAGGAAACGATTTTAAAGTGCAAAACATGGAATACGCATTCAATTCATTGCACCAATCACCCTGTACACGGGAACGCAGCGCACAAAAAGGGTTTCATTATTTTGGCTCGCAAATAGCAGCTGTCATCTCCTTTGTTTACGATTTTTTCATTGTACGGTTTGTTTGCGTCCCATTGCGTTCACTTTATCGAAATTGTAACGAATGAAGCTCTAGCAAAAGTTTTACCACTCGAAATGGAGGAATCGAACGATGGAATGTCCGAAGAATCGGATGAAGCGACCAATTCCGATTCGTTGCATGACTTCTTCAATTATGACGCAGAAGAGCTCGTGGACAGCATCGAAAGTTTGCCCGAAATTATTTTGCCACGGCGAATCAATTTGCTTGATTATCCTGTCGTGCATATGGAAGTCGAGCTGGCACGCGTTCAGCAGGGTATGTTGTCGCCGGTGATATTGCTGAACAACGTCAACAACGTGCCGGAAGTGCAGGCAACGATCGAAGTCAGAACGGATGGCGGTAATGAGAATGAAGACACTGACTCGATTCCGCTAGGGTCGAATCCAAGCGTCGAGTCGGATCGACAGATCACTAACAGCGTGCCAGAAGCACAAGCCATCATCGAGATCAGAACGGAAGGGAGCAATGCAGGAGAAGACGCTGAACCGATGCCTTTAGGTTCTGCTCCGAGTGGCGGTACGGATCGAAGAACAACAAACAATGTTTCGGAAGCTCCGCTAGCAAATAACCTCAACGAAAATGATGACGAAGAAATTATTGCGATTGGACTGGGATCGGATCGTCAACCCTCTGATCTTAGTATGGATCAACCGGTGGTTCTTTCGGACAGTTCACCAAACCGGTCCGGCGAAATGTTTACACCGCGAAGAAGTTAGTCTAAGGGACAGCGAGATCTGGAAGGAAAGCAGTCTCAAGTTAGCTAATTTTCATTCTTTTTTTTAGAAAAGCGGAAAAGAACTGCTTCGCCGATAAAGGTTCCCAGTGCCTCCATCCATAAGAAGGAAGACGACGAAGAGGGACTGCTCTGTTCGATCTGTCTGGATGAGTGGACGTTGACGGGGGACCATCGGGTGGTATCGTTAAAATGTGGCCATCTGTTCGGTATGTCCTGCATCAAGCGCTGGATGCAGGATAAACCGGCCGCTAGTCGTAGCTGTGCAACGTGTAAGGCTCGGGCCACCATGCGAGATATTCGCTTTATCTATGCGCGTTCTGTGAAGGCGGCGGATAATTCGCGTGAGATAGAACTGATGCAGGAGTTGAGCCGCGAGAAGCTGAAGGTGATCGACCTGAATGTGAAGCTACAAAATGCGAACGAGGAAATTGCGCAACAACGCATCGTGATTGCGACCATGAAGCAGAAGTTTGCTGCGGTCACTCAGGGGATGAATGTGTTTGGTGCTCTAAAACTCGAACCATCGACGGAACGTGTAGTCAACTACAAACTGTCCCTGGAGAAGAATATGGAGATAACGCGCGAAGGGGGCAGTCGGGCGTTAGCGTACTCGGGCAAGCACCAGATGCTGCTCATTTCGCAAAAGTCGACCCAGCCGCTCTTTCCGGGGTTCTCTATCCGAATGGTGCAAGTGCCGGAGTTTACGATCACCACTGGAGCGACCTCGATGCTAGTATCGTCCCGATCCGTGCGTGACATTGCTATCGATTCGACGGACGATCTGTTCGCGTGTGCCACGATGGAGAAGATGGTAAAGGTTTTTTCCATCCAAAATCGCACAGTTCAGTGTACGATCACACCGAACCAGGAGGAGGTACTGTGGTCCTGTGCGTTCGACAAGGAACGGCCCAAATTTCTTTACCTTGGAGGCCAACGTGGGTCGGTGTACGTGTACGACATTCGACAGCCAGACCAACTGTTGGAGGAGTTCCGTGTGGGACACGTGCAGCACGACTACACGGCCGTGATAAAGATCTGCCCAGTGGAGCCCACCTCTACGATCCCGTGTGGTGGGTTTCTGGTGTGCAAGCTGAAGTCCGTGTGGTTCTTCGAGTACACACCGACCCAGCAGATCGAAAGCCATCTGCTAAACATCACCGGTGCTTTCAACAGCATGAGCTACAATCCGGCCAGTGGGCTCGTTCTGATCAGCGTGCGACCAACCGTCGACAAACCGACCACACTGGTGCTGGCATCACTCGAGAAGCTGAACGGTGTATTCGCGCTAAGAACGCAAAACACATTCGAAGGATCTCGCGTACAAACCGTCATGTATCGGAGTGCACAGGCCTACCTGAACGGTGCGGACACACTGGTTGTGGCTTACCAGGAGGATCTCAAGATGCTTTCCACTTGGTCCACCAACGGAGGGCACCGATGGCAGCAACGTCTTCCGATGGGCGACGCCATACTCGATATTTGTCCAATCGTGATTCCGTCATCGGGACAAACGTATCTGGCCGCACTCAGCGAGAACCGGTGCCGTATTTACCGTCTTAATGTAGAGTGAGATTGAGACAACCAAAAACAAAACCGGTCAGCCACCCGACAACGCGTGCACTATCGAAACAAGACTTTGGCGGACAGGATCCGGAACGAGTTGTACATTTTATTAGGGAGTGAAAACAATATGAATTCCAAACTACCGACTGTATGATACTGACCGCGCTGACTGCCATTTATTCCTCGGACAATTGTATGATTTGCGCGTGAATGCATCGCAAGGATGATTCGCGCTTTCTATTGATTTTCATTCAACTTCTTCACAAATAAATGGATAAGATGTTACTTATAAAATTGTAAACTAGACTTTCTCTGTAAAACAACGCAAATGTAAGTACAAATAATATTGTCGATATGAAGAAACAAAAAATACGTTTTACGTTAAAATCATTTGAAAGAACGAACTAAGTAGACTGTGGAACACAGTGGTGGATCTAACGGTGGGTGGAGTAGGCGGCCACTCAGGGCCTTGCCACCCCCCCTCCCCTCCCCTTCCTCCCTCCTGTCTCCCATTCAACCTTTTTTAAGTTGGTAGCCCTAACTATTATTTCGAAAAGAGCTTCCAATGGGATTGACTCACCACTGTTCGCACACCAACATGAAAGCCAGGGCTGTCAAACGTGCCGTTTCAATGAGGACGAAAAAAAGGAATCAAATTTGCTCAACATAAATATTTTTTGTCAAATGTTTCGGATCTTTTTTTTCCTTTAAATTGTCACAATTACTACTTTCCAAACAAGGGTGTATATTTTTACTTGATTTCATTTGTTTTAGTAGCATGCTAAGACTTTACACATTGCATCGCGTTTTTTCCCTTCTATTTCTCTATCTTGCGTTCCGTTCTCTTCTGCTTCTTTCGCTCGCTTTATTCTACTGCTCGTAAATGCTGTTGTACGCTCCATACAACTCGCACGCACTGCGTACCTTATTATGCTGTTTTATCTGTATGAAAAGTGAACAAAAGTGTAGTTCAGATTGTGTGGATTGTGTTTCCGAAACACTTTGCTCAAGGTATTTCGCATGCTAAAACACAATCAAAAATCAACTTTCATCAAGCGATATGAGAAAGTGTTGTAATAGCTTAGAATGAGTCATCTAGTACGATGGAAACGATTAGCTTCACATAGGGTTTTATTCTTCCCTCCCGGGAGGATGACTAACTCAAATGTAAATGCAGTAGAATCGTCAGTTGTTGAGTATTGTGTTTTGCGACTGATTTTTTTCCACGTTGAACGAACTGCCGCGAACGCAAGGATAGTTAGTTTCTACGTTCCTAGTGCAACACTTATTACAAGTAACATCTGACTCGAGACACTGTCAAACGTTCTTCTTTATCCATATTTTTAAATTATCGCTCAGTAATAGAACATTACGGGATATTAGAGAGAGAAATGGACGAAATGTTATAAAAATAATATTTAAAAAAATAGTTACACAGCATAAACATACACGCAAGCTATAAAAGGATTGGGTGGAAGGGAGAAATCAGGTTAGGATTTACACACTACTGGGAACAAAATAAAAACGTATCGGAACCGTACTCGGGAAGGAGAGAGCATCATGCCGGGGGACGTAAAATAGTACACATATCGTAATTAAAAACTACCAAATAGATTATAAATTACAACAAATACACGTAGGATGTGATTCGCCTGCAGTATAGTTTCTGTGTACGTGAGAGGTTTTAGTTTTGTTTCGCTAAAATTACGCTCCCCTTACACCTTACATCTTTCGTCTGCATTTTGTTTCCTTGCCCTAGTTATCTAATCACATCCGAATCAAGCACTCGTATGCTGCTGATCCTCACCCATTCTAATGTTTCCTCTTTCGGCTTTGTTTCGGTAGTGTACACTTTGCTCTATATGTATATCATATGCTTTCACTAGCGAGTTTGCATTACCATACTCTACTGTTTTATCTAGTTTCATCTTACTACTCGTCTTTGTAAATTTTTCCTTCCACATCCCTCACATTACGCTGTGGTCTTGTTGTGGATTCTTGTAGCGCACTTCTAGAACGTATGCTGCTGCTGCTTGTGTGTTTGTATTGTATGCTTAAAAAATTGAGATACTGTACTATGTTGTTCAGTTTGTTCCAGCAGCAGTTTCATCATTCGCTACGATGAACCACCGTTGTAAATTTATCTTGCTTTAAAAGTAGTACAAAACAGCCTTATTCACCCACCGGTTTTTGTGTAAAAGTTTAGTTACGTTAAGCAAATTTGCAAGCTAGCGAGCGAAACAAAGAAAAATGTTTTAAATTCTAGCCTTCTCTCTCTCTCTCTCTCTGTCTCTCTCTGTTTCTCTTTCTCTATCTCTCTTTCTCCTTCTCTTTCTATATCTCTCTGAAGAAGAGAAAAACATACTACCATTGTAACTGAACAAAATAAATTATAATCAAGCTAGCAGAAGAACCCATGCTGGTCAGGCTTGTCAAACCTCTTCCGGAAACATAGGTCCAGCTGAAGCTCTCCAAGCCATTTTATTACAAAAGCGATGCGCTTATGCCTACCGAATATAACAGAGCGCGGTATTATTGAAAAGCTGTACCACGCTTGTTGAAATCTTCTGCTTGCATCAACTGCGTTCATGGATGATACGGATGAAGAGAGTGTGTTTAAGGATGATTGGGATGGCAGGTTGACCACGTGATGCACGCCACATTTAGAATACTGTCACTGTTTGAACACTGCTACAGCTATTACTAGTTCATAAGTTTCCCCTTACTCGAAGACCAACGCAAAATGTCGAATGGAAAAATTGTTTTTTATCAAAATTCGCCTTTCACCGCCTTTCGCCCACGACGGACGAATAAAAATGGACTACCGTCACTGCTAATAAGCGCTATTTAAAACATGGTTCGAAAAATGGCATGTTTACGGTACAAACGGGGAAGGAAAAGGGAACATTCTTGCCCTTGCCCACCTAGCTATACGCTAGCAAACTATTCGCATTCCCTTTATTTCGTTTTGAGCTATCCGGATACGGGTGGTGCTGTAATGTTGTACGGATTTGGCAAGTCAGTGGTGTACGTACGGCGGCTGTGTATGTTCCCGTGTTACATCTTGAATACTGGCGTCTCGACTACGATTATATACTTGTATAACTGTATATAGTGTATAACTGGTCGTGTCTTAAAGATTGTAGGTTTCATAATATCCGCGTTCTCTTAACTGCTAGAAGAACTGTTCCGTGTCTTCCATGTCTACTGTTGCATTCGTCCACGTTGTCGTTGAATTATTGTTTTTTTTTTTGGTTAGCTCACTTAGCCCTAACTGGCACCTTAATCTAACCGTGCGTAACGCGGCACTACATCGTTCTTGATCCAGAACAGGCAGTTGTCGGTGTTGTACGTCGGCAGCGCATCCTGGCCAACGTCGAGCAGCTTTTTCCGCAGCTCGTGCTTAATCTCACCGTGCGACACGTAGTGGTAGAACAGCTGCTGGATGGCCGACACGTACCGCCGCTGTTCGGGCGTTTTGGGTTCGTAGCGTCCCAGAATAGCCTGCACGTCCGAATCGACATCGGCCATGCCAAGCTCGCCACCCGTCTGCGACACGACGTAGAACTGGGAGCTTTGAAGCTTCTGCGTGATCGTCAGCAGAGGGCAGATGGTACGTATGTCCGACACCATCGCCACTAAACCCTGGTACGTGGCGTTATATCGACGAAGTGCCTCCTCCGTGAGCCCAAGCTTACCAACAACGCTTTCGTTTACGTGGCGCGTTACCAGTTCCGGCGTCCACTCGGTGTACTTCAGGTGGAGCTTGGTGTTGTGCGCCTCGTGCGTGGTCGACCCGATCACGTACCGTACGTTGTTGGACACGTCCGCACTCCACACGTCGGCCGGATGCTGCTGCATAATGTTCCCGTCCAGCACCAGCCACTCGTGGCGCGCAGTAGCATTTTCATCCGCCGCCGGCAGATCGGGGAAGGTACGACGCCACACATCCGGCACCGCATCCAGAATATCCTCATCTTCCTTCTCCATCAGACAGTTGGCGTCCTCGCACCGGATCTTGCTCATGTACAGTGCGTTCTCCTTCTCGGAGTCAGCCAACGGTTTGCCCGGGAAGATGGACGCACCGGACGATATCCAGGTGCGGGCGAACAGTTTGGTCGTCTTGTTGGATGAGGCGAGTGCCGTCACGATGGTGCCACCGGCACGATGTCCGAACAGCGTCACCGACTTTGGATCGCCGCCGAAATGCGGAATATTCAGCTGAATCCACTTGAGCGCAACAATCAGATCGGTCAACCCGTAGTTGCCGGAGGTCGGCGGGTGTGTGCTCTTCGTTAGCTGCTCCAGGGCGAGGAACCCGAACACGTTCAGCCGGAAGTTGGGCCGCACGAAGATAACGTCACGGGCACGGGCGTAACGCGTGGACGGGCGCAGCTTGCCGGGTGAATCGCCGGTGAAAGATTCGGCACCGACCAGCACCACCACCGGCAGCGGATTGTCGTAGCGCACGTGCGGTGTAATGACGTCCAGCGTGAGACAGTCCTCGGCCCCATCCACCTTACCGTCGGCGTAGATCTGCCAGCAGACGGGCGTGGAGTTGTGCGCCTTCAGCGTGCCGTTCCAGCAGTTGTCGATACTTTCGATCGGTTGGGCTGCCTTCCAGCGGTTCGGACCAACCGGGGGCACTGCGTACGGGATGCCGCGGAACGCGAACGAACCATCCTCCAGGATGCCTTCGACCCGTCCACAATTCGTTACCGTCTCGATGTACTTGCCGTCGCGAACCGGAGCGGTGATGGGTTCACTCTTGCCAACGAACGTGAAAGCGATGATCAGTGCCACCAGGATCAGGAAGATCACCACACCTGCAATGATGGCGATGTCGTCTAAAAGGAGAGTAGACAGAGAACAACAGGGATTGAGATCGGTGGTCAATTTGGTCAGCAAGACGTGATTAGACCACAAAGTGAAATAACCTCAACAAAACGCGGAATTTCCAACTTACCAACTGAGCACCGGTATGACTGCACCCGCTGCAGCAAACTACGCTCCTGGGCGTCTTCTTCCGCTTCGGCTGCCTTATCCTTTGCCTCCTTGTCCTCGGGCTTCACCAGCGCCTCACCATCCGTTCCGTTCGCGCCGGGCTTGTCGACCGTATCCTTCGTGTCCGCATCCTTCAGCGAATCGTCCAGCGTCTCCATCGAGGCCAGTCCCGCCCGGTTTTTGGGCGTCTTGCCCAGCTCAATGTCATCTTCCGGATCACCACTGGCGACCGGTTTGAAGCGCTTCGGGATAATGCTGGCCAGCGGAACACGCAGCGCCTCCAGCAGTCCTTTCCTTGGTGCCTGCACTTCCGGCTCATCCTCCACCGGTTTCTTCTCTTCCGTGGCGTCACCACCGGCTTCCTCCGCACCGCTCGCTTTATCCGTTGCCTCTGCCGTCACCTCATCCTTTTCCTCCTCTTCCGCCGCTTTGTCCACCGTCTCGCCGGCTGCGTCCGGCGGGGTCGCCTTTTTGGCGAACGGATTGCGCAGCTTCAGGTTGGCGAAGAATCCTCCGGCACGCTTCGGTTTATCTTCCGCGCCCGGTTTACCCTCGTCCGCCGTCTTAGTGCCACCGTCCTTACCCTCACCATTCTCAGCACCGTTCTTCTCCAGCAGCTCATTGTCCGCACCGTCCGCTTCCTTCGGTTTGTCCTTGTTCTTGTTGAAGAACCCGGGCAGCTTGAACGCACCGGCCGGTACCTTCTTCGGCTTTACCTCGCGCTCTTCCGCCTGCACCTTGTTCGGTTTGTCCGCCTTGCTCGTTTCGTCGGCCGTGTCCTTCTTGCCGTTCTCGGCCGTTACCTCACCGCCGGTGACCGCTTCCTCCGGTATGTTAATGATTTCCTCACCGTTCGCTACATTTTCACTGCTCGCCTTCGTTTGTGGCTTCTCGTCACCGGTCGGCGTTACGGGGGCAGGACGCTTTTCCTCCACCTCGGTGCCGAGCAGCTTTTCCGTCTCCTTTGCCTCTACCTCCGGCCCGTCCGCGTTCGATTGCGGCGTTTCCGGTTTTTGCGTGTCGTTTGTGTTTGCCGCCGGTGCGGTTTCCTTCTCATCGGTTTCGCCCATTTTGCCGCTCGCCCGACCGTTTGTCACTGTTCGGTTCGGTAGTGTTAAAGCGTTAAAAGCACCTGTGAGAGCAGCGGACAGAAAGGAAGAAGCAAATTGTAATCTCATTAGTATATTGACACTCCTTTAAGCGGCACAACAGAGCGCCTTTATAAGTAGGGCGTAACAAAATCTCATTAATATCCTACGTGTCCCCGATTTTTTAGCTGCAATCTCGGTCAAGAGCTTACGTTCATTAGTTTCGTACGAACTTGAGCGAACTGGGTCGTTCTTTGTGAAGAACTAGGCGAACGAAACAGATCATTCGTTCTTTTGTCTCTCATAAAAAATGGGTCTCTCATCCCTTATCTCTTTCATAACGTTCGCTCAATCTGCCGTTACAGGAACGCTCACTAAATGTTCCTCTATTCTACGGGTAGTTCACTAAACCTGCCGTTACAGGTCGCTCCACCTACGTTACATTCTGTCAAACCTGCGTTACAAGCTGTTCAAATTGCGTCATTAAATCATAGCTTCATAGCTCACTTAGATAGATCTGTCTCTAAAGATCCCTATTCGCGAACTGCTGTAGCGTTATTTGGCGAACGAAGTTCTTTCGATCACCTGAAAGAACTTATCGACCTGTATAGACTAAGTTCGTGTGACTCAAACTCTCATCCTATCAGAACTTACTGTTCTGAGGATTTTTTTTTAAATTTTTGGCACAAAATGATCATAAATTGGTCCATCGTTTCGTGGAGCAATCAGCGATCTACCATCCATTTCTGATTGGTTCGTTTAAGCTCCTTTACGATAAAGGTTATAAACTACAACTCAACCCAGCAAGAAAAAGCTTTCATCCCTCAACCTTTCACGCGATAAAGCCGTCTACCAGCAGGCGCACTGTTCCCGTTCCGTGTGCGGACATTCCTTACTTTTTATGGCCCTTTTTTACGGTCAGTTTCGCGCACAACAGCTGACCTCGATCGTGTTAAAGCCACCGGTGGTTACCGGCTTCAGAGTTCCTGGGCTAGAAACTAGTTCCCTTTGGCTGTTCTATTTTCCCTTCCTCTATTTCCCAGTACAACGACAACGAAGCATCGAAGTTGCAATTTAAATTCTGCCTGCACTTGAGTGTGTGCTCCAGATGGGAGTACAACCCCGTCGCCCCAGAAACCGACGCCGATTCTGACGCCGTGCCTGATGTCTGTTAAACTGAACCCGCTTTCAAGCCACCCCAAAAGGAAGTCTGAGCGAGAAGCGGAAGGCTTTGGACCTGGTGGTTGATCGAAAGTAGGTAATGGAAGATCATAATTGTTCACCTCGCATTACTCGCATTGCGCGTGCCGCTGCCAACGATTACCACCGCGATGGCCCCGATTCAAGCAGCCGGTTTACGCGATACGCGAGTAAATGTCCGGATTCTTACCAACCACGGCCACCTTCTTCGGGCTTTCGATCCGGGAGCGACGGATGCTTCCTTTCTATCGTGCATTGGAAGCGATCTGCACCGCACCTGATCATGCGATCGTTCAGGGGCGCAAGAAAAAAAAAACAGATTAAAACGAAAGGGGCAAAATGTGGCCACTCATTCCCATCTGATCTCTCAATCTAGCGATTTTCATCGTGTTTTGTGCTTGTCCGGTTTTGCTGCACTTATACGCCAGATTATATTACCACGTTTGATGGGTCGTTTTTTTTCTCTCTCTCTCTCTATAAACTTTTTTTCGCTGTTAGAGAAAGGTGCAGCAAATCTTCAATCTGCTATGCGTCCAATTCCGGTCATTCGGTTAATATGGCAAGCCAATTACCGGCTTTATCGTACAGCCACAACCACACATACGCTTTAACGCCAGCGATCCCCAAAGTGTTGCAAAATGGGTGAAAAATTGAGAGATTTTCCACCTCGACGTTTTGGAAAAATTGGCTGCCCACTTTCTACGGCAAGGAGTAGATGTTTAAGGCAAAACTGCTTAAAAGGGCAAATTTGTTCCTCACAAGACGAACCGATCTAAGGGTCACAAGAGAAAGGTTTTCCAGCAGCTATTACCACAGAAAAAAACCATTCATTGCCCATTTGTTACAACAAATCGACAAGCGCACGAGTGTTAATTTGTTCGGAAGGGAAAATCTCACACTTGTTCGATAAATTCGCTTCCCTTCTTCGCCGGGGGAAAAGGGCCTTTTAATTGAAACAAATCAAGGCCCGCGCAGTTCACGCACTCATAAATAAAATTCCTTTCGAAATGCATCATGCCGGTACCTTCATGTTTTGGGGTTTGTGGTGCTGCCACCAGTGTTCGTGTCTGTCTAAAACTAATGCTCGAATGTATTCTCAATATCACGTTGAACGTGTAAAGATCACAGATTTATTTATGATCCCATGAACCGATCCAAAGGAACGTCCTGTATATCAGTATAATCTAAAATCACTCCCCAGCGGCACGTCTCTTGCCTGTGGAATGTACGCCCTCTTGACCGGGAGGTGGCCCAGGCTTTGTCAGAAGTGATGCCGCCAATGTTTGGCCCAACTTCGACGCCACCGAAAAGCTATTATGTTTTAATTAAACAACCACACAAAACGGTCCCACCAGCAGTGGCCCTATCATGCCCCAAGTGTGATCTTGTTGACGGACCGGTGGTAATGCTGGGTCATGCTACCCCGTCATTCATGGATACTGCGACAATGGATGTTCAATTACTCGGGTCCACCGGGACGTGGGACTGCTCAATTAGATCACAATCGGGCAATGCAAGCGCGTGATTCATGCACACAGCATAATTCTCACGGGACTGTTGGCTTGGCGAGTTCTTCGAATCACCCGGCTAGTACACTGACAATGTATGGAATCGGCAAGGACACATAGACCTGTTGTCATTTAGATTCAATTTAGCAGTGTGTCGACGAGACGCTTGTACCTGATAGGCATAATTTGGAGCGAGGATTCGTTCATTATCGCTGCAAATTCATGTTAGAGGGTGTTTAATCCTCTGGCTAGTGGACTTAAGCGACAATCACTTTTTAATAGACATACGAGCGGCCTAATGGGTTAATGACAACGATGACAGTCTTCACACTTAATCCGATACTAAATCCTACCAGGAACATATCTCGCTACACAATACTAAAGGGTGTTCCACATAAAATTGCACCATGGGTTGAATACGATAGGAAAATTAACTAGGTTACTGATGCTTTTCAAAACTTTCAGCCAATAAAATATAACCCTTGAGACAGCATTTGGCAAATTCATTTCAATTATCTTCTATACTGTAACCGTGCGATCACACCGCACGCTTAACTTGATTCGTTCGATTCTGGACAACATCTGGCAGTAGTTCCCACGGTACTTAAAGTCACTTTTTTCATCGTGGCTGCCCAAGAATTGATCTTTTTTAGATACTTTCGTAGTGGCTGTTTCATAATGTCGCAATATTGTTCGTTGGGGTTTAAATCCGGTGCGTTTTGGAAGGATTCATGTTCTTGGGTACTTGGTTTTGTTTCACTCCAAATTAAAATTTGAATAGTGACACGAAACCAGACCTGACTAGATCGTTAGATCGATCTAGAGAAGATCGTTAGATCGTCGTATTGTTTTGAAGTGAAAACAGAAGCATGTGTAGACACTCCTTGAGTTAAATCTTTCCGATTACAGCCACAACAGTAACGAACTAATGAACGCTCTCATTGATTGATGTATTTCTTGGTAAACTTTGAAGGATTCTGGTACCTTAATGCCACCGGACATCGAATTAGTCCTTTACGGTGAAGAACAGCATCCCCGGACAATAAGGCTTCGTCAGTCAGCTGGCATTGCAGACGATGGATACTAGATGGAGGCTAGCTGCCAGCAACGATTTCAAAGTTGAGACGCCCGACTACTCTAACCAAGTAGCCATAGCGCGACACCGATGCCGTTTTTCTTCGGCAGATGAAACGTCTATACCAGACATTTCTGAAGTAATACCCTAGGTGGTGTCCTGGAAATGTGTGGTGAAGGCTCATGGAGGTTTTAGTCAGTACAAGCCTGACAGTAACGCAGGTGTCTCTGTTTGCAAATTTACTCCATGTAAAAAGGGTTTCCTTTATCCAGCTTTATATATATAAAGTCAAGAAATATCATTAATTGCAAGTCACGAAGAGAGCTCCTGAAGTTGTCGTGACAAGAATTAGAAGAACTAGCATCATGTTATGAGTCATCACAGAGCATAGAATTCAACGTACAAAGTTTAGCTACAAAACTCTTCCAGCCATCATTAGATGATGATTCAAACACAATGGCTCATCGTGTGAGTCATGCAAATATTTTCATCTTCCCCGTCTTCATCATACAGTATTTTTGAGATAATTTTCACTCGACACTTACCACAATCCAGCTCGTGAAAATAATTCCCCGAAAGCATTACTGTGGCTCTCAATGAGCCCTCGCGTTTGTCAAAAGCGGTCAAATTTGTGGTTATTTTGTTTTTATTTCAGCTTATTTTCATAAACGCTCGCTTCGGAACTGGAGCCGGAGCTGAAGTACCAATGTTTCTAACCCTTCTCCAAAACTCCTTCTTGCGAGTGTAATAAAGTTGAAGGGAAGGAAGGGCGAACGCCCAGAGAGTGGTTCCATAAAAGAAAGGAGAACGAACCGTACGTTCATTCTCGGGGGTCATGGGCGTTGATGGTGTTGACCAAAGTAAACAACATCAAAGTACCACAACACTTCCCATGCAGCATGAAGCGATTCCGCCGAGCGAGTCTAGTAGCGCAGCAGACAGGCCTCGAGGGCCTGGTAGGTTGTTGGTCGACAATATTTAACCTCACGAAAAAGGGTCCCGAGTTCTTGGCGATTGAAACCAGATTGAGAGCAAAGGGTTCATTTGCCGTACTTTCCAGCACGCGGGCAAAGGTTCATATCTTTTATGACACCCAAATTGTTTCCTGCCGCGCAGGGCTGCCCAGTTGGGCTAGAGCGCGCGTTGGGAAATAAGATGGGAAAGATTTCAATCGCGAGATCGCAAGCACAAACAACGCCACAGCACTGCTGCAATGCCCTTAAGAGGTGCTGGAATGGTGGTTTTAGAAGATCATAACAGCTTACCGTGATATGATCTCGGAACACGTGGGGAAATTCTATTCCAGATGCGACGATCATCGACGTACGTGTATCATCAGCATAAAAAATCAATTAAAGATATTCCTTTTCGACTCCACACGGAGACATACGAATGCAGCTCCGATGTCACATTCCGTAGGGTAGGGCATCTTGTCTAATATGAACACTCACACGCCTAAAAGTTACATCAAAATGAGTAACATCCTGTTGCGAGTCGGTCGGAGATACCTTGGAGAAGGATGCCCTACCGGATGGGCTCGCATAGTACACATAGGTGGTCATTTGGCGTTGGAAGGGTAACCATCCAATGTTTAATTTGGTACAAATCGTTTGTTCGGAAGGCATCTGATTCGATAGCCGCAGCTAGGGAGTCATGGCATCAAGAACAGTCTTTACATCCCCACAAAGATGATGAAGATCGTACATTAAGCTACCCAAAGGAAAGGCACAAAGTTTCCCATTTTCCTTAACAAAAAAGGTACAATTTATGGTTTAAAGAAGCTGTTGGCACCAACAAAAAAAAACAACCAAAAAACGTAATCGGTGTCCCCCGATCGATGACGATCCAATGGCGATCAAAGGGCACTGGAAGAAGCAAAAGAAAGTAACAAAAAAAAAAACGGCTTCCACAGTGTCGAATGGCCGGGAATGTAGTCGTAACAAACGAAAGGACGTACGATTGCGTGGTTGTGTTTTCATGCGTGGGGAGTTTCAAAATTTATGATCGTTTTTTTTTCTGAGGGTTTTGTTTGTACCGCTCCGGACACCACGCTTGAAGCCTTCGGGAAGAGTTGTACTTAACGAAAAGGAAACCTTCAAGAATGTGAATGAACACGCAAGAACGAAAAACGGGAAAAAATGGATGGCATGGACGTAGACGAAAAGGAACACGAATGGTCTGAAACGGTCGGCTAACAGAACGGCTGATCCTTGGGTTTTCTGCTTTTGCTAGTTCGCCTCAAACTACGTCCGACGAGGAATCATTCGGTGCATATGCTCTCAACGGCTCGGTACGCCCGAAAAAAAAAACAGATTGTTGGCCACTCTTGTTTGGGTGTGAACTACATAAACAAACACTGGAAATTTATCGGTCTACATGACACCGACGCAATCCCGCCACAGTTTGGCGGCAGAGCAAGCACCGTGCGGGCCGGTTTCTTCTTCATCTCAAGCGTAGAATTTTCTTCTTGTCGTCCGCAGACGCGTTTAAATGAGGTAAACTTTGTTGCACTTTTGTATCAACATCAAAAGGGAAGAAAACTGCCATGGTAAGATCTTGAATTCCGTCAATTTAGTGTAGAAATTGAGCCGAAATCGAGCTAGCAATTAAATATGGGTTAAAGCGTGAATAAGCAACAGAACCAACCATCAAATCCAACGACATCCAAAAGCATCATAAAACTCACACATTACAAAAAACGTTTCAACAAAACAAAAAACAGCGAATACGATTGAAGCGTTTGTTTTCTGTTCTGGTTTCGGAAACAGAAACCGGAAACCGGAACTGCACACACACGGAAGGGCACTGGTTCGACGCAATCCATTCTGAAAAGCGTCGGTTAGCATCGGTTCAAGCTGGACGGAAATGAAAGTTAATTGAACGACCAATTTGGCTTTCGATTGTCGGCACTTTCGACAAAAGTTCTAACCTTCGCCAGGCAAATCATCGACACCTGTACGCGATGGCCGAAAGCAACAAACAATCGATCGGTGGCTAACGACACGATACCATGATATCCGTCACCAAACGAGTGGCGGGAGGAAGGAAAACAGCTAAAAATAACGTAGGAAGTGACGTTTATTCTAATGAGCACCGTCCCTTCTTCCCTTGCGGATCTAGGGTGGGATTAATGTTGTCATCGATCATAACAAATGCTCGCGTCAAAAGCGAACCGCAATCACATTCCACCATCTACGACCGAGCACCGGAATCAGAGTTCGAGGCGGCAAAGAACCCAAATTATTGGGCGACCCTCCATGTGGAGAGGTCGTTAGCTGTGCGGGCGGTGGGCTGTTGTGCCATAATTTATGTGTCCCCCGGTCCCTTACGATAGATAACATCAACTCGTGGAGCCCTCGTGCCATTCGCGTGCGCCGCTACGCTTATCGCGAGCGCGCCACACGGTTGGTGGCATTCAACCTTAATTACCAATGCTGCAAACAAGGGCGGAAGCGGGCGCTACAACACTGCAGAGTGGATGCACTTTTCTTTCCCAACAATTACCGAGCTGCCGAGCGCATTGGATGCACGATGATGCTGCACCGGAATGACGCTTGCGTGTTGACACATCCATCTGTTACAGTTAGCCTGTCACTTCCAGATCGCCTAGATCACCAAGAGATCACCCAATCGTCAACGCAACAACGCGCTTCCCCACCCATATTAACGGATGCGAGGGAGTACATCTTGTACTTTACTACCATCTCGTTACTTTCTTTCCCGTCTTCCACGTACGCAGCGAACGGTGGAGGCTGTTTATTTTCATTTCTCCATTGTAAATAGTGGCGCACTCCTGATGTGTGTCGGAGTGTGAACCGATACTTAACATCGCACCCCGAGATACCCCGTATCCTCACATCGTTTGTGAACAATTCACTTAAGCCAAACGGCAAAAAACTGCTCGTAAATAATGCACCCAAACAAGACGTCTCTATCCATCCGCTACGCCACCGGAACAACATACTCCGGGGTGGGAGCGGGAGGATGCGTGTCATTCCGAAACCCTTCTTGGAATGCTCTTAACGGAGCATAGTTTACCGTGATGTACTTCCTTCGAACATGCACAGATACGTATATGCGCCCTTGAGAGAATATTGCTGGTTTGGTTCGAAGCGAACGAAGCGATGAACGATGAACGTTGGATGTTGGAGTAAGTGCCACAATACCCTTCAGTGTAAGTATGCCAAGAATTTGACAATGACTTCGTCTCCTGCATTAAATAGACTCCTACTCCAACCAGAACTCGTCCGACGAATTACCTAAAAGAATCTTTAACGGCACTATTGTGGTGAGACTTGAAGTACCCTACCAGTCATATAGCTGAGGATCTCTGTGGAAGTCAAGCTAGGAGTTCTAAGCAAGCTGGAACTCCCAAAGAATTAATAGATTAATAAGATTTATAAGACTTTAACAGGTTAAGATGCAACGATCTTCATTATCTTCCAGAAATCTTCCAACCAAAAACGTTGAAACTAAGGTAAACAGAACGGTAAATAAACTGATGAATCAACCTCCTGCAAAGTTCGCCATCTATAGAAAGGGAATTATGTCAGGTGCAGCGTAACGCAAGAACCCTACCTCCACTGCTCACCTGTGCGCAATTTTGGGGTGGCGTTTTGCGTGCGTTCAAGGCACGTCCCAACGACGGAAAGCGACGATCCTCCCAAACCGATACGTTTGTAATCGATCCGTCGCCTGGTTGAAGTGAGGTGAGGTAGAACCAGAAGAAGGCGTAAAAGTTATCATGTTTCAGCACGCCACACCGCACTGGCCGTTTGCTGTTCTTCCCCCACCGGCGTGCGACGCACCATCGATAAGCGATTACAACCCAAGGGAATAGTGACTTATCGCAAGCAAAAAAAAAAAAAAACACAAGGACCGTGAGCACGGAACCTGCTGCAAAAGGCTACCATTTGCTGGTACCAACTTACTTTACGTCTATACTTCTCCGTTCCCTGTTTGGTTTGGTAATGCAATCTCCACTTCCGATCGGTTTACGAGCAACTTGGAGTGGCCGTCGAGTGGAGCTAATAAGTCGGCTTTTTTAAGTGAAACTTCATAAAGTGAAGTACTGGCCGTGAAATATGATCCGTGCGGCACTGGAAATGAGTACCGTGCCGGTGTGACGGTAGCTGGCAGGTAATAGTCGTTAAGGAAGGAGCGCGCTTGTAGGGTTTTCCGTTGACGTCGATGCAGTCGATCAGACCCTACCACGCGTCATATGTGCGCCATTTGTAGCACAGGCACTAGATTTGGTTGCGGTGTTCTTATATTTTTGGACAATGCGAGGTGAAAATTTTCGTCCTTTACCATGTCAACAAATTAGATCTCATTAGAAGGCTCTTTTGCTGTTTGCTGGCAAACTGGCAGGCGAGTGTTGACACGGGAAAGCTTTGCCGCTTTATCATCCATCGTACGGTGCCGCGGTCTCCCCTTCGGAAAGGGAAACTTATCCGGCTGAATCTAGAGAGCCGTTAAGACACATCGTGGGCGGAAGTGTGAACGATGGGTTCCCGATTTATCAACTCAAAGAACAAACGGCACAAAAACACCCCCGCGTCACTAGGAAAGGGAGGACAAAAAAAAGTGAACCTAAAACATAAAAGTGAACGAAAAAAGGTTATTTTTGTTCTGTGAAAGCGTCAGCTGTACTGCCGCTGCTTTTAGAAGGCCGAGAACCTCAATGTCAACGTACAGGATTGAATCGGGACCGGGGGGTAGAAAAGGGTTTTCTACCGAAACGAGTTCCGGACCCGATGCAAGTGTGCGCTGAGTGAAATCCTGCACTGACAGTTAATTTATTTTGTTCACGTTCAAGCTTCAGCTGTTAATTTGAAGCAATTAACTGGTAACATTTTTTGTTGTTGAAAGGGGGTTGTTGTTTTTTTTTATTCGAGAAAGATTATGTGATGTTAAGTGGTTCTTATTTTGTCGATCATTTAAAAAGCAATTTATAACGCAAACAGGCAGCGCACCATCATTAATGGTTGTTTTGTGCTATAAAGAACATTTTATAGCAATAATAGTACGACGTTAAGAGTACACAAAACAGTGACAGTTCATAATCGATTAATCGATTCGTCGATTCTCTATGATTCTCTCCTACAAACACTACGCGGTGCTAAGTCGAAACGTCATTTTTAAAGTGACAGATGACTAAAGCGATCGATCACAAATAAAATACACAAAAAAGCGATATGCGATCTCTTAGACACGTTAGCATAATCAGCAGAAAAAGTGCTCATCACAACTTCTTCGACCTAAAAGACCCTTTCCCTGTGTCAAAGAAGTGGAAATTGGATCACTCCAAATCAAAACATCGTTGAAATCGTGCACAAACAAACCTTATCGGTATCATCTTACCATACACCATACCGCCTGGAGATCGTGCATTGAACCAATCGCCCACGTTTAACAGTGACATTGTAGTGGAGATTTTTTCCAGACTCATCAAAATTCTCACTAAACTTCACCTTCAAACGAAGCTGTGTCTGTTTTGTGTCTCTCGCACACAACCGCCAGCCGGTCGTGGTATGCATTTTGAAAACCATTGCCCTGAGTTATACCAGTAGGTTGCGTACTCCCTCTTATTCTGCTCTAGCCCTAGCACGGAACCAGCGCCAAAGCCAGAGGCCATCGCTGGGTCTTGCCAGACTAAATCCATATGTTTACTTTCTCCACCTCTCGCTGCACTCGCGCGATGCAATCCGAGCTTGAACACACTGGCAGGCAGGCAGCGCACGTTCGCCGGAATTGTCCGACAATGATTCATGGTACTGCAGCACAGACGCCACGATCATCGCGCGTCGACAGTAGCTGATTTTTGACTAGCGTCAAATTTATCTTCAGCTACCCAACAAGCGGCATTTTCTGACCCGCATCAGACTGTGTTTCCTTTTGATGGTCGTTTTTTTTTCCTCGGGGGAAGTTTGATTCAACGTCCCCAACCGGGCCCGCGCGAGACGCGAAGATCAACCCGGAGGCGTCGTAAAATAAATCAACTGAGTCAATCGTCGACGATGAAACCAGCTCGGATTCGTAAGAAACCTCCAGGAAAGTGGAAAAAGTGCCCGAGACTGAAAGAAAAATTGTCAGTTTTCCGACTCCACCGCGTTCGTCTAGGGGTTCATCCCAGGATGGCTTCATTGGCTGCGGTGGGAGCTGTCGCGGGAGCACCAATCGGCACAGGTCGCTTTAATTTCTGCTGGTGTACATATAGTGGACAACCACACACACACACACACACACACACACACACTCCACAAGTGCAATCAAGTGCAATAAGAGGTGAAGGGAGAAAAATATTGTAATTTATTGCCTGTCGGTCAGTTTTCCTTCGGCTAAAGAATAGCGTGCCCCGGGTTGGAATCTTCATTGCCGAGAACGGACCCACGTACTGCCAGCGTCCGCAACTGACCGCGAGGGATTAATGCTGTCATGTGCGTGTGCAGTGTACGTTGGTAATTGGATTCAGCCCCCCCCCCCCCCCCCCCCCCCCCCATCGCTAAAGTGCATTACCTCGGCGCTTGCTTGTGTCGGAAGGAAGGGTCTCTTGACGGTTGGACCCCAAGGCGACCCCGAAGATTGTCAATGGTTTAATACGCCAAGGCAACGAGAAAGATACACACATTTTATCGGCTGCTACCCGATGAAGATACCCGGAGGGACGGGCTAATGACGCCTGATGACGAGCCCTGGAATCGACCCGTCCAGCGACAATAATGGTCAATGGCACAAGTTCAAGCAGCAGGCAGGATTCGTAAATTGAATTTTATTAGCATCAACATATTCACCAAGCCAACCTCTTCAGATCCGTTGCGAGCGCACTGAAACTCACACACCCTGCATCCCCAACCACTCGCTTACACGTCTGGCCGTCTCACGTTGGGTCCGGGTTTTTTCGTTCACTTCATTCTTTTGTTGCAAAAATACACTGCAATGGAAACGGGATCATTCATTCATTTCCTGTCCGAAAGCGAGGAAAGCATGATGTCTTATGTTGCCCATTCTCCGTGGCAGGAAAAGGGATTTGCATCCGTCTCGAGTGTGATCGACAACAAAGGAGAATTCTTTTCACCCGTTTGCCATCCTGCCCGCCCCACGGCTGAACAATGGCGAGGGGGGCTTAATGGATGCGATGGACGAATGTAAAGACCCAGCGGAGACCACGGGCCGGCCGAGCATTAATGCGCGTAGCGATGTTTCATCAAAGGACCGAGAAGATGCGCTTTCCCTTCGCTTTATGGTCGCTCAAAGGGATTTGCCATTTGTGGCTGTTGTGGCGTGGTGAGCAAAAAATGAGTAAAAAAAAGTAAAAAATAGAAACCCTCCCAGCGAGACGAAAATATGATAACTTACTAAAGGAACGTGTACAGTGATTGCGTTAGCACACACAAAAAAAAACGTTTGAATGTATACAAACAATAAAGTCAACTAAAGATATTCAAATGATCTCCATCGGTTGGCATCATATCTGTTTTCATAATATCATTTTTAGATTATCCATCATACATATATTTAAATGGTCATAATTCATAATAGTACTGACCCTAAATTTACCACCTCCACCCAATTCCTTGGATTAGTTCCAAGAATGCACACATATGTCATCTTATGTGTTTTTTGGAATATCTTTTCGAAGCTTATAATGTGGTAAAAAGTGTTAAATTAATCTGGTTTTGTCTTAAGTTTGTCGAAAAATCCTTACATCTATGAGTTTTTCAATGGGAACGTTAATTGCATACATTCAGGCGGTTCTATTTCAGACGGTTTCAAGGGTGCGTTAAGCCTAAAAGTATGCAACCATCTTTTTTGGAGTTCCCTGTTCGAAGCTTATAAAGCTGAAGTATGAATAAGAGCTAAATTAAACTGGTTTTGACTTAATTTTTTCAAAAAATACTTATATCGATAAGCATTCTAAAGGAAACAGACATGAACGCAAATAGCATACATTCAGGCGATTTCATTCAGGACGTCACCAATGGGTATTAAACGATTAAGGGGAATAAAAAGCATTTAAACCATTTGCAATTCTTAATTAATACGAAATGAAATCAATCCCAGAGTTAGATTTACTATCAACTAGTTGTTAAACTCCAACACTCTTCCCACAAAAAGAAAAAAACACATTTCAATCAATACTAATTAAACCAAACCACATAACCCGTTTCCGTGCTATGGCTCTCCAATCTAAAAAAACACCCCACCACAAACACATATCCAATACATCATGCAAGAAAAACATGTGTTTCCATTTCCAAGTGCCCACAACAAAAAAACTGAACACCCGAAACGATCGGCTTTGCCGTGGCTACTGTAAATCTGTTTAAATCCCAAATCCGAAGCCCAAAACTGTGCTTGTAGAACGAAGCTGTCCCTTGCCCGCTTTCCCGTTTCGTGCACGTTCGTTTCAATAAAAATAAAATCAAACATCAAGCACGGAAAAATTCCCGCAAAGCGGTTATGGAGGGTACGGAAGCGACGTTATTAAATAAAGGTTTTTGTTCTACACGCTCATTTCGTGTGGTACCGAAGGTTTTTCCCTTCCGTTTCGCTTTCGCATCTCACCAACACGCGCACCGATCAAACCGATCTTCCCGGGCAGCGTCGCAGAGCGGTCCCGCGCCCGAAACAACGCCGGTCGAAGTAAATCATTATAATTATGCTGCTTTAATCGTCCTACGGGTTTTTTTGTTGTTGGTGTTCTTGGTGTGTGCTATCCCCACCCGGTTTACATACACGTTTAGCTATAGATTTATGAGATATGAACATATTCCTGCTCGGTGAGTATTTCTCTTGGGGCTTTTTTTCTTTTGAAAACATCTGGATCAAAACGAGGGGTCGGTTTTTGCTCTTTGTAATCTCTCCATCTCCGCAATCTGCTGTGGTACTCCGTGCACAATTAACATACGAATAAAAAATTAATTTTGTTTCACACTTTCACTCATGGCGTTTTTTTTTATCAACACAACCCATCAAGGACACGTACAAAGTTGTGATAAAGCGCCCCGGTTTTCACTGTTCGAATTACCTTAACGCAGTAATTCGTCCCCAAAATCCTGCTTCTTCCCCGAAAAAAAGGACAGCGTAATTATGTCCAACGGTTACGGGAAAAATTTGGACATCACGGGGTAATTATTTTCCGAACCGCGATCAATACCCCCCTGCCCTTAATTTTTACACCACTTACAAACGAACGTTTTAACGGACGTGTGGTACAGTACACGTGTTTGTATTCTCGATCTGTTTGCTCCATGTGTTTCTTTGTGTGCTACAATTTCATCCAACGCCAAGAAGCGTTTTGTAGTTTCAACCACTGTGAGGTATTGCTGCGCTCAAACTGTCGTGTACATAATTGAGCAGAGTGGATTTTTTTTTGGAGGCGAGGGTTAGGATGGAGGCTTGAGAGCAACACAAAGGAAGCGTGTCCGTGAGGAAAGCTATAATCATGGCCGGGATATTCATCAAAGAAAGTATAAACCAACACGAACACGAGAGAAATGGGAAAGGCAAGGGAACGCTCACAACACGGCGCAGTGGCGGGCAATGTTCGGGCGGTTTGTACAATTGAACTTCAACTTCAACGTCCATAATGACACGGTTGAGTTTCATAATTTTTCCCTAGAAAAGCCTTCCTCAACAGAGTTTACCGCGATTCTACACCGTTTCCCAGTTTTTTTCTCGTCTAAACCCTTCATGATCATGTGTGTGAGGGAACGTCGGCGTTGAAATCTTTCCCAATCCCGGCCATACGCACGCGCTCGCCCGTTTTCCGCTTCGTTTGCCGCACGCCTGCCCGCATGCTGCGTTGCGTGAAGCATCGTGTAATAATTGTTTTTCCGTTTAAATTACATAAAAGCAACTCGACCGCCAAAAATTAGACCCGACCTACCTGGCCCCTCACGTTTCCCGCTGGTTCGCCGCTGCCGACTCGCTCGAATCGCCCGGATTCACACTTCGGTACCGAATTCCCGGGGACAATAAATAGACGCACAACAACCACTGGTCACTGGTGTGTGTGTGTGTGTTCTCGGGAACGTTGTTTTTCCACGCCGCGATCCACTAGCGTTGGGTTGGATGTGTTGCTGAAAGGTTCCGACCGTTCGTCACCGACCGACTCATCAAGCTGTCCGGGGGGAAGCTTAGTGGCGATCTCTGTAAAAAAAATGAGTCAAACAGAACCAAACGGGGTGTAACATATGATTTAATACATGTGCATCGAAATGAGACATCAGCGGTTTGGGGCAAATTTCATACAAACAGTTATCGTGTGGGTGCTTTATGGGCGTTTAGCGAATCAGTTAAAGGAAGAGGCAGGTTAAAGATACGTTTAATAGATTCGTTTTAGTGAGGGCCCTTCAATGAATAGTGCAAGGGCCGAATAAGTTTTTGGATTTTAATCAATTTTCCTTTTTTCCTCGAGTGAACCCGTCAATTTTAGTAAAAAAAAAATCACACAAGGTATATAGATACTGTACTCTGTGAGTAAACTAGTGAAGTGTTGAGTAAATCTGGTGCAGATCCATTAATTTGAATGAATGTTCGTACTAAACGAATTAATTTCAGTCTCTAATCTTAAGATTCATGATCCAAGATCCAAGATTCTGGACCTTCAAGGAGTTTACCAGCTTTGGACAGTACCCCCCCCCCCCTCCCCTCTCACGCGATCATCTGTTGCCAAATTATAATGTCGCTTTGGGCCTCAACTCCGCCACTATTCTGAGGGCTCAAGAATCTTTTGAGAATCGATTCCTGGTTTGAATGACTCCTGAGTAAAGATTCATATAAATCACTCTTCTCAAAACCTTCATTAAGCACAACACTACGCTAAAGTCTTTGTATGTACAATAGAGACTTTTATTTTTGCATAGCCCGGAAGAGTATTGATAGCGACGATGGTGTCCACACGACAGGACCGGTCCAAAATCCCATCCGGATCAATCCCCCGTACGCAGCACTGACTATCCTGCTAGGGGTAAATTAAGTCAAAATATGCCAAAAATGGCAGGCATCTAGACCTCTTGAGGTTTTTGTGCACATAAAGAAAAGGAAGATTCTTGATTTAATAGTTCAAAAGTTTAGAAATAGAAATAATTAATATAAAAAATACACTTTACTTTGACAGTAGAGTTGCAAAAGTTATCTAAAGAAACTGATCTTTATACTGCACATTTATCTTGCATATTTATATCATTTATTCATCTTTTATTGCAAATAGTAAAGACAGTGCCCGAGATACGCTACTGTAGCGGAAAAATCTTGAATTTCCGCGTAAGTCGAATCCGGGAGTAAAATCGTTTATACGTTAAAATTAGATAGTAGACTTCCTTCTCTGCCCTTAATTTATCCAGCCGAACAGTCGACTTTTTTGAATGACGAAATTGAAATAAATTAAAAAGACATATCTTTGATGATAAGGGAAGGTGTTTTCGATAAATTTTTCATTTTTTTTGCCTAAATTTTATACTATAGTCTAATTTGGCAGTTAAACTTGCTAAAACCGTGTATAAGAGGAACCGCGCACCTCGGGGACTGCCTGTACTGATTGAAATGCTCTGATGGACGATGTAGAACTTTTTGTTAAATCTTAATTTCAAAAAGTATTACAAAGTCCCGGGATTTAAACAACGAAATTATCCAAATTATATCCACAACCAATCAACTTTTTTTTTTGGAAAAAACCTTAAATTCCAAAACTGTTGCCGATAGTTGATTGCATGTAGCAAACGATTAAGGTGTAGTAACAAAACAAAAAACAACTCATAAAACCAATCTACAGCGTTGTAAGCAATCCAAACAAAACGATACCAAAACTAATATCTATTTGTAAAAACTTCCTAAAGGTGTGTAAAAACAAAACAAAACGGCAAAAACAACAACTGTCGAACACATTTAGCTCGTCGTAACGAATGGGACGGTTGAGAAGATTGGAGACGAGCCGGAAACTGTTTATATTGCACCCAAAAACAGTCGGTTTCGGTCGGATAGGAAAATTGCACATCATCACGCAATAGAAAGGGTAAACTCTTACAATGAGGTACAAAATAAAACACGGCAAAACACAGCGAAAGGAACTATGGAACACACGATGCACGACTTTGGCACGATGTGCCGACCCTATATCCGGCAGCGAAGGTGGAGGCGAGGTAAAGAACTTCAGTCCGCGTCTGCCACGGCACACACAAGAAAAGGGGACCGATAGAAACTGTTTCTTACGGTAATGGGGAGGACGATTTCCGCACGCTTCTTTTGAAAGGTGGCTGAACTAACCAACCAACTCATTTTACCATCCTGCTTTCCACTACTTCGGTACATTATTCCGTAGCATTGCAAAACGGGTTTTAAATACGTTTGCTTCTCTATTTTGAATTTTCCAAGCGGACCAACACATTCGAATTCAATTATGCTTGCGCCGGTTCCCTTACTGCTGCAGGGTGCAGAACCTTCGGCGATAACAATCTCGAGCAAAATGGTTGTAATTTTCCGAAGTAGAACTATTTTTTTCAGCCTCCCCCTCTGTCAGCTATGCTACCACCCCAAGCGAGTTTAATCTCATCCCGTACACCTCGGTGCCATTTTACCCATTGTTCTGCTCGGCTAGCAATTAAGTAATGTTTATCTTCCGAACCTCGACTGAAGCCCAGCAACAAAGAAAAGTGCTGTGCGAAGCGTCGTTATCCCCCGCACGGTAACTGCGCGCCTTGCACTAGATTTAACGCTTCCCGCCCGTTGCATTATGCACCCGTGGATAATCTCTTCGGAGTGGGGGGAGGGGAGAGAGAGGACTGGAAAATGGAGGCCATTTGGGAGGGGTGGGTGAGGTCGTAGTAGAACGATAAAATGCACTTACAAGTATTCCATTTTTCCAATCACGTCCCGGTGGTCCAGGAAAGTGCATCGGAAAGTTGGCCCCCAATAGACGCCATTGTTCTTGGATTGGGGGTTTTTTATCCCTCTCACTTCCCGCTTGTTTAGATGGTCTTCTCCAACGTTAAGACACAAATAAAGCGAGCTGCATTTATTTTGTTCTCCCGGTTTTTTCCGATAGATAGTTTTTGTGTTTGTTAAGGTTTCCCCAGTTTTCCATCCCAGATCCGATAGCTTCCGGAACCGGGTCTCGAAGCCCTAGAAAGAACGTTCAGACAATGCGCACAGAACGCGGTTGTTGGTTTTATGGCGTTTTTCGCCGAGTAACATTGTGTTTACTGCCATTCCCTCACCACACGCACTCTCACCGAAAACAGTAAATAAATGGCCGTGCGCCAGAAGGTAGTAGCGTGCGAATGTCATTTCCGTTTGCCCATTCCGGTCGTCTAGGCTGGCGGCTCTTGGAGGGAAAATGAGTAAACAACGAACACATGCTAAACCTCGGGTCGCGCCAGAGTAAGGTTTGCGAAATTCGAAGCCACTGTCTGGCCGCTCCGAAAAACACCCAACAAAACCGGGGCCAAGTTCAATGTAAATCGGTACACCCATCTCCCACGGACACCACCTGGCTGTGCGTGTCTGGCCCGCTGAATTGTAAACCCCGTTCGAAAACAAGGGTGTGCTTATAATGGCCAAACAACCGAACGAACGAACGAACGAACGGGTCATATCGATCGGACCGATTTTCACGGACATTAAACGCACGGAGGAAGCCTGTGTGTGTGTGAGAGAGTGCGTTCGGGTGCACATCGATGCAGTTCGCTTGCAACGTCATGCCAACTGAACGAAGGTGCTCGTAATTACGGCAACACACCATTACGCCATGTCCTCTCCTGCAGGGAAGGTGCATTACAGGGCGACAATGTAATGGGTTACACCGGGCACACGCGTGTGTGTGTTGGAACAGGAGCGTGTCCATTGCATAAAATGGCGTTAAAACAAATGCATGCAAGGGTTGGGTTGAATTGTGTGTGCTTTTTTCCCCCTCTTAACCCTATCCTACTCGGCCCGGCTTGAGATGGGGTGCGGTGGCTGATTGCCACCGGAAATCCCACCGATCGGTTGCACACGATAGCGAAATTGCAGTTTCGCACTGTAACGCCGGGGTGCACCAGGTACCAGCGGTACCAGGTACCGCTCTTGTGCACTTCCGGTGTGGCCTGTATCCAGAAAATGTATGGCTGCCTTTTCTTACGCGATGTTTGGGGATGGTTGGGGTTCCCGGGTTTTCTCTACTTTTTCAAGTTCTCCACGATGAAGAACGTACATTAACATTGTTTTTAAGAATTTGAGCATGGAGCATAATGAAGTACAAGAAATAAATCAAATAAAAAAGCCCGCTGTTCGCTGCTTGGTTGCATGCTTACTTTGCATCTTTGCAAGCAGCATTGGGAACAGCGAGGGCAAATTGATTGGATTATTAAACGGGTGCACGTGTGCGGAAGTGCATTTATTCTGATGAGTGTGCTATTTTTGGTTCAAATATTTTAAATAAACAGCAGCACGAGAATAAGCTAGCAGGAAAGGCAAAGGTGCAATATTGATTTTATCTTGATTTGAGCGTCGTTCGAGTTAATGGGGTCGTACTTGATACGGTTTAAATCGGTATTAAACTATTGATCAAAACTTAGCCTCACAATATTTAACATTTTAGGGAAAGGTATTGCATGACAAGGCAAACGGGTCTTGTGCAAGAAAAGGATAATAAATGGATAGAATAATTAAACCTTATCGGGTTAATTGATGATTAAATCTGAATATATTGCACTAAGTTTATGTTGGTGTTGAGTGAATCCAGTTCAGATTCAGCAATCTTAATGAGTGAATCTGAATCTAAATTTTGGAAGATTTATGACTCCTTAAAAACTCATGTAACCCAAGGATTCATGGATCTTAAAACATTCATCAATAGTCAAATGTTTCAGAATCTACGAAGATTGTGATGTTCAATCTTCAAGAATTTTCGAAGATTCTATAATCGTCATAGATTCACGAATTTCTGCAGATTCTGGAATAGTCATAGAGTCAAGTATCACTGAAGATTATAGAATTCTCGAAGATTCATGAATTTTGAATCTTGATTCTGGAATCCGCATAAGTTCAAGAGTCTCTGAAGATTCTGGAAACGGCATACATAGAATCAAGAATCTCCGAAGATTCTAGAATTGTCATAGATTCACGAATCTTGGAAGATTCTGGAATCATCATAGATTCAAGAAACTTTGCAGATTCTGGAATTAGTATAAATTCAAAAATTTCCAATCTATAAGGGTTCATAAATAATTGTGAATTAACGAATATTTTGGGAGGCAATTCATGACTTGAAATAGTCTATAATGAAGATTCATATGAATGACTCTTCTCAAAATACTCTCTTCATAAGACACAACACTAATTATCTATGAATTGAACACTCAAATGAGGAAAAAATGGCCATCTCCTTCTACGTGCTACAGGAGTTGATTGGTGGTTGATGTCGTTCTCTACTTAATAAATTACAGCACAAAAAGAAAACTCCACATTCAGCTTAAAGTATTCCAAAAAAGATAAATTAAAATATTATCACATTAAAAATGGTTAGATTTACACTATTAATTGCCATCAAATGGGAAAGGCAAATGTTTACCAACAGATAAAATTGTATACCCGGCTAGATCAAGCACCACGAACTGGTAACGATTAATTAAATAGCTAATCGGAAATAGAAACCATGCCTGACAACCGTCCGAGAGAATGATAAACAGTTTGCTTCGAACTCATAACATCGCATCGAACGAATGGCAGCTAGTCGAGTAAAAACGGAAAACAACTTCAAATTCTGCTTCAATGCTTGAAAAAAAAAAGCAACGTACGCTGGGAAGAAAATGAGGAAAAAATGGAAACATAAACAATGCTGCTGCTGCTGCTGCTGCTGTGGCACTTTTCCGATGATGTACACGCGAGGTGCGCGAGTATTTATGAAAACATCCTTCATCCTACCTCCGTGGACTGTGGACAACAACCTCAAATCTTCCCAACCTTTGCTCTCGCTCTCTCTCTCCATCTCGTTCCCTTGAACCGCTTGTTGATGTTGCGTGTTGTTAACACTCGTTAGCATATGTTATGATACGGTGCGTTGAACAAGCTGGAAGCGGAGGACCAAAAAAAAAAAAGGGCAACGAGAATCCATAACACTGGTCGACGGGAATCGGCACGCTTTACTTTCACACCTCTTCGACGATCATGTGGTTCTGTGTGGTTGTGGCGGGAAGGATTCGATCGTCCACCATCAACCCATATGCACGCCCAACAACGTACGGTAGCTTAGCGTTTGCAACAATAAACACAGATTGCAGTGCGTTTGTTTTAACCCATCCAGACGGGAGCGCATATGCAGCGGGTTGAAATGTCGCAACCCGCGGTCAATCAGGGTGAGCCAGAGTGGTCCACTCACTCGGAGGAATTCAACCGTCGGGTGGAAGATTGCTTTATTTTTGCTTCCATTCTCTTGGGCAACCAGCAAGCAACACAAAAGAAGTCAGTGTCATCACTGAGATCGAGAAAAGCGGGTCAAACACATGTCAAACACACAGCGATGTGACCCCGTGGCTGGGAAAATCGAACCAGAAACGAATTCCCAAAGCATGGATGGAGGATGATACGAACTTTCGTTTTGTCCGTTTCATCCACAGTCGGAAACAGCAAAGCGTTAAATAATCTTTTGATCCACCCAACATTTCCATTTCCTACCTTTTTAGCTCATTTGTCACATATTTAAGGTACGATTTCATCCCCGTCATCCGGAGACGGAATGAACCACAACCCCACACACGGGGAATCGAATTCGATCAGTTCGGGCCACCGTACCAGAAGAGGAATTGGTCAAAACAAATCGTGTGTTTGCTTTGGAAAGCTTTCCGCTCGCATCAAATCGTACAATCTTTAATTTCATTCCTTCCTTATATGAAGGGGAAGCAACGCAACACGAACAAAAAAGCGGGGAACCATGTTTCGCAGCTTCGGGGGAACGGCTTTCGCGTTTCCTTTTAGTTCGTCAAGCACACACACACAGACACACAAGAAAGGGCCCCACAATGTAGCAAGTCTTCTGTTGAAAATAAAATGTTGAGCAACATTAAGATAGCGATGGATGAAGGGCGGGTTTTTTTTCGTGTGTCTGTGGCACACGATCGGATCCGATCTAGCGGTGGTCCCCAAGGGAAACTGGCGAAAGAATGAGCAGCAAGCAGGAAGCCTACGGTCCACCGAGATCGACAATGTTTACGACAGACGCGTAAGCAAAAAAAACCGAACTGTTGTTCAGGCTCCAGTTCTAGGGTGTACCAGTTTGCCGGGTGAAACTGTTTGGTGAAATCTTTCCATGTTCCAAACCTACCGTAGATGGTGCGAAAATCCCAAAAGCAATCGACGGAGGGCAGATTTCGGCAGACGGGTTTTTTAATTTTTCTTTCGCCTCCCTGTGCTCCATTTTTAAAGGCACCGGCAATCCGGGTCCGGGTTCTCGCTACTCTTTAAGGAGTGACGTATTTTAAATGTTTCAACAACCCCAAGGAAGCTTGTCCTCTCAGGGGGATTGATTGGTGGTGGGTTTTTTTGTTTAACAAATGCCAGTACATAGGTAGGCAGCTGTTTGGCACTTTTTGCTCCCGGGAGTGAAAGGCAGCAACGGTAGCAAAAGCAGTATCAGCCCGATCCCGCCAACACTTTATTGCACACCATGCATCTTTTGTTTGTTTGTTTGTTTGTCAAGCGAAAGATCAACAAGATATCCGCGAATAGGACAAAGAATGATGTGCGTGACATTTCAGTGGAATAAACCGATCATTTCTCATCGTAAGTATGTTGTTGTTCTCTGCTGTGAATAGAACCAAGAATAGCACACCAAGGATGGTTCCAGCTGAAAAGATGAAAAATGAGATCCTAATGCACACCTGAGGAACTATTGAAGTTAACCCCGGATAGGTCAGTGGGAATAGTTTTTTAGGTTATATACAGTGAGCTGCTAACAATCCCAATAGACTATCATCTTCTAAAGTGAAACATTTCATCAAAGTCCATGCTTCAAGTAAAAATTATGTATAAATTCTGCTAAATTCTTCAATGGAGGTATTCTTATGGGACATTATTGGGCTCTTATTAGCCGAGACTTTGAGATGTACTCGAGATGTAAAGATGTGTATTCTGACTGGTGTGTTTTACCAGCCTCAAATGCCTCAACCCGTAATTTGAACACGAACCGCGCGAATCGAATTCTGACTGGAAATCAAACGGTTACTTCCTGTGCCTTTTGCGTGTCTGTGCGTAAAGCACACCCGCTCCACGCCCAAAGGTAGAGATGTTGTCTCGATTTAAAAGTAAGAAATAGGAACACAAACCCCATACCACCGCGAACGCTTCACGAGAGGGAATCGTAACATATGTTGAAAATTGCGCCATTACGGGAGAGCCCACGAACGCAGTACGGGCCCCACAAGAGGAACGAACGCCAAAACATTCGACGAGTGGCGTAAGATGAAATAGAACCGGAAAGTATTTTCAACAACACCCCGATGGCCACCACACAACACACCGAGCGGTTGTTGGTCCCCCAACCGGACAACAGTAAAGTGCGAAATGTAGGAAATTATTCGTGCGTAGATAGAACGCAGAATGGACAAAACAAGATCGAGAAGGAATTAACTCAGCAGCGCTGAAGGAATACGGAGGGGTGGAGGAAAAGTAATAAGAAAGGGGGGAGGGAAACCACGCTGCGATTGAATCCCGAAGGTGGTCACGTAATGATGGACACTCTTACCTGCTCTCGTCGTAGCAGCAGTAGGCTCCACACACACTCTCATCAATCATCGATTTCCCGCTAGATGCCGCTGCTGTTTCGAGGGGGGTAATTAGTTTAAAATGTTCTGCATGCATTACGTGAGGCCGCGGGCGTGGATCTTCGGGGCAAACAAAAATATGGAAAGCTATCAGCGAACCTGCTAAGAGCATTGCTGAGCCGCAACTGTACTTTGTGCGGCACGATCTTCACACCAGACACCAGACGATCCACCAGAGGAGATCTTGAATGAATTGAAGGAAAGAGACTGGGAATGATATTTCGTGTGCCGCGCAACGAGAATTGGGAGCAGTGGTATTACACCATCTCATCCCGGGTGTGCTCATTCGCGTGGTTTAGACCTCCCCGAGAACCGTGCGGACGATCCTGTCGACTCCACGGCACTTGTTTAATCTCACAACAGTTCAAACCCGGGTGTAGTTTGTTGTTGAAGTTTCAATGTTTGTGTTTTTTCTACTGGCTGTTCCTCTGTTTTGCTAACCTCACATTGTGCTGGATCTCCGCTAGAGCACGGCCTGAAAAGGAAATCAAACCATTCGCTGCTCTCGGTGTGTGCCGTCAAATTGCACCAAATTGCACACTGTTTATCCACAAACAATGCGTTCCGTGTGGTTCATGTTTTTCAATTTCCCGATGTCGCCCTTCCTTTGCAACTCGCCCGAAAATAGAAGACGTGACATAACATGGCCGGGATCGCTATTTCTGCTGCTCGCCCGGCAATAGAAGGCTCCCTCCTCTCTTCACAATGGATAATTACGGCGTAGGGCAACAAACAACAAAAAAAGAACCAACGCTGCCTAGAACCACAGCGAATACGTGCCTGGGTCTCGCACAACCACCAGCGAACCACCATCGCACGAAAATGACCTCTTTCTATCCGGACCGGTCGGAAAATTCACCCCGCTTCCCGAAAAAGGGCAATATTTGCTCGTTACGTAATTATCGTGGTGAGCCGCACGGAACGTGGGACACACACCGGTTACGAGGGACACCCCGAACAAGGCGGAGGGCAGTACACTACCAACCTAAAATGTGCCTTTAGTGCCACTCGAATGAAGACGAAACAATCGATCCCCCGCAATCTCCCCGATTCCGGTACAGTACGATCGTGAAGTTTACGATCGGGGTCTGTGCACTAGAATGGTCGAGGACAGTTGCACAACAACAACTGGACCGGCTTTCGGTACCGATGCCAATCCGAGCCGGCTTAGATGATCATGATCATCAACCTTTTGCGGGACTCGCGGGTTTGGAAGGGTGAACTTCCCGTTTGGGACGCGATTACGTTCAGGGTGGTTTCACTACAATGCTGATGGTGGGTGCACCGGGCCGTTTCCCCAGGCATTTTTTCTCCTTACCGATGTATTTCGTAGTAGCACCGGTACGGTTCGATGAATCCGAGGTCTAGGGCATAACCGTGCGCTCCACTTAACTCCAAACCCCGTCGGTGACGCTCGCGGCGACGGTGCTGTGATACGAAAACGCTACACAAATGGAAGCGAAAGAATCAAAAACGCTGTGCACCGGGTAAGTTCTAGGCACGATTTTGATTCTTTCGTACAACCGAACATCTCTAACAAAAGCAAACCGTCGTTTCTCGATCAGATAGATTTAAGACAGTGGTGTCAAATCTGGACGAATGCATCCATTTTAACAGATGCCATTAGACGTGATATCTAAAGGTATTCATCTAACCATTTACGATAAATATTACCAAACTAGTCAAATGTGGAAACATATATGAATATCTGCATGTTGAGTTTGAATAAGTTCTTCCGGTTCCGACGAGAGTCTTCTCATTTCTCCAACTGCCATTAGAATGTCTAAACATTTGTTATTACTTTAAGTATTTCAGTTAAGTTTTTTTTGTTGAAAACCCATTATTTGCCAACAAAGATTATTGAAAGTTGCTGTAACTTATTACCTCCGGTTCGCTTTGGATGAGATGCGTCAGAATGTTTGACAACTCTGGGCGATAGAAAAAAATGCCGACACACGGTTGCTTAGTTCTCTGATGCAACTGTTCTAAGATCTGCGGTAGCGTAGCAAACAATTGCTAATCCTGCGCCGACTCTTTTAAGACTTGTTCGACACTTTGAGGTCTCCCGTTTCGCCCTCACTTATCTGTAACATCCGCTCGATCGAGGTTGGCTCGAAACAGCGAGAACCCGATCTGAAAGCCCTTATTGTGTTGTCGATCGAACATCAACAAGCCGGTATGTATGGGGAAGCGAACGGGAAGAAGCAATCGGTTGAATTGAATACACACGTCTATATATCGCTTCCAATCTAATCAACCCAACCGACACAGCCTGACCCCTAACGGTTGGTGGGCCATTTCGGATGCTGAAAATGTTCGGCTGTGTTCAATTTAATTCTGTGATGCCGACCCCGCAGCGCATCTAGCTGGGCCGCGATTATGCTGGTGGGCGATCGATCGTGGTGAAGCTCAGAGATGGTGGTGTATCAGTGGTATCGATCTGCTCCACAGCTGACACCGGCCCGGCAAACGGGACGGATTATACCCGCTGACCGCTGTGTGCCGTGCTCGTAGAAACGTTCATCGTTCTCCCCAGTACAACAAATCTTCTATCTTCTTGGAATCGATTGAACCAATCAAGTGCACGCGGGGTAAAGATCGAGTTCAACAGCATTGGCTCCTCACCATTAGGTGCGGAATGCAACCCAAGCGGGAAGTCAGTTAACTCGGTCCAATTATTGCGATGGTTGTATTCACTCCCTCTCCTTCATTGAGAGTGCTCCAGTTTCTGGAGCGGGTTCCGAAAACGGAACTTATATGCTGTATGCTGATACACCACCCCCCGGCGTATCGTGGAGCAAAAGCTGACCAAGCCCGGCAGCACGCCAAGTGAAGAATATGAAAAATCGTTGGACAGATGCCAATGGAAATGATTAATTTTACGACAAGTATGAGCTAACCCGATGACAGTTTATCGATTTCGAAGCTCCAAAGAGGGCCCCCAAAGAGGAAAGCATCTCCATGTACGTTTGGTGCTCTCTGGCTGGCTCTGGCACAACGATTTTACGATTATTGCTTTTAATGATCTTTATCGACCAACCACCGAGAAACGGCACTGGGAGGGAATCACTCGTAAAGATCATCGCATCCGAAGTCTTGGGTCATCGGGAAGCATTATAATTGGGAAGTATCCACCCTGTTCCTGGAAGTGGTCCAGATTTAACACTAATGGCCCCATTGGTAGCTCCCATTCGACAGCCCATCATCCAAGCCAAACTTGTCACTTTCACGACCATTCCCGGGTCAAGTGGTTAAAAGCAACACACAGACACTCAGACCCCATTTTATCGATGGATTTTGGAAGTCGTCTACTGATGGGCCAAAGATCAAGATGGAAATATGATCCTCGAATGCGTCACCACGACATCCAGAGTGAGAATTTCTTTTTAGCTCGTAAACAAGGTATTTTGGAGCCGATCTGGTGGCATGATGGTAACGGCGACGTTCTTCACACGAACGGACTTATCAGAATCTCATCCGGAGCAAAGCCCCCCGTGCGCAAGGCTTGACTATCTGTGGATGCTGGTAAATAAAGTCACAGAAAGCCAAAAATGGCAGGCCCTAGACCTTCTTGAAGTTGTTGTGCCGATAAAGGAGAAGAAATTAAGCAGAATTAAGAATTACTCATAACAGCACAGACACATTTCTTCACATCCCGGCAAATCCACTTTGTTGACGGGCATGACCATTTTAATGTGTTTCGCGCGCGCATCTCAGGCATAGGTGTACGAAAATTGAATTCGAACAGCTTTTGGGGGCCTACCTTCGCCAATAGTGAGCTCCACCTCCCGAAAATGCCAAAACCAGAATGTGTATCATATGTGTGTGGTGTTGCTATCCATCATTGCATAATTTGTCCGTTTCGCTACATTGTAACAAACCCCGTGGCTGTTGCTGGGGTCTGTTCAGCCGCGCACGACCCAGAACGGGGAAGATTTCTCTGTATCCCTTGCTTTTGCCCTCCGTCTTCCGCAAGGTGCGTCTGTACTCATTCGAATTCTGCAGGTAGAGACACAACCAACGGCAAAGTTTCTTCCCCCTTAAGCGCGTCTCCTGCCCAGCGATATCTCGTTAAATATTTAGCTTCAGATGAAAAATGAGTTGCCCAAGAAACCCCAAAGGGAAGAGCGGTGGGTTCGTCTTTTGGTGCGTACCGAAGTCGTTCCAGCAAATCTCGCCACATCCAGCAGCAGCAGCAGCAGCAGGGTAGCTAATCAAGCGAACCCGTCAGTAGGCGATGGAATCGGCGCGCCAGAGACCAGGAACGTTTCGCTATCGGAGATGTGAAGAAATTAGTTCCTTCCTTTGGGGTGAAAACAGACAAAGTTCTTGATGCGGTTCAATGAACTGTGGGACGAATGTGCTCTGGGTGAGTTGAATTCGGTATCGATTTACACGCAGGTTTCACATCCAATAATTGGTGTAATCGAATATGTACTCCCCAGAGGATCATTGTCTTGGCATGGGGATACATATTAGTAGAACTTTAGTAATTTAGGAAGCGAGACATAGAGAGAAAAAAATGTTGAATTATATTTGTAACAAAACTGACCTTCAAAAGAGTAATATCATTTCAAACTATAAATTGTAATTCTTCCATCTCCACCACGAGTTCCTGCACAACCGATCGAACAACAGTGTCGCATTGGTGTAGTTGTCCATTTATTGTACAAACTCCCCTAGCATCAAAATCGACGACTCATACTCATGTGCTTATGGTGGCGCCCGGGTCGTACGTCACCCAATCGTACCGGCAATCCGATTCCTTCGCTCCCTTCGAATGCGTACGAATCCCATTTACCCTCATTTTGGGACAGGGGTAGTTTTCGGTAATAATGAAAGCTCGATTGAAAAAGGGGTGCCTGATGAGCGTTCGTTTCAAACGTTGCAAACGGTTGTCCCAAAGCCCTACGAGGTGGTGAAGGAACAAAAAAAAAACCATCCTAGACTGTGGACGATTGAGCTTCCGTTCGGTTGGTTTGCATCTTGTGCAAAGGGGAGATAGAATCACAGGACCAATGAACCATGAACTCTGGCCACACTGGCTACGACACACTCGTACGTACACACTCATTGGCACAGGATATAGAGGAAACTTCACCGGAGGGTTTATGGTCCCGATTGAAGTGAAAATATAAACGCGAAGGGGAATGAATTGTATGGATGTGTGGTGGTGCTCTGTGCGGTGTTGATGTTGAAAACTCTTGCTCAATATAGGAGTTGAAGCCTCATTCGTCGAGGTGCATTTGTTCGCCAGTATATGCACCAAAGCGTCGATTATTGCATGCTTGCGGGACATCCTTTCCCTAGTCAAACCGAGCAACTCACCGTGTAGAAAAAGTAGCAGAAAAAAAAGATACTGATACTGTTCGCTGACTGTAGCTTTGTCCAATTAATTCTGATGCCGCTAGTCATGACGATCGAACACGCGACCGGGAATGAAAATACATTTTCCACTATTTCCTTCCGGGTTTTTATTCAATATAAAAACGAATATAATGAATCGTGAGTGAAATAAATACGAAAAAAATGTTCCCATTTTATTGCCCACCGGAGAAGGAAGCCATTTGAACCGATATTGTGCAGGTTCGAATGTTGCCCTGCATTGTTGGAAGGTGTGATGGTTGCAATAATAACGATAAGAGACATCACGACATGACGAGGCAACTCTCCCGTGGGCTAATAACGCAGCACTCACGATCAAAAGCTGCATCTCTGAAGGTAAATTATTTTCCCATCAACTACCAAGAGTGAATATGTCGCCTTATAATTGAAATGTAATAAGTGTGGGAGGTAATCACAAAAAAGCCACAACTCATGGCGGCTATGAAATTGTAACTTTATTCTGTCCACTTCAACTATGCTCGAAGCGACAATAAATCGGAACAGTGGCCTTGTTGGGTATCCGCAGCAAAACTCACATACTGTTTACCCTGTTAATTATTCACGTCCATACGTCCATACCGCTTGGGAAATGGTGCAAGCTGCCACTAAATATCCTTCTGTCGGTTCGAATGCGTGAAGGTAAAATTTAACGTTCGCTACAGGACAATAAATTCCACATAATGCTTTATGCTTTAAATAAAAGATTCACGTTAGGAACGTCCTCTAACTGACGGGTAGTATTGTCAGCTGACATGAAAAATTACCGTCGAAGGTTCACCGGTACTGGGCTCTATGTACGTAAAACGGTTGGAATTTTAGAACCCGGACCTTTCTTACGGCTCAGGTAAAGGTTTTTTGGGAATAGAACTAAGCAAAGATCATCGGTCGAAAAGGGGTAAGAAATGGTCCGACTGTCACCCGGTCCGATTACGTAGTATTTGCTCATGATTCCCTGGAAAAGATGTCATCAGTGTGAGGATTTTTTGTTACTGTTGTTTGAGGTTAAATTTTGGGTATTTCAAAAAGTTTATAATTAATAACTTTTAGCATGGCAGCCATGTCAAGGACTATGAAGTGGGTTGCGGGTTGGAACTTTACCTGTGTCAAAGCCTTTTTAGGTTAACGTGAGATGCTTTTGCTTAATTTAGCCCGAACTATCATTTATTTCAAATAGTACTCAATAGAATGATAAATTTCTCAACAAATTCTCCAGATTTAAGCAAATTTAAATAAACAAGGCTAGTTTAACGTATTGAAACGATTTTTTTGCGGGGACACACAGGCGCCATACGCATCCTTTTTTGGTTCCATAAGAGAGGTCCGCATCACATGAATATTGCATTTCCAACCAAATAAAAACACAAAAAAGCAGCAATCTGCAGCTGTCAAAGAAGGTTTCGCCTTCACATCCACACATACGCACTCGCTTGCTATTTTCCTCACATATGCTCACATAGCGCCATTGTGTCAATTCGTGTAAAGGACTCTTCTATTGCTCCTTGAATCACAAGAAAGCTTGTAACACACACTTCGAGACATAGGTCCGAGGAAGGTTGTGTCTTAATTTTACAATTCCACAGTTTTGTCTAACTCCGGAATACTAAGATGCTGCGGATGTGAGCCGTGAGATGCTTTCTTCACCGCTCATCGGTGAATGTCCTTTCTGCTTCCACACAGCACAATTTCGGTGGTGTTAGTGACTGACTATCAGTGTGCGTGTATGCGTACAATCCAGAGAATATCGGCTTGCTTAGTTTTATCTTTTTTTATAGACATCCCATAATAGAAACGACAGTCGTGTTTTTTTTCCTCTTCTCAATGTCGAGATGAAGTCAAATTTACAAGGGATAAATTGGGTATGGAAAAAAAACTATAAAACAAAGAAGTGAATAGCGTCTTAAAACACTATCCCTCGCCGCCATTTACTGCCGTGTTGTGTGGTCGTAATAAAACTGTCCCATTTCGTGAGCGGCCGGGATTACATGGTTCACTATGTTTATTGCAGGGAACGGAACGACACAAACCCCAAATAACTACTGCGTGGTGTGGTAGTATAAGGCTTCTTTTTTTCTCAAACGACCGGGGAAAACTATTTGCCCATTTGTACGGTAATCCACACTTTCCTCTGTTGCTGTGCCACAGACGCCACAGCTCGGCAATGCCGCAATTTTTTTTCCGAATTTTATCGAAGCCGCAAAGCGATTTTCAATTGAACCACATATATTGGTGGCCTACTACGCGAGCTCGCACAATTCGGCGCACGGTGCAAAATTCGCCAACCATTTTCCATTTTCTCCGCTGTAAGCCGCAGAACATACAAACACCCCGGGACCGGGTCAATCATTGAAAGTGCAGTTTGATGAAGCACCATTAAATATAGAAATCTGTTAACACGTTTTTCCCAAGCACATTATGATGGGAAGGGTGTTTAGCTTATATAGCCGGCACGGAAACACACACAAACGCAGCCGCACCGTAGCAACTTCGATCGATAAATGCAATTTTCCTGTCCGTGCCGGTGTACACCATTGCGTCGTCGTCTGGGTGGTGAGTTTTTCCCTCCCCCTCCCCACAAACGTTGCGCGAACGGAACAAAAGCGGGGAAAAGCCAGAAACGAGGGAAGCAAACATTACGGCTTCGGAAAAATCTGTTGAATATTCAACCGGGAAATGGGGGAAAACTGTTTTTTTTTACACTGGACATTTTTCCTAATGCATCGCATACTTACCAGTTCAGTACTGTGGTTCCTTGTTGGAAAATGTTTTTCCTCTATTATCCTTCTACGTCGTTCTATCTTTAGACTTTCTTATAGTACTTAGATGTTTTTGGGCACTTTGAGAATTTGTTTTTTTGTTTTGTTTTACGCACTGTTTCACGCGTCTTTGCTGTTGTTCACAATCGTTCTGCTTTTCACAAGCTGCAAAAATTGAAGGTAAAAATTTAAAACCCAACATTCAAATACATTAGACACCTCCGTAAATAAGTAAGATAAATTTAAAAACACTTTATGTCACAAAACAAACAGAAAACCCTTCAAAGGGGAATTGTAATATACTTCTGCATAACCAAAAGGTATGAACATTTTCAATCCCAATCCCCAAACACACGATGCACACGCACAAATCCACATGTAAACTATTTTTCCTGCTTGCGTTGTGTACGCGCGCATCGGGCCCGGTTGCGGCTTGGCCGATGAATCACGTACATTTTCCGACCGGTTCTTTTCCCCGGTGTGCGCGCTCGGTGTGGAAATTTTGGAAAATTCATTACTTTACTGCACCAACATCCACTAGTTTTTTAGATTTTTTTTTTCGTTTCTTTTTCGTTAACAAAAAAAAAACAACCAAAACGAATGTGTATGGAAAGGAAAATGAGCCGCTAAAAAGGAAAAGGAACACATTTCACACTCACACACCCATGCACGCGCTCGCACACACGTGCACCGTTAGGCAATTTGGTTAGCTGTTTGTTTCCCTACTTTTTCCGTTTTTTGGGCTTACGTTTGTTTCGTCACTAAGCACCACACTTCCCTTCTCGCACACTACGTTGTCTTCAACACACACACCAACTCACAGCCAAAATTATCCTTGCCCTGTATATTTTTCCCACTCTTCTGTTTATCTCTCTTCTTCACACTGTATTCGGCTTTCTTCTTGTGTTTCAGAAACGATTCCTGCGGGATCCTTGCTTGCAGCCACCACAGGCGATGCCGTGTGAGAAATGGCTGTCGACGGTAGGGTACGGCTAGGCACACGATACAAAAACCGACCGACGATATCGAAGCAAGCGGCCCATTGGAAATGATCCTTTTCCTTTCTCCGTTTTCTTTTTCGCGGCTCCACCAAGCAAACAAAAAAAAAATATATGAAAAGGCTTCACTGACGCGCGCGCGTGTTGGCGGTTGCCGTAGTTACACGCCCGTCTCACACACAGCCGCAAGCCTGCACAGCCGTACCACTACCCGCGCAAAAGGATGCATCTCACATACCAAACTATCCGAGCAACCCTTCGCGGTATCACTTGGCATCCTTGTAGGTAAATCTCGCTGTAGCGCGTTTATCGCCGTCTTTTAACTACCGACCGTTGACAATGCGTCCACACACAAATACACATACACACACACAATTACACACACATAAACTTACTCAAAAAGAAACACCACGGATGAGAACTTTATTCAGCGACAGCAGGCCGCGTTCAGCACACACAACCGTTTGGCTCGCGCGTTCAAACATAATAAACAGGAAAAAAACATAAAACATGACGCCGCGGCTATGCTTACCATTTACCAAACGATGCGCCGGGTTTTGTGCATGTGTGCGGGTTTGTGCCCTTTGAACGCACGCGTGAGAGAGCGAGAGGGCGAGCAGGAACGCGAAAACGTTACGCGTGAGAACGGGAAAGCAAAAACTATGCTCACCATCGCTATCTCTTTCAGCACACGAATCTTCCATATACGGGTTTCTCTGTTTGTTGCTCCCCGTCTCTTTCTTTCTCATCCTAGTTGCGAGAAAACCGTTGAGAATAATTTAAAACTAAGAGAGAGAAATAGAGAGAGAGCCAATTTCCAACCGTTATGCTGCGCTGTAGTTTATGTTGCGCTTCTTGTAGTGCGAAGAGAATAATATTTTCCGTGCAGCCCGCGAGTGGATCGAAAAGTTTCTAACCGCGACGGTTAGGAAAGAAATATATTTTCCAATTTAATAATAATAAATTTCGTTAGTTTATTTTCTGTTTTGAAACAGTATGATGTAAATTAATGATATTTGTTTCTATTCTTTTCTATTCTAAATCTGTTTACTTTAGATATTGAAGTCAAATTGCTACGTTATTTGACGACGTTTTCTTCATCTCATTTACTATTTTGAGTCTTGTTTTTCTGTTCGTAAACTAGCAATTGAAGAATTGCTGTTGCTCTGCTCGAAAATTGTAGGAAAGAATCAATTCGATTCCAATTAAAATATTGCCCTACGGTTTGGGAATTCAAAACCGACGCTGCTCCTTACACCCAGTGTGTCTGTATGTGTACGCGTGTGTGTGTGTGCGTACCTTTCATCGACAACTGGGTCGATTCATATATCACGTTTACCCCCTAAATACCATAACTGATACCATCCGGCATGCATTCGCGTAATGCTTTGAAGCTGTGTATGCTCAATTTTCCTCTCTACGATCACTGCTTCATGATCCGAACTGGAAGAGATCACACAATAGGTAAGGTATGCGTGGCGCGATTCACGCTGCCTACAGAGCCCGAGTACCCTCGATACCGGCAACATAATTCAACACACTCACAAAACTATCATTTTTGACGGTCGTTTTTTTATGCTAAATGGTAGAAACCCAAACTGGCACCTCGACCTGGCACGGGGAAAACACACAGCCAATGTACACACATACAGAGGTAAAGCCACGTTGTCAGCTATTGGAGTCCCTTACTTAGGACCCCTTACCTTGATGGCCGTGTTTAGGTTCGGAAAGGGCTTCTGCTAGCCCCTTAACCAACACACAGGTACAGCAACAAACAAGAGACAAACCAGGGAGATGCAATCTGAAGCTCACCTCGGGAAAGGAACGACGAAACACAAAAAAAAGGATCTTCAGCTTGTAACTGCGCACTGGGAATGCTGCCATGGGAAGTGGAATTAAAACGCCCGAAATGCTTTACATATTTACCGGGATCTGTGAAAGTGTTCCTGGTCCGAATCGGTCTCGGTACGCATTGTTGTTTGAACAGTGCGTCACGATCCAACGCTCCTAGCGTGCCGTAAAACGTGAGTCCTTGTAAATAATGTACATGCCCCGCCTGCCTGGATGCATAATGGGAGCGGATGTAGGGCACGTTCAAAAATTTAACACCTTTCGCTTGCCCATTTGCATGTTTCCCACACCGACACGACACCTTGCACGATTCGGGGTGGGAAGTTCGGCAGTAATTTTTAATTTGTATTTGTCAAAGAGTTGATTTAAATTTGTCATGTCGACGAGGACTTCTATGCTAGTGGATGTTTTTCCTTTGCTGGCTGTTAGTTAGGAATAATTATTCTTCTTCCAGTTCGTGTAAACTAACGCAAAATTTATATTACCCCCTTAAAACACTATCTGCGTTTATTAGCGCCATCTGTTGTTGAGAAGTATCACCACTAATCAAATCATGTTTATCATCCTATACAAGTGAAGAATATGAAAAAAACTAGTTATATATTAGCACACTATAGCAGAGCTATCGAGTGGATGGACAATTTTAATTGTATTTCGATCCACTGGGTATTAAGGAAAGTATTTTAAATTTTCAACGTGCGCAGAATGATGGATCTCGATCGATTGGTGGGAAATAAAGGGCGTCAGAACTCCAATACGCATCAAGCTGATCACCAATGATCATCTCGTCAGGTGTATGTCCCAACGCATACCAATCACCGCTGATTGAAGCGATTCTTGTAATTGAAACAGGGTCGACAACGGGTAACAACATTTTTACACGTGGCAACTCACGGGGATAACGTCCGCATCCCATTCCGATGCTGTCTAGGGCTCGATGCTTCGATGTGCCGGTTTCGAAGCGACCCGAGCTTGCTCAGGCGTAAATGCTTTCACGTACCGTCCAGAGCGCGAAACCATCCATTGAAGCCCAAGTTCTTGACTTCGGTCAGCGATGTATCGGTAACGTCCAAGTGTCAAACGTGGTTAGGGAAACGGTCCACGTCCGGATGTGTTCTAGAGGGTTTGGGGGGCTGTTGGTAAATCGTTGGTTCGTTTGTTCTTGCCCAATGATGCGTACCAGTTTTGCTGCCTTTTTTCTGTTTTTTCCCCTTTCTCCGCGGACATTTACACCTTTTTTCTGACTGACAGTGACATTAGGCGGGAGAGTTTTAATATGACTTTTTTTTTTAAATGAACTGGTAGATAATGGGAGTTTGGATTGTGTGAGGCCTTAACTGATGAATCGCTATGAGAGAATTGTATTTTCAATTTAATGTTAAAGGCATTACCCATACCAATCTATTAGATATGGTTTTAGTAGTTTGTATAGATTATTATACATGTCTATTCGTAGACGTTTTAGGTAAATCTAGAAAAATATATGTTCTTAGTCTTAGACGGAGAAATGAATTAATTCCAGCAATTTATATAGACCAGATGACTACTGACCAACCTGTCCATGATCCGGGATTTTGGTTGGTATAATTTAACTTCACATGTGTATAATTGTGGTTCTTCATGGTAAGGGAGACTTCATCACATCTGGACGAACCTCCTATCTAGAATGTGAGACACCAGTCGTAACAAGCACTATTGACTCTATTAGTAGTGGACACATACTCCTAATAGTGGAAGAAGTAGTGATCTTGCCGGAGTTTGAACTTCGGGCAGACGTTTTGTAAAAAAATCGATTTATCGGCAAGGCTATTAACTTCGCCCCATAGTACTGCGCTAAAACTTTATGTAGAACTACTGAAGGTCGATTCGGTATGAGGTAGAAAATGATTTTCTTGTATGAGATATAATCACACTAAGTAATCAATATGCAGAACGTACAAAACGTAAATGATCATCCATTTTATTTACTTACACTTACTTACTTACTTAAGTAGTGTTACAACCGTTTCACAATCTTGGCCTGCTGCAGGAGTCCTCTAAGCCACTCACGGTCGAGCGCCATCTTCTTCCAAGACTCCATTTCAATTTGAGCCTAGCACGTCTCTTCTGTACATGTGGACGACCTAAAAGGATTTTACGTGCTGGGTCGTCCGGTGTCATTCTCATGACATGACCAGCTTTACAAGTTTAATCCGCTGTACGATGGTAAGTTCGCCATATAGCTCATCGAACTCGTCATTTTTAAAACTTATATCTTATCACAAATACTAAACTTAACCGAAACATTCAAACCATTCTCTATACCCCCTATTTATTTGTGCATAAAGAATCAATAATCAGCAAACTGTCATAATTTAAACGAGCCCCCTTTCAACGTTCCGTAACAAATTGCGTTGAAGGTAAAATTAAAATAAAATTCTCATCTTTTTCACACCCTCCCTTTTGCTAGAGAGCAGCCGTTTGCACTACCGTTTATCTCAACCAACCAATCAATTAATCATCCGTGAACGACCGGATGAGGAAGTCCCAGGCGGCGCAAGTGTTGTGTCGTACATGACAGCGTACATCTGTTGACAAGCCCCGGCCCAGCATCACCAATCCTGTTCGATGTGCCTGTAGGTGTTGGTGGGAGTGCACCAGGGCAAACAGAAATCGGTACAAACCGATCCGATACGGTTGCCGATATGCGATGATGATGGTCCTTCCCCGGACAGCGTGCATGCATTGTGGCAAATTGCATTCGCTACTGTGGAAAGGGCCAAATCCAAATCTGTGTTTTTGCTTCTCCCTTTGGAGTGTCCTGCCGTGTAGACGAAAGAGAAACACGCTCCTACAGGTTGCGAGGTTTTCATGAATGTCGAATCCAATTTGCATCCTAATTTCGTACTTGGGATATTTGTGTGGTGAGACAAAACCATCCCGAAAATGTAGCAGAAAGTCAAATAAATTCTTCTGAGTATTGATTTCGATGCAACTGCAACCATTCTTACCTGCGTGCACCACAATAACCGATCGTCGGCACATTTTCCAACTCCCTTTTTCAGCTGCAAATTGCGCAATGTGTCTCGTGCCGAACTTTGACAGGCAACGTGGCTGTCTGCTCTTCCCAGCGGAAGCAACCTCCATTCCAGGTGCGCTGATTATGTTCCGTACCGTATGCGTCCCAGTCCCTGAGCGCATCGTTCCTATTGTGTCCCATTACCGTTCAGATATTCCAGACAGCACAGCAGACGACAAGCGCCCGATAGTTCCTGTGGTTTGGAGGGATTATGATCGCATTGGTGTATCTGCAGGCGGCCTCGAACACCAGCAGATGTTTTGATAGTGCAACCCGGGGGATGATTCCTGTAGGGACTGTAGGGAGGTAGGCTCAATCACAAATCTTCCACCGAAATCTGCCACGGATCATCATCACCATCATCATGGCTGTGATCGTTATTGCGTTGAAAAAGGGCATTTTTATTGCCACCATTATGTTTGTTTGGCGCATCTTTCATGCTACTGGGTGTGTTTTTTTCTAATACGGACCAATTTTACTGAATAGACTGACCAATAGGTGAAATGTTTTTGGGTCGCTTATAAACCATCCCCGCATTATGAAACCCCTAATATGTTGTAATTTGTTTAATGTTAAAATCGCTATCATTTACACTTGACTGGAAGCGAATTCTTCCAAGCGAACGCACGGTCATAAATAGCTGTACGAATGATTCACCCGTGTGATACACCAAGATCAAGACGGCACCGATCGGTTGATTAAATTAGTAAAGATTAGCCTCCTAATGGTGATGATGTGAAGTGGGAAACAATTGATGATTCATACTGGTAGTGTCTCGAATGTCAACAATTGCTTCCGAAGAATTCCATCGATTAATCATCGATAGCAACGATCACGTGATCACGAGGAGAAAAAATATGGAATTTATTCAACGTTAAATGTGGATTATAATATTTTAAATGCAAATATTTGGCAACAAATTCTCAAACGTCGTTTAAATAAAATTTAGATTTTATGGAAATGTTATGGATCGATCGTTTCAATGAGATGTGATTCGAAAAAAAAAACAAGCTCCCCACATAATCGTGACGCTTCGCTGACTAAGTAAAGTGGCCACGTTGACGCTTTCCGGTCTACGCGTATTGGTTCCGGTTGCGAGATTATTCAAGGCCAAATATACTATCGAGAACGGAGGTGTGCGACTCATCAATCGGTGTCAAGCGCCGTCTCCATTCAGTACACATTTGATATAGAAGGTGCAAAATGGGTGACACAGCGCGCAGATGTAGTGCAGCGTGCAGCGCAAACACGTTGCAGTTGTGTGAGATTGACAGATTAAGGACGAAAGAGTTGAAGTTTTGCGAAAATTTAGTGTGATGTTTTAAGTAAGTGTGGTCTGATGAATACATGGATCTGCTCTACCAACGATCGAACAAGGCTTGCGACAAAAACAAACTTATGCATTCTCATGGAGGATCTCCATCGGACAGCATAGAACATCTTTTTCTTCCTGGCCTGCTCAGGGTTGAGCACGTCGTGGTAACATGGCCAGGTCGTCAATCCGCTTCCGGGAAACTCGGCCCAGGGCTGCTTTACTCCATCCACGGCTGCACCCATTCTCCGACAGGTTGGACTCTACTTGATCCTCTAACTCTAAAAAAACCCACTGTGCTCTTCTACGCCTCGTGTCGATCGAGTCGCTGAAACGTACCAATCTCGTAGGGCATGATGTCAGCTCATCACGTGTCCCAACCATGGTATCCTTACGACTTAAACTACCATCAGAATATCAGCAGAAATTCATTCTCCTTCTCTACACTCATTGTTCGAAACTAGCGAGTGCATTGGCGCCCGCCGTCAGCATAGTCCAGGACTCGTACCCGCAGAGGATTACCGGACGTATCAGTGTGCGATATGTCGTGCACTTCGTGTGATGCTGGAGTCTTCTGGATCGCAGGAGTTTTGTGGAGCCCGTAGTAGGATTTCCCAGAACAACGCCCCTTCGCATTTCGCTGCATACGTTGTTGTCCGAAATTACGATCGTAGCAAGATAACAGAACTGCTCTACCATCTCGAGATAGTCGCCGTCAACTGATACTATGTTTCCGAGTCGGACTCTATTAGTACCTCCAGCAGGCAGGTACTTTGTCTTTGTCGCATTGATCCTCAGTTCAATTCTATCGGCCTCACGTTTCAGTTGGGTGTACGCCTCACCCACCAACGCGAATGTCCGATTGTCCGATGATGTCCGAGCCTAGGAATTGGCGAGATCGGTTGAAAATCATGCCCCGGATGTCGAAGCACGCGCTTCGCATGACTCATTCCAGAGCAATGGTAAATGGCAAACAGGAGAATCTGTCCTCTTGCCTCAGACCGCGGAGAGATTCTAACGGCATGTTCGACAACCTCACCTTGCACTGCACCCCGTCCATAGTGGCACTCAACAGCCAGTAACTAGCTTCCGAGGGAATCCGTACTGTTGCATGGTGTTCCATAGTTCGGTTCCGATCTATGGAATCGTAGGGCGCGGACGAAATATGTACCAAGGGGCATAGAACGTGTTTAACAAACAGGTACGACAGCAAACAAGAAACAAATCCATTGCTTATGGTGGGATCCACTAAAAATAATGTATTATGAGCCACCAAACCATTCAATATTAATTCTTTGTGATATACGAATATACAGACGAAAAACTGACGATGAGATGTACGAAAAACCTTCTTTTGTTTTACCAGCTCAACTAACTCAAGAGGTCTAGGCCCGCAATTTATGACTTTATTTGATTTTATTTAGATCAAGGGCTGGATAGTCAAATCCTGCATATGAGGGATTGCTCCTGCAGGGATTTTGGACCAGTCTTATCATGTGCCAACCGGTGCCACTACCAAATACACCACCATTAGTATTATTGATAGCTCATATTGATAATCGTATATATTATAAGTTCGTAAGCTGATGAGAAGTACGAATGTCTTGGGAGAATCTAGCAGCAATTTAACAATAGGTATTAAAAAACGAGGAATCATTTTTCCACGGTTATATTGCCATGAGTTTGTTTTCAGCATGCATAGCATCAGAAAAAATGGATCAATCGAATAGAAGCTGTATTTTACTAGCTGAAGAAAGGAACGAGCAATACAAATCAAGTAATATGTTATGAAATATATAATTGAAAAACCATTAAATTAAATTAGAACTCTGATCGGTGGTTAAGAAATCGCGATCAGTACGGTCAGAGCGTCCTTCATGAAATAAAAGAAGAGAAATCTCGAAATATTTCAAACTCAACACGTGCTTCGCTTGCAAGCAACATAGTATGCAACGTTGCATCCAGATCTAACGGACAAAAGAGCATGCGGTAGTTGAAATTTCATTAATTCACGTCGAATATTTATCTTCATATACATGCTTAGAGTCTCTCTTTACTTTGATTTATAACTTTTTTCGACCGATATTAGTATAATGCACAGTTTATTGCAATATGAAGAGATACTTCCGCGAGAACCTCTTAAAGTCCACCTCGGAGCACGTTTTTCGAAAGTGTTAGGTTCTTATCGACACCAAGGTCACGAGGATTAGAGCATAGCTTAATTAAATTCGAATTGTATTAGCAGTATTTCTTTAAAAAATGCAATGAATTCAAATCACTTTACGGTTGTGGTCATCTTTACTTTAAATCCACAAATGCGACTCAACTCGACCGCACCTCACTGAGGCTTCTTTTCTAAACAAATACGTCAGCTAAACAAATACGACGATGAAGACTACAGGGGGAAACAACCCTAACAAACAGTGCGTTCATCAAACAAATCAACCCCCTTTCTCCCCTCTTCACGCATTCAGCGTGTATATGTGTGTTGTTTTGTTGGCACATTTTATCACGATTACCAAATCAATTTCGCTCTGTCCGATTTCAACATATAGCCTACTTTATTTTTCCACCTCCGTGTGTGGCCTTGTGTGCACAAAATTTGAGTTAACAGCTTCCTTATCACACACAATCGAGGGAGCGTGGGAGCTCTTTTGAATTTTGAACAGCGTCGCTTTGCTTAGAATAGCTCCCCCATCGGTTTGATGGTGAGTTCGTGCACCTGCACATGGGGCGGCGTCCCGATCACGTACAGTACGGCTTGGGAGATATCTTCCGATTGGAGCAGTACCATTTCATCCGGGATGGGGTAGCCATCGAAAATTTCTGTCCGCACACCTCCCGGGCTAATACTCTACAAAAAAGCGTAAGCGAACAAGTTCAATCTAAAAGCTGTCTTGAAGATAAAACGATCACGCACACTCAACTTACCGTCACTTTGACCTTCGATTCGGCCGCTCGCATCTCCTGGCGCATTACCTCTGTGATGGCCGTAACGGCGTGCTTCGTACCGGGGTAGATGTTCAGCTTCGGGAAGTTTGGCACCCCGTGCCCGGCAACGCTGTTGATGTGCACGATATGTCCATCGACTTTACGCTCCACCATCGACTGATAAGCCCACTGGCTGCACAGCACCAGCCCGGTTACGTTTGTGTCCAGTACGGCCCGCAGATCGGCCGTGGTGCCCACATCGAGCAGATTGTTCGACCGCAGAATGCCGGCATTGTTCACCAGCACGTCCACACCACCGTGCGTATCCCGTATGCGCTGGAACGTTCGCTCGATGTCGGTTTCGACCGAAACGTCGCACCTCATCGCATGGAGCCGTGCGGCCGCTTCCTTCGGTACGTCCTGCTTTAGCTGCTCCACACGTTCAACGCGCCGGGCCAATCCGATCGTAACCATGCCGGCTTTGGCGAGATCCTTTGCAATGGCTGCTCCGATGCCGGAGCTGGCCCCGGTTACGACGGCTACCTTACCGATCCAACGATTCATTGCTTTTTCGGTGCGAGTTTAACGCGATACACTCACTAATAGTAGCCGGTCTACCGGTTTGAGTTCACACCTCAGTGGGGATGGTAAACGCGCGACTGAATGGACGATCGTTGGGCGATACGCTTTTTGACTAGACTATATCATCATTCGCGATTTCGGATGACTTGCAGATTACCGAAACTACATGGGACGAGGGCTGCCGTCCAAACTGCCCGAAACGGACCCGACCCGCTCATCGGTTAGGCGGCGTATGGTGTGTCCAGATGATTTCTCCAATCGGTGTGCTACAACACACGCTTACGCTAGAAGCTTAAGCATTACATCAGCAGCGGTTCTTAGCACATGAACATTAGAGAGATCTATTGCTGTTTTTAATAATTTTTTTTTAGAATTGATTAGCATGAAGAAGATTCATAAATTTTAATTCATTTCATTTACTCACATTGCACTCTCTAGGAAATAAAAACGGCCAATATATTATCCAATACCCGTGTGCCAATGCGATAGACCCACACAATCACATTGGTAGCTCCCCAAGATAGCAAAAAAACCTCCTTCCTATGAGAGTTCGCGCTTCAGTTTATCAACAATCCAGCGGCGGATTAAACGGTAGGCGGAGTAGGCGGTCGCCTAGGGCCTCGCCGTGTTGGGGGCCCCAAACAATGCCGATGGTGCGATTTTTGGAAATTTAGCAGCAGAATTAATTTATAGCATAAAATGTAATTAAAAAGGTAGAAAATTGGTTATGCTTGTTTAGATAAATTTTTTTTATTCGATTAGCAATATCGGCCCGGTTACACGGCTACGCAAGAGAAGTATGCAGTGTATTCAAACTCCTTCTTCTTTATCGGCACGACATCTTTAGGATGCTTAAGCCTACCATTTCTATTTTTTTTACTTTATTTACCCGTAGGATAGTCAGTGGTGCGTACGGAGGTTTGGTGGTCCAAATGAATTTTTTCCGTGGTCCTATCTTGTACAGACCGACTGCGCTACCAATACACCATTTGGCCGCCCCGTGAACCCTCATATTCCCTTTTGCTTCAACCTATTCATGTATTCTATTTCTTGAACGGGATTTTTTCATCTGTTCGTAAATGATCCTACCGTTAGATGCTAAAATAGAAACCATGCTTATTTTCACTTCCGCAATATTTGCAAGCTATTGCCATTGCGATACTCGTGGTGTGGTATTGTTTTCTCTCCCCCATTAAACCGTGAAAATGTCCAGCCTACGTGTTTCGAAACAGTATTGTGGTGGAGTATTGTGTTTAGTATTTCGATTGTCACAATTTCTGCAAGTTTGCAAGCCGGTAATGATGTTATAATTGACACAATCTGTCAGTCTACTACGACATAGCTAGCATTGTCATAGAAAATGAATAAAATCATATTTCAATCATTAGAACTGTCTTTTCCGTTTGATATTTCATACCTCATGGTTCTTGGAATACCATTTCTGTCTTTCTTGATTATTACTTATTCGAAGCTGGATTGTAGGTTCAGCTTATGTCCACCCATCCCAAACTGTCCAAACACTTCATCATATCCCCGTGTAGAATACTGTTCAAACTACATTGTTGTAATCTCGGTAACATTTGCATCGTTGTTAGACTGAAATTGTTCTAAAATTTCCAATTCGAAATCCATACGGTTTAAGATCATGGCCGCGAAATTAAAATTATAAAAAGAGCACGAAAAAAGATACTTGAAGAAATCAAGAATGCATTGATATAAAAACGATGTGTTTAGTGAAGAACCTATCATAATAGTCTTGCTAAAACATTGTCGTGCGTGCTGAAAGCGGTCTCATTTTTTTGCATTGAAAGCTAAGTTTGTTTGAGAAAAATCCCTATAATTGGTGTGTTTCATACTGATGTAAATGTGCAAGTGTAAATGTGACGTAATGATCGCAAGTGTCTTCACAATGAGCGAAGAGATCGGCCCAGAAATTCTTGGGTTTCTTGACGCACGGACAACCGACCTAAAATTGGAGCATCAAACTTAATACGCGAAAATCAAGCGAACGATCGAAATTCACATTAATATGTGCCACTAGAGTTGACAAAATGCTGACAAATTTGCCCAATGACACAATCAGCTGGGCAACTGTGAAAACCACTATACCGTTGCCGCGCACACAATTGTTTTTAGATTTCCGATACCAGGAGAGCATGTTTTTCCAGAGGTGACATCTGCAGCTTGGGACAAATTTGCCCATCACAATTGCTATTGCATACTATCAAACACGTGAGAATGATCGCTAATAAGTAATATCAATAAAACGGAAACCATCCTTCATCTCGCTCAAACTTTCCGTCGGTTGGTACGAAATTCCATACAAAACCAGCTGTTTTCCGATTTCCGATACCAGGAAAGCATACACGGAAGAGGTAGCACCTTTTACAGCAATTTTGGTCGAAAACCGCCGAAACGTATGCAATATTTAAACACTAACTTTCCCGTTGGTCGAGTAAAATTTTGCAGCAATTTTGCTCAAAAACCGCCGAAAGTTATGCAATGTTTAAACACTAACTTTCCCGTTGGTCGTGAAAAATTTCTTCGAAAACTACCAGTTTCCGAATGTATAGTACCAGGAGAGCATCCACGGAAGAGGTAGCTCCTGGTACTGCGCCGTAAGGTATGCAATGTTAATACACTAACTTTGCAACCAATTTTCCGCCGTAAGGTATGCAATGCTTATACACCAACTTTGCTACCAACTTTCCGCCGTAAGGTATGCAATGTTTATACACTAACTTTTCATACAAACCAGCTGTTTTCAGATTTCCGATACCAGGAGAGCATGTTGTTCAAGCGGTAACATCTTCCATCCCCCTCCCCCCTTCCCCACAACGATGACGACCAAGATGACGACCAAGATGGCGGCCAAGATGGCGGCCAAGATGGCGGCCAAGATGGCGGCCAAGATGGCGGCCAAGATGGTGGACAAGATGGCGGCCAAGATGGCGGCCAAGATGGCGGCCAAGATGGCGGCCAAGATGGCGGCCAAGATGGCGGACAAGATGGCGGCCAAGATGGCGGACACAAGATGGCGGCCAAAATGGCGGACAAGATGCCGGCCAAGATGGCGGACAAGATGGCGGACACAAGATAAAGGACAAGATGGCGGACAAGATGGCGGCCAAGATGGTGGACAAGATGGCGGACAATATGGCGGCCAAGATGGCGGACAAGATGGCGGCCAAGATGGCGGACAAGATGGCGGCCAAGATGGCGGACAAGATGGCGTCCAAGATGGCGGACAAGATGGCGGACAAGATGGCGGACACAAGATGGCGGACAAGATGGCGGCCAAGATGGCGGACAAGATGGCGGCCAAGATGGCGGACAAGATGGCGGACAAGATGGCGGCCAAGATGGCGGACAAGATGGCGGCCAAGATGGCGGACAAGATGGCGGACAAGATGGCGGCCAAGATGGCGGCCAAGATGGCGGCCAAGATGGCGGACAAGATGGCGGACAAGATGGCGGACAAGATGGCGGACACAAGATGGCGGACAAGATGGCGGACAAGATGGCGGCCAAGATGGCGGACAAGATGGCGGACAAGATGGCGGACAAGATGGCGGCCAAGATGGCGGCCAAGATGGCGGACAAAATGGCGGCCAAGATGGCGGACAAGATGGCGGACAAGATGGCGGACAAGATGGCGGCCAAGATGGCGGCCAAGATGGCGGACAAGATGGCGGACAAGATGGCGGACAAGATGGCGGCCAAGATGGCGGCCAAGATGGCGGACTCAAGATGGCGGACAAGATGGCGGACACAAGATGGCGGACACAAGATGGCGGCCAAGATGGCGGACACAAGATGGCGGACAAGATGGCGGACAAGATGGCGGACAAGATGGCGGCCAAGATGGCAGACAAGATGGCGGCCAAGATGGCGGACACAAGATGGCGGACAAGATGGCGGCCAAGATGGCGGACAAGATGGTGGACAAGTTGGCGGACAAGATGGCGGACAAGATGGCGGACACAAGATGGCGGACAAGATGGTGGCCAAGATGGCGGACAAGATGGCGGACAAGATGGCGGCCAAGATGGCGGCCAAGATGGCGGACAAGATGGCGGCCAAGATGGCGGACACAAGATGGCGGCCAAAATGGCGGACAAGATGCCGGCCAAGATGGCGGACAAGATTGCGGACAAGATGGCGGACACAAGATGGAGGACAAGATGGCGGACAAGATGGCGGCTAAGATGGCGGACAAGATGGCGGACAAGATGGCGGCCAAGATGGCGGACAATATGGCGGCCAAGATGGCGGACAAGATGGCGGCCAAGATGGAGGACACAAGATGGCGGACACAAGATGGCGGACAAGATGGCGGACAAGATGGCGGACAAGATGGCGGACAAGATAGCGGACAATATGGCGGACACAAGATGGCGGACAATATGGCGGACAAGATGGCGGACAAGATGGTGGCTAAGATGGCGGACAAGATGGCGGACAACATGGCGGTCAAGATGGCGGACAAGATGGCGGACAAGATGGCGGACAAGATGGCGGACAAGATGGCGGCCAAGATGGCGGACACAAGATGGCGGCCAAGATGGCGGACAAGATGGCGGCCAAGATGGCGGACAAGATGGCGGACACAAAATGGCGGACAAGATGGCGGACAAAATGACGGACGCAAGATGGCGGACAAGATGGCGGACAAGATGGCGGCCAAGATGGCGAACAAGATGGCGGACAAGATGGCGGCCAAGATGGCGGCCAAGATGGCGGCCAAGATGGCGGCCAAGATGGCGGACAAGATGGCGGACAAGATGGCGGCCAAGATGGCGGACACAAGATGGCGGACAAGATGGCGACCAAGATGGCGGACAAGATGACGGCCAAGATGGCGGACAAGATGGCGGACAATATGGCGGCCAAGATGGCGGACGAGATGGCGGACAAGATGGCGGACACAAGATGGCGGACACAAGATGAAGGCCAAGATGGCGGACACAAGAGGGCGGAAAGTTGGCGAACAAGATGGCGGCCAAGATGGCGGACACAAGATGGCGGACAAGATGGCGGACAAGATGGCGGACAAAATGGCGGACACAAGATGGCGGACAAGATGGCGGACACAAGATGGCGGACAAGATGGCGGACAAGATGGCGGCCAAGATGGCGGCCAAGATGGCGGACAAAATGGCGGACAAGATGGTGGACAAGATGGCGGACAAGATGGCGGCCAAGATGGCGGACACAAGATGGCGGACACAAGATGGCGGACAAAATGGCGGACAAGATGGCGGACAAGATGGCGGCCAAGATGGCGGCCAAGATGGCGGACTTAAGATGGCGGCCAAGATGGCGGCCAAGATGGCGGACAAGATGGCGGACACAAGATGGTGGACAAGATGGCGGACAAAATGGCGGACACAAAATGGCGGACAAGATGGCGGACACAAGATGGCGGACAAGATGGCGGACACAAGATGGCGGACAAGATGGCGGACAAGATGGCGGCCAAGATGGCGGACACAAGATGGCGGACAAGATGGCGGTCAAGATGGCGGACAAGATGGCGGACAAGATGGCGGCCAAGATGGCGGACAAGATGGCGGACAAGATGGCGGCCAAGATGGCGGACACAAGATGGCGGACAAGATGGCGGACAAGATGGCGGACAAGATGGCGGCCAAGATGGCGGACAAGATGGCGGCCAAGATGGCGGACAATATGGCGGCCAAGATGGCGGACAAGATGGCGGCCAAGATGGCGGACACAAGATGGAGGACAAGATGGCGGACAAGATGGCGGACAAGATGGCGGCCAAGATGACGGACTTAAGATGGCGGACAAGATGGCGGACAAGATGGCGGCCAAGATGGCGGCCAAGATGGCGGCCAAGATGGCGGCCAAGATGGCGGACACAAGATGGCGGACAAGATGGCGACCAAGATGGCGGCCAAGATAGCGGACACAAGATGGCGGACAAGATGGCGGCCAAGATGGCGGACAAGATGGCGGACAAGATGGCGGACAAGATGGCGGACACGATGGCGGACACAAGATGGCGGACAAGATGGCGGCCAAGATGGCGGACAAGATGGCGGCCAAGATGGCGGACAAGATGGCGGACAATATGGCGGCCAAGATGGCGGACAACATGGCGGACAAGATGGCGGACACAAGATGGCGGCCAAGATGGCGGACAAGATGGCGGACACGATGGCGGACACAAGATGGCGGCCAAGATGGCGGACAAGATGGCGGCCAAGATGGCGGACAAGATGGCGGACAATATGGCGGCCAAGATGGCGGACAAGATGGCGGCCAAGATGGCGGACAAGATGGCGGCCAAGATGGCGGACAAGACGGCGGACAATATGGCGGCCAAGATGGCGGACAAGATGGCGGACACGATGGCGGACACAAGATGGCGGACAAGATGGCGGACAAGATGGCGGCCAAGATGGTGGACAAGATGGCGGACAATATGGCGGCCAAGATGGCGGACAACATGGCGGACAAGATGGCGGACACAAGATGGCGGACAAGATGGCGAACAAGATGGCGGCCAAGATGGCGGCCAAGATGGCGGCCAAGATGGCGGACAAGATGGCGGACAAGATGGCGGACAAGATGGCGGACACAAGATGGCGGACAAGATGGCGGACAAGATGGCGGCCAAGATGGCGGACAAGATGGCGGCCAAGATGGCGGACAATATGGCGGCCAAGATGGCGGACAAGATGGCGGCCAAGATGGCGGCCAAGATGGCGGACAAGATGGCGGCCAAGATGGCGGACAAGATGGCGGACAAGATGGCGGCCAAGATGGCGGACAAGATGGCGGCCAAGATGGCGGACACAACATGGCGGACAAGATGGCGGACACAAGATGGCGGACAAGATGGCGGACAAGACGGCGGACAATATGGCGGCCAAGATGGCGGACAAGATGGCGGACACGATGGCGGACACAAGATGGCGGCCAAGATGGCGGACAAGATGGCGGCCAAGATGGCGAACAAGATGGTGGACAAGATGGCGGCCAAGATGGAGGACAAGATGGCGGCCAAGATGGCGGACAAGATGGCGGACAAAATGGCGGACAAGATGGCCGACAAGATGGCGGACAACATGGCGAACAAGATGGCGGCCAAGATGGCGGACAAGATGGCGGACAAGATGGTGGCCAAGATGGCGGACAAGATGGCGGCCAAGATGGCGGCCAAGATGGCGGACAAGATGGCGGACACAAGATGGCGGACAAGATGGCGGCCAAGATGGCGGACAAGATGGCGGCCAAGATGGCGGATAAGATGGCGGCCAAGATGGCGGACAAGATGGCGGCCAAGATGGCGGACAAGATGGCGGACAAGATGGCGGCCAAGATGGCGGACAAGATGGCGGACAAGATGGCGGACAAGATGGCGGACAAGATGGCGGCCAAGATGGCGGACAAGATGGCGGCCAAGATGGCGGCCAAGATGGCGGACACAAGATGGCGGACAAGATGGCGGACAAGATGGCGGCCAAGATGGCGGACAATATGGCGGACAAGATGGCGGACAAGATGGCGGCCAAGATGGCGGGCACAAGATGGCGGACAAGATGGCGACCAAGATGGCGGACAAGATGACGGCCAAGATGGCGGACAAGATGGCGGACAATATGGCGGCCAAGATGGCGGACGAGATGGCGGACAAGATGGCGGACACAAGATGGCGGACACAAGATGAAGGCCAAGATGGCGGACACAAGATGGCGGAAAGTTGGCGAACAAGATGGCGGCCAAGATGGCGGACACAAGATGGCGGACAAGATGGCGGACAAGATGGCGGCCAAGATGGCGGACTCAAGATGGCGGACAAGATGGCGGACACAAGATGGCGGACGAGATGGCGGACAATATGGCGGACAAGATGGCGGACAAGATGGCGGCCAAGATGGCGGCCAAGATGGCGGCCAAGATGGCGGCCAAGATGGCGGACAAAATGGCGGACAAGATGGTGGACAAGATGGTGGACAAGATGGCGGACAAGATGGCGGCCAAGATGGCGGACACAAGATGGCGGACAAGACGGCGGACAAGATGGCGGACACAAGATGGCGGACACAAGATGGCGGACAAGATGGCGGACAAGATGGCGGACAAGATGGCGGCCAAGATGGCGGACACAAGATGGCGGCCAAGATGGCGGACAAGATGGCGGCCAAGATGGCGGACAAGATGGTGGACAAGATGGCGGACAAGATGGCGGCCAAGATGGCGGACAAGATGGCGGACACAAGATGGCGGACAAGATGGCGGACACAAGATGGCGGACAAGATGGCGGACAAGATGGCGGACAAGATGGCGGACAAGATGGTGGCCAAGATGGCGGACAAGATGGCGGACAAGATGGCGGCCAAGATGGCGGCCAAGATGGCGGCCAAGATGGCGACCAAGATGGCGGACAAGATGGCGGACAAGATGGCGGACAAGATGGCGGACAAGATGGCGGACAAGATGGCGGACAAGATGGCGGACACAAGATGGCGGACAAGATGGCGGCCACCATGGCGGCCAAGATGGCGGACAAGATGGCGGACAAGATGGCGGCCAAGATGGCGGACAAGATGGCGGACAAGATGGCGGCCAAGATGGCGGACAAGATGGCGGACAAGATGGCGGCCAAGATGGCGGCCAAGATGGCGGCCAAGATGGCGGCCAAGATGGCGGCCAAGATGGCGGACAAGATGGTGGACAAGATGGCGGACACAAGATGGCGGACAAGATGGCGGACAAGATGGTGGACAAGATGGCGGACAAGATGGCGGACAAGATGGCGGCCAAGATGGCGGACAAGATGGCGGACAAGATGGCGGCCAAGATGGCGGACAAAATGGCGGCCAAGATGGCGGACAAGATGGCGGACAAGATGGCGGCCAAGATGGCGGACAAGATGGCGGACACAAGATGGAGGACAAGATGGCGGACAAGATGGCGGCCAAGATGGTGGCCAAGATGGCGGACAAGATGGCGGACAAGATGGCGGACAAGATGGCGGCCAAGATGGCGGCCAACATGGCGGCCAAGATGGCGGACAAGATGGCGGACAAGATGGCGGACAAGATGGCGGACACAAGATGGCGGACAAGATGGCGGCCAACATGGCGGCCAAGATGGCGGACAAGATGGCGGACAAGATGGCGGACAAGATGGCGGCCAAGATGGCGGACAAGATGGCGGACAAGATGGCGGCCAAGATGGCGGACAAGATGGCGGACAAGATGGCGGCCAAGATGGCGGCCAAGATGGCGGCCAAGATGGCGGACAAGATGGCGGACAAGATTGCGGCCAAGATGGTGGCCAAGATGGCGGACTCAAGATGGCGGACAAGATGGCGGACAAGATGGTGGACAAGATGGCGGACAAGATGGCGGACAAGATGGCGGACACAAGATGGAGGACAAGATGGCGGACAAGATTGCGGCCAAGATGGTGGCCAAGATGGCGGACTCAAGATGGCGGACAAGATGGCGGACACAAGATGGCGGACACAAGATGGCGGCCAAGATGGCGGACACAAGATGGCGGACAAGATGGCGGACAAGATGGCGGACAAGATGGCGGACAAGATGGCGGACAAGATGGCGGCCAAGATGGCGGACAATATGGCGGCCAAGATGGCGGACAAGATGGCGGACACAAGATGGAGGACAAGATGGCGGACAAGATTGCGGCCAAGATGGTGGCCAAGATGGCGGACTCAAGATGGCGGACAAGATGGCGGACACAAGATGGCGGACACAAGATGGCGGCCAAGATGGCGGACACAAGATGGCGGACAAGATGGCGGACAAGATGGCGGACAAGATGGTGGACAAGATGGCGGACAAGATGGCGGACAAGATGGCGGACACAAGATGGCGGACAAGATGGCGGCCAAGATGGCGGACAAGATGGCGGACAAGATGGTGGCCAAGATGGCGGACAAGATGGCGGACACAAGATGGCGGACAAGATGGCGGCCAAGATGGCGGCCAAGATGGCGGACAAGATGGCGGACAAGATGGCGGCCAAGATGGCGGCCAAGATGGCGGACAAGATGGCGGACAAGATGGCGGCCAAGATGGCGGACAATATGGCGGCCAAGATGGCGGACAAGATGGCGGACACAAGATGGAGGACAAGATGGCGGACAAGATTGCGGCCAAGATGGTGGCCAAGATGGCGGACTCAAGATGGCGGACAAGATGGCGGACACAAGATGGCGGACACAAGATGGCGGCCAAGATGGCGGACACAAGATGGCGGACAAGATGGCGGACAAGATGGCGGACAAGATGGCGGCCAAGATGGCGGCCAAGATGGCGGACAAGATGGCGGACAAGATGGCGGCCAAGATGGCGGCCAAGATGGCGGACAAGATGGCGGACAAGATGGCGGCCAAGATGGCGGACAATATGGCGGCCAAGATGGCGGACAAGATGGCGGACAAGATGGCGGACACAAGATGGCGGACAAGATGGCGGCCAAGATGGCGGACAAGATGGCGGACAATATGGCGGCCAAGATGGCGGACAAGATGGCGGACACAAGATGGAGGACAAGATGGCGGACAAGATTGCGGCCAAGATGGTGGCCAAGATGGCGGACTCAAGATGGCGGACAAGATGGCGGACACAAGATGGCGGACACAAGATGGCGGCCAAGATGGCGGACACAAGATGGCGGACAAGATGGCGGACAAGATGGCGGACAAGATGGCGGACAAGATGGTGGCCAAGATGGCGGACAAGATGGCGGACAAGATGGCGGCCACGATGGCGGCCAAGATGGCGGCCAAGATGGCGGCCAAGATGGCGGACAAGATGGCGGACAAGATGGCGGCCAAGATGGCGGACAATATGGCGGCCAAGATGGCGGACAAGATGGCGGACACAAGATGGAGGACAAGATGGCGGACAAGATTGCGGCCAAGATGGTGGCCAAGATGGCGGACTCAAGATGGCGGACAAGATGGCGGACACAAGATGGCGGACACAAGATGGCGGCCAAGATGGCGGACACAAGATGGCGGACAAGATGGCGGACAAGATGGCGGACAAGATGGCGGACAAGATGGCGGACAAGATGGCGGCCAAGATGGCGGACAATATGGCGGCCAAGATGGCGGACAAGATGGCGGACACAAGATGGAGGACAAGATGGCGGACAAGATTGCGGCCAAGATGGTGGCCAAGATGGCGGACTCAAGATGGCGGACAAGATGGCGGACACAAGATGGCGGACACAAGATGGCGGCCAAGATGGCGGACACAAGATGGCGGACAAGATGGCGGACAAGATGGCGGACAAGATGGTGGACAAGATGGCGGACAAGATGGCGGACAAGATGGCGGACACAAGATGGCGGACAAGATGGCGGCCAAGATGGCGGACAAGATGGCGGACAAGATGGTGGCCAAGATGGCGGACAAGATGGCGGACACAAGATGGCGGACAAGATGGCGGCCAAGATGGCGGCCAAGATGGCGGACAAGATGGCGGACAAGATGGCGGCCAAGATGGCGGCCAAGATGGCGGACAAGATGGCGGACAAGATGACGGCCAAGATGGCGGACAATATGGCGGCCAAGATGGCGGACAAGATGGCGGACACAAGATGGAGGACAAGATGGCGGACAAGATTGCGGCCAAGATGGTGGCCAAGATGGCGGACTCAAGATGGCGGACAAGATGGCGGACACAAGATGGCGGACACAAGATGGCGGCCAAGATGGCGGACACAAGATGGCGGACAAGATGGCGGACAAGATGGCGGACAAGATGGCGGACAAGATGGTGGCCAAGATGGCGGACAAGATGGCGGACAAGATGGCGGCCACGATGGCGGCCAAGATGGCGGCCAAGATGGCGGACAAGATGGCGGACAAGATGGCGGACAAGATGGCGGACAAGATGGCGGACAAGATGGCGGACAAGATGGCGGACAAGATGGCGGACACAAGATGGCGGACACAAGATGGCGGACAAGATGGCGGCCAAGATGGCGGACAAGATGGCGGCCAAGATGGCGGCCAAGATGGCGGACAAGATGGCGGACAAGATGGCGGCCAAGATGGCGGCCAAGATGGCGGCCAAGATGGCGGCCAAGATGGCGGCCAAGATGGCGGCCAAGATGGCGGACAAGATGGCGGACAAGATGGCGGACAAGATGGCGGCCAAGATGGCGGCCAAGATGGCGGCCAAGATGGCGGACAAGATGGCGGACAAGATGGTGGACAAGATGGCGGACAAGATGGCGGACAAGATGGCGGACACAAGATGGCGGACAAGATGGCGGCCAAGATGGCGGACAAGATGGCGGACAAGATGGTGGCCAAGATGGCGGACAAGATGGCGGACACAAGATGGCGGACACAAGATGGCGGACAAGATGGCGGCCAAGATGGCGGACAAGATGGCGGACAAGATGGCGGCCAAGATGGCGGCCAAGATGGCGGACAAGATGGCGGACAAGATGGCGGCCAAGATGGCGGACAATATGGCGGCCAAGATGGCGGACAAGATGGCGGACACAAGATGGAGGACAAGATGGCGGACAAGATTGCGGCCAAGATGGTGGCCAAGATGGCGGACTCAAGATGGCGGACAAGATGGCGGACACAAGATGGCGGACACAAGATGGCGGCCAAGATGGCGGACACAAGATGGCGGACAAGATGGCGGACAAGATGGCGGACAAGATGGCGGACAAGATGGTGGCCAAGATGGCGGACAAGATGGCGGACAAGATGGCGGCCACGATGGCGGCCAAGATGGCGGCCAAGATGGCGGACAAGATGGCGGACAAGATGGCGGACAAGATGGCGGACAAGATGGCGGACAAGATGGCGGACAAGATGGCGGACAAGATGGCGGACACAAGATGGCGGACACAAGATGGCGGACAAGATGGCGGCCAAGATGGCGGACAAGATGGCGGCCAAGATGGCGGCCAAGATGGCGGACAAGATGGCGGACAAGATGGCGGACAAGATGGCGGACACAAGATGGCGGCCAAGATGGCGGCCAAGATGGCGGCCAAGATGGCGGACAAGATGGCGGCCAAGATGGCGGCCAAGATGGCGGCCAAGATGGCGGACAAGATGGCGGACAAGATGGCGGACAAGATGGCGGCCAAGATGGCGGCCAAGATGGCGGACAAGATGGCGGACAAGATGGTGGACAAGATGGCGGACAAGATGGCGGACAAGATGGCGGACACAAGATGGCGGACAAGATGGCGGCCAAGATGGCGGCCAAGATGGCGGACAAGATGGCGGACAAGATGGCGGACAAGATGGCGGCCAAGATGGCGGCCAAGATGGCGGCCAAGATGGCGGACAAGATGGCGGACAAGATGGTGGACAAGATGGCGGACAAGATGGCGGACAAGATGGCGGACACAAGATGGCGGACAAGATGGCGGCCAAGATGGCGGACAAGATGGCGGACAAGATGGTGGCCAAGATGGCGGACAAGATGGCGGACACAAGATGGCGGACAAGATGGCGGCCAAGATGGCGGCCAAGATGGCGGACAAGATGGCGGACAAGATGGCGGCCAAGATGGCGGCCAAGATGGCGGACAAGATGGCGGACAAGATGGCGGCCAAGATGGCGGACAATATGGCGGACAAGATGGCGGACAAGATGGCGGACAAGATGGCGGACACAAGATGGCGGACACAAGATGGCGGACAAGATGGCGGCCAAGATGGCGGACAAGATGGCGGACACAAGATGGCGGACAAGATGGCGGCCAAGATGGCGGACAAGATGGCGGACAAGATGGTGGCCAAGATGGCGGACAAGATGGCGGACACAAGATGGCGGACAAGATGGCGGCCAAGATGGCGGCCAAGATGGCGGACAAGATGGCGGACAAGATGGCGGCCAAGATGGCGGCCAAGATGGCGGACAAGATGGCGGACAAGATGGCGGCCAAGATGGCGGACAATATGGCGGCCAAGATGGCGGACAAGATGGCGGACACAAGATGGAGGACAAGATGGCGGACAAGATTGCGGCCAAGATGGTGGCCAAGATGGCGGACTCAAGATGGCGGACAAGATGGCGGACACAAGATGGCGGACACAAGATGGCGGCCAAGATGGCGGACACAAGATGGCGGACAAGATGGCGGACAAGATGGCGGACAAGATGGCGGACAAGATGGTGGCCAAGATGGCGGACAAGATGGCGGACAAGATGGCGGACAAGATGGTGGACAAGATGGCGGACAAGATGGCGGCCAAGATGGCGGACAAGATGGCGGACAAGATGGCGGACACAAGATGGCGGCCAAGATGGCGGCCAAGATGGCGGCCAAGATGGCGGCCAAGATGGCGGCCAAGATGGCGGCCAAGATGGCGGCCAAGATGGCGGCCAAGATGGCGGCCAAGATGGCGGCCAAGATGGCGGACAAGATGGCGGACAAGATGGCGGACAAGATGGCGGCCAAGATGGCGGCCAAGATGGCGGCCAAGATGGCGGACAAGATGGCGGACAAGATGGTGGACAAGATGGCGGACAAGATGGCGGACAAGATGGCGGACACAAGATGGCGGACAAGATGGCGGCCAAGATGGCGGACAAGATGGCGGACAAGATGGTGGCCAAGATGGCGGACAAGATGGCGGACACAAGATGGCGGACACAAGATGGCGGACAAGATGGCGGCCAAGATGGCGGACAAGATGGCGGACAAGATGGCGGCCAAGATGGCGGCCAAGATGGCGGACAAGATGGCGGACAAGATGGCGGCCAAGATGGCGGACAATATGGCGGCCAAGATGGCGGACAAGATGGCGGCCAAGATGGCGGACAAGATGGCGGACAAGATGGTGGACAAGATGGCGGACAAGATGGCGGCCAAGATGGCGGACTCAAGATGGCGGACAAGATGGCGGACACAAGATGGCGGACACAAGATGGCGGCCAAGATGGCGGACACAAGATGGCGGACAAGATGGCGGACAAGATGGCGGACAAGATGGCGGACAAGATGGCGGACAAGATGGTGGCCAAGATGGCGGACAAGATGGCGGACAAGATGGCGGCCAAGATGGCGGCCAAGATGGCGGCCAAGATGGCGGACAAGATGGCGGACAAGATGGCGGACAAGATGGCGGCCAAGATGGCGGCCAAGATGGCGGCCAAGATGGCGGACAAGATGGCGGACAAGATGGTGGACAAGATGGCGGACAAGATGGCGGCCAAGATGGCGGACAAGATGGCGGCCAAGATGGCGGACAAGATGGTGGCCAAGATGGCGGACAAGATGGCGGACACAAGATGGCGGACACAAGATGGCGGACAAGATGGCGGCCAAGATGGCGGACAAGATGGCGGACAAGATGGCGGCCAAGATGGCGGCCAAGATGGCGGACAAGATGGCGGACAAGATGGCGGCCAAGATGGCGGACAATATGGCGGCCAAGATGGCGGACAAGATGGCGGACACAAGATGGAGGACAAGATGGCGGACAAGATGGCGGACAAGATGGCGGCCAAGATGGCGGACAAGATGGCGGACAAGATGGTGGCCAAGATGGCGGACAAGATGGCGGACACAAGATGGCGGACACAAGATGGCGGACAAGATGGCGGCCAAGATGGCGGACAAGATGGCGGACACAAGATGGCGGACAAGATGGCGGCCAAGATGGCGGACACAAGATGGCGGACAAGATGGTGGCCAAGATGGCGGACAAGATGGCGGACACAAGATGGCGGACAAGATGGCGGCCAAGATGGCGGCCAAGATGGCGGACAAGATGGCGGACAAGATGGCGGCCAAGATGGCGGCCAAGATGGCGGACAAGATGGCGGACAAGATGGCGGCCAAGATGGCGGACAATATGGCGGCCAAGATGGCGGACAAGATGGCGGACACAAGATGGAGGACAAGATGGCGGACAAGATTGCGGCCAAGATGGTGGCCAAGATGGCGGACTCAAGATGGCGGACAAGATGGCGGACACAAGATGGCGGACACAAGATGGCGGCCAAGATGGCGGACACAAGATGGCGGACAAGATGGCGGACAAGATGGCGGACAAGATGGCGGACAAGATGGTGGCCAAGATGGCGGACAAGATGGCGGACAAGATGGCGGCCACGATGGCGGCCAAGATGGCGGCCAAGATGGCGGACAAGATGGCGGACAAGATGGCGGACAAGATGGCGGACAAGATGGCGGACAAGATGGCGGACAAGATGGCGGACAAGATGGCGGACACAAGATGGCGGACACAAGATGGCGGACAAGATGGCGGCCAAGATGGCGGACAAGATGGCGGCCAAGATGGCGGCCAAGATGGCGGACAAGATGGCGGACAAGATGGCGGCCAAGATGGCGGCCAAGATGGCGGCCAAGATGGCGGCCAAGATGGCGGCCAAGATGGCGGCCAAGATGGCGGACAAGATGGCGGACAAGATGGCGGACAAGATGGCGGCCAAGATGGCGGCCAAGATGGCGGCCAAGATGGCGGCCAAGATGGCGGACAAGATGGCGGACAAGATGGCGGCCAAGATGGCGGCCAAGATGGCGGCCAAGATGGCGGCCAAGATGGCGGCCAAGATGGCGGACAAGATGGCGGACAAGATGGCGGACAAGATGGCGGCCAAGATGGCGGCCAAGATGGCGGCCAAGATGGCGGACAAGATGGCGGACAAGATGGTGGACAAGATGGCGGACAAGATGGCGGACAAGATGGCGGACACAAGATGGCGGACAAGATGGCGGCCAAGATGGCGGACAAGATGGCGGACAAGATGGTGGCCAAGATGGCGGACAAGATGGCGGACACAAGATGGCGGACACAAGATGGCGGACAAGATGGCGGCCAAGATGGCGGACAAGATGGCGGACAAGATGGCGGCCAAGATGGCGGCCAAGATGGCGGACAAGATGGCGGACAAGATGGCGGCCAAGATGGCGGACAATATGGCGGCCAAGATGGCGGACAAGATGGCGGACACAAGATGGAGGACAAGATGGCGGACAAGATTGCGGCCAAGATGGTGGCCAAGATGGCGGACTCAAGATGGCGGACAAGATGGCGGACACAAGATGGCGGACACAAGATGGCGGCCAAGATGGCGGACACAAGATGGCGGACAAGATGGCGGACAAGATGGCGGACAAGATGGCGGACAAGATGGTGGCCAAGATGGCGGACAAGATGGCGGACAAGATGGCGGCCACGATGGCGGCCAAGATGGCGGCCAAGATGGCGGACAAGATGGCGGACAAGATGGCGGACAAGATGGCGGACAAGATGGCGGACAAGATGGCGGACAAGATGGCGGACAAGATGGCGGACAAGATGGCGGCCAAGATGGCGGACAAGATGGCGGACAAGATGGTGGCCAAGATGGCGGACACAAGATGGCGGACAAGATGGCGGCCAAGATGGCGGACAAGATGGCGGACAAGATGGTGGCCAAGATGGCGGACAAGATGGCGGACACAAGATGGCGGACAAGATGGCGGCCAAGATGGCGGCCAAGATGGCGGACAAGATGGCGGACAAGATGGCGGCCAAGATGGCGGCCAAGATGGCGGACAAGATGGCGGACAAGATGGCGGACAAGATGGCGGACAATATGGCGGCCAAGATGGCGGACAAGATGGCGGACACAAGATGGAGGACAAGATGGCGGACAAGATTGCGGCCAAGATGGTGGCCAAGATGGCGGACTCAAGATGGCGGACAAGATGGCGGACACAAGATGGCGGACACAAGATGGCGGCCAAGATGGCGGACACAAGATGGCGGACAAGATGGCGGACAAGATGGCGGACAAGATGGCGGACAAGATGGTGGCCAAGATGGCGGACAAGATGGCGGACAAGATGGTGGCCAAGATGGCGGACAAGATGGCGGACAAGATGGCGGACAAGATGGCGGACAAGATGGCGGACAAGATGGCGGCCAAGATGGCGGACAAGATGGCGGACAAGATGGTGGCCAAGATGGCGGACAAGATGGCGGACACAAGATGGCGGACACAAGATGGCGGACAAGATGGCGGCCAAGATGGCGGACAAGATGGCGGACACAAGATGGCGGACAAGATGGCGGCCAAGATGGCGGACAAGATGGCGGACAAGATGGTGGCCAAGATGGCGGACAAGATGGCGGACACAAGATGGCGGACAAGATGGCGGCCAAGATGGCGGCCAAGATGGCGGACAAGATGGCGGACAAGATGGCGGCCAAGATGGCGGCCAAGATGGCGGACAAGATGGCGGACAAGATGGCGGCCAAGATGGCGGACAATATGGCGGCCAAGATGGCGGACAAGATGGCGGACACAAGATGGAGGACAAGATGGCGGACAAGATTGCGGCCAAGATGGTGGCCAAGATGGCGGACTCAAGATGGCGGACAAGATGGCGGACACAAGATGGCGGACACAAGATGGCGGCCAAGATGGCGGACACAAGATGGCGGACAAGATGGCGGACAAGATGGCGGACAAGATGGCGGACAAGATGGTGGCCAAGATGGCGGACAAGATGGCGGACAAGATGGCGGCCACGATGGCGGCCAAGATGGCGGCCAAGATGGCGGACAAGATGGCGGACAAGATGGCGGACAAGATGGCGGACAAGATGGCGGACAAGATGGCGGACAAGATGGCGGACAAGATGGCGGACACAAGATGGCGGACACAAGATGGCGGACAAGATGGCGGCCAAGATGGCGGACAAGATGGCGGCCAAGATGGCGGCCAAGATGGCGGACAAGATGGCGGACAAGATGGCGGCCAAGATGGCGGCCAAGATGGCGGCCAAGATGGCGGCCAAGATGGCGGCCAAGATGGCGGCCAAGATGGCGGACAAGATGGCGGACAAGATGGCGGACAAGATGGCGGCCAAGATGGCGGCCAAGATGGCGGCCAAGATGGCGGCCAAGATGGCGGACAAGATGGCGGACAAGATGGCGGCCAAGATGGCGGCCAAGATGGCGGCCAAGATGGCGGCCAAGATGGCGGCCAAGATGGCGGACAAGATGGCGGACAAGATGGCGGACAAGATGGCGGACAAGATGGCGGCCAAGATGGCGGCCAAGATGGCGGCCAAGATGGCGGACAAGATGGCGGACAAGATGGTGGACAAGATGGCGGACAAGATGGCGGACAAGATGGCGGACACAAGATGGCGGCCAAGATGGCGGCCAAGATGGCGGACAAGATGGCGGACAAGATGGTGGCCAAGATGGCGAACAAGATGGCGGACACAAGATGGCGGACACAAGATGGCGGACAAGATGGCGGCCAAGATGGCGGACAAGATGGCGGACAAGATGGCGGCCAAGATGGCGGCCAAGATGGCGGACAAGATGGCGGACAAGATGGCGGCCAAGATGGCGGACAATATGGCGGCCAAGATGGCGGACAAGATGGCGGACACAAGATGGAGGACAAGATGGCGGACAAGATTGCGGCCAAGATGGTGGCCAAGATGGCGGACTCAAGATGGCGGACAAGATGGCGGACACAAGATGGCGGACACAAGATGGCGGCCAAGATGGCGGACACAAGATGGCGGACAAGATGGCGGACAAGATGGCGGACAAGATGGCGGACAAGATGGTGGCCAAGATGGCGGACAAGATGGCGGACAAGATGGCGGCCACGATGGCGGCCAAGATGGCGGCCAAGATGGCGGACAAGATGGCGGACAAGATGGCGGACAAGATGGCGGACAAGATGGCGGACAAGATGGCGGACAAGATGGCGGACAAGATGGCGGACAAGATGGCGGCCAAGATGGCGGACAAGATGGCGGACAAGATGGTGGCCAAGATGGCGGACAAGATGGCGGACACAAGATGGCGGACACAAGATGGCGGACAAGATGGCGGCCAAGATGGCGGACAAGATGGCGGACACAAGATGGCGGACAAGATGGCGGCCAAGATGGCGGACAAGATGGCGGACAAGATGGTGGCCAAGATGGCGGACAAGATGGCGGACACAAGATGGCGGACAAGATGGCGGCCAAGATGGCGGCCAAGATGGCGGACAAGATGGCGGACAAGATGGCGGCCAAGATGGCGGCCAAGATGGCGGACAAGATGGCGGACAAGATGGCGGCCAAGATGGCGGACAATATGGCGGCCAAGATGGCGGCCAAGATGGCGGACACAAGATGGAGGACAAGATGGCGGACAAGATTGCGGCCAAGATGGTGGCCAAGATGGCGGACTCAAGATGGCGGACAAGATGGCGGACACAAGATGGCGGACACAAGATGGCGGACAAGATGGCGGCCAAGATGGCGGACAAGATGGCGGACAAGATGGTGGCCAAGATGGCGGACAAGATGGCGGACACAAGATGGCGGACACAAGATGGCGGACAAGATGGCGGCCAAGATGGCGGACAAGATGGCGGACAAGATGGCGGCCAAGATGGCGGCCAAGATGGCGGACAAGATGGCGGACAAGATGGCGGCCAAGATGGCGGACAATATGGCGGCCAAGATGGCGGACAAGATGGCGGACACAAGATGGAGGACAAGATGGCGGACAAGATTGCGGCCAAGATGGTGGCCAAGATGGCGGACTCAAGATGGCGGACAAGATGGCGGACACAAGATGGCGGACACAAGATGGCGGCCAAGATGGCGGACACAAGATGGCGGACAAGATGGCGGACAAGATGGCGGACAAGATGGTGGCCAAGATGGCGGACAAGATGGCGGACAAGATGGCGGCCACGATGGCGGCCAAGATGGCGGCCAAGATGGCGGACAAGATGGCGGACAAGATGGCGGACAAGATGGCGGACAAGATGGCGGACAAGATGGCGGCCAAGATGGCGGACAAGATGGCGGACAAGATGGCGGCCAAGATGGCGGACAAGATGGCGGACAAGATGGTGGCCAAGATGGCGGACAAGATGGCGGACACAAGATGGCGGACACAAGATGGCGGACAAGATGGCGGCCAAGATGGCGGACAAGATGGCGGACACAAGATGGCGGACAAGATGGCGGCCAAGATGGCGGACAAGATGGCGGACAAGATGGTGGCCAAGATGGCGGACAAGATGGCGGACACAAGATGGCGGACAAGATGGCGGCCAAGATGGCGGACAAGATGGCGGACAAGATGGCGGCCAAGATGGCGGCCAAGATGGCGGACAAGATGGCGGACAAGATGGCGGCCAAGATGGCGGACAATATGGCGGCCAAGATGGCGGACAAGATGGCGGACACAAGATGGAGGACAAGATGGCGGACAAGATTGCGGCCAAGATGGTGGCCAAGATGGCGGACTCAAGATGGCGGACAAGATGGCGGACACAAGATGGCGGACACAAGATGGCGGCCAAGATGGCGGACACAAGATGGCGGACAAGATGGCGGACAAGATGGCGGACAAGATGGCGGACAAGATGGTGGCCAAGATGGCGGACAAGATGGCGGACAAGATGGCGGCCACGATGGCGGCCAAGATGGCGGCCAAGATGGCGGACAAGATGGCGGACAAGATGGCGGACAAGATGGCGGACAAGATGGCGGACAAGATGGCGGACAAGATGGCGGACAAGATGGCGGACACAAGATGGCGGACACAAGATGGCGGACAAGATGGCGGCCAAGATGGCGGACAAGATGGCGGCCAAGATGGCGGCCAAGATGGCGGACAAGATGGCGGACAAGATGGCGGCCAAGATGGCGGCCAAGATGGCGGCCAAGATGGCGGCCAAGATGGCGGCCAAGATGGCGGCCAAGATGGCGGACAAGATGGCGGACAAGATGGCGGACAAGATGGCGGCCAAGATGGCGGCCAAGATGGCGGCCAAGATGGCGGACAAGATGGCGGACAAGATGGTGGACAAGATGGCGGACAAGATGGCGGACAAGATGGCGGACACAAGATGGCGGACAAGATGGCGGCCAAGATGGCGGACAAGATGGCGGACAAGATGGTGGCCAAGATGGCGGACAAGATGGCGGACACAAGATGGCGGACACAAGATGGCGGACAAGATGGCGGCCAAGATGGCGGACAAGATGGCGGACAAGATGGCGGCCAAGATGGCGGCCAAGATGGCGGACAAGATGGCGGACAAGATGGCGGCCAAGATGGCGGACAATATGGCGGCCAAGATGGCGGACAAGATGGCGGAAACAAGATGGAGGACAAGATGGCGGACAAGATTGCGGCCAAGATGGTGGCCAAGATGGCGGACTCAAGATGGCGGACAAGATGGCGGACACAAGATGGCGGACACAAGATGGCGGCCAAGATGGCGGACACAAGATGGCGGACAAGATGGCGGACAAGATGGCGGACAAGATGGCGGACAAGATGGTGGCCAAGATGGCGGACAAGATGGCGGACAAGATGGCGGCCACGATGGCGGCCAAGATGGCGGCCAAGATGGCGGACAAGATGGCGGACAAGATGGCGGACAAGATGGCGGACAAGATGGCGGACAAGATGGCGGACAAGATGGCGGACAAGATGGCGGACACAAGATGGCGGACACAAGATGGCGGACAAGATGGCGGCCAAGATGGCGGACAAGATGGCGGCCAAGATGGCGGCCAAGATGGCGGACAAGATGGCGGACAAGATGGCGGACAAGATGGCGGACACAAGATGGCGGCCAAGATGGCGGCCAAGATGGCGGCCAAGATGGCGGACAAGATGGCGGCCAAGATGGCGGCCAAGATGGCGGCCAAGATGGCGGACAAGATGGCGGACAAGATGGCGGACAAGATGGCGGCCAAGATGGCGGCCAAGATGGCGGACAAGATGGCGGACAAGATGGTGGACAAGATGGCGGACAAGATGGCGGACAAGATGGCGGACACAAGATGGCGGACAAGATGGCGGCCAAGATGGCGGCCAAGATGGCGGACAAGATGGCGGACAAGATGGCGGACAAGATGGCGGCCAAGATGGCGGCCAAGATGGCGGCCAAGATGGCGGACAAGATGGCGGACAAGATGGTGGACAAGATGGCGGACAAGATGGCGGACAAGATGGCGGACACAAGATGGCGGACAAGATGGCGGCCAAGATGGCGGACAAGATGGCGGACAAGATGGTGGCCAAGATGGCGGACAAGATGGCGGACACAAGATGGCGGACAAGATGGCGGCCAAGATGGCGGCCAAGATGGCGGACAAGATGGCGGACAAGATGGCGGCCAAGATGGCGGCCAAGATGGCGGACAAGATGGCGGACAAGATGGCGGCCAAGATGGCGGACAATATGGCGGCCAAGATGGCGGACAAGATGGCGGACACAAGATGGAGGACAAGATGGCGGACAAGATTGCGGCCAAGATGGTGGCCAAGATGGCGGACTCAAGATGGCGGACAAGATGGCGGCCAAGATGGCGGACAATATGGCGGCCAAGATGGCGGACAAGATGGCGGACACAAGATGGAGGACAAGATGGCGGACAAGATTGCGGCCAAGATGGTGGCCAAGATGGCGGACTCAAGATGGCGGACAAGATGGCGGACACAAGATGGCGGCCAAGATGGCGGCCAAGATGGCGGACAAGATGGCGGACAAGATGGCGGACAAGATGGCGGACAAGATGGCGGACAAGATGGCGGACAAGATGGCGGACAAGATGGCGGACACAAGATGGCGGACACAAGATGGCGGACAAGATGGCGGCCAAGATGGCGGACAAGATGGCGGCCAAGATGGCGGCCAAGATGGCGGACAAGATGGCGGACAAGATGGCGGCCAAGATGGCGGCCAAGATGGCGGCCAAGATGGCGGCCAAGATGGCGGCCAAGATGGCGGCCAAGATGGCGGACAAGATGGCGGACAAGATGGCGGCCAAGATGGCGGCCAAGATGGCGGCCAAGATGGCGGACAAGATGGCGGACAAGATGGTGGACAAGATGGCGGACAAGATGGCGGACAAGATGGCGGACACAAGATGGCGGACAAGATGGCGGCCAAGATGGCGGACAAGATGGCGGACAAGATGGTGGCCAAGATGGCGGACAAGATGGCGGACACAAGATGGCGGACACAAGATGGCGGACAAGATGGCGGCCAAGATGGCGGACAAGATGGCGGACAAGATGGCGGCCAAGATGGCGGCCAAGATGGCGGACAAGATGGCGGACAAGATGGCGGCCAAGATGGCGGACAATATGGCGGCCAAGATGGCGGACAAGATGGCGGACACAAGATGGAGGACAAGATGGCGGACAAGATTGCGGCCAAGATGGTGGCCAAGATGGCGGACTCAAGATGGCGGACAAGATGGCGGACACAAGATGGCGGACACAAGATGGCGGCCAAGATGGCGGACACAAGATGGCGGACAAGATGGCGGACAAGATGGCGGACAAGATGGCGGACAAGATGGTGGCCAAGATGGCGGACAAGATGGCGGACAAGATGGCGGACAAGATGGCGGACAAGATGGCGGACAAGATGGCGGACAAGATGGCGGACACAAGATGGCGGACACAAGATGGCGGACAAGATGGCGGCCAAGATGGCGGACAAGATGGCGGCCAAGATGGCGGCCAAGATGGCGGACAAGATGGCGGACAAGATGGCGGCCAAGATGGCGGCCAAGATGGCGGCCAAGATGGCGGCCAAGATGGCGGCCAAGATGGCGGCCAAGATGGCGGACAAGATGGCGGACAAGATGGCGGACAAGATGGCGGCCAAGATGGCGGCCAAGATGGCGGCCAAGATGGCGGACAAGATGGCGGACAAGATGGTGGACAAGATGGCGGACAAGATGGCGGACAAGATGGCGGACACAAGATGGCGGACAAGATGGCGGCCAAGATGGCGGACAAGATGGCGGACAAGATGGTGGCCAAGATGGCGGACAAGATGGCGGACACAAGATGGCGGACACAAGATGGCGGACAAGATGGCGGCCAAGATGGCGGACAAGATGGCGGACAAGATGGCGGCCAAGATGGCGGCCAAGATGGCGGACAAGATGGCGGACAAGATGGCGGCCAAGATGGCGGACAATATGGCGGCCAAGATGGCGGACAAGATGGCGGACACAAGATGGAGGACAAGATGGCGGACAAGATTGCGGCCAAGATGGTGGCCAAGATGGCGGACTCAAGATGGCGGACAAGATGGCGGACACAAGATGGCGGACACAAGATGGCGGCCAAGATGGCGGACACAAGATGGCGGACAAGATGGCGGACAAGATGGCGGACAAGATGGCGGACAAGATGGTGGCCAAGATGGCGGACAAGATGGCGGACAAGATGGCGGCCACGATGGCGGCCAAGATGGCGGCCAAGATGGCGGACAAGATGGCGGACAAGATGGCGGACAAGATGGCGGACAAGATGGCGGACAAGATGGCGGACAAGATGGCGGACAAGATGGCGGACACAAGATGGCGGACACAAGATGGCGGACAAGATGGCGGCCAAGATGGCGGACAAGATGGCGGCCAAGATGGCGGCCAAGATGGCGGACAAGATGGCGGACAAGATGGCGGACAAGATGGCGGACACAAGATGGCGGCAAAGATGGCGGCCAAGATGGCGGCCAAGATGGCGGACAAGATGGCGGCCAAGATGGCGGCCAAGATGGCGGCCAAGATGGCGGACAAGATGGCGGACAAGATGGCGGACAAGATGGCGGCCAAGATGGCGGCCAAGATGGCGGACAAGATGGCGGACAAGATGGTGGACAAGATGGCGGACAAGATGGCGGACAAGATGGCGGACACAAGATGGCGGACAAGATGGCGGCCAAGATGGCGGACAAGATGGCGGACAAGATGGTGGCCAAGATGGCGGACAAGATGGCGGACACAAGATGGCGGACAAGATGGCGGCCAAGTTGGCTAACAAGATGGCGGACAAGATGGCGGACACAAGATGGCGGACAAGATGGTGGCCAAGATGGCGGACAAGATGGCGGCCAAGATGGCGGCCAAGATGGCGGACAAGATGGCGGACAAGATGGCGGACACAAGATGGCGGCCAAGATGGCGGCCAAGATGGCGGCCAAGATGGCGGCCAAGATGGCGGCCAAGATGGCGGCCAAGATGGCGGCCAAGATGGCGGACAAGATGGCGGACAAGATGGCGGACAAGATGGCGGACAAGATGGCGGACAAGATGGCGGCCAAGATGGCGGACAAGATGGCGGACACAAGATGGCGGCCAAGATGGCGGACACAAGATGGTGGACAAGATGGCGGACAAGATGGCGGAAAATATGGCGGCCAAGATGGCGGCCAAGATGGCGGACAAGATGGCGGCCAAGATGGCGGACAAGATGGCGGACAAGATGGCGGCCAAGATGGCGGACAAGATGGCGGACAAGATGGCGGACAAGATGGCGGCCAAGATGGCGGCCAAGATGGCGGACAAGATGGCGGACAAGATGGCGGCCAAGATGGCGGCCAAGATGGCGGCCAAGATGGCGGACAAGATGGCTGACAAGATGGCGGACAAGATGGCGGACACAAGATGGCGGACAAGATGGCGGCCAACATGGCGGACAAGATGGCGGCCAAGATGGCGGACAAGATGGCGGACAAGATGGCGGACACAAGATGGCGGCCAAGATGGCGGCCAAGATGGCGGCCAAGATGGCGGACAAGATGGCGGACAAGATGGCGGACACAAGATGGCGGACAAGATGGCGGACAAAATGGCGGACACAAGATGGCGGACAAGATGGCGGACAAGATGGCGACCAAGATGGCGGACAAGATGGTGGACAAGATGGCGGCCAAGATGGCGGACAAGATGGCGGACAAGATGGCGGCCAAGATGGCGGACACGATGGCGACCAAGATGGCGGACAAGATGGCGGCCAAGATGGCGGCCAAGATGGCGGACAAGATGGCGGACAAGATGGCGGCCAAGATGGCGGCCAAGATGGCGGCCAAGATGGCGGACAAGATGGCTGACAAGATGGCGGACAAGATGGCGGACACAAGATGGCGGACAAGATGGCGGCCAACATGGCGGACAAGATGGCGGCCAAGATGGCGGACAAGATGGCGGACAAGATGGCGGACAAGATGGCGGACACAAGATGGCGGCCAAGATGGCGGCCAAGATGGCGGCCAAGATGGCGGCCAAGATGGCGGCCAAGATGGCGGACACAAGATGGCGGACAAGATGGCGGCCAAGATGGCGGACAAGATGGCGGGCAAGATGGTGGCCAAGATGGCGGACAAGATGGCGGACACAAGATGGCGGACAAGATGGCGGCCAAGTTGGCGAACAAGATGGCGGACAAGATGGCGGACACAAGATGGCGGACAAGATGGTGGCCAAGATGGCGGACAAGATTGCGGCCAAGATGGTGGACAAGATGGCGGACAAGATGGCGGACAAGATGGCGGACACAAGATGGCGGCCAAGATGGCGGCCAAGATGGCGGCCAAGATGGCGGCCAAGATGGCGGCCAAGATGGCGGCCAAGATGGCGGCCAAGATGGCGGCCAAGATGGCGGACAAGATGGCGAACAAGATGGCGGACAAGATGGCGGACAAGATGGCGGACAAGATGGCGGACAAGATGGCGGACAAGATGGCGGCCAAGATGGCGGACAAGATGGCGGACAAGATGGCGGACACAAGATGGCGGCCAAGATGGCGGACACAAGATGGCGGACAAGATGGCGGACAAGATGGCGGACAATATGGCGGCCAAGATGGCGGACAAGATGGCGGCCAAGATGGCGGACAAGATGGCGGCCAAGATGGCGGCCAAGATGGCGGACAAGATGGCGGACAAGATGGCGGACAAGATGGCGGCCAAGATGGCGGACAATATGGCGGACAAGATGGCGGACAAGATGGAGGACAAGATGGCGGACAAGATGGCGGCCAAGATGGTGGCCAAGATGGCGGACTCAAGATGGCGGACAAGATGGCGGACACAAGATGGCGGACACAAGATGGCGGCCAAGATGGCGGACACAAGATGGCGGACAAGATGGCGGACAAGATGGCGGACAAGATGGCGGACAAGATGGTGGCCAAGATGGCGGACAAGATGGCGGACAAGATGGCGGACAAGATGGCGGACAAGATGGCGGCCAAGATGGCGGCCAAGATGGCGGACAAGATGGCGGACAAGATGGCGGACAAGATGGCGGACAAGATGGCGGACAAGATGGCGGACACAAGATGGCGGACACAAGATGGCGGACAAGATGGCGGACAAGATGGCGGACAAGATGGCGGACAAGATGGCGGCCAAGATGGCGGCCAAGATGGCGGACAAGATGGCGGACAAGATGGCGGACAAGATGGCGGACACAAGATGGCGGCCAAGATGGCGGCCAAGATGGCGGCCAAGATGGCGGCCAAGATGGCGGCCAAGATGGCGGCCAAGATGGCGGCCAAGATGGCGGCCAAGATGGCGGCCAAGATGGCGGCCAAGATGGCGGCCAAGATGGCGACCAAGATGGCGGCCAAGATGGCGGACAAGATGGCGGACAAGATGGCGGACAAGATGGCGGCCAAGATGGCGGCCAAGATGGCGGACAAGATGGCGGACAAGATGGTGGACAAGATGGCGGACAAGATGGCGGACAAGATGGCGGACACAAGATGGCGGACAAGATGGCGGCCAAGATGGCGGACAAGATGGCGGACAAGATGGTGGCCAAGATGGCGGACAAGATGGCGGACACAAGATGGCGGACAAGATGGCGGCCAAGATGGCGGACTCAAGATGGCGGACAAGATGGCGGACACAAGATGGCGGACAAGATGGCGGACAAGATGGCGGCCAAGATGGCGGACAAGATGGCGGACAAGATGGCGGCCAAGATGGCGGCCAAGATGGCGGACAAGATGGCGGACAAGATGGCGGACAAGATGGCGGCCAAGATGGCGGACAATATGGCGGCCAAGATGGCGGACAAGATGGCGGACACAAGATGGAGGACAAGATGGCGGACAAGATGGCGGCCAAGATGGTGGCCAAGATGGCGGACTCAAGATGGCGGACAAGATGGCGGACACAAGATGGCGGACAAGATGGCGGACAAGATGGCGGCCAAGATGGCGGACAAGATGGCGGACAAGATGGCGGCCAAGATGGCGGACAATATGGCGGCCAAGATGGCGGACAAGATGGCGGACACAAGATGGAGGACAAGATGGCGGACAAGATGGCGGCCAAGATGGCGGCCAAGATGGCGGACACAAGATGGCGGACAAGATGGCGGACAAGATGGCGGACAAGATGGTGGCCAAGATGGCGGACAAGATGGCGGACAAGATGGCGGCCAAGATGGCGGCCAAGATGGCGGCCAAGATGGCGGCCAAGATGGCGGCCAAGATGGCGGCCAAGATGGCGGACAAGATGGCGGACAAGATGGCGGACAAGATGGCGGACAAGATGGCGGACACAAGATGGCGGACACAAGATGGCGGACAAGATGGCGGCCAAGATGGCGGACAAGATGGCGGACAAGACGGCGGACAAGATGGCGGACAAGATGGCGGACAAGATGGCGGACACAAGATGGCGGCCAAGATGGCGGCCAAGATGGCGGCCAAGATGGCGGCCAAGATGGCGGCCAAGATGGCGGCCAAGATGGCGGACAAGATGGCGGACAAGATGGCAGCCAAGATGGCGGCCAAGATGGCGGCCAAGATGGCGGACAAGATGGCGGACAAGATGGTGGACAAGATGGCGGACAAGATGGCGGACAAGATGGCGGACACAAGATGGCGGACAAGATGGCGGACACAAGATGGCGGACAAGATGGTGGCCAAGATGGCGGACAAGATGGCGGCCAAGATGGCGGACAAGATGGCGGACAAGATGGCGGACAAGATGGCGGACACAAGATGGCGGCCAAGATGGCGGCCAAGATGGCGGCCAAGATGGCGGCCAAGATGGCGGCCAAGATGGCGGCCAAGATGGCGGCCAAGATGGCGGACAAGATGGCGGACAAGATGGCGGACAAGATGGCGGACAAGATGGCGGACAAGATGGCGGACAAGATGGCGGCCAAGATGGCGGACAAGATGGCGGACAAGATGGCGGACACAAGATGGCGGCCAAGATGGCGGACACAAGATGGCGGACAAGATGGCGGACAAGATGGCGGACAATATGGCGGCCAAGATGGCGGACAAGATGGCGGCCAAGATGGCGGCCAAGATGGCGGACAAGATGGCGGACAAGATGGCGGACAAGATGGTGGACAAGATGGCGACCAAGATGGCGGACAAGATGGTGGACAAGATGGCGGCCAAGATGGCGGCCAAGATGGCGGACAAGATGGCGGACAAGATGGCGGCCAAGATGGCGGCCAAGATGGCGGCCAAGATGGCGGCCAAGATGGCGGACAAGATGGCTGACAAGATGGCGGACAAGATGGCGGACACAAGATGGCGGACAAGATGGCGGCCAACATGGCGGACAAGATGGCGGCCAAGATGGCGGACAAGATGGCGGACACAAGATGGCGGCCAAGATGGCGGCCAAGATGGCGGCCAAGATGGCGGACAAGATGGCGGACAAAATGGCGGACACAAGATGGCGGACAAGATGGCGGACAAGATGGCGGACAAGATGGCGACCAAGATGGTGGACAAGATGGCGGCCAAGATGGCGGACAAGATGGCGGACAAGATGGCGGCCAAGATGGCGGACACGATGGCGACCAAGATGGCGGACAAGATGGCGGCCAAGATGGCGGCCAAGATGGCGGACAAGATGGCGGACAAGATGGCGGCCAAGATGGCGGCCAAGATGGCGGCCAAGATGGCGGACAAGATGGCTGACAAGATGGCGGACAAGATGGCGGACACAAGATGGCGGACAAGATGGCGGCCAACATGGCGGACAAGATGGCGGCCAAGATGGCGGACAAGATGGCGGACAAGATGGCGGACACAAGATGGCGGCCAAGATGGCGGCCAAGATGGCGGCCAAGATGGCGGCCAAGATGGCGGCCAAGATGGCGGCCAAGATGGCGGACAAGATGGCGGCCAAGATGGCGGACAAGATGGCGGACAAGATGGCGGACACAAGATGGCGGACAAGATGGCGGACAAAATGGCGGACACAAGATGGCGGACAAGATGGCGGACAAGATGGCGACCAAGATGGCGGACAAGATGGTGGACAAGATGGCGGCCAAGATGGCGGACAAGATGGCGGCCAAGATGGCGGACACGATGGCGACCAAGATGGCGGCCAAGATGGCGGCCAAGATGGCGGACAAGATGGCGGCCAAGATGGCGGACAAGATGGCGGACAAGATGGCGGACAAGATGGCGGCCAAGATGGCGGACAAGATGGCGGACACAAGATGGCGGACAAGATGGTGGACAAGATGGCGGACAATATGGCGGACAAGATGGCGGACACAAGATGGCGGACAAGATGGCGGACAAGATGGCGGACAAGATGGCGGACAAGTTGGTGGACAAGATGGCGGCCAAGATGGCGGACAAGATGGCGGCCAAGATGGCGGACACGATGGCGACCAAGATGGCGGACAAGATGGCGGCCAAGATGGCGGACAAGATGGCGGCCAAGATGGCGGACAAGATGGCGGCCAAGATGGCGGACAAGATGGCGGCAAAGATGGCGGACAAGATGGTGGCCAAGATGGCGGACAAGATGGCGGACACAAGATGGCGGACAAGATGGTGGACAAGATGGCGGACAATATGGCGGACAAGATGGCGGACAAGATTGCGGCCAAGATGGCGGACAAGATGGCGGACAAGATGGCGGACAATATGGCGGACAAGATAGCGGCCAAGATGGCGGAAAAGATGGCGGCCAAGATGGCGGACAAGATGGCGGCCAAGATGGCGGACAAGATGGCGGACACAAGATGGCGGACAAGATGGCGGACAAAATGGCGGACACAAGATGGCGGACAAGATGGCGGACACAAGATGGCGGACACAAGATGGCGGACAACATGGCGGACAACATGGCGGCCAAGATGGCGGACAAGATGGCGGACAAGATGGCGGCCAAGATGGCAGACAAGATGGCGGCCAAGTTGGCGAACAAGATGGCGGACAAGATGGCGGACACAAGATGGCGGACAAGATGGTGGCCAAGATGGCGGACAAGATGGCGGCCAAGATGGCGGACAAGATGGCGGACAAGATGGCGGACAAGATGGCGGACACAAGATGGCGGACAAGATGGCGGCCAAGATGGCGGACAAGATGGCGACCAAGATGGCTGACAAGATGGTGGACAAGATGGCGGCCAAGATGGCGGACAAGATGGCGGCCAAGATGGCGGACACGATGGCGACCAAGATGGCGGACAAGATGGCGGACACAAGATGGCGGACAAGATGGCGGACAAGATGGCGGCCAAGATGGCGGACAATATGGCGGCCAAGATGGCGGACAAGATGGCGGCCAAAATGGCGGACACAAGATGGAGGACATGATGGCGGACAAGATGGCGGACAAGATGGCGGCCAAGATGGCGGACAAGATAGCGGACAAGATGGCGGACACAAGATGGCGGACAATATGGCGGACAAGATGGCGGACAAGATGGCGGACAAGATGGTGGCTAAGATGGCGGACAAGATGGCGGACAACATGGCGGTCAAGATGGCGGACAAGATGGCGGACAAGATGGCGGCCAAGATGGCGGCCAAGATGGTGGACAAGATGGCGGCCAAGATAGCGGACAAGATGGCGGCCAAGATGGCGGACACGATGGCGACCAAGATGGCGGACAAGATGGCGGCCAAGATGGCGGACAAGATGGCGGCCAAGATGGCGGACAAGATGGCGGCCAAGATGGCGGACAAGATGGCGGCAAAGATGGCGGACAAGATAGCGGCCAAGATGGCGGCCAAGATGGCGGACAAGATGGCGGACAAGATGGCGGACAAGATGGCGGACACAAGATGGCGGACAAGATGGCGACCAAGATGGCGGACAAGATGACGGCCAAGATGGCGGACAAGATGGCGGCCAAGATGGCGGACAAGATGGTGGACAATATGGCGGCCAAGATGGCGGACAAGATGGCGGCCAAGATGGCGGACAAGATGGCGGACACAAGATGGCGGACAAGATGGCGGACAAAATGGCGGACACAAGATGGCGGACAAGATGGCGGACAAGATGGCGGACACAAGATGGCGGACAAGATGGCGGACAACATGGCAGCCAAGATGGCGGACAAGATGGCGGACAAGATGGCGGCCAAGATGGCAGACAAGATGGCGGCCAAGTTGGCGAACAAGATGGCGGACAAGATGGCGGACACAAGATGGCGGACAAGATGGTGGCCAAGATGGCGGACAAGATGGCGGACAAGATGGCGGCCAAGATGGCGGACAAGATGGCGGACAAGATGGCGGACACAAGATGGCGGACAAGATGGCGGCCAAGATGGCGGACAAGATGGCGACCAAGATGGCGGACAAGATGGTGGACAAGATGGCGGCCAAGATGGCGGACAAGATGGCGGCCAAGATGGCGGACACAATGGCGACCAAGATGGCGGACAAGATGGCGGACAAGATGGCGGACAAGATGGCGGCCAAGATGGCGGACAATATGGCGGCCAAGATGGCGGACAAGATGGCGGCCAAAATGGCGGACACAAGATGGAGGACATGATGGCGGACAAGATGGCGGACAAGATGGCGGCCAAGATGGCGGACAAGATAGCGGACAAGATGGCGGACACAAGATGGCGGACAATATGGCGGACAAGATGGCGGACAAGATGGCGGACAAGATGGTGGCTAAGATGGCGGACAAGATGGCGGACAACATGGCGGTCAAGATGGCGGACAAGATGGCGGACAAGATGGCGGACAAGATGGCGGCCAAGATGGCGGACACAAGATGGCGGCCAAGATGGCGGACAAGATGGCGGCCAAGATGGCGGACAAGATGGCGGACACAAGATGGCGGACAAGATGGCGGACAAAATGACGGACACAAGATGGCGGACAAGATGGCGGACAAGATGGCGGCCAAGATGGCGAACAAGATGGCGGACAAGATGGCGGCCAAGATGGCGGCCAAGATGGCGGCCAAGATGGCGGCCAAGATGGCGGACAAGATGGTGGACAATATGGCGGCCAAGATGGCGGACGAGATGGCGGACAAGATGGCGGACACAAGATGGCGGACACAAGATGAAGGCCAAGATGGCGGACACAAGATGGCGGAAAGTTGGCGAACAAGATGGCGGCCAAGATGGCGGACACAAGATGGCGGACAAGATGGCGGACAAAATGGCGGACACAAGATGGCGGACACAAGATGGCGGACACAAGATGGCGGACAAGATGGCGGACAAGATGGCGGACAAGATGGCGGACACAAGATGGCGGCCAAGATGGCGGCCAAGATGGCGGGCAAGATGGCGGACAAGATGGTGGACAAGATGGCGGACAAGATGGCGGCCAAGATGGCGGACAAGATGGCGGACAAGATGGCGGACACAAGATGGCGGCCAAGATGGCGGCCAAGATGGCGGGCAAGATGGCGGACAAGATGGTGGACAAGATGGCGGACAAGATGGCGGCCAAGATGGCGGACAAGATGGCGGACACAAGATGGCGGACAAGATGGCGAACAAGATGGCGGACAAGATGGTGGACAAGATGGCGGACAAGATGGCGGACAAGATGGTGGACAAGATGGCGGCCAAGATGGCGGACTTAAGATGGCGGCCTAGATGGCGGCCAAGATGGCGGACAAGATGGCGGACACAAGATGGTGGACAAGATGGCGGACAAAATGGCGGACACAAAATGGCGGACAAGATGGCGGACACAAGATGGCGGACAAGATGGCGGACACAAGATGGCGGACAAGATGGCGGCCAAGATGGCGGACACAAGATGGCGGACAAGATGGCGGACAAGATGGCGGCCAAGATGGCGGCCAAGATGGCGGACAAGATGGCGGCCAAGATGGCGGACACAAGATGGCGGCCAAAATGGCGGACACAAGATGGCGGACACAAGATGGCGGACAAGATGGCGGACAAGATGGCGGCCAAGATGGCGGACAAGATGGCGGCCAAGATGGCGGACAACATGGCGGCCAAGATGGCGGACAAGATGGCGGCCAAGATGGCGGACACAAGATGGAGGACAAGATGGCGGCCAAGATGGCGGACACAAGATGGCGGACAAGATGGCGACCAAGATGGCGGACAAGATGGCGGCCAAGATGGCGGACAAGATGGCGGACACAAGATGGCGGACAAGATGGCGGCCAAGATGGCGGCCAAGATGGCGGACAAGATGGCGGCCAAGATGGCGGACAAGATGGCGGACAAGATGGCGGACAAGATGGCGGACACAAGATGGCGGACAAGATGGCGGCCAAGATGGCGGACAAGATGGCGACCAAGATGGCTGACAAGATGGTGGACAAGATGGCGGACAAGATGGCGGACACAAGATGGCGGACGAGATGGCGGACAATATGGCGGACAAGATGGCGGACAAGATGGCGGCCAAGATGGCAGACAAGATGGCGGCCAAGATGGCGGACAAGATGGCGGACAAGATGGCGGACAAGATGGCAGACAAGATGGCGGACAAGATGGCGGCCAAGATGGCGGACAAGATGGCGGCCAAGATGGCGGACAAGATGCCGGACAAGATGGCGAACAAGATGGTGGACAAGATGGCGGCCAAGATGGCGGACAAGATGGCGGACAAGATGGTGGCCAAGATGGCGGACAAGATGGCGGCCAAGATGGCGGACACAAGATGGTGGCCAAGATGGCGGACACAAGATGGCGGACAAGATGGCGGCCAAGATGGCGGCCAAGATGGCGGACAAGATGGCGGACAAGATGGCGGACAAGATGGCGGCCAAGATGGCGGACTCAAGATGGCGGACAAGATGGCGGACAAGATGGCGGACACAAGATGGCGGACAAGATGGCGGACAAGATGGCGGACAAGATGGCGGACAAGATGGCGGCCAAGATGGCGGACAAGATGGCGGACAAGATGGCGGACACAAGATGGCGGACAAGATGGCGGACAAGATGGCGGACACAAGATGGCGGACAAGATGGCGGACATGATGGCGGCCAAGATGGCGGACACAAGATGGCGGACAAGATGACGGCCAAGATGGCGGCCAAGATGGCGGACAAGATGGCGGCCAAGATGGCGGACAAGATGGCGGACACAAGATGGCGGACACAAGATGGCGGACAAAATGGCGGACACAAGATGGCGGACAAAATGGCGGACACAAGATGGCGGACAAGATGGCGGACAAGATGGCGGCCAAGATGGCGGCCAAGATGGCGGCCAAGATGGCGGCCAAGATGGCGGCCAAGATGGTGGACAAGATGGCGGCCAAGATGGCGGCCAAGATGGCGGCCAAGATGGCGGCCAAGATGGCGGACAAGATGGCGGCCAAGATGGCGGACACAAGATGGCGGCCAAAATGGCGGACATGATGCCGGCCAAGATGGCGGACACAAGATGGAGGACAAGATGGCGGACAAGATGGCGGCCAAGATGGTGGACAAGATGGCGGACAATATGGCGGCCAAGATGGCGGACAAGATGGCGGACAAGATGGCGGCCAAGATGGCGGACAAGATGGCGGCCAAGATGGCGGACAAGATGGCGGACAAGATGGCGGACACAAGATGGCGGACAAGATGGCGGCCAAGATGGCGGACAAGATGGCGGCCAAGATGGCGGACAAGATGGCGGACAAGATGGCGGCCAAGATGGCGGACAAGATGGCGGACAAGATGGCGGTCAAGATGGCGGACAAGACGGCGGACAAGATGGCGGACACAAGATGGCGGACAAGATGGCGGACAAGATGGCGGCCAAGATGGCGGACACAAGATGGCGGCCAAGATGGCGGACAAGATGATGGCCAAGATGGCGGCCAAGATGGCGGACAAGATGGCGGCCAAGATGGCGGACAAGATGGCGGCCAAGATGGCGGACAAGATGGCGGACAAGATGGCGGCCAAGATGGCGGACAAGATGGCGGCCAAGATGGCGGACACAACATGGCGGACAAGATGGCGGACACAAGATGGCGGACAAGATGGCGGCCAAGATGGCGGACAAGACGGCGGACAATATGGCGGCCAAGATGGCGGACAAGATGGCGGCCAAGATGGCGGACAAGAGGCGGACACAAGATGGCGGCCAAGATGGCGGACAACATGGCGGCCAAGATGGCGGACAAGATGGCGGACACAAGATGGCGGACAAAATGGCGGACACAAAATGGCGGACACAAGATGGCGGACAAAATGGCGGACACAAGATGGCGGACAAGATGGCGGCCAAGATGGCGGCCAAGATGGCGGCCAAGATGGCGGCCAAGATGGCGGCCAAGATGGTGGACAAGATGGCGGCCAAGATGGCGGCCAAGATGGCGGCCAAGATGGCGGCCAAGATGGCGGACAAGATGGCGGCCAAGATGGCGGACACAAGATGGCGGCCAAAATGGCGGACATGATGCCGGCCAAGATGGCGGACACAAGATGGAGGACAAGATGGCGGACAAGATGGCGGCCAAGATGGTGGACAAGATGGCGGCCAAGATGGCGGACAAGATGGCGGACAAGATGGCGGCCAAGATGGCGGACAAGATGGCGGCCAAGATGGCGGACAAGATGGCGGCCAAGATGGCGGACAAGATGGCGGACAAGATGGCGGACACAAGATGGCGGACAAGATGGCGGCCAAGATGGCGGACAAGATGGCGGCCAAGATGGCGGACAAGATGGCGGACAAGATGGCGGCCAAGATGGCGGACAAGATGGCGGACAAGATGGCGGTCAAGATGGCGGACAAGACGGCGGACAAGATGGCGGACACAAGATGGCGGACAAGATGGCGGACAAGATGGCGGCCAAGAAGGCGGACACAAGATGGCGGCCAAGATGGCGGACAAGATGATGGCCAAGATGGCGGCCAAGATGGCGGACAAGATGGCGGCCAAGATGGCGGACAAGATGGCGGACAAGATGGCGGCCAAGATGGCGGACAAGATGGCGGCCAAGATGGCGGACACAACATGGCGGACAAGATGGCGGACACAAGATGGCGGACAAGATGGCGGACAAGATGGCGGCCAAGATGGCGGACAAGACGGCGGACAATATGGCGGCCAAGATGGCGGACAAGATGGCGGCCAAGATGGCGGACAAGAGGCGGACACAAGATGGCGGCCAAGATGGCGGACAACATGGCGGCCAAGATGGCGGACAAGATGGCGGACACAAGATGGCGGACAAGATGGGGAACACAAGATGGCGGACAACATGGCGGACAACATGGCGGACAAGATGGCGGACAAGATAGCGGCCAAGATGGCGGACAAGATGGCGGACAAGAAGGCGGACAAGATGGCGGACACAAGATGGCGACCAAGATGGCGGACAAGATGGCGGGTGGTAGGTGGTGACTTTTGGGTGGAGGGTGGTGACCCGTGGGAGGCGGGTGGTGACCAGTGGGAGATGGGTGGTGACCCGTGGGAGGTGGGTGAAGACTCGTGGGAGGTGGGTGATTACCCGTGGGAGGTGGGTGAAGACTTGTGGGAGGTGGTTGGTGACCCGTGGGAGGTGGGTGAAGACTCGTGGGAGGTGGGTGGTGACACGTGGAAGGTGGGTGGTGACCCGTGGGAGGTGGGTGGTGACCCGTGGGAGGCGGGTGGTGACCCGTGGGAGGCGAGTGGTGACCCGTGGGTGGTGACACGAGGGGGGAGGTGACACGAGGTTGGAGATGACTGCTAATTGACGGCTAATTGACGGCTAATCGACGGCTTTCGGCGGTTTTCGACCAAAATTGCTGTACAAGGTGCTACCTCTTCCGTGGATGCTCTCCTGGTACTATGCACTCGGAAACTGGAGTTTTCGAAGAAATTTTTCACGACCAACGGGAAAGTTAATGTTTAAACATTGCATACCTTTCGGCGGTTTTGAGCAAAATTGCTGTACTAGGTGCTCTTCTAGATGCTGGACGAAGAAATCGTAGAAGGCGTTGGACTAATCAGGAATCATAAATGTACGTAAATCGTAGAAAATGTGATCCAAGTAGTGGCGTTATGGTTCTCCTCGGATTGGTTATCAAGACTCGGATTACAAGTTACGGTGGTGAACAGATCTGGTTTGCCCAAAAGCACAAACAATGATCATTGAATTTTGATACTGTGTCCTCATGTATCCGCTGCAACTGAGTGTTGCATGGCGAATATCCCGGAAGCACTGCGAGCGAACCAATTCGATGGCAAAGTGCTCCTTGAATGCTGTAGCTGTAAATTCCACCACGTGCTGCTTCTCGAAATTGGCGCACGTATGATTGTAGCTCCATTTAGAAGAGTACAGGTACAGTGGTAACTGGTGTTGGTGGTGATATAGCCGGTTCCGTTATTGTATTCGAAGATGGTGATGGCCCTGGCGGACCATTTGAAGAACATGATTAGGGGTGGCCCAGCGGCGAATAAGACGGTAGGCGGAGTAGGCCCTTTCTTACTGTGCTTTTCGCCTTGTCTCATTTCAAGTCCCCTCAATGTTCCCCTTCCCTCCTGCATCGTTTTTAAAATTAGAGGCCCCAACTATAATTCCGCCCTAGGCCTCCAAGGGGATTGATCCTCCACTGCAACAATCAGTGTCTCCGTCGAGCGCCAAGATGCTCACTCATGCTCATAACGTGCGGCATGATTAGGTAGCGAACAGCAGCAAACCCGACGGCAGGTCGATAATAAATGATCATTACATTACTAAACATTGTTTGTGCCTGTACGCGTGTATTCCTTTTCGGAACAAAAACGTCGCAGTGCCGGAATCAAAACACCAAACCTGTTCCCGTGAAGGCAAGAGTACGCTTTGCCTTTTCAACTGGACAAGACATAAAAGAAGGTGGGCAGCAAAAGGCACGAGGGCAAATTTCTTACCGATTACACTTTTTTTTTTGATGATTAGTTGACGGCTTATCTTATCAGGAATTACATAGCCAAGATTGAGAAACAATGATCGGTGCTTCCAGTAGATACGGTTGCGGTTAAAATAGCATGCTTTAACATGAGTAGGAATTCCAATCGTACCGTAACATATAAATTACATATGGTATATGATATGATAGCGTTGCAGTGCAACTCTGCTACCGAACCTATTTTTAAGGTAATTCAAAGAATTTTTTGTAATAAAAAGTTGTGACATGATAGTTTGATTGCCTACGGGAGAGTTTTACATATGTCAAACACTTCGTGACCCGTTGTTACTAAGGGATCAGGAGTCCATCTTGCGGATAATTGTTGAACTACTCGGAGCTAGTATTTAATCGCATCGCAAATATATTATCGATTCAATCTTTAATTTGCTATCATGAGAAAAAAAGGTGAGAATTGGTGAAAAAAAAATTAATATTTTTGCGTTTTGTTCGTAAAATGTTGCAACTAGATGAAAAACGAAACGAAATTAGAGCAGAAAATCAGTAAATGAAAGTCATCACTTACAAACTTTTTTTACACATGTTTGTTTTCCCTCTCTTATTAATATTAAACGGCATTTGAACAGTTCTATCACGATCGCTGTATCTAACCTTCATAATCAAGATCTAACAAAATGTTTAAAAGATAATAATAAAACAAATCGATTGAAAAGCATCATAGCACTGAAACGATTACACCATCTCAAAGGGACGCTTTTCAGTCCCAGGTTTCGTCACAGTCTTCCAACGTCATGGCAACTACCCCCCGGCTGGCCTTGGCTTCCTCATTATCATCCCACGCAGGATACCGATCGTCATCATCGAGCTCTCCGCCATCATCGAACAATCGTTCCTCGTCTGAATCATTTTCCTCTTCATCTTCTAGCGGTAAGTTTACTGTATCATCTTCACCAATACGGTAACCCGCCCGCAACAAGGATTGTCGCACCTCGCCGATGGTTGCCAGCTCTACATCCATGCAATCATGTATGGTCTGCAGCGGTATGAGGTAGTGATCCTGCTCCGGGGCGAGAAAATCGTCCCCAAAGTTGCGCAAACGGCGCAGTTGATATTCAGCAGCATCCTGAATGTGTTGTTCGCGTGATCGATTGTCCGGTTCTGCCACCGGGTACACTTCACTCACCACCATCCAATACTCGCGACTGGCTTCAGCCACATCTTCTTCCTCGAAGTTACCGCTATCGTTTCGTGTGCGCAATGTCCGTGCTACCTCCTCCGGAACATACATATCGTACATGATATCGTCCTCGTCGTCAAAGTCACCGTCGGAGTCATCGATATCATCAAGTATTTCGTTGTACTCTCTGTATCTCTCTTCTGCATCTACATCATCAGCACCACAGAGCACATTTTCCACCGCTGCATCGCCGACAGCAGGTACTCTACCGGCCACCTCTAAAATGGCATCGTCCGTTGGCGGTTGGATGAGAAGAATCTCTCCATTTACTTCGATAAATTGCGAATTAGGGCGTGCAGGCTCTCCGATTTGTGCGTTTGGTGTCCGTTGCTCAACTTCAGCCGATTCGTTCGAAACTGGAACATTTTCCTCCTCTGTCGTAACTGACGCCGCTACCGGTGGAAAGCTGGCGAGAAAATCATGGCGCACAAAAACCGCCATCTGGCTCACACATCCAACCGTTTCGGTACCAGCCGGTGCAGGTCCGATGCCAAAGTACTTCACACAGTAATCGGGATACCGTTGGCATATCGATTCACCCCATTGCTCGAACTGGCCCCGGGTCCACTCGAATTTATGATCTAAATGACGGAATCCATTTTCGTACAAACCATCAAACAGCACGTTATACTCTGCGTTCGGTGTTGAGAAGAATGCAACCTTGGGCTTAATGAAACCGAACACATTCTCGGGTACCTTATCCAGAACCGGTTGGTGCAAATGTTCGATACTAAAATTTGAGGAATTAGTTAGATAACAAGCGGAAGATAACAGTTTCGAGGAATACTTACATTTCTATCCCAACTACTACATCCGTTCCTTCGAGGCATTCGTAAGGTTCGGCAATATTGCCACGCCAAACTTCTACGGTGAGTGGTTTGGCTGGAGGTGATAAGTAATCGCTGAGCATTGGCCGCACAAGATGTCGCGATTGGTGTAAAATGTTCTCATCAATGTCAACCTGGAAGAACGAGTTTCGACAATCGTAAAGTTTAATCGCCATCAACAAATTACTGAACTTATAACTTTAATTACAAAACGTCTTTTGAGTATTTATTTCCTGTTATCCGAGGATGGACCTTTCCCATAAGTAGTAGAGTAAGTTAATTAAAATATTTAGTATTCAGACATATTTCCAATTTATAAGTTTTATTGAATCTGGTTAACTTAACGACAATATTAATGAAATTATAATACTATCCACCTTTAAGTTCTTTCTACTTGAGATATATACCGTCGGGATACGTAGTGGAATCATTTAATTAATTTGATATCGTGACATATGATCGCATAAGCCTGCCTACTGACTACCATTGCAAAGAAAGGAGGAGCCAACAAACCACGTTGGTGTTATCACCAGAAAAGTCTTCACACAAGTGTGAAAGTCTGCAGCCTGCCTGTGAGGTTCAATTAGTACATCAGTGATATCGACACGAGAATAGCTCGAAGAAAAGTTCCTTTTTTATTATTTGCACTATACAATTCAAATAAAATTTATTATAATTTAATTTATTTTGTATTTACAACTAAACTTTTATGCAATCCTGATCAAACAAAAGCTCATTTAAAGATACTCAACCTAGCCAGGAACTGGCAAGAAAAAGGAAACAAGCAAGGTCGTTCTACTGTTTAGCGATGAAAACTCATTTCTTCATAACGCGGAAACAATTAGTCGAACAATTAGTAAAGGTAAAACATACAGTGAAAAATTGATTGAGTAAAGAAGCAATTGAATCCTAATCACAGAAATCGAACGTCGGATGATCCACTAGTGAGAGATACCCGCAATGAGAGCGCCTTGAATGGTGTGATTACAGTTCGAAAACAAAACTAAAACTCTCCAAAATGTTAGCACGAATTTCGACACGATTGATGCCCAATTAGCCCCTCTCTTTATACACAAACACACCGGAACCAGTGGTCCCACCGGTTTCTCTTCTCGATTTTTTCTTCACACAATTCGATTTTCCATTAACTGTTTCCAGAAGAGAGGCGGTTTCCGATACACCATCGTCATGAGCATTAGCTTCATCCGATCGCTGATCGGATATCCCGGGTTCCAGCTGCTCAATCGCTGGAACACGTCCACAAACCCGAAGCGGCTGAACTTTATCAGTCCCGCAATTGCCTCCTCCTGAATCGCGCGATTCCCTTCTGCCAGCTGCACAATGGTGGTGAAAATTTGCATCACACGGGACGCATCTTCGTGCGACGGTTGCGTTTTCATGATGGATGCAATCGTAAAGATGCAGGTCACGATTCGATCATCCAGGCTACCCATAGCCTCGCTGCTGCTACCGCTCGCAGTAGCACTCATTGACGAAGGGCAACCCGTTGCGGTGGTGGTGCTGGCTCGCATCAATTCGAATTGCTTCAGATATTCGTTCAGCAGTGGATAGATACGCTTCTGAATGATGTGTAACCGGGCCCAATCGAAACCGTTCCGCTTGGCGACTAAAATCAGCGAGTGCGCCACATTGCGCAACTTGTTGGCTCGGATCTTTTCGACCAGGTTCACCACAAGCTCCGCGTACGATGGGCTCCCCTGCTGATACCCGTAGGTGTTCTTCAACAACCAAAGCAACTCCCGTTTCCGGAACAGCGCAGATTCCGGCAACCCCACGCAGGTGTCCGAATAGCTTACGTTCATCAGGATCGTACGTATCGTTGCGATCATCGCATCTGAATTGTCGTAGTGTGGGCTACCTTTCTTCGGCAAAGCGAATGGAAACGCTCGCAACAGATAGTACACCAGCGGTAAACCTTTAAACCCGAAATAGTACAAACATTTGAAGATGTACAACCGAACATTGTATTCCCGCTTCCAAGGGAACTCGGAAGGTTTGCTGTCCTCCAGACCAATGTACAGAAACGTAAGTGCGATCAATGCAGTCAGTGGAAGCGTTTCTCCTTTCAGCTGGAACATCCGCCTGTCCAACTCACGCATCAGCACCTGTTCTAGCGCTTCAAGGCCGTATCCCAGGTGGCGCACTATTAGGATAAGCTTTTGCTGTACCAACGGCAGAGGTGGTGCGGGTGGCGAGCAAAGCACATTCACCGTAATATCCGCACAGGAAATTACCATTTCGAGCAAGGCCAGCGTCATGAGGCGTACGTCTTGTGTGCAGTTCAGCACTGCCGTTATCGTTTCGTTTACTGCCGTCTCCGTCCAGTCGGGTCGCTGCAGATAGTTGGACAAAATCTCGCCCAGCTGCTTTACCACCTGTTGCTCCTGTGCATTGATTTGGCCAGTATGTTTATGGGACGGTTCTTGCCCATTTTTCGACTTGTGAAGCGCAATGAATGCATAGATGGGTTCATTTCGGTCGTGAATCTGTTGCCGTAGTTGCGAATGCAGTGCAGCGTGAAACAGCGGTATTTGCACCGGAGTGACAGATGGTGTTGCTTCGCGATCTTTGGGCAGTGGTGGTGAGAGCGGAGAATCTGTCACACAGTCAATGTGGCTTGTTGGTTGTGCCAATACCGGTAGGCCTGTTTCATGCGCCGGTGGTGACATTGGAGAATCCCACACGGTACATTGATTGTCCGATACAGGATCAATATCGATAACTAGTTCACCGATACTGCTGAGACTTACATTGAGCTCTTCGTCGATCTCTCCATCCTCTAAAGCACTTGGCAGCGCAATGGTATCAATCTTACCATCTGTATCATCCTTGGAGGACATATCCATATTTACAGGAACGTTTTCAACGATCGTGTCGAACACGATTGGATCGGTTGCCTCTGGCAGTGTGTTGATTTCTTCCGATGATCTCCTTTCGATCGGTAATTTATGTACCGGTAATTTGTTTCCTTCATTAGACTCTTGCGGTGTGTTGCTTTCTTCAGATATTCTCCTCTCCACCGGTCTTGGTGAACTGTTCGCGCCTTCAAGTTCTTGCCGCGTGTTATTGTTGGCTTCTGCTGACTTTGTGTCTTTTGGCTGTGTGAAACAATCCGCAGAATCTCTGACTTCAACTGTTCGATCGTTAGTTGGTGTAATACTCGTTACCGGATAAGTTTCTGCATTCATACTATGATCTGTTGGCGTAATTGCTAGCTGCTTCGATTCAGACAGTAAATTATCCGCTTTCTCTATTTCCAGATCTTCGCATTCTTCGAACCGGTCGGTGATCGGTGAAAGCGGGGTAGAATGGCTCTCTTTCAACGGCCCAATCATGTGTGCCTTGATAGAGGAAAACTTTTGATCCCAATCGTCTTCCAGCAAAAACTCGGTCGTAGGTGATGTACGTCCTGAATTCGGTTGCGTGACAAACCGCATCCGTTTCGAGGCATGAGGTAGCATTGATTCGTCTGAAGAAGGACGAGCGCGCTGCTTTCGCTTGCTAATAGGCAGCTGAGTCGGTGTTTTGAACTGATCCTTCACTAGCTGATTCGTTTCCTTTACCTTTATCGGAGAAAGGAATGTTGCCGTAGTGCTTGTAGAGTAACAACTCGTCACGTTTGCAACTGCTGGCGGTGTCGAAGAGCGAGGTGGTGAAAATAGTGTTTCATCTTTTGTTACAGGGAAAGAATATTCTAATTCTGGTTCAGGCACACTTGCTACTTGCAGCATACTTTCAAGCTGCTCAGAAGGATTGTCGGACGTTTGTTGGTTAGACGCGTCTGCGTTAATAACCGGCGTTTCCGAGGCTCGTGTTGTTCGCACCCCTATTGAAAGCTCGTCATCGCCTTCCTCCATCAGCTGCAATTGGTGTTCTATCCGATCGACTTCTTCGTCTAGTAGTGAAGAAGTCATATCAGACGTTGATGGGGTTGTTAAAGGTGAAATTGTCTTGGTCTGTTCCACGTTCTCGTTGCTGCATTTCTCCGATACCGTTTCGATATCATTACATTCTATGCTTTGAGCTAATGGAAGGAATATAGATGTTAAAACAGGAGCATTAACAAAATAAATAAGAAACAATGGTTCCCACAGGAGGAAATGTATGATGAATACCATTGACTACTTACCATCGATTCTCGATTCGTCGATTTCACTTTCAGTAATTTGCCGTTCAGGAGAACTGGATGAAACTAGCTCTGGTTCTACTAGGACTACTGCATCGTTATTGCTTAACTCTTTGGTTGCCGAAGCGCACAACTGGGTGATCTTTACCGGCACTGTGTCGGTTTCCTTTTCGACGATCACGACGCCACAATCATCTGCAGGCACTGCACATTCGGATCTTCTTACCGGTACCGTCTGCCGTGAAGTCTCCGTACTGGGTACAACGTTTGGTGTCAGTGGTGTGGTGCCCCGATCCTTCCCATACCCAGCGGCCGCTACCACCGTCGCACGCACGTTGGAAAACATGTCGCTCATCAGTTCCGATTCGCGGCGCCCATCCGCTACGATCATATCACGTATGGTAGCGAGCTGCTCGTTTAGCATGTTATAGCACTGATTATCAAACCGTCGGCCACTGTTCATCAACATGAATATGCTTTCTCCCAGCAACCTCCAGATGGTAGAGAGATGTGGATGCATGCTACCAAATGTATCATCTGTGTCGAAATCAAAACCCGATGAAAAAGGATAGTCTTCTTGCTTGATCTTGCCAAACAGTTGTTCTGCCATGGACGTGTACTGTTGTTGAAAGGACGTCATTCCACCTTCCACTGCACGGTAATCGATGCGTTTGCGAATGTTTTTCAAATTCGTCATTGTTCCACACGTGACATGAGCCAACTTTTCTACGCTAGGATCAGTTTCTACGGGTGGATCGGTTTGCGTACTGACGGATTCGTACATGGGCAGGATATCGGTGATGGGTGAAAGGAGTAACGGTGGCAGCGGGACGCATTCACGCAGAATTTCGTCCACCGATTTGAGTGTCACCTCGGGGAAGTTTACCCCGACGTCCACACGCTTAATGAATACCGACGTGCACGTCGCTCTAGTGATCGTGGACATGCTATGCATGGTGGCTTTATCGCAGAACGTCTTGTTGACCGGTTGCTCCTTTGGCAGGTAGGAAACCTCTAAAGCATCCGTTCCACAGTCCCTTACTTCCGGTCGCGTCGGATATGATTGGTCCGTGTTGTTTGCGCTATTTCGCATTTCCATTACTGACGTTTGACACTCCTGATCTTTCATCGTAGCAGACTTGGTGCGTCCTTTTCTTCGTTTACTGCGATGGTGTGGCGCTTGCTGAATGAACGTTTTCACCTCGTCCGGAAGTTTGAGAGCTTCCACCATCGCTAGATGTTGCTTTAGTTCACGTTTTTTGCCGGAATCAGTATGATCACCTGGCTGGGAGAAGTAGCGTATGAGATCGGTTATGAGCAACCGGTACCGTCGTTCATTCTCCTCGCTTTGCCGATCGTTTTCCGCTAACCGTTCCATCAGTATCAGATCGGCATTGATCTTGTCACTGTCGGCTTCCAGACACCGTTCCTCCAGCTGTTTACATTGGCTTACGTAAGATGCTAGCTGCGCTTCGACACGCACTACTTTGGCCACCTCCGCCTCGTACAGGTTCTTTATCTGCAGGGCTGATTCACGCAAGGATGTGATCTTTTCTCGCAGCAGATCGTTTTCCTCCTTTTGCTGCTTGTTCTGCCTCACCAGCTTGTCCGTATTGACGAGGGTACTGGCGATTACGTTCAGGTCGAACGCGCTCATGTTATCATTTGTGATGGCGCTATAAATAAAATCGTCCCCGCTCATCGTTTGTTCTACACCGCGGCCGGAACTGCTTGCTTGTTGTGAAGGAGTGGAATGCACGCAGCGTAAGTAAACGCCTTCGAAGAGGTAGTTCAGCGTATGATGTTATCCGCAGGCAACACCACCAATTTCCTCCAAATATCCTGACGCTAGTTCATTAGTTCGCGGTGTAGATGATGAAGGAAGATTCGGACCGCACAAGAAGAAAAGAATACACTGGAATACAGACCACCACCGGCAAAATGAAGCGGTGAATGATAACATCGGCTTTATGCAGCGACCGGGAAATGCCGGGTAGGCTTTGGTACGGGTTAACTCCGGCTTGCGTATACGTTAGTGTACCGTGTCCTTCGGCCTTTGGTACACTACCAATTTCACAATCAATCACTTTTAGTTTCACACACGCGTACAGACGAGGATTGGCAACGGTGCAATGACTGCTGTTGGTATGGGAGAAGGGTCAGGGTACTCCTGCAGATTCACACGCTTCTTGCACACACTCCGTTTTCGCTGGCACGTTCTGCCCGTAGCTTCGATTCGGAAAATCGAAGCCAACCCTTGGGGATGGCTAAATTTTCTCACAATTGGTATGGTAGATTGTTTTTATCGTAAACGCCATTTCGAATGCTATTTTTTGCAGTGAAAGCTGTGGAGCCCGTGGTGGTGAATCTATTTCTCACAGCGCATTTCACATGTTTTGACAACATGCGGCATATGTCAAACAGACGTCTGTCATCCCTTCGGAAACGTGAGCTTTGGTAGAATTGGCAAGCACGAAAAGAGCGAACATGCTGGAGGAAAAAATGCATCGCAGCACATTCACGCAATTCTGGTGAATACCAATAACTAAATAAAAGTTTTTGCTGACGATATGCCGATCGTTTCATATGCCTTCGTACTGATATTTATTCTGAACCAAAATCTTAAAGAGTCTCGAACTTGATGTATACAAGCAGACAATATTCTATTGAATATCAACGGCCAGAGTGTACTTTACGAAATAAAAAACAGCCTTGCCGTCTCAAATTAGATAAATAAAATATAGAGCAAATAGAGTATAGTTCGATTGGAGGCTGGTGGTTGTTGATGTAGCTAACCCGATCGAAAGGTTGAATTGTACTGTTGCTCATACGCAGTACTAACGATTAGGGTACGGAAATTAAACTGTGTAACTAGCAAAAAGAAAAAGAGACAAGATTAAACCGCCAATGGTTATAGAGTCAACCAATTGAATAAGAAGTCCCAAAACCTTCGTTCTCAATGAGAAAATCCTTTCCTTTACACTATGTACCACCACTGTGGCGCTCGTTGAAAGAAGAAGGCTTCTTAACCTACGTAATCCTTAACATTAAAGCGACCCGTAATGGTAAAAGATCTCGAATCTTACGTCTAGATTGTAAATACCTCCAATATTTTCTCGACCGCTGGTAATGTACGCAACAAGCGAAAAAACTTCATTTCCGCACAGCCAAATTCAACAATCTGGAAAGAAAATACGACCAGTGAGAACAACCGAATCTAAAAGCTGGACAACAGTTTTGTCCATTGATCACCTTCTTGAACGAAGTTTTCCAACAATCTAGCTCGAGCAATCGTAGAATGGTCCAGTATCGCTGCTCATAAACTGGAGGATCAAAGCGAATTTTCTTGTTTTCATCGTAGAAGCAACTGTTAGTAAAGTTCGTCGTTACTTTTATTTGATCCATTTTGATTTGCCACTACAATTCGGGGATTTAATTACACAAGACATTCAAGGCAAACATTACTTTGTAACACTTGAAATAGTGAAGCAAAAGAACTTGGAAACAAGGATAATCGCAGTAATATTTCGTGTATGGTCGCTGATTCGGCGTAAATGTAAACAAATCAAAAACGGCTGCTGTTCGGAACTGCTAATGACAATTCTACTTCTACAAAACAAAATCGCACAACGATCTTATGTGGATTTAACTTCAGTCAAAAATATCATAATGAATTATAAAATGTAAAGGAGATCAAAATTCCGGCTCTATCTGCGTGGATATGTTCAAATATGAGTGGAAGACGGCTTTCATTCATTTGTTGAAATGTATTCTTCTTCACCGATAGTTATGAATTTCCAACTGTTCAGTAAATCACATAAAAAGCTCGCAAATGATCCACAACATGAGAATCTCAACTGACCCTAAATCATGAAACCTGCCATGCAGTTCTTTTCAAAGATATTCAGGCTAGTTAGTATCGGTATTGAATATTTCGCTAATCGCAAACAGTAAATATAAACATTCCCAAATAAAATGTTGGAGAGATATTTTTGTGAATATTTCACTGTGCACTGAATAGCCAAAAAATTCGATGTCAGCAAATGTCAGAATAAGCTGTCAAAGAAAATGTCGCAGCTAAAAACAGAAAGAAGATGAAACCATTTGTCACTTTGAAATGAGCAACTTCCAAAAGAAAGTGAGTTTAATTTCGATAAATTTGTTGTGTTCCCTTTATTAAATCGCGCCAACGATAGTTTTTTATCGTACATGAACATCTCCACTATGTTCTTCCTGTGACAGAAGTTACTCAACGACTAGAAGTGATTCATAATTTACGACGCAATGTTCACCGTGTTTTGAGAGTTTCACGCGCTTGGTGGTTGCTTCGATACCGAAAGATGCATTTGACCGGGAACGTCAATATGTTTCGTATTCTTGGACTTGTGTATATTTTTGTTATGGTTCAGCAATGCTGCCCGTATTTGCCGTACACTACCCGCCTGATCCGAGTTTGAAATGGGATAAAAAATGCGTTCCAAGATGGGCACTTGGGGGTGTACGCGTCCTTCTTCCATGCTCGGATTGGTTTGTTTATATCGATCCATCATGACGTGCGGTATCCTCCTGGAGGGAATTCCAATTGTTTTCGACCAGCCTTTATGTCCTCTATTGAAATTCTTCTAGTCTACACCTTCATTTCGCTAACAATGTTGCTTCTCGATTACAGGATGTAAGCGGTATGCCTTCATCATCAAGACCACGAGGAATGTCTGGGGCTGGATCAGGCGGATCTGGCCGACCAGCTGTTACAACGCCAATGTCCGAACGTCAGCAGATGGCACTGCTTATGCAGATGACTTCTGGCACAAACGATGCGGGTAAGAATAGACGGTCTGTACAATACACTTTCGATGTTCAACTATATGCAAATTTTGTCCATTGTAGAAATGAGCCCCGGAGGTGGAAGTAGCAACTCAGCACACTCAAGATCTCGGGATCGTATCAACGAGCGTGGTGAAACTGCACTTCATATAGCGTCGAAGAAAGGTGACCAGGATTCGGTTAAAAAATTGTTAGAGCAAGGAGCTAACCCGAATGTAACCGATTTTGCTGGTAAGTTAAAAAAAAAACCCAGAAGGATGCCGGTATTCCGGGTCCCTATAGCCAGCTGTTCAATGCTGCGTAGTCTTTCAAGGTCTTTTAGGGTGAGATCCAAACCTGGAACTGGATTGTTAATGTTAATAATCCGTACTTTCTCGGCTGTATAAAGTATTTATTATTTGGATCTAGAATCATCTGTGTGGCTTAAATTTGAAACACAACTCCCGTTTTCTGAGGCGTGGTTTATTAGAGGTATAGACCGAACAGGGTACCGTGCCATTATTATCAGAAACTTTTATATTAACATTATCTCCAATATTGTTTAATTAACAGTTTTAGAAAATGAATTTATGCTTCTTGGCTCATGATTTAAGTTAAGCAGTTAGCTGTTTGTTTACCTGATATTTAATGTGGATTTGCAAATTTCCAAATATGTTTTGTATGTTTATATATAAATTTGCTCACATTTTTAAACCTTTATTGCTCCACAGGATGGACACCTTTGCACGAGGCCTGCAATCACGGTCATTACAATGTTGCACTGGCTTTAGTTAAAGCGGGAGCGAACATCAATGCTACCGGGTTAGAAAACGATACACCGTTGCACGATGCGGCCATTACTGGACAACTTAAGCTGGTAAAGATGCTCGTCGAGCGTGGTGCAGATCCGTCATTCAAAAATCAGAAAGGAAAGACACCGTGTGACGTAGCGGCACCGGCTGTGTACAACTATTTGACCCAAGCGAGAGGTAAGTGCATAATTTACTACTACAAATTACGTTTATTTACTTTATATCACACTGGTGCTACACTATTGAATGCGATTGGTCAGCTTCTTTGATTTCGCCAACAAAATTCAACATGTGCCAAAGTTGGAAATGTTTTGATATCGTTCGCAATATATTTGAGCACATAACAATACACATAAGTTCACCGATGGATTAATAACATTCTTATAATTATTAGTATGTTTACTATTTAGTACGACTGTTTTGAACGCGTTTTTATTGCTTCATCTTTGCGTTACGAACTACGTTACGAAATGAACGTTGGGCATTTGGTTTACTACAGTCAATTTTACCATAATCATTCCTTGTTAAGGGGGACCGGTCTTGTCGGGTGACAAACTAGCACCGTTACCATCTTTATAACTTAGTATACCCGTACGAAAAGGCTAAAGAAATTCGTCCTACCATAAAATGTTGTTGATGACGATTAACAATTATGTTTCCCTTTCGGGAACAAACTTTACAATCCACCATGAGCAAACGAATAATCGTTCGAAACGACCTAATTGGTTTATTAGCATCCGTGTGTCCGTGTCCGCAAACTGACGCAGATTTTCGATCCACCACTGCTCTAATACGCGTTGTGGCGCCGTTTGGCTGTGGTTGTTAATTTAAAATGCCACTTTTCTCACGTCATCTGCCACCCTGTTCGGTCATCGAACGTTGACGCTTTCGTTTCTTGATGCTTCCCCCGCGTTCACAGCGTTTGCCTTTGTTCATCTTCTCCACAATTTAAGCGATCAGCGAAAAGAAATTCCATATTTTCACGAACTTTAGTGGCACTCCTTGTACACTCGTTTTGGTTTTTGTTTTCAAACCTAACGAAGCTGATAATCTCAAGTATAGATGACCCCTCTGCTCCATTGCAGAGGAAAAAGTTATTTCCATGATGAACAAATGATCAACGGAAGGTCGATAAACTTAATCGATGTAAAAATGAAAGCACGTACCCGACAAACGTGAACGCGCCCGTATCTGCTATGCTCATCAATATTAATCACAACCCGCGCCAGCTTTGACGGATTGCCTAATAAACTAAATAACCTTCCATGCTCCCCCCAGCCGGTTATCTTTTATCAATCTGTCCTTTGGTTGGTGGTAAACAAGGCTGCACAGAAGCTTCATACCTCACAGACTAGATATTTCGTGAATATGATGATGCTATTTACCCTACTATATTATTAGATGTTGTGCTGAGGGAATGTCGTCAAGTTAGGTTGGTATAATTTGGAAAATAAATTGTAATTCTCCATTAAATACTTTCATTTAAAGGTCCTTGTACATGCTTAATGATGTCTGATGAATACAGCTGCTATGCTAATGATCGGAATATGTAACATGTACCATTTCAAAGCCATTCAAGATTCCAAGCAAGATTCCGGTAGCATATTGGTAATGGTTAAATAAAGTCGAAAAAAGCCATAAATGGTTAGGCCTAGACCTCTTGAGGTTGTTGTGCCGCTAAAGAAGAGGAAGAAAGAATCCCAAACTACGACAATTTGTTCCCAAAATTCCATTAAAATGTTCGAGGAAATAACTGCTGAATTGTTTTGCTTTACGATCTTCAATCTCATGCCCGTCGCATATCGGTTTTACCACGCAAGCGGAATAAGCAGTCCTTGATTTCGATGGCTAGTCTCGTCCAGAAGGGACTCACGACTCTCGGTGTGACAGAACGAACATCGAAGTACGAAACCGTGTTCAAAGAGACCGTCAGAAATCACATATTTGATCCATTTTCGCTTAATGTTTCAGTTTATTCGTGATTATTATTGTTCATTAGTACATTTTCGGGACGATACTAATAATTTTACGTTATATTACTAAAAGCAGTAACAATACAGTACTTATTAATAGTAAAGAGTTTCCATTATGTACCCAAGGCAGCAGCCAGTAGCAGGCAAAGGCAAAGTACATTGAAGTGTGATAATTCGTTAATATATTTTCATTGCTTTTCAGAACGCCACCCTGCTGCACTACTGTCGAGGGGTGTGTGTTCTGTCCAATACCCTGTAATGCTCTACCGTCTATTTGATAAATCAGACCCACGAACAGAGACCGCGCCTCTGGCCGAATGTGTGGAGCAGAACTAGGAAAGGGAGAGAAAAAAAGTTCACACTCCGGACGATAATTAAGTCTAATTGAAATGATGCACGCACGTCCCCCCCACCCCCACACACACACACACACACATACATACACGCACATGTCCAGCGGGAGTTCACAAAACACCCCTCTTCTCGTTAGCATTGCGTCTCCTTCGCAATTCCTAAAACCCCCTTATAGCAGTAACCAAACGGGTGGCGGCGCAATCCCCACTATGATGTTCATCGCTCTTCAAGCCCCGGTTGTTAGCTTCCACCGAAAACGGAGTAATTGTGTGTGGAATGTGGAGCACCACGCGTGTACATCCCATCCCCCATCACGCTTTTCCAACTTTAGCGCAGATTTTCTATCTTCTCCATTTTCCTTCCCCACCAAGACTCCCGGCTTCGTCGGTACGTCGGTAAACCCATCGGGCGGGGATGAATAATTTAAATGACTCAATGTAAAGGTTATCGGCAAAGATTAATGGGCGTGAGCGTGCGTAAGAGAGAAGCGCGCGGGAAACAACGGCGGTGGTGGACTGAAGATGGGTCGGCTTCCTTCTTTGGGGTTACGGTTTTCGCGCGGCTTCCTCCCAGGCGAGCTTACGGGTTTCTCTCGTTGATTTCCTAATTATTCGCTCACCTTGCGTCGGCTCTCGGACTCCTCGTTGGTTAGATTTGGTCTTTTTTGTTTGAAGCTTAATATTGAATTAGAGAACGTCGTCGCCGACTTGTCGGTCGGTTACTATGATGCGTTAAATGCTTACGACTTGCTGTATCGGCTGGAGCTGGTCTCTAGGGAGATCGATTTCCGTTTGCCATGGCGACCTCTGGTATGCGTACGTGTACTCTGCTAATCAAATTAGTATGCCCACATGCGTTGGCACAATTCTGTGTGGTTTTTATTCGCCCGGATTATGGCAACTTTATCACACGCAGCAGTCGATCCGACAGTGACGCTTATTTGCATAATCGAATCGATGGCAAATTAGTTCACAATCGCGTCTGTTACAATGAGTACCGATTCGCATGGGGTAGTTGCAACTTTTTAATGAACTTTCATTAATTACTTGTGATAGAAGGGCATTCGTTGTTTTTTATGTCCATAGCTTATTTTTCCTACAATTCGGATACGGAAATGGTGATGATTTTCCTTCTGAGCTGTAACATTAACGAGTTAAAGCTCAAGTTCACCATCCAGCGCAGAAAGCTTTCCCCAATCCCATCATCTCTGTCCCCCGTTCAAGTGTTACCGTGTATTTGTCTCTTTGCTCTCCGCCTCGTTTCCAGCAATGTTGAGTGGGGGATGATGCTAGAAAACACTGAAGGGTGAATTGACGCGCGTCTGTTCCGATCGCCGTTGGGAAGGTTGATCACCTTACCATCGCTTGATCATCAGCATGATCTACGGTTCGGTGGTGCTCGCTAGCGAAATGAACACTAGCACGTCCCAGGGACGGTCGTCTCGCTGGAGATGAGATCTTCAGTTCATTTTCTTCATCGCCAGTTCTCACTCAAAGCGCTCCCACCTTGTTCTCCGCCGCCGTTAACGATCGCGCGATACTGCTTTGTGTGTGTGTGTGTGTGTGTGTGTGTGTGAGTGTGTGTGTGTGTGTGTGTGTGTGTGTGTGTGTGTGTGTGTGTGTGCGTATGTGTCCCTACTCATACATTACTCACTCTCGCACGGTATACGCCTTTGCCCATAAGGACTGCGCAAGCCTTGGTGCTCTTCTCCACGCTATCGATGCAATTTTTAATACAATGCATCCGATGCACCGATTGGTTAAGGGGGAAAAGAGATGAATGGTTTGGAGCAAAATAGGGAAGCATTTTCCTTCTCGTTGCACACTGTTGCTGCTGCCGCATCAAGCATCCATCCGCGCTACGTCCGCTTTGTCGTTGCCGGATGCAAAGAGTTGGTGGTGGTGAAGTGTGGAGCGAATGCATATCATTTGCATGCGGCAAATCGTGCATGAAGAAAATGTATTCCCGTCCTCCATCAAGACGGGTCCCCCCCCGCCTCCCTCCTCCCGGCCGAGCTCTCCTGACGCTCGCCTACCGTTTTGCACTCCACTTCGTTCTGTTGTGATAGGGGCTAACCCTCACGTCCCTTTTTTTTTGTCAAAACCCGATCCCTGGGCCAGTTTTAATCCATTTTTATTTTATCATTATATTTACATGTGCCGTTGCCTTCTTGATGGCCCTCTCAAACCCGCCCAGTCCACCCCCAGTATGCAGACGCGAATGATGGGTGTGGGTTTGTGTAGTAAATCACAATCCACTCGATAGGTTTTACAGTTCCCTTTTTACCACCGGCTCGCCAACATCTGGCAGGTAGGAGTGTGTAGTCGTTTGCTCGGGACCGATAAATGTCGCCCGGTACATGCATTCCGGTACATTCCAGTTTGCATGTAATAAATTAACTTTTTGTTTTGGTTTTGCTTGAACCGAGCAGACTTCAAGGGCATCACTTTTAAGAGGTAGCCTCTGTGCGGTGAAGCGTACTTGGGTAAGTGAATAAGGTGTTTTTTTTATGATGAAAGTGATCCTATTTACGGATATTTGATAGCACTCGTCTTCGAACCCTTTTTGTACCCCTTAGCTAAGTATCATTATCAATGCTTTTACATATAATGCTTCAGAATTATGTCAATAACATACTCCTACTCTCGTCTTCTTGATTATGGTAATGATGCGATTTAGTCATGACGACTGAAAAATTCATCATAATCCTATTTCGACTCCCGAAATAACGCTTTCAAAACACAAATGCCAATCAACCTATTAGCATATGGTCGCATGGCGCTGTATGGATGCGAGTAGTCGACCCCAATTGGAAAATGTAGCTACTCTCTCGCCCCCCGTCGACACAAGTTTGTGTCAATCGGATAAAAAAGTGATGATCCATCACTTCCGTTCACCGGTTACCGGAATTCTCGTGCACTCAAACGTTTTCCCGCTGAGTTTTCCTGTGCGTCGTGAGAGAGCGCGCGAGTCCCCGTTGCTTCCTGTTGCGTGTTCGCCCGCCTGGTGGCAATGTATTTTCATGGTGGCCTTTTTCTTTCACCGTACGAGCGTGTGTGAGCGAGAGATTCGATCAAGAGGGAATGCGTTGGAGGGAGAAGATACTAAATTTAGTTGGTAATCGCATAATTTTTCCTTCCAACCTTGGCGAAATGAATGTTATTGCCTTACGGATGTGGGCTGGAGTCTAACTTGCCCGTGTGTTGGTGTACCTCAGGAAAATCTTTGTTGCTCAGCGGGGAAGCAGGCATGGGTGAAGGTTCAAAACGGTTTTCATTCTTTCTCTCATTAACAGAGACACGGTTTTGCGTGGGAGGGGCGGGGGTGGGGAGGGGGAGGGGTATGCTTGTTTCGGCTTGTACGGTGCGATATTTCAATCCACAAAGCTCCCTTCAAACAGCTCTTTATCGGAAGCGATCGGATCTGAAAATCTGGCCAACACAAGAAAAAACAAGTTCATTCTTGGGTTGTTATTTGTTTTATCAATATTATGAATGCCTCCGTGAACGGTAACGCATAAACGCACAACGTTAGATGTGGAAGATTGTTTTCATTGTTTGAAACCATAAAGCAAAGGATCGAGAACCGGAATAAGGCTAAGCGATAAATGCCGAGACGGGATGGAGAGGGGAGAGTTGGGGAAGAGGGTAGGTGGATGGAATCAGCCTCCAGTAGTGCAATCAATGGTTGGTGTTAATCAAATAATTTAACAAACGCTAATGCACCCCCCTCCATCTCCCTTCTTGCGATGTGGGCCAACTGCATCGATGAAGCTGCAAAGAACGAGATCGACCCCTCGGTATGAGAAGGGAGGGACTCGCTCACGCTCTCTCACACAGTGAGTGAACAGTGTCGGTGAACGTGCGTGAGAAAGAAATATGTAAATAAATTCCAACATGGAAAAAGTTGGATTTTTTATGTGTATTTATATTATTTTTGCAATTCGAACTGTTCGCCAACAACAGAAAGTTGTGCAATATTAATTACTGCTAATGAGGTTACCCATCAGATATTTTTATGATAACATTTGTTGAAAGTTTTCTTCGATTATCGTGGGATTTACCCTTAGATATTTACCATAATATATATAAATTGTGGACAAATTATTCATTTCCAAAGATCTTTAATAAGTAACATCAAGATTTCTTGTATTTAAAACAAAAAAAACCCTTTCTGATTGACATTTTGAAGTGTCTTTAAATTTTCAACTAAACGGTTTAGTTTTGTAGTGTTATTTGTTTATGTAATTGTTAAAAAAATGTTAAGCAATCATTTAAATGCCGTTTGTGGTGTTAAATCCTAAATTCGAATATCGTTAGGCCTGTAGATACGAAAACGAACACCAACACACGCGATGGTTTCGCGTTGCGTTCACTCGTCGTTCGCACACCGATGAACGCAGCTCATTCTCACGTGCGGTGAGTCAGTGGGTCATCTCACCATCTCATCGCTGTGCCTTTTAAACCCGGTTGCACCGCTGCGCGGTGTTCATTCGCCAACTGTACGTGCATCGGTACGGAACCGGGGGCCCGCCAGGAGCCACAGCACGGTCACAGCGCGCAAGTTTCGCGTCCGCGCTTCTGCTTTCTCGCGCATTTGCACGGTCGTCTGCCTTGCTCGGCTCTTGTACGTACGAATCTTTCCGACCACATCCATTCCATCTGCCGTACGTCCGTTCTTTGTTCGCCTTTCACGCCGGCGTATCGGTCTGGTTCTGTCGCCCTCACGCACGGTTGCGGACCTTTTTTGCTGCCTTTCCCCCTTTACGTACGCACGGTGTAGTCTCCGGGGTGCCGGCTTCATCTCGGTGCGCGCGTCCGTCCCGTCCGTGTAGTAGTTCCGCTGTTGCTTGTTTGTGGGGCCCGTTTTCCGTTTCACTTCCGGGCGCCGCAACCAGATTCAATTTCATCGTTGCCGCCGTCATCAGACGTTGCTTCCGTTATTTCGTTTAGTTTGTATGTGATTGTGCGTGTGTGTGTGTGTGTGTGTGCGTGTTTTTTTTATTGTTGCTACGAGATTTCTTCTTCTGTTGCGGCGAGATGTTGTGATACCTATCATCACTCTCATCCACATCATTCAACAGCGGCCAAAAGGGGGTTTAGAAGAATGTTGCCGACTATAGTTCCGTGTAGTTGACGATCGGTACGATCAGCTCTTGCTGTGTGCTTTTGTGGAATTGCCAATGTCAAAGATCTCTGGGAGAGGTGTATCAACAGCAATAGAGTTGTTGTTACTAATCCAGCACCCTGTGTATGTATGGCCGTTTCCGGTAGTGTCCACCGTGCGAAAGAAGGGATGATTTACTATCACCAGCTAGTGGGCTAGCTTTCGGCCATCTACTCAACAATGTGTACATGTGTGTGTGCGTGTGGAGTGGGAAGCTTAATCTTAGTGTCGTTCTCTAGTGGTGCTGCTGTTCACCAGCAGTACACCCGCAGGGCACCGAGTGTGAAGCGTTTGTTCTCATTCCAAAACAAGTGTTCCTTTTTTGTGTGTGTTTTATTTGTTCCTGTCTAGTTTATTATGTGCTATAGCATCGTTTTTTTTTTTATTGTACCATTGGTGTGTCTCGATGGTTGAATTCTTGCTGCCCTTCCTTTTGCCGACCGTTTCTCACGACACTATTGCCTCGTCTCTTATCCTGCTATTGCTTCTGCTCTCGTCCGGCCAGGCGGTCACACATCCAAACCAACAATAGCAACAGTCTTCTTAATGACGATAACCACCCAAGAGGGTGCTGGACGCGGAACGTTGTGAGGGAGTGGGGGTGGGTATACCGCTGGCCGTTAAGCGGGCGCGTGGTATTAGGGCGACCAGCAAAGGGCAGGGAATGGGGTTCATTCACCTAAAAAGAAGAACCACAACAGAATGGATAAAGTGTAGAACCACCGTACTCAGGGGGACTTTTTCCGCCGTTCTCGCCTTTTGCTACTACCGTACCATCCTTCCATTCCTGTGCCCATTGTTTCTGTTTTACGATCAATGAAATCCCCCTCGCCCCCCTCCCCCCCCACGTTAGAGAAAGGTTTGAAGTAATCTCATGGTACTGTTAAGTGAACTCTTTAAGTTTTGGGGTAGTAAGTTGTAAGAAAAACACTACTTAATTTGAGTAAATGGATAAAGCATGCTTAATAAATTCATGTTTCTTACCCTTTTAGATGAAAGATTAAACATTTATTGATATCTTATAGTGCTCAATTTCTGATAATCAGAAATAGTCGAAATTGTATGAAAATTGACCATCTTAACGCTATGATACACGCTTAAAACGCTTGGTAGTTTTTTAGTGTTAAATGTTCTTTGAACCATTCCTTTCATCTTCATTAAACCGTCCTTTGTGAAGTTTAGTGTTCGATACGCTGTACGATTTATGCTCCATTCCCAAACGACTAGAAGCGCTGTAAAATATTATTCCCTCGTGTGGTCATGTCGTAACAACGGTCCTACCGCCGTAAAATGCATGCACATCGTGTTTAGCGTGAAGAAAAGGGAAACATTTGAGCATGAAAGAGATCGAAACAGAGAGAAAGGGGTGATTGAGAGCGAGAGAGAGAGAGAGAGAGAGGGATGAAGAGAGGCTGAAGGAAAAGAGCTTGAGAAAAGGGGGTGGTGGTGAAAAGAGATAGGGGTTTGCAATTCGCGAATAATGGTGGCATGCAGCCGTATTCCACTTGGCACTGTAATAATTCATCCAATGTTGGCTCTGTATGACGATTCGGTGGATTGGTGCGGCACTAACGTTGGAATTGTGCTAGACATTTATAAGATAAATATGATTTGTGGATGAAGAGAATATTTTTTATCAAATCTCACATTTATATAGTTCTTAGTACTTAGTCAAATTCTGCGAGACATACATGTGTATTCAGTTCCCCTGAAAAGGCTTGAAATTCTCGCGTCAATAACAGCATTTTCACCCTGTCTCAAGATGTAGAAAAATAGACGACTTCATAACGTTTATTGTTTCGGAGAATATTTTCCCCAGCTGCTGCTTTCGTTTTCGCGCACGAATGGCGGCAACCGACAACGGTTTTAATCTAAACACCTTCCGAATTGTTGTTTGTTTTTTTTTTGTTCACTCCTATTGCGGGGAGACATAAACGGGAGAGCATTTCTGGGGTTGTTCTCTCGCGGTTCGTTTTTTTTTGCGTTGCGTTGTGAACTGCTTTCACACAACCGCCGTTCTTTTTCAGTGCCTACTCACTCACATGAGCTAATGAGTGTTGTACTACGCGGTTCACTAGACGTAGCCGCGGCTACTACGATGATGGCGGGGAAACAAAAGATTCATTGCGTGTGCTGGAGCGAGACAGCACCGTACGCACGTACCTCACAAACACACTGAACGACAGGGGTTGAATGTCGTTCGCGGCCTGCTGTCACGCAAATGTTCGCGGTGACAGACGGCGATGCGATGCCCATCACTGCTACTAACAAACGACGGCAAATAGTACGCGCGTAGTGTAGAATGCAAACGTGCGCTACCAACACACGGCCATTTTGTTTGGGTGATACTATGCACTACCACCACCACCACCGTCAGCGCGATTGCAAGCAGGGGAGGGGGTTGCTTAGATGGGGCAACCCGACACAGCTGAGAGCCACTCGAAGTGCGTCTCTCGAGTGTGTGGTGTAGGTTAGTAGTGCACACACCGGATAAGGGTGTACAGTTTCGTTGGTGTATGTTATCGCGCGACCGGAACCGGTGAGGGAAATAGTATCGGTAAGGGCGATATCATCCATTTGCGTTGGTTTGCCTTGGTCGGTGGTGCAAGCACTTCGCTCGTACACGATAAATTGTCTCGGGTTGATGTCGTTTACCTCCTTTTATTTGTACAATGTGTTTATCAATGTTGTGTTGAAACAGGGAACAAGTGTCTCGATGGGGTAGTTTCCGTTACCTATAAGCAGCAGTAGAGAAGAAGGAAGTACTCATCGAATCTAGTTCGAAATCGCTCGTTTCCGTTTCGTGTGCCCTCTTTGTTCGAGGTAGTTAATATCCCATTGTCAAGTGCTGAATGTGACACCCCGGATGAATTATTAACGGGGGTTTATGTCATCCCCCAAAATTTAATTCCCCTGTGCGTGCGTGCGTGCGTGCGTGCGTACGAGGTACAACCACATACACTCTTGCGGGTATTGCTTGCCTTTCTCGATAATAACAAAACCGACCCTGTGTGTACACACATGCTCAACGAAAGGGGAATAAAACGTTGCACATTAAAATTGGACCAACGGTTGTGAAGCGAGATAGGGGGATGGTTTTGTTTGCACGCACTCTCGCTCCCGCACATGGCACGAGTTGCGTTCCACTTGGCACGCACGAAAAACTCGTCTTTCGCTCTTCCCACGATTCATTCATTTCCCAACACTCTCGCTGCGTTTGTGTGATATGCCATTTTCTCGCCACTCTCGCGTACTGTTTGCTGAAAATCGCGAGCGGAAACACATCCCTGCTCGGTGTGCTGTTTTTGTATGGACTTTTTTTTGTCTGTTGATAAATTCCATCTAGTATGTGTTCAGCTATTTCTCACCTTGCTCGCTGGTAACCTTGTGGTTTGATGAATGGTTGATGGTGAAGCAGATGATGTCAATTATGATGTAGTAGTGTGGTTGCATGCGTAGAAAACCAGCACAAGAGTACACGCACCAACACAAACGGAGGTGATGCGTAAAAATGTAACAATTAAAGTAAAGTTTATGACTGACTAATAAGGGTTGTTTCAATTGCAAATGATTTGAATGCTGTTAAGCGTAGTGGATACATTAGTAGAATAATTCGTCTCACTATGCAACGAGAGCGATGAATGAATGAAATCGTATCGTATCGTGAGAAGAGCAGATGCACGATGAGTGAACACGCGTTCTTCGCAAGGATTTATGCTTCTCACGGTCATCTCACCTTTGTTGAGATTGTGTCAGGACGAGTGAACAGCGGAAAATTCTTGGAGTGCCATTAAACAAACGGAGCGTAAAGTGTATTATTGTTGGGAGTTTGTGTCAATACAAAATTGATTTGTTATTGCCGTGACTCCGTGATATTGCTCTTCATGTTAACAGAAATGAAGCTACAAAAGTTTGGTAGAAGTTTCAATGGCCAAATTTGCAAACACCAAACACTCGAAGCACTTAGCTCGAACCGAGTGGATATATGATATTATAATCAACATTTACATCATCAATCCGCAACCACAATTTCGTTTCAAGCAATTGTTTATGTGTGTGTTTATTAGCAAATACGCATTGAAAAGAAGTATAAATTTCATCTGCTTTATTTTTATGTTTTCATTCTATTTATTTTGCAACGCAAAGCTGGTTGTACAAAAATAAGACAAGGTCGTGTCGCTAATTGCCTTATGACTTGAGACAGCAGCAAAAAAACAAAACTGCCTTATTAAGCTAATTAATCATTGCCCCGCTTATCATCTCCATAGATGACATGAGCTGATGGCACCCGTCTCGTGATGACACGTTTAGTGTCACTTTTTTCTTAGCTTACACTTAGCATACACATCTACGTAAATGCAAGTAACGGAAGCAGTAGGAAACACACAAGGTGATTTTATTTGGTAGAGGCGCCGTAGGAATAGCTAAGTGAGATTGAATAAAGGGGAGGAAAAGTTCATCCAATCAAAAAGGGTGGGTGATTGTCAAATGTTCATGATCCCTTTTGTTCTCCGCTGAGGCGTGAATATTATTCAGTGCTGAGCAGTTTATCGGTAAAACAATTAGCATTTTCCTTGTTGAGGCTTTCTACTTTTTTATCTCAATAAAGTTCATTAACCCATAAAAAGGAAAATTGAAACATTGAAATGTTTTATTGTAAATCTTCAAGATATTAAGGATAAATCATGCAAGAAATTTGTCACACAATTATGATATCCTTTTTTTGAACGATTTCTATTCCAAAAGTTTTTTGTTTTTTTTTCAGAAAATTTGTTACATTTATTGAGTTTTATTGAGCAGCATCAAATGTAAATAGAGCTTTATAACAACAGTTAGAGTTATCATTGAAATGTTTAAGCCTGTGTAAAATACGAATATCAGCAGTAGTTATTCCTTTATATCATAGTGAAACCTTCTATATTATTTACCGACATCTGTGTTTTGTTCACCCGCGCAACTAATCTTTCAAAGAAACGTAAGAAACGAATTGTAATCACCCAAGGAAACCTTATGTTGCTCATCGCAACAAAAGGTAGTGTGAAAAAGGGTCTCTACACGGTTCAGTGTAACCGTGTATCCCCCGAAAGTTGCACACCTACCGCAACATACCACGTTCGAAACACCCCGAACGCACACGTACCAATATCAAAGGAAACTTGTATATGTGTGTGTGTGTGTGTGTGTGTGTGTGTATGTGTATGTGTGCACGTGTGCTAAATTGACGTTCTTGTCTTTATCGTCGTTTGATTCGTTCGATATTCCATATTCGTTGCACCATCAAAACACTGTTAACATGCTGTTAACATGTGTGTGCGGCTTCTTCGGTCGTTGAAACACGGCATATGTTTCGAGTGTCCCTTGTATTGCCGGGGCCGGTTCTTCGGCGGCCGGTATTAGGTCTCGGACACACAACACATTGTGAGGCGAACCAGCTGAGCAAATAAAGGCAGCGCAGGCATTGTTGTGGGTGTTTCCGCAGTGAAATGGAAGTTTGCTGCTCTTGTTTTGTCGTTTTTTTTTTCGTGTGGAAAATGTCTTGTTTATCACCGTTAGATATTAATTTCAGTTCGTCAAGCGAGAAGGAAATTTAAAACCCGGCTGAGTTGCAAGAATTAGAGACATTTATGTTGGGAGCTCGACGCTTCTCGTTTATAAAGTACCTTTAAACATTTCCTTACGATTGTTAAGCTTTTTGTAATGTTCAAATGTAATCATCATTAAACGCTTGAATCGTGAATGTTACAATAATAAAACCATATCACCAACCTCCTTCTGGGTGCTAAGCATTTCCAGAAGGAGTAGTAATCTGTTGCTTCTGCTACAGGACGATGCTCAGCGTTGGATTACTTCCGCTTCCGGTGCTTGTGGGAGTGTTTCGTACCATTCCAGCCGGATTCTACTCTGCGCATCTCCTGCGCGTAACAGCAAACCAATTCCGAGCGTGTCCTTTTGCATCTGGCTTTTTGCTACCGGGGAGCGACAAAAAGATGAAAATTCTCGCTCGCCCTCCGGGTATGCATCTCACGTTCGCCGCTGCAAATGTGTGTGCAGAACATCACGCGCGGGCTGCAACACCTTTTCCTTTCGCAACCTCTCGCAACCGAACCGACCATTCTTGGCATGATTTGTTTATTTCGCTTCAATTACAGCGGAATTAATGTGTTTTCGATGGGTGCAAAGCCGCGTTTTGCCCGTACCGTTGGCAACATTGGCAAGCGAGAAAGTGCAACGTTTAGGATTCCGTGTGAGTGGCAGCGCGGAAACGCGGGAGACTTTCTTCATTCGGTGCTGTTCGCTGCTGGGCTGCGCCTTGAACGACGGTGCACTTTTATCGGATTTTCATTGGCAGTGTTGTATCGCGATCTTTGCAAGACGTTGTCGGGCGTTTTTCTTTTTTTTTTTTGGGTGTTTTCTTCGATGGCTTAGTTTTAACCTGCTGGTGGAGACAAACCACAGTTGTGGCAGGCAGGGCACAAGCGCAGTCGCACGCAAAGGTTAGATTGGCTCTTTTTTTATCTTCTTTTGTTTCGCTTATTTACTAACCTTCTAAAGTGGAAAAAAAAAGTTTCGTTCTTTTCTTGGTCGGGTTGGTTGTTATCTTGTGGCCCCGCGTCTAGGCATGCTGCATGCACACCGAACAGGAAGTTTATTTGTTTGTGTTTGTTTATCTGTTTATTTTCGTCCCGAAACGAATAATGTTTACGATCGGGCTCAAATTCTATTGGAAGATTGTAGCACAAGCATTGATGGGACGGTTGCTTGCTCTGCTCGTGGTGTTGGTTAGGGTGATACATACGGTTGAGTTGTTTCTCCGGAATGCACCACTCGATCATTCGAATTGCATACAGAGCCGTAATAAAATCTTGTGAATCATCGCATTTTTAGACATCGTAGACAAAGAACAGCGATTCAGGTTTAAAGGTTCCGGTAATTCCGATTACGTTTGAAAGCAAGAATGATATTATTTGATGTAATATCACTCCAACATCAGCTAAGTGAGATAGTTCAAAAAATTGCTACAGATTGATTCCGGCGATCCTCATTTGCATTCCAGATGTGCGCCACATTCTCACCTAAGCCGTTTATTTATTTGTTCGAACGGTTCTTTGCGTTTCCACTGATAACCGTGCACAGACACCCATCCCATCATCCCATCCCGTCGACGTCGTGTAACGAGGGGTGAATACAAATGCAAATAGCTCCCGACGGCGGAGCTGACGACAATCGGACTCGCACAATCGCCATGAGCGATGCAGCCGGTGACTGCACCGCGGTTGCATCCAACTGCACACGGGTGGCAGCGCGGAATCGTTGTTTTACATAATCTTGACTAATTGATAGTGATAGAGTGGCATGTCTATTGCCAATCGCCCATCGAAGTTGCGGATTCAGCGAGGTCAAGTAGCCATTTGCCACACCAGGTGTAGGATTCCGTAAAGATGGGCATAATATTGTGATAACAACGATAGTTTGCTTCGGGAGTTTGAAAGATTTTGTAGATAAATATATTGACAACTTCATTCCGTTGATAATTGAGTGTGATGTTTTTTAAACATTTAAAAATTAGGAAGCGATGAAAGCGCTTGTTTTTTTATATGTTCTAGAATTGTATTACTTTGTTTGTAAAGCAACGAATGGAATATATAAAAGTTTTTAACCAGGCCTTTCTATGTGTTCTATATTCCACAACCACCATTACCATTGGAACTTTTGGGGAAATACAGAGCTAAATCAATGGTTATGTTTGTTTAAACAAACTCATGTGATGGTATTAAATAGAACTCTCAAAATAATATTAAATTTAATTGGGATTTTGTATGACTACTGCTACTGTCTGGCGAGTTATCAACCGAAGAGAAATGAACTCAACAACTTAATTTATTCTCATTTACAAAACAACATCTGATGCAAAACACATTTATGATACAAAATATTCCAGATTAAGGAAACTATGAACTGCGATTATTCGATGAAAAATATAACTATTAGAGGGCGATAAATTCTGATAATATGGCAAAGAGTCGTTGTATAATTATAAAAAAAACGATAATTTCTATTTACATCTGTTAGTGCGCATCTGTTAGTAGGTTATGTATAAAACATGCACTACAGCAGCAAATCAAGTTAAAAAAGTGCAATTTTGATCGCATGGTTCAGTTTAATTGGTGTGCAGTTCACCTATGTCTAATATAGTACGAAGGTTATATTTAGACCATTTCCTTGATGAATGAGATATATTAATTGCAATTTAAAATACAAAACAAATTGGGTTCTTCGTTAAGTTTATAACTGTACCTTAGTAAAAAAGAAACTGTGTTGTATATATTTTTGTTGTTTTTTAAATCATTCTTCCAATTGATTAATACCCTTTGTTAAAATCATACTCCAGATAAACTTGTTTACGAATGGTCATTATGTTTTGAGGCATTCTAAACCGCAATAAGTTGAAGAACTGTCCATCTACCTGGTTTATGGCGGGTTCTGTACAACAGTCTATTTTATCCATCAATAACACCATTGCATCATGGTTGTGCTATTTTAGCCAATTTTATTTCCAATATTAAGTAGAGCTGGCGAGTTGGCGACCGACAACAATAATGTTCGCTCTTCCCAGCAGCCATTGTCAATACGGTTCGTTTATTCATATGGTACGACGAATATGATTTTCTCGTTTAAGTTTCCATCGTTTGCGTTGCGGAGAACGCGATAGGAACGCAGAGCACTGATGAGGGCTGTAGATCGAGGGCTCCAGCTGTCGGTTATTTGGCCTTCATTCAGCTAGGCGACACCTTTTTCCCTTTTTCTGCGCGCTTACTCTCACTTCCAACCGGTGCTCTTCACTGTCGCTGGTTTTCATTTTGACTTTTCAAACACATCATTACTGGGAAGGTACTTGTCAGCCACCACCGAGGCCAACATCAATGGGGGGTGGGTGGGTTGGGTGGGCGGTAGTTGTTTGTTACTGACGCTCATCGTTACCTTGCCGAGCCATCCGAGGGCAGTGCAGTGCACCGGCTTCTGTTGGGGCAGCCAGCCAGAGGCATCTGATATCGGTTTCCGAACGGTGAGTACTGGTTCGGGGCGCGGTCACACCCCAGTCCAAGAGCGGGCTGGCGAGTTGCGATTCATTTGGTGCTCCGGATCACCGCCGGGGGCCTTACCTTTCTGCTTGTGATGCTGCTGGGTGATGTAATATGCGGCTCCAGTGTAGGCGAATGCCGCGTCCACCTTCCTACGGACTGTCGATGCTTCCGAACCGAAATAGAAACCGGTAAAAAGCTGATCGAAACGAGATGTGTACTTGTTGCTGGGCTTGTCCATCCGGGCGGATTCCTTCCAGTCGATAACCGTAGGCTGGTTTTGGGTGACGACAGAGTAACATAAACGGAATTATTAACGAAGGATTTAGCCGTTCTGGCCGTCCATGATGTCGCAGGATGTTCGAGATGGTCGCGTTCCGTTTGGTAGAAAGGTTAAAAGTTATCACAGCCAGGGGAAGCACTGGGACTGCCATTGATTTTCACTCCAACGCACACTTTGCCGATCGTTTTCACGCAAAAACACGTGTAAGTCGGCTGGAAGTGGGTTTGGGCCATCGAGCTGTTGTTTGTTGCCACTTTGCACGAGGAGATGTAAAAGGTACCAAAAATAGCAATCGCACTAAAATTGGAATCCGCTTGTGATGCTAAAAATATAATGCAGTTAACACACACACAGCGTTCTGCTGATTGTACTGCTCAACGGAAAAGTTGGAGAAGGAGCAGATTGGATGCTCATTGTGAAAAGCGATACTTAATTGTAGTTATTTTTAAACTTAATTAACCTAATCGTTGATGGGTGCATCTCTCTGGGTGCCTTCCTAAACCATCTGTAGCTTCATTCGCAACAGCTAATCAATCCAAAATTAGGCCCCCGTTGATTGCTTGTCAAATTTTCCAATTCAACTGGTTTCTTTTCATTATAGTGTGTTTTTTATTCGTTTTTATCCTTTTTTTTTTTTTGTTGTTATCCACCTGGTAAAAAAAGCTTTATAGACTAGACTTATGTGGGCTTACAGGCGAAGAACATGTCGACTTATGAGTAAATGTATTAAATCGGTGTGTTTAATTGCCTCTTGAAGGTTCCCTCTCCAAACTCGTGACTCATACCTTGACGTACTTCAACAGTGTTCCGTCGTTCACAGGTTCTCGAAAAAAAAGACTCCTCTACCTTTTGCTTTCCATCGCATCCACAACCATCGATAACAGTGTGTTGTGTGTGCAGTGTTTAATTGCGTATCGTTTCACCAACTCAGTGACACTTGCCATGGGTACCGACGTTGTTGTGCTACGTTTTACAGTACATCAACCAATCCCACCGTTGCCTAAATAATTGGATGCTCCTTCTGCTATCAGCGATTGACACAGTGGGTAAAGTGTGTGTAGATAGAGAGCTGCACAAAAGAAAAATCCTAAACAAACTCGAATGGATTCAGCGTCCGCTTCGGTTAGCTGTTGCAAGTAACGCGCCTTTCACCATCCTTTGCGCTGTGTCGATCCCGATCGATACGAAAATTGCACCCCCAAAACCATCCCGCGTCACCGCGACCGGTGCTGATATGCAGCGCCGTGGCGGGATGGCCCCGGCTGCAGTTTTATCGCAACAGCAGCAGCAGCAGCAACAGCAGCAACAGCAGCAACAGCAACAACCACATCATCATCCACCACCACCGCGGAGTGAACCGGCGACGGTTTTGGCATCGCAAAGCAAAGGTAAATAAATAAGCCCACCCACTCCCGGGTGGGCGATCCGGGCAAGAAGCACCGGGCAAAGGAAAACGATAAGCCCAGTGTGGTAAATGGCCTGGTCCTTCGCTGATTACGAGCAATGCATCATCGGTGACGGTGACGGTAGCCAGGAACCAGTTTGCACACAGCTTCACTTTATTATCATCTAATTACTGTGGACTTTGAAGTGTGTTTACAAACTACTACTACGGCTTGCCGATTCTGTCCGCAACTTCGCTGGTGATGTGCGGTCACTAAATATGTGGTTGGGGACGTCCAGCTGTCAACAAAGCGCTGCACTAAGAAGTCATCCTAATCCACAGGATTGGGATGGGGTTTTCCCATCGGTTCGGCATGTGTAAGCTGTTTGGTTGTCGGGAATTGCAATTGTTTTTCATTTTGTATGTCACTTGTGCACGCTTCCCAGCTCACAGTTACGACGGCAAGTGACTAAGTAATAGGTTCAATTGGGATGAGACCAAAGTCAAATTGGAATGTTACGTCAACGAAATCGCGTAATTGGTTAGAATTCTTATTCTTTTAGAATTGTATTACTAAAGAATGAAGCAAGTAGTCTACTAAATTACGAAGGACAGATTCGTGCTAGCTCGGTAAGAACGGCTCCTTCTCTGTTATGTGTGTGGATTTTTGTCAGACAAAATTGTCTTTAGAGTACCAATTGTTCATGTGTAGTAATACGAGAAATATTAATTATAATAATATTCTTGAGAATCACGTCGTTCTCTTACATACAGAGGAACCTTCCAAATTATACTCCATAACATCTTCCTCTCTACAAAAGGTACTACAAGAGCCTTGAAGAACAATTGCATCGGATGGATACGCGGACACACACACACGCAGTGCTTAATCTAGCACACTCCACCGCAAGTCACGAATTGCAATGCAGGTCCGGATCGACCTCGGCCGCGCTGTACGTGTTAAATCGACTACGTGTTCAACATAATAAACTGACCAACATAAGGCCACAATCGTCAAGTTAACCTCAGAGTTAGACGCCGAGTTTTAACGCAAGCGACAATATTTGATCAGTCTAAGCTACACCAGTAGCAATTATGATCAGCGGCGGATCAGTAGGCGGAGTCGCCTAGGGCCTCGCCGTGTTGGGGGCCCCAATAAATTTGTGCCTATTGTGCGATTTTTGAAAATTTTAAAACAAAGTTAAATTATAGCAAAAAAAAAATAATTTACAAGGTAGAAAATTGATCAAAAATATCTTCCTTGGTTATATAAAACATTTTTTTCTATGTGATAAATTAAATGCAGAGAAGAATATCGACTTTGTGACTTTAAAGTATAAACGAAAATGCACCAGGACCAGGACACTAATTTTCCCGTTGGTCGAGAAAAATTTCTTCGAAAACTACCTGTTTCCGAATGTATAATACCAGGAGAGCATCCACGGAAGAGGTAGCTCCTGGTACTGCGCCGTAAGGTATGCAAAGTTTATACACTAACTTTGCAACCAACTTGCAACGCAATGCACCGTAAGGTATGCAATGTTTATACACTAACCTTGCAACCAACTTGCAATGCAAGTTTGGTGCATGCAAGAAACTTGCAGCAAGATGGCGCACAAGATGGCGCCCAACTTCGTACTTGCATGCAACAAACTTGCATGCAAGCTTGCATACAAGAACTTGCAAGTTTGTTGCATGCAAGTACGAAGTTGGGCGCCATCTTGCGCGCCATCTTGCTGCAAGTTTCTTGCATGCACCAAACTTGCATTGCAAGTTGGTTGCAAGGTTAGTGTATAAACATTGCATACCTTACGGCGCATTGCGTTGCAAGTTGGTTGCAAAGTTAGTGTATAAACTTTGCATACCTTACGGCGCAGTACCAGGAGCTACCTCTTCCGTGCATGCTCTCCTGGTATTATACATTCGGAAACTGGTAGTTTTCGAAGAAATTTTTCACGACAAACGGGAAAGTTAGTGTTTAAACATTGCATACCTTTCGGCGGTTTTCGAGCAAAATTGCTGTACTAGGTGCTACCTCTTCCGTGGATGCTCTCCTGGTATTATACATTCGGAAACAGGTAGTTTTAGAAGAAATTTTTCTCGACCAACGGGAAAGTTAGTGTTTAAACATTGCATACCTTTCGGCGGTTTTCGAGCAAAATTGCTGTACTAGGTGCTACCTCTTCCGTGGATGCTCTCCTGGTATCGGCAATCTGAAAACAGCTGGTTTTGTATGCAATTTCGTACCAGCTAATGGCGATCCAAGTAGTGGCGTTATCGTTCTCCTTAGCGCATACAAACGTTTATATGTAGAGACTAGCTTACTAGGCCCGTTTACAGGGCTACGCAACAGAACTCTGAGATGTACGCAAAGGAGCTTTCTTTCCGAGACTTTGCTGGTGTTGTTACATCATGTTTGAAGTACATCTCCCTAACACCGATAATGCCGTAGCAAAATTATGGGCCCCCTTGAAAAATTCCGCCCTGGGTCTCCAAGGGGATTGATCCTCCACTGATTATGATTCGCAGTATGATGCCATAAGGCGCACATTTAAATTGATCTTTGTTATCGATAATTTCACCAAAGTGATGTTTGGAATTTCCAATGTGAAACTTGAGTGACCTTGTTTTGTGGTAACAATATTGAAGCGGATAGGGATCTTTTAATTTATAAAGATCACAGACTATAATGACGCCATCCTTCACGATTTCTCTTGAATATTACAATAAGTCCCTGTTTTTGCAGGAGTCAGGGAGTCAGGCACTGATCAACGCACCACAATACTGTGGAAATTTCATAATTAAAATTAAAAAAATTCCTCATTTCCCTACATTACACTCGAATGCCTGAATCTGTAATCCATTGACATTATCCAAGGTGCTAAACCGTTGGGATTATTGCAAATCTCTCTATGGCCAAACACACACAAAATGGCCAACCAAACACCAGAACCTTCCTAGCTTACCGATAATGTCCATTTCTGTCATCGGGAAACGGTCCAATTCTCGAACTCCACCACACACTTGGCCGTGTTGTGTGCCCGATGTGGTGAGCGCAATGGAGATGCAATCCCCTTGCCGGCGAGGACACTCAGGCACGAGTCGCGAGTTGCAGCACTGATGTGTGCGGATTAGACCAAGCGGCAACCGTTTTTGGAGCACAATTCTTCCCCCGGTGGGGCTGCTGTTTCGTCTCTTTCTGTCGCGTATTGTTCGGAGGGGGCGGTGGTGGCACACACATTACCTTATGTACTGCTTGCTGTGGTGCATATTTGTTTAATCAAGGCTGCAAAACTGCACTACCACCGGGGTCACCGGCGAGGGCAATCGGTGTTAGTTGATGGCTGAGCGATGGCAGCATATAAAATGGGACAGCAGCGGAACGACAGAGGGTCATCATGGAAGGGAAAGGGGGTGTGTTTGAGTCGCATGCAAGTGCGATAAATAGTACACACATCTGTACCCCTACCCTGCCCACTGTCGTCCCTTCTGGTGGAGAGGGGGGTGAGATGTAAGGTCGTCTGGTTGACTCCATGCAACGTTTGTAATGATGGTTACGTCCAGGTTCGGTCCAGCCGGAGACGGAAGCCATTTGTTCTTCTTGCCACCGGGCAAGTATTTTTTGCTTTCGCTCTACGCTCTGTCCCCACCCGCGCTGTGCCACCATTTTTGTGGCTCGTTGTTTACTACTAGCCGGAGCGAGTGTTTTGTATATGATACACACCTTTCTATTAGCGGCCGGAGTGAAACAATTGTCGTTCGCGCACTCACTGTAGATTGCATTTTATTCGCCTTGTTTTGCATAACGCAGGCCAAACGTTACGTTTCGAGTATGGTTGGCTGTTCGAACTATTTTTATGATAAGGCTAGATAGATTGTTTTACAGTTGTAGTTGTAAATGTTAACGACATGAGCTTGTGGTGGGGTAAAAATTTAGTTTAATTTACATTTTCAGTTTACAATTTTCCACCAAATTACAAATCCATAACTCAATACGGATGTGAAACATGTTTGAAGTCGAGCGCTGCACAAAGCTCGTTGTGCGCCATTTTGCGTTGATCAGGGGTTGATAACTTCATTCCGGCTGGAAAGTTTTTAGCTTTCCGATAGCACAAAACACTAATTCTGCTTTTTTTTGTTATCTTTTCGTTATTTAATTTCCCGTTAACAAAAAAAAACGAGGAGAAACAAAACCAAAAACGGTTTCAAACTTTACCGCTGGTTTGATAGTTTCTCGGTTGGTCAAATGTGTTTTTTTTTTGGCCCATGTTTTTTTTCCGTGTCAGGGACGGACCACAACACCCCAATGGGGGCCACCACCACCGTTTGGCACACCACACCCCCGGTGTTGGTGGGTCCCGTGAATGTGCCCGTTCGTGTGTGTGTGGTTGAAGTCAGTTGTGTGAGGAGAACGAGATAGGGCAATACAATGTTTCATGTGTGATTTTTGCTGCTTTCGGTGCAGTGTGTGTGTAGTGTGTCTGTTGGTGAGGTGAGGTATCGAGCCATTTCGTCGTCCCGACACCGGGCACCGGGCGTGTTCCGTCCGCCCAGTTGTGCCAATTTATTCCGGTCTCGATTTCATTTAATTCCATTTTATTATCGCTACAAAAGAAGCATATGAAGTAGAGCAACTTACCCGCCGGTCTCTCTCTCTCTCTCCCTCCCCCTGCCTTGTTGTGACCTCCACCCCTCCCCGTTACGCTTACCATTTCTTGAGGGTAAGTTTATGGTCTGTTTCCTTCGGGGACTCGGGCTCCCCCTCCGCCGCCGCAGCTTTCTTTGCTCGCGAATGCAACCGAACGTGCGGCAATGATGCACTTGCAACAAAACGTACCGCCGCGTCCACCGGGTGGTTGCATTCCTTCCATTCCACGTCGGCAGTGACAGTTCGTCCTCGAAACGTGGAGAATTGGGGCTGCTTCCTGGTGCCCGTCACCAACTCGAACCACCGAGAGTGTGACGAGTGTGACGTAAAGTCTGTGCGGTCGGCAAAGCCAAACAGCCGAAGCTGGAAAATAAAACTTCAACCAACCACGTTGTGTTACACATTCCAAAACTCGCGGGAACTCTGAAAATGTGGTGCGGTAAGCTGGGAATCATTGATCGAGCAATTTGAAGTCACCGAACAAGACATAGGGCGGGAGGTTAGTGCACAATGTTCGGTTTTGTCGCGTTCGTCGTACGGTTAATAAGACAAATCACCCAAGGGACAAAAGGGAGAAATATAATGCTGCCGATGAGTGCTGGAGTGAGCTGTATTCTGCCAGTGCCACTTTGCCAGGAGGACATTATTTGTGTGTTTTTTTTTCGTTTCGCTTTCCGATTAGCTTGCGTTTTAGCTGGACTCGGTATGTTTGACTTTTCCGGAGCGCAACCCCTAACTAAATGTTCCACTTTTATACATATTTCACATCCTTTCCAGAAAGCCGATGCAGCCGAGGGGGTGGTTCCATAGTTCCGATAAATTAGTCCACCGGGCTATGAATAATCTTTTATCCCCCTCCCTTGGGTGATACTAAAAACCGCACGGGACACACTCTTGGGCTGTGTGTGGCAGTGTCTGGCATCTGGTAAATGTTTATTATGAGATTTAAGTGTTTTACACTACGGATGAATGAACCCGCATCATGCTCGTGTGTGTGTCTGAATGTTTGAGTGCTGATGATTTAGTAGCTTAGTCATTGTTGGAGAAATTCTTCACTTATTTCGACTTTTAATAACATCTGACTAACATTATGGGATACAGAGCTTCAACTTGTCGTATTAAGGGATTCCACGTTACGAAACAAATTCAAAATTGATATTTCTAATTTGTTCTAATGAGGAACTACAATAAAATGTTATGTAAATGTATTCTTATAACAATGATATGTAATGTTTTTGCAATTTGAAAATTTTATTCTGCATACAAAAACAAATTCGTGAAATGTCAAATTTTTAAAATTTGCATATCTCCGAATCCTCTTAAAAAGAAAACCGCATAACTCCGGGAATTGACTGTATTGGAGTTTTGTTTGTAATTAAACCAGGGAAATTGCCCGCATTTTTGACGAATTTTTTTAAGGTTGTATCTCTAAAAGTTCATTATTTTTCCCTTAATATTTGTATGGACACAGTCGAATTATTTGTTAAAGGGGTTTTAATTTCACGCAGTTGCAAAGAGAAAGAGATAATTGTACATTTTTTAATAGTTCTTGTATCTTCAATCCCTTACTCCTTATGCCCTTAACGGGAGGCGAACTGAGAAGTGATATAATAGTGTTTTGTAAGGAAATCTATCACCTCTCGATTACTCACTTCTCTTTGTAAAAGTGTTTAACAATGATCCGTGTTATTACTTATGTTCCTTGTGGAAGCAAGCATGAATCATGTTAATATGTCGTAAGCAAATATTTTGACGTGAGTACATGAGTACTCACCAATTTGCAAAAATAAGGAAGGTGGAAAGGAGGGGATGCATGGAGGCACAATGAACTCAATTCCGAATGTGGAAGTCTGCTTTTCTCTTGAGAAGAAATTGTTACATACCTCTCTTTCGGAAAAATTGAAAATAAATGTTTTTACGTCTCACATGAGACTTTTGCTCTAGTTTTATAGAAATTACAATTCATGTTCTTATGGTAACCTCTTACCTGTACGATGAGTTCCACTCCTCCTAATATTTATTTACCTACAACCAATTAAAGTACCACAGTGCTAGGCAACCGCCACAAGTGTGTGGTTCTAATAAAAGATAAATGTACGAGGTAGCGTTCCGGACCATTGGGCACTAATTTAGTGTGTTAAACTAAATATAAGAGCGGCCTCCGAAGGGTGGAAAATTAGCTCACCCAAAGGCAAAGAAAACACAATGAACAATGCGCTAACACGGGTAGATGTAGATGTGCGGTTGAACCTCCCCGGAAAAATGGTCTGTAAACGCTGGTGGGGATATAAATGTACGAGCGGCGCGTCATAATAATGAAGTGTGATTTATTGCGAATGGCCATCGCCCGTTTCGCCCGTTTCGGTCGTGCATAAAATTTGCCCCGGCAACTTCATCCCCCCCGCCAGTAGCATCTTGCCCTCGGGAAACCGTGTCCTTGCCGGGGAAAACAGGGGGGGCATTGCTCGTGTGTGTTTGAGTGTGGCAGTGTCACACCGAGATTGGTTGCCGGTTGGTTCCTCGGAGAGTATGCAGGACAAGTGCTGTTGAGAGAATAATTTATTGCTGATAAAGAGCGAAAGGATCCCCAACAAGCGTGAGACATGTACCGTTCACACCGCGTACGGCGGGAGCAATCTATCGAGCCAATCGAAGGATTTCCACGACGTTCGACTGCTGTTGCTCCTTGGGCGAAGGGTGGGCAGGGAGGATGTTTGGTTAGCGCAAAGGACACGCACGGTACCGGCGTGCCCGACGCTCCGCCAGTTGGTTAATATACTTTTGTTTTATTGGCAAAGTTTTCCTGCTTTAAATTTGCATGTTTTATGCTTGTGGCATTCATCATGCGAGCGCGGTGTACCAGATATCGAAAGAAAAGGTAAAATGGCAATACTGCCCCACGTACAGCAGCAGTGGTGGCAGCAGCAGTAGTATTATGGGTCGGATGTGATAAAATAACAGAGCTGAAACTTTCCGTTTTCCGTGGTAAACTTTCATTTCTCGGTTTAGCTTCTTTCATTTTTTTTTCTCCTATTTGTTGTGCCCTTTTAAAAGCACTGAAACGATGGAGAGATTTTAAAAACAAATGCTCCCCTCGGTACTACTACTTTTAAATGGGCAGGTTAAATGATGCTGACCGAGGAAGAAGAGCTTTTTGGTGTTGCAATTATAGGTGTTGTTTTTTTTTTATTCATTTGATATGATTTTTCCAACATTTTTTTATGTTTGTTTTAATTATTGGCAATGGAGTAGTGAGGTAATCAAAAAAGTATCCTTCCCTTTCTGACTTTTGCCCTTTTAAATATGCGGATTTTACACGGTGATTTCATTAGTTTTTCAGTCTACGATCGATCTAACTATTTTCAATTTCAATTTTTGTTATAAAATTACGGAAATTCCAGGCGCTTCTGGCTTCAATTTTTGGGTTTCTTTAACCTGATTAGCGCATCGAGGGTCCAAAATTTATTCGTGGGCATTATGATCCCGACGGGATTAGGTACCAACACTTTCGTGTCAAGACCAGCACCGCTGCCACTAATCGAGGATTTATTAGGTTCCCTAAAGTTGTAAATTAATAGGACAACTTCCTATCTACGTCAAGGAACATCAAGGTATCAGAATAGTATATACAATAGTAAAGTTTTTGAAAAAAGAAATGAAAACATAAAGCATGAATTAGTAATGTGAAAATAATTGCACTATTAAACAAAACCGAACAACAATAACAACCATCTCTGACCAACCGTTTTCCCTTGACGACGACAGCACACTTCGTCGCGTGAAAGACCGATGGATTAAGCGCAAACTCCACTAGTCAGTGTTGCAGGTTTGGAGAAAAAAAACGTACACTCGTACACACACATTTCCAAGTGCGGCGGCACAGCTCAGGGCTCTCGGGATGGGGGAATTAGCGGACCACTTCTTCATCGGTCACCAAGCCAAGTCATCGGAAGCAAACACGCGCGACAAGTGCACACACCACGACGACGGCTTCCCTTGGGGTGTCAGCTTCCCTTTTGCCGTTGAGCCTTGGAGATCTCAATAATAGCTTCGGGGTTGGTTCGGTTACATTTCACATCGGTCTGAAATGGAACTTCCTTCGGTGCTGTTTCGCGTTTGTTTCTACTCGTTTTTTTTTTTTTGTTGCAATAGCGTCATTTTGTAGCCTCATCGGGTTGGATATAGTAGACACAGAGACAGAAACAGCGGCAGTGCTGCTGCTACTACCCCCCGGCGGGAGTATGGTGGTGCTCAAGCTGGGTGGGTTTGCTCTAATGATTATGTGCTTAGTGATCATTTTCAATTTCTTTTTGCCCTTTTTGCGCGCGTTCAGGTTCGAAAGGCGGGACGGACGGCGCAAGATATCTCGAGAATCATGATATTTATGTTTTAATTCAATTGTTGTTTACATTTCGAAGCAGCAGTGTTGCTCGAACCTCGTCGACCGACCGTATGGTCCCTCGAGCTTTTTGCGGGCTAATGACAAACCATTCCTAACCTTAGAATGGCTCCGCTACTTGCTAATTCGCTGGTGGGAGTATGATCCACTGCAATCGGTTGCGACGCACTGGCGCCCCGTTTGCGCGTTTTTTTTCTCCAAGCAATTTCTAATTGTTATGGCTACAGAAATGCAAACCGTTGCCCCCGGTGTGTACGGCATTCCCCGGAAGTAATGTCCTGTCCGAGGGGCAAGTAATGCTCGTATTCTCGTTAGCATATTATGAAACGCGTTGTCAGTACGTGCCTGCACAACAGTCGCCATCGAAAAAATAGGCTATTTATCGCTGTTGGTTGATTGAGATGACAACGGATAACGGGTAATGATAGAAAATTGTCAGGCGTGTGGCACAAGTACGCTGGTTTTAACAAGAACATTATTTCTTTATTGCGAGAATTGTTCTTTCACCCGTTCAACATCCTTAGCATCTCAAAGCATGTAGCAAGAACTGATTATCCGGCTACGTGGTAAAGTAAATCTAATACATCAGAAATGGCATACATCATGACCTAATGAAGGGTGTCCCATATCAAATTGCTCCACGGGTGAAACGCTGAAGAAGATTTACGAAGAAGAGGTTACCGTTCCTTTTCTAACTTCCAGGCAATGAAATGTAACCCTCAAGTAAGCTTTTGGCCATTCAGCTTCAATACCATAACTCCACTCCAGTTAGATTCTGTACAACATCTGGCTGCAGTTTCGTCTGCACTCGAACTCATTTCTGCTTCATATCTGCATAAGAATTGACCTTTTTTGAGATGGATTCCTAGTGTCTGATTCATCCTAGCATTTTTCGTTGGGTCTTAATTCCGGTGCGTTTGGGGTGGTTCATGACATTGGGTAAGAAAGTGAGCATCTTCGCTTTGTATCATTCCAGGGAAAAGAAATGATCAGACTTGAAAATCATTGAGCCCTAGTGTTGTTTCTACATAGGAAACGGACACATCTCTAGGCATTTCTTTGGCTGGATCTTCCCCGTTTACAGTCTCGGTAGTAACGACCCAACGAACGCGTACTATTTTGTTTGTGCACATGAGCAATTCTTTTGTCAAATCATGTAATTTCCAATTTGTCGGTAAATTTTGTAGGATTCTGTAACCTAAATGCCTCCGTACATCAAATTTGTCATCGGTGATGAATAACAGTATCTCTGAATCCATGATGGAGACAAGAAGGCTTCGACAGCCTCTTGGGACGCAGTTTTCCACATGTTCGCACAAATTAAGTCTTTCCAATTTTATAATAATTGATGTCAGTAAAACATCATTATAAACAATACACCCTAAACTAGCTCTACTCAAAATGTCAAAAGAAAGTACCCAACTGGTAATTTTCTAGTGCGTTTCAACCATGATGCAATTTGATCTGGACTATCCTGTGGATCGTTAGGCCAAAAAGAGAGAGATTCTTAATAACCTGGAATACCCTCTTTTATTCTCTCTATCGACTCTTTCACATGTTCATTTCTTCAAGTATCATCAAATGGTACTGATTCATTTTCCCAAAGACTGTACTGCTCCTTGCATCTGACCAGTTCTACTGGATTTCAATTTTCGAATACCTTCGAGAATTAGAGGAATGGCCACTTATAGCCGTATTATTAATGAATATAAGTGGCGAGAGTAGAGCTGTACTATTGAGATCTCTGTATGCTGCAGCAGTGCTTTGCGTGATATTGCCAGGACCTTCTGGATATTCGAATACAACATCGTCTCATCATTTATTTCATTTGTTTAAAACACTATTGATTGTGCTAAAGCTAATAAAACTTATGTTTTTATTTAGAAAACATATCCAAAGAGATTTTTGAACGTTTCTTAATAGAGTACTTGGGTTAAGATATTCGTTTAGAAGGTTAAGGATATATGTATCTGTTTGTTCTTTATATTTAGTGATATAGCTTCATTAGCAGTGGTTTGATAAATGCAGTTTCATGGATGAAATTTTGTTCTTTTCAACGCTCGTAAGGGGAGGGAAATAATCTACAAAGCATTCGATTTAAAAGTTGAATATTCTCGTAAATCATCATAAATCAGTATTATAGTTCTTAATTTTATTTTTACACAAAACTTTACCCATCCTTGTACGCGGTTTATCTAAAAATCCTATTAAAATTTTAACGAAATTTAAACGCCTCAGATACTTCTAGCAGCACAGAAACACCATCCATCCGTCAATGGTATGCAAATTTCGTGCCTTCGCTTGTGGAGACGCGTCCATAAAATGAAATTAAATTATTATTTCTGCTTCCACGGCTGCGGGAGATGGCTGTGCGTTCATGTCTGTCTGTTTGGATGATATGGGGAGAAGTGATGGTGGTGGTCGCACGATAGCGTCATAAATCCGAACTCCTGAATTCTCGCACCTTCACCTCACCTCCGCCGTGTTTGCAATCGGAGGCTCTAATTCATTTTTACTGCACCAGCCAAAGGGGGTACCATGTCCGTGCAGTATTTAATATTGCAGTATATTTCATTTGCACTGCATAGAATTCATTTTTTGTTGTGTGTATGTGTGTGTATGTGTGTGTAATTTGTATTTTGTAATTTGTGCAAAATGATGCCGTAAAATGTTATTCCACCCATTGTGCAATTTCGCGCGATCATTACATTAGGGGATTCGTGTGCTGATGATGGACTGTAAAAAAGATGGCGGCAGCTATATGAGCGAGGAAAAGTCAAAGGGTAACACATGGCCAGCAGCAGTACTAACAGTGGTCAGACCAGTTACACTCGTTGTGGTGCAATAAAGTGTAGAGCTTTGGGTCGGACACATCAATGCATCGATAAGAAGGCGTTGTGCACCTCCAAGTGCATCTCTGCATTCGAAGATTTGCCAACGTCCGAGCGATCGATAGCTCGGGGGTGCCATAAAAAGTCATCCGGTCAGCAAAAGCAGTAAAAGATGATCGCGCTAATCCACCACCACAGCGCACTTTCCGCGGATGATTGTAAAAAGCTCAAGGATTCGTTAGCTGCACACGGGGGAACACGATCATTTCAAAGCGGCAAAGCGGGTTTTCTCCACACACATAGACATGGACAGTTTATAATTAGCGCACGCCAATTTAACATAACTAATTTAATTCTGTTCCGAAATTGCATTGCAAAACCGGAAACTATTGCTGTCGGCGATCATTAAAATGCCAGCGGTTCAAGGAATTGTCTTTGCGGGTTTGATGAGTTCCTTCAAGCTTTGTGTTGTTGTCCTCCTTAAACTGAATCCTTTTTTGTGCTTGTGGTGGCTGTGTGTGTGTGTGGCTTGTTTTTTTTTTTGTTGTTGTTCCAAAGTGCTAACCAACTGCTCCAGCGTGTAACCTTTTGGAGGTTTGTGACTGGTCGACTGGTGCGGTTTGTATTTTTTACGCCGTTTTATTTTTTAGTGCTTCCTACACGGCGCACCCTGGCTGGCCCCGGTTGTTAAGCGATAGCGACAAAGCGACCCCTCTCCGGGCAAGGAGGTGGCAATAAAACGGTTAGCGTTTTTCAAAAAGCGCATCGAATAGTTTGAGACGAAAACCGTTCACACGTTCTCCGCCGGCGCACTGCTAAGCGTTGCTAGGAATCTGGCTTCTCGTTCTCGGTGGCAAAAGAGACCCCGCAGTACGGTCGTAAAACTCTCCGGTCCCGGAACGGTGGTGATCCGGAGATGATCCTTGTAACTTGCCGGAGTGTGGCGTCCGGGCGTGGGGGGCAAACAGGAATGCAATGTCCGCGCTCGTGCTTGTGTTGTTTGTCTGTTTTCGAGCCCTTTTTTTCCTGGTTCGGTTAGGGTGTTCGGTTGGCGAAACTAATAAGCCAGCAGCAGGTCAACAGCAGTAGGGTTTGCTGCGGTAGTAAAAACTCATCCTTATCCTGTAACATTTTTCACCATTCTCATCTCTGCGTGGTTGCAAACTGCTTATCTGCCCTTGCTTCACGGAGGTCTTGCCCGCACCAAACACCACATGCACAAGCCCTTTTTTTCGTTGTTTCGTTCTTTCGGGGTTTTTTGTTTAGTTTTTGCAAACTGCTTCTTGGTTTAGTTTAAAGTCAAGCCTCTTAAACCGATCAGTTCACGGTCGTGTATAGGGGCTGGTTGGCTGGCGATCGATCGCGAATATCAGCACAAAATTGACGAATTTCAAACGAATTTCAATTTCAAACATAAAACGGGTTGATTTATGGATGCGTGCGTGTATTTGGCTTTGTGTTGTGTGCCGGGAAGCGTGTTTTTTCAAACCAGCGGGGGAATATTTTCAGCCAATAAACACTCCAACTCCAACACCATCCCCGCCAGTCAAACGAAAGGGAAAGAATGTGCCTGTGGTGCGTTTTGTTTAGATGTGAATACGAACGAGGAAATATTCATTTTTAATTTAAACCCGTTTTGGAGACATTGCTTTTGGGTGGGGATTTTGGTAGAAAGGTATTAGGAAAGGTTTAATTCATATTCTTAATATCTCAAGCATTAAACACCAATGCCCTCTATCGATCTTTCTGATAGATTCGTTTCGTCCATAACAAATTTTTCTCTCCTCATTTTAGCGGTTGGGGATATGTTTAAACTAGAGATGTGCACGCTGAGTAAGAGTGAGTGAGTGATTTGAAACCTTGAAGAGAGTGAATGAGTATAAATTAGCACGAAGAGTTTTTATGATTCCTTTAACCACTCTTTTGTGCCTATACTCACTCTCACTCATCATCAGTGTTTACAATCTCAAAAGAGTGATAATACTATTTTACTCACTCTTGCAGAGTGATTATAATCCAAAGAGTGATAAAACAGTTATACTCACTCCTGTGTGAGTTTCTAGTCGGCACAGAGAGTGAGAGTGAGTATAGGCACAAAAGAGTGGTAAAAACATTAATGCAGTGTAATACTTTTAATGAATCTCAAAAGAGTGAGTAAAGGTTTCAAATCTTTAAACCCACTCTTTGACTTTGATTCAAATCCTTGAAAAGAGTGATTATTCTCATCTCTAGTTTAAACACATCTTTGAAGATGGTGCCGCCATCCAATCATATCCATATGTATACACGGACCTCATTATGACGGTCATCACTTTATGATGAATTCAACGAAGGCGGCACCCCCGGCAACCCAGACCCGAATCGCAATAAACTCACCCGCGTACATGCGCGGCTCATCAGCGTCTCGGAGATTGACACCAGATTGGAAACATATCTGGTGGCAGCACACAACATAAAACCGTGCAGAAAAATCCATAGATTGGTGGCGATATCATAAAAAGAGTCCCCCCCGCACCGCCGCTCTCTGGACACGCTGAAGATCGAACCCAAGAAGCCACGCAAACGTATCGTCGGCGCACGCGGGCTCTCTCTTGCCGGCGGTCGGTCGGTTGGTCGGCGTCGTCTGTGCCATCACGTCGCAACCCGCGAATAAATGCATACAGTCATGTGTGTGTGTGCGTGTGTGGGTGGATGGGGGGAGGGGGGGTGGAGGGATATGCGTGTGTTGTGGCGGTAAAGGCACATTAAATATTTCCCTTCGATCCGCGCGAGGCCATCGAACTTCCTTTTTTCCATAAGAACGAGTCTGTGGTTTGAGCTGCAAGGAGCAGCGGCGAAGGTAGAAGAACCGTTGGCTGCGGGGAAGTCAAGAAAACCACTAAAATAGAACAAATATTATCGCTGCGCCGGTTTGTGTGTTATTATATCGAGAGGTTCGCGGTTTCTTCATCACCGTTTCGTCACGTGGAATCGGTTCCACCGTTTTGCAGTGTGTTTGCTTGCCCTCATTACATTATGGGAGGATATGGCGCGCACGGCGGTGGCCATGAGTCAAAATAATGTGTGTATGTGTGTTGTTGTGTTTTTTTTTGTTCCCCCCATCCCCTCTCTCCCACCCAGGCTATTTTAATAACACTCCAGCAAAGAAGCTACTTATCGCTGTTGCAGGTCTCGGTTTAGGACGGGAAAATAAATACTATTTTGTGATAAAGATTTGCACTCGTGCGTTCGTTTGCTTTGGGTTGGAGGGAAGTCATTAGCATCTTCGTTACGGAAAGCGCTCTGGACGGTTTATCGTTTAATATATAAAACGTTATTGCAAATATCATTCTCTTCGTCGCCTATGACGCATGGTCGTAAAACTGTGGTCGGCCGGCTTGCGCACACACCAGCAGATTGAACGATGTGGTATTAAATTTTATTTCATTCTTTATTTCCAGACAATGCCGTCTCCCGTCACGGGCAGCATTTGAAGAAATCATCTTCGTCCGATACCGGTGGTAGCAACACCGGCAGCAGTAGTAGCGGTGGAAGCGGTGGAACGACAGCTGGTTCTGGGTCTGGCACCACAAGCAAGCGTACGCACGGAACCGGCACGAACACGATGGGTAACACCCACCAGGACAATGACCATACCGGTGAGAACACGGGTGTCGCGGGGGGCGGTCTGAGCAGTTCCGGATCGGGATCCACCACAAACAAGGATAAAGACGAGGACGATATTTACGAGTTTAAATCAACGCCGAAAGATTCCAGCTCGAGCTCGAGCGACGAAAAGGAAAGTGGTGGCACGTCCAGCAAGAAAGGATCATCCGGGGACAAATCGGGCGAGCTAGATAAGCAATCGGCCGGTCCACAACAACACCATGACAATGAACCGCACGGCTCACAGGAACACGCGCGGGAAGGTACGGGAAGAGAAGGAACGGCCGGTACGCAACAGTCACGGGACGATTCGCAAACGCAGCACCCGTCGCTGCAACAATCCTCGTCGGAAGGCGGCGAAAAACAGTCTCAGAAGGAGGGACAATCGACAGGGACATCATCTGCATCGTCGGGGGTTTCTTCCGGGAATAGCACGATCGGTACGGATCATGGACCGGGCAGTACACCCACCAATAGTGGCAACACAACCAGTGGCACGAGTGCTGGTGCGGAGCGATCTAATACGGGTTTATCTGCAGGAGGAGGCAGTGCGAGCGGCATATCGTCCTCCTCATCATCCGCTTCCGGAGTTCCGAAGCGAGCATTTTCCGAACTCAACGATGGCGCCGACGACGGTGGCACCACGAACGAAGATGAAACGAAGCGCAAAAAGCGCAAAGAAACAGATCCACTCGGTGGTTTGGGTGGCGTTGGTAGTGGGGCTGGTGGAAAAGATGCTTCTTCATCCACTTCTGGTCCGTCTTCTGGCAGTGGAACGGGAACTTCATCCTCCTCTTCGTCGGGCAAATCAAGCGGCAGTGTAAGCGGTAATCGTGGTTCCACGCCGCGTCAGGAAAAAGGTACAAAGTCAACCGGTGTCCCATCGTCGAAAACACTCGGTCTATCGGGCAAAAATGCATTGGATCGTAAAAGTCCCTGTGCTAGCCCGAAACCATCGCAGGGTGGTGTGGCTGGAGCGGGTGGAAACAATGCCAGTGCCGGCAACGCTTCGTCATCGACAGGAGCAAACGCCGGGAGTAGTGGTGGGACGTCCACGGGTGGAGGATCTTCGTGTACGGGAAAGGGTGGATCGTCTGGTACGAGCAGCAGCAACGATAGTGATGGCGAAACTGGCAGTACCGCCACGATGGGTGGCACCGAAGATGGAGTGGGAGGAAAGGGCACCGGCGAGTCCGGGTTTGGCGGTAGTTCCGGCGGTGGTGGTCCGAAAGTTCCTCCGCTAAAGATTGTCATCCCGCAGCAGAGTACGACGGGTGATGCGGAGGTTGGTGGAAACACGCGGAATGGAAAGAACGCCTCGACCAGAAATCATGCCGCCCTACCGTATGTGGTTGCGTCCTCCAATAGGTAAGCTTCAGGGGCATAGGAGCGTGAAGAGCACGCGAAAAGATTGATGGTGGGCCTAGTGCATAAAAGAGTTGTTTAAGGATAATTTACAGGGTTTCCAATTTGAAGTGGAAAATTTGTGCTATTTTATGATTGGATTTAAGTAGAAGTAGTGTGTTTGGCAGTAGATGGGGAATCTCTCCTACGATAAAGGAAGAATGGAAAATTCGCATAAACTAGAAAAGTAAATTGGATTTTATTTCGTCAATTAATGTATAATTGATTTAGATGTGAATTAGATGTGTAGTTTTTCCCCTTCTGAAGCTTTTACCAAAAGAAATAGGTTATTTACCAAGCTTTTAGACATGACAGATATTCTACCTCTAGTTCCAATTGTAAATAGTTCCAGTTTGTTCCCCAGTGCTCGTAAACCCTTTAACATATTCGAATTCGTCTGAAGGTTGACCGTAACACTAACTTAAATCGTTGTTTTTTTTATGTGTTTTAGTAACGATTCCACGGCGGACAAGGAAAGCACATCTTCGCGCAGTGCCAGCCCAGCCGATTCGAAAAGTTCGGATGAGAAAAATCCATCCCAAGGCAGCACGAAGGACGAACGCACGCAACAACGTGTCCTGCGCAGTTCGCATCGCGGTGGCAACGGAGGCAATAGCAACAGTTCCACCAAGGATGGCAACACGTCCGGTGTCGATCGGTCAAATAATTCCTCTCCTCAGATGCAACAGCAAGGCAACAGCGGTTCACCCTCCCCACTGTCGAATGCTAGTGGATGTGATTCGGCCGAAAGGGGTACCGGAGGGTTAGGAGCATCTGGGACGAACGGAACTGACGGTGGTCGATCAGCCGGCTCAGTTCAAGCAAATAGTCCGGCCAGCAGTGGGGCACCGACGGTAACCGTGGGTGAGGGTGACAATGGAACATCGGCTGGTAGTGGTGGTGGTAGTGCTGGATCCGGTGGGAATGGCAACCCAAAAAGTCCTTCCAGTGTGAGTGGTACAACAGGAGGAGCAAGTGCTGGTGGTTCCTTGACTGGCGGTGCTAGTAACGCTGGATCGGGTGATACAAATGGCGGAGGTAGTGGAATCACCGGTGGAGCTAATAGCGCTGGAAATGGGTCTTCCGCTTCTTCCACTAATCCTCCCGGAGCACCCAATACTACTACGGGAACTTCTGGCAATGGAACTTCTGCAACCGGTGGACAGTCTTTAGCTACTGGCACCGGGAATGGATCAACACAATCTCAAACAACCGGTATCGGTGCGACCCAAAGCACCAATTCGTCCTCCTCCACGTCCTCATCCTCTTCATCATCTTCTTCCTCCTCCACATCGGAAACATCCGTCCATCCGCGTAAGCGTAAGATCAAAACGAGCAAAGAACAATCCTCTGCTTCGTCCGCAACCTCCGTTGCTGGTAGTACGACCGGATCTAGTGCATCCGCGGGAACGGCACCGACCGGTTCTGCGTCCTCATCGACCACAGCCGGATCTGGGAGCAGCGCAGCAGGTACGGCCACGAACGACGAGAAGAAGGAAACGCGCGAAGAAACTCCGGACGTTCATCCGCACGATCAACCGATCACGAACTGTTACCAGATGTATCTGAACATCCGCAAGCAGATCGAACGGCGTCAGAAAAGTTTGTTCCCGGTACAGCCGAAACCACCGCAGGGTTTCAAGGACTATCTGATGAACCGCTGCACGTACGCACTTGCCGGCAAAACTCCGACAGAACCGAACGTTCAGGTGCCCGCTACTCTGGCTGCCTCGCTGAAGGATCTTTTCCAGGCGCAGGAAAAAGAACGGCACAAACTCCGCATGCAGCACATCGTCGAGAAGGAGAAGCTGGTGCTGGCGGTAGAGCAGGAGATCCTACGCGTGCACGGACGGGCGGCACGGGCTCTCGCCAACCAATCCCTGCCATTTTCCGTGTGTACCATCCTGAAGGATGAAGAGGTGTACAACATCATTACGCCCGAGCAGGAGGAAAAGGATCGGAACGCTCGCAGCCGCTACAATGGGCGGCTGTTTCTGAGCTGGCTGCAGGATGTCGATGACAAGTGGGAGAAGATTAAGGAAGCGATGCTGCTGCGCCATCACAACGAGGCGGAAAGTCTGCATGCGGTACAAAAGATGGACTGGGAGTGGAAGATGAAGGAACATTCGCTCTGCGAGTTTAAAGCGAAACCGATCATCGACGATACATACGTGCCGATGGTGAACGTGAACGATGATTTCGATCTGCTACCAGCATAGGCTTTTAAGTTTAGTGGGAGTGTGAGTGTATACTACTGCTCCGGTATACACGGATTAGTATGCGTTTCGCGTTTTTTGCGAAACACGGACATTCTTTTGTATCAATTCGAAAGGGAAAAGGATAGAAGAATAGAAGATGTTACTTCTAATAGCAGGGTAAGCGAGAAAAAAGGACGATTGTTGATGTAAATATACGTAGTTCTAATCTGCTACAAATAAAAGAACTAAAATTTAATAACGCTTTCTATGTTATGCGGCAGAATATCTAAGGTAAAATTAAGACAATTGAGAAAGTTCACGACTGGGTGTTTTATACACTTTTTTATTTCTTTATCAACTAAACCCTATATGCACACGTTGTGTCGTCTACGCTTCCACGTTTAGCGTCGTATCCCATGCCTTGGCATTGACCTGCTTCAGGATCGCTTTCAATCCTCGTCCGGGTCCACACTCGAATGTTCGTGGAAAGTGTTCGCCCTGCTGCCGCTCGTACATGATGTGTAACGTCTGCTCCCACTTAACCGGTCGTACGATCTGTTTTGGCAGCTGGCCCACAATGTGTCCCGCGTTCTTGTAACACTTTCCGTCCACGTTAGAGTGCACGCTGATGAGTGGATCTTCGATGCGAATTTTTCTCAACGCCGTAGCAAATGGTTCCACCGCTGACTGCATTAACTCCGTGTGAAATGCCCCGCTCACTGGTAATCGCTTCAGCCGGCGTATGTTGAAGCGTTTCGCATTTGCCTCCAAGAATCGCAGCGCTTCCTCGTTACCGGCTAGTACCTTGCAACCGGGATAAAGATAGTTCGCTACCCGACAATCCGGACTCTCGACACCCTTCTCGATGCACCAATTTTGTGCTTCCTTGCATGCCTCTCCTATTCGCCCATCCGCCCCGAACAGTACCGTGGCCATACCACCTTTCGTTTGCTGGCTCGCTATCTGCATGGCTTCCGCACGGATCTGTACCAACCGCAGTCCCTTATCGAAGGGTATGGCTCCGGCAAACACAAGTGCGGTTAGTTCACCCAAACTGAAGCCGGCGGTTGCGAAACAATTTTCAATCGCATTCGGACGCTCCTCGCGAAGCTGTTCGAGAGCAGCCAGGGATGTTACCATCACGGCTGGCTGACAATATTGTGTCTGGTCGAGCTTACTCTTCGGCCCCTCGATACATATCTTCAGCAGATCGTACCCAAGCACCTCGTTAGCCAGGGCAAAGATGTCACGGGCACCGGGGAACTTCAGCAGCTTCGAACCCATCCCCACGTACTGGGTGCCCTGGCCGGGGAAGATAATCACATTCGTTTCCCGCGGGTCAATCTTAGGTCGAATGGCTTTTTTCGACTGATCGCGGCTGATGTAAGTGCCGGCAACGTACGGAAGTGTGGCCCACTCGTTCTCCATTCCTTCGGACGATGTAATGTCCTCGAAGGTGGCTGCATTTTCCAGCAGTTCTTTGACTTTCTCCGTGCCGACCGGAGGCACTTTGGCATCTGTCCCCAGAAGGCGTAGTGTCCGGTGTAACCTACGATGAAATGCACGGAATAACATTACGGAAAAGAGAGTATTGCTGAAGTAAAGATAGAGGAAGTTAGAGTGCTACAAAAGGCCGCCCCAGCACACCGGTTTCGATCGTTATGTTTACAGTAAATTCGTCCTTGACAACCGGAACTGTCATAGTGACAGCAGCGCGATAAACAACGTGCTATTTGTTATTGTTTTCGTGCGTATTCAAAGACACCCTGCTGTGTGTAGTGTATTCCGCGCTTCGAAAGGTTTGTCCTATTTTATTTTAGTCCCCCCTTCTAAGAATGTGCAGTATTGTGGAGGACGATTTTGGTGACGATGGAGGAGCGCATGGTATGAAGGAAGACACACCACAACCGGAGCTAGCGGCAAACGAGCTGTGTCGAAAGTGTAACACCGAGATGGCCGTACTGAAGCTTAACCTAAAGGAGCCGCAGTGTAGGGGTTGCTTTCTGAATTACGTTCGGCACAAGTTCCGTGCATCGCTGGGATCAACGAAAATTGTACGCCTAGGGTCACGAGTGCTAGTTATCTTTACCGGCGCAGCGGAAAATGTTACCCTGCTTGATATGATTCGTTTCGGGTTGGAACAGGATTCGTTCAAGCAGCTACGAATAGTACCCATCTTGCTGTACGTCGACGATGACTTTGTAGAAAAAACAGATGAACTAAGAATTCATCAGCTTACAAAACGGATAAATGTTCTGAAACAGTTTAGCAGCTTTCCATCGTACTATACCGTGTGCGGATCTTCAAAGTATGCTGAAATAACTTTCGACGATTTATTTTCTCCTTCCGGGTTCGAGCAAGATGAAACGCGACTATTGCAAGTACTGGAAGCGCTCCGATCGGTATCTTCCAAACAGGATCTCCTGGAACAAGTGCACAAGCAAACGTATCGTACAATCGCCAAAGCACTCAACTGTAATTACGTGTTCCTCTCGGACATCGGGATCGATCTGGCAAAAACGCTGCTGTCCAACGTGGCCCTGGGACGCGGTTGTTCTCTTGCGCAGGATGTTGCATTCTGCGACGATCGTGACGATGCGACGAAACTGATACGACCAATACGAGATCTGAACCCGGATGAGGTTAGCAATTATTTGCAGTTCGCAGAGCCACAACTGCTCTATCTTTCGCACGTGAAACACTTCGAGGATAAACCAAGTTTGCAGAATTTGACTTCAAAATTCATCGACAATCTTCAGCAAAGCTTTCCTTCGACGGTGTCTACCGTTTTTCGTACCGGCGACAAACTTGATGTACTGAAATCAACCCAAAAAGCAACTACCAATGAGGGGGCAAATTTTCTGGAAATGTTCGATAAATCACTTACGTTAAACGATCAATCGGTGGGAGAATGTTGTCGGTTTTGTGGCGCTGTTCTGGATTATAAAGGATCGAAAACGCTTTTCGCTACCGAATACTCGAGGCTTGTGTCCTTAAGAATAAATGCCGCCTGTAACCATGAGGATATTTTGCAAAAATCAAAACAAATGGAGCTAGACGCCGAACGTGCTGTGAATGGGGAGGAAAATGAAGAACAACATTCTGTACTATTGCAGCACCTGTGTCATGGTTGTAGGAACATATTTGAAGATATAAATGAATAACCGAGATAAGCGATTGAAGATGTATTACTATTTGCTTTTAAAAAACCCAATTTACTATTGTGCACAGAAACATTGTGAGGTACGTTACTACATTGTTCGTAGTAGAACAAGCAAACGATAGATATACGGCCTGGCCGTTCTTCCGTTAAATAAAAAAAAAAAAACAACAAGCAAACGAAATTTTAAATAAATTAAATAAATATGGTTCAAATTTCCATAAAGTTACTGTTCGGTTTTGAATCAATTGAAAACAGAACAGGATTGAATTGAAATCCCGCCGTAAAATAAATTTCGCCCGAATTCGCCACACTGTGGGAGCCTTATATGTACATCTAAAATTACGGTTTTAACTTATTATTCGCTGTTAGTTTGATCGAAACATTTCAGGATGAATCATAAACAATATAAAAAAATTTACGAACCATTATAAAATAATTATGATCGCAGCGAATGTGACGGCACAAATTGGGAATTTATTTTTTTTCAAGGCGTGTGCTTATTTTTGCAGCTTACTGTGCACAGCATATGTCAATAAGGTGTCAAAGTGTTGGTGAGCAAAAACGGAGAAGGTCGTGCAAATCACACCGTGAACTTTATTATCCCGATTTTGTCTCGTTATCAGCAAGGATCCATCTCAAAACTCCATCAAAATGTAAGTAAATGCTTCTGTTTCAAGAATATTCATATATTTTGTTGGGGGAAATGTTTTCCTGCACCGGAATTGCGGTTGAAAATTTCATCATTAGCAGTGAGCCCCGAATAGTGAATTTCAAGATGGCGGCCATAGAAAAGGGAATAGAAATTTTTTCCATCAATTACCTGTCCTAAATTTTAGTACGGTTGCTATGCACCAGTGTGTATCATATGGCTGGAAATCATGATGAAACTGATATAACAAGACAGCTGTAATAAACTATAGTGACTTCGGATTATCGAAGTATTATAAGCCACTTGCAATTATGTAGATAATTATTGATTATCTACGTCACGAATTAAAGCGTCCACTGCTGAGTGCTGTGAAGATGATTGGATTTTCTTTAATGAGTCGGCGCAATGTCGATTTGTGGATGCAGTTGATTTTAATAGTAAATTAAGGTTTATATCTAAGCACGTTTTCTCTTATGTTTACTGCCACAGGTACGGAAGTCGCCCACAACCTGGTAACGGAGGTTTTAACCGCGGTGGAATGCAGGGCGGTCGGCCAGGTGGCCCAATGGGTGGTGGATTCCGACGTGACGGAGGGGCTGGTGGTTACGGGGGCGGTAACGGTGGTTCGTTCGATCGTCAATCCAACAACGGAAAGAATCTCCGCAATGTCAAGTGGGAACCAGAGGATCTGACACCTTTCGAGAAGAATTTTTATCAACCATCCGCTGGGCTCATGAGCTTGACTGTCTCGGACATTGAGGGCTATCTGAACAAGCATCAGATCACGCTGAAAGGTCGTGATGTGCCCCGTCCCAGCATGGAGTTTGAGGATGGTGGTCTGCCCGTGTACATCATGGAAGAGCTGAAACGACAAGGATTCAGTAAGCCAACGGCCATTCAGGCCCAGGGCATGCCGATTGCTTTGAGCGGTCGGGATATGGTGGGTATTGCACAGACCGGATCCGGCAAGACGCTTGCCTACGTAGTACCTTCGTTGGTACACATACAGCACCAGGCGAGCATTCGACGGGGTGATGGCCCGATTGCATTGATTCTTGCACCCACTCGTGAGCTAGCGCAGCAGATTCAGCAGGTCGCAACGGACTTTGGAACGCGTGTTAGCGCGAACAATACGTGCGTTTTCGGTGGCGCCCCTAAGGGACCACAAATCCGAGACCTAGAACGGGGTGCAGAAATCGTGATTGCCACCCCTGGGCGGTTGATCGATTTTCTCGAGCGCGGCATAACTAATTTGCGCCGTTGCACTTATCTGGTACTTGACGAGGCCGATCGCATGTTGGACATGGGTTTCGAGCCGCAGATTCGTAAAATCATGGGACAGATCCGTCCCGACCGGCAAGTGCTGATGTGGTCAGCCACTTGGCCGAAGGAGGTGCGCAATCTGGCCGAAGAATTTCTAGCCGACTATATCCAGATCAATATCGGGTCACTGAATTTGTCGGCGAACCACAACATCCTGCAGATTGTGGATGTGTGCGAAGATTACGAGAAGGATCAGAAGCTGATGAAGCTGTTGACGGAGATATCGGCCGAACCGGACACGAAGACAATCATCTTCGTTGAAACAAAGCGCCGCGTCGACGACATTACTCGCATCGTCAACCGCAATGGATGGCGCGCCGTTGCCATTCACGGTGACAAATCGCAGCAGGAGCGCGATTACGTTCTCAGCACATTCCGTAACGGACGCCAGGGCATCCTGGTGGCCACGGATGTTGCTGCTCGCGGTTTGGGTAAGTTTTTAAGTTTCCTCTTTGGGTGGCATTTGTTTTCTAGGAAAACAGTACATTCATATCCTCCATAAAAAAAACATGAGTTTTAGACTAAAAACAATCCAAAGCAATGCAAACGGTAAATGTAGAGACTGACGTCTGGTTCGCAAACCCTGAAATCGTACAAATGTTGCAACAAAATTCACAGACTATTATGTACAGCAGTTATGAAATCTAATCTAAGCGTTCTAATTGCGTTCTTGAAACTGCAAATCGAACGTTATAGCAATCGTAATTAGTAAATTTATCTAGTATCTAATAGCTGCTATGTCTAGGAGTACAACAAAACGGACGGACATAACAGATCTTTCTGTCAGCTATCGCGCATCAGGTTGCAGAGATGTCTGTCTACATGTTTACCATTAGATTAAAACGCCATGTTATCCTTAAAGAAAGCATAAAGTCTCTTGTAATCTACACACGCCTCACACTATTCATGTTCCGGACTTGTTCTTTAATTCATTGTTGGGATAGTTATTCTGCGTTCATGCATCTTTGGAGGCAATGAACTTTCTCTACCAATCTTACATCATCTGCAAGACAAAAAAAACTTTACATTGACAAAACTTATATCTACCGACCGACTTCATCGAGACATTAAACCCCTGGTCAACGAAACGCACCTTTTGTGCGGGTTGGCGTTCGTTGATTGTGAACGAAAAAGCGAAAGCAAAACCTTGTCAGTCAATTGATTACTGGCCGAGATCTTGATTTAAAGCGATATAGAATGATAAGCATTTAAGAGTGCCCAATGGTTAGATAATAATGTGTGGAGCCAAAACAGACATACCTCTCGCAAGCATTCATAAAACTAGCATCGAAAAATCGGTGCAAACACTAGCTTTCCGAGCTGTTCAGACCAAAGCTCAAGCGGCAAGACACACCTGCTTAAAGGGATATTCTTCTGTATTTGTTTGGTACTATTGTTTCTATTGCTGTCTCTAGCGGGAGCTGAACGCGAGAGTGAGACGATGAGAAAAGTGAAAAAGAGTGCAAATGTTGTAAAACGTTTTATGTATTTCCTGTATTCACACAACCACGATAAAATAACATAAAAATTACAGCAGTAGCGCTTGTAACATTTTCCCAAAAGTGACAGCCGCCAACTACTAATGCAAAGGTGTGAGTTGGAGCATGGAACCATTTATTGCGAGCACAGGTATGTATGCATGAACGTGATTTTAATTATTTCTTGCAGCAACTGTGCACCATAATGCTGAGCGTCGGTTCGAATGGGATCTGTGTGTATTGGGTAAATTTAAACACAAATATAACTGCAATATCGTGAATATCAGGAAAAATATAAAATACAGTAGCTTAAATTATATGATCGGATCGCTGGTTAGTATCCATCTACGTCGTAACCATTCAGACTTCCCTTTCTGTCGATCTGTGATTGCAGTGGGTGGTTGGGTATGGCATGAGGATGCTCTAACCACTTTCCATCATGGAGAACGTTTCTTACTCGCAGCTGAAACACAGAAACAAATATGGAGGCAGTTGAACAAGCAGTGTGCTTTGCTTGGCGCTATTAAACCATTCATTAGGCATTAAGGACAGTAACTGCGGCGCAGTTGCATAAGGGTCGGGTGATATCAAAAATAGTATTAGGTACCTAACTTAATTCGTGGAGTATATTGCCGGTCGTTCTATACGGCATGGTTGAGCGAAATTTTAACTGTTACGGAAGCATTGCTTGCCTTACCAAACATTTCTATGTGGCAGTTCGGACAGCACTGCATCACCATCGATAGTATTACCTTGCGAATTAAGTTAAACCCCCTAATATATAAGCATATCAGTTGTGCTTTGTCGTAATCTCGATTTGATGTCAAAATAGAGATGTATTCTCAAATTCATGGCGCTTCTAGTTTAAGAATAATGTTTGTTTTTGGTTCCTTCATTGTTAAGTTACATCGTTTCTTTCATGCCCTGTGTCGTCGTATGTCGATTCTCACCATTGTGCGATGGGGTAGCAGGGAAAGAGACGCGATTACTATCCATTAAACTAACCTAAAAACACTCTGCAGATACCGTTTAGCGACACTTGTTGTGATTTCTATTATTGCTGTAGCTCTTCACCCACGCATAAGGACTTGAACTCACCGCTATCTTATCACATCGTATGTTTCTTTTTGCTCGATTGGTTGAGTTTACTGGTAACGTTTTCGATGAGCCGCATGCAAGTTGGTGCAGCCATGTCGAGGATTTCTGTTTGTCTCCCAATACACAGTGTGTTTGAAACCTTGATTAGCTAAACGGACAAATGCTGTCAGCTGCGTTTAGCATAACGCACAAAGGAAGCGTGCCTGTGTGAGGTCCGTCCCAGGGACTAAAGTACCAAGAAATGCAACTATTTTATGATTTTCTTAAAGTTTTCTGTTTCTGTACGGCATTTCGAAAGTACGTTTCGCCCGGTTTTTATCGTACACGTTTCGTGATCCACCATTCAAATCAGAAACCATGTTCCTTCTCGTGCCCGTCCACCAGGCTATAGTGTTTAATTATGCAATAATGACTGTTGATATCCTGGTTCAAACACACTCTCCATGCTTCGGACAATAGTTTGATAAGTATATTTGTGCAATTTGAAAGTATTCACATTTCCCGCTATGAATAAGCTCAATGACCTAAGAACCGGCGACAGGTTTCGATTGAGCTTTCCTGCAATGCACGGTGTGTGCTAATAATTATGTGGTAAGGCGTACCCATAGCGCACCGCACAACATGATAAAGAGTTCCTTACGAGTGAGTGAAACAAAACGAAACCAGATATATAAATCTGAAAGAAGCTTATGCAAAGTGTGATCTCCCGGCCATTTGTTTGACTGTACAAAGGATGAAATCGGTTTTTTGTATACCTCAAAAGACAAAAGTGAAAATAATTCGATAAAGACTATTGGAAGGTTAACATAAACTCTGCCAACCAACTGCAACAGCTTCATTGAAAGCATCGACCGTTGCACGTGTAGGAACACAAGCAAGGTGTTGTTTTTTAACCAGTGTTGCTTAGTTTAGGGACATTCAATTACAAATGTATACGTAGTCAGTCAGTCTCTGGAGAGTTGTGTGGTTCGTTGATTGTTATTGTCTTCTTGCACGACGACCACTACTATCCGTCCACGGTCAGGATGTGCAATGGTATTGGATGATTTGTGAGATCTGATTAAAGAATACAAGAATAATGTTATCCCACATACACTTTCGAATGTTTTTTGAGTCCACGGTTTTCGTTGTTGCGGTAGGATATCGGAACAACTGCAAACATTATTTCGCGCAACGTTAACCCGGCTCTGATGAGAGATCTAAATTATTCTCCTGATGTTTAATCCCCCTCCCCCCCACAAAAACAAGAACAATTTCAATAGTTGCCATGTTTAATGAATTAAACGTAATCTACCTATCATATGCTTTTCCTTTTCTGTTTCCGACATCTTCGCTACCTTTAACTCTATCGGTCTATCTATATTTATTACAAAATGGCACAATGATTAGTAATAGTCCCATTCAGTGTCTTACATCTTACTTCCCAACAAAACCCTTTTTGCGATATGTGTGTGTGTATGTGTACTCTCCAGGGCAATCGTCCCTATTCTTCCGAGTACCGAATTTTCCTTTCTAATTATTATATGCGAATAACACAAGCCTTCCCCCGTGTGTCACATGCCTCCAGATGTGGAAGACGTAAAGTTCGTTATCAATTACGACTATCCGTCGAATTCCGAAGATTACGTGCATCGGATTGGTAGAACGGGACGCTCTAACAATACCGGCACCGCCTACACCCTGTTCACCAACTCGAATGCCAACAAAGCGAACGACCTGATCAACGTGCTGCGAGAAGCAAATCAGGTAAGAAGCCGTAGTGGAACACCTGATGAAATATTAAATCGCCTCGTTTTTTTTCTCTTCACCCTTATTTTTCCAGGTGATCAATCCGCGGCTCGTTGAACTGGCCAAACCGAATATGGGCAAAGGTCGTCAGCGGTACAACAATCATCGCTTCGGTGGCCAACAGAACCGTCCTCCGCGCGATGGTCCGTACGGTGGGGGACCACGCCATGACGGGGGTGCTGGGCGGTTCGGTGGGCAACGTGACGGGGCACCGAAGTATGGTGGCGGTGTTGGTGGTCGAAACGATGCGGACAAATACGGTCCCCCACGGTCGATGTACGGCGTGAATGCTGGCCTACCGCCACAGACACTTGGTGGTCTTGCGGCCAGCACTGCCATGGGAGGTGCCAAACCACCGGGAGTTGGTGGGGTAGGTCAACGCCAGAGCCGCTTCTCGGCACCGCCCTCTTCTGCCACAGCAGCGGCCGCCGCAGCAGCTGCCGCATTCGCTTCCAGCTACCACCAGCAGAGTAAATATCCGAGTGCATCATCCGTGGGGGCTGGTTTGGCCGGTGCGCACCCATCAGCCGGGGCTAGCGCGACACCATACGGAAGTTCCGCACCATCGTACAAACCACAGTCCGCCACGGGCAGTGAGGCCGCTCACATGTACGGTAGCAGTGGCGGTTACAGTGCGCGATCACAGCCCTCCGCACTACCAACGGCAGCGGCCGCGGCAGTAGCCGCAGCGTACCAATACGCCGCAAACGGAGCGACGCCGGCATTCGCCTATCCGCCGCCCCAAGTTGTGCTCAACTAGAGAGTTTCTCATTAGTTTAACATTTACATTTTTTCATCCCACTAAACTAATACGAAAATAATTTAATGTATTTAACTTTGAATGGATAGGAATCCGTTTTGAATTAGGTTTAAACATTCACATATGCGCTCACTATTACATTCTGTGTAATACAACATTAACGAATTCGCATATCCTAGCGGGTCATTAGTCCAAATTGTGCTAAACCATCTCAAGCCGCATTGAAAGTAGCGATTGCGGTCTAGCGCATCGTATCGGCGACCAGCAATGCTTTCGCTTCGGAACACTTTTATCAAAGAGGCGGGCTACACATGAGGCGAGGATGATGCTGAGTGATATATTTTTGTTTATGAGTTAGTTTTGAATGATCAGAGTAGTTTTTATATACCTTTAAGTTTACGTCGCATGCAGTGCGCTGCAGTACTAACGCCGCAGAGAGCAACTAATTATACAGTTAGAAGTTTTCAGTGGGATCAGCGCAGAAGAAGCTTCCGAATTTACGTTCACAAAAAGCTGTATTTGGAATGCTCAACCTTTGTTCCAATCGAACCAAATCGAACCAACCCTTTCCATTGAAAGCCTTCGCTGCTGTCGTTCCACTGGAAAATTCGCCATACTTAGATGATTCCACAATTTTACTTGAAGTTGCGTTTTTGGGAAGGAAATGTAATTGTTTAAATATCGACTTCAACCTTCTGATATCTGCTGCCAACACTACCCTACCCGCTCATTTCGTTCGGTTGGTAACCATACGGAGTGTTTATGAAAGAGAGCTTTATCTTGTGAACTGTAACAAAAATTTGTATGAATTATCGATATCGTTTAAAAAGCGTATGCAAATAATACTTTCATTGAAATACACAAAAGAAGCAGCTCACGCACCATCAGTTTCAACAAATCAGCATCTGTTTATTGGAAGTTCCACTATAAGAACAGACAAACAAAAATGCACACAGTAAAACAAGTGACAAATTTTAAATGTAAATACAATAATGCAACAGAACAACACACAAACTATCGCCGTACCACTCACCCCCAGAAGAGGGAGAACGCTGCATAACAAAAACCTTGTGTTATGTGGGGTTCGATTTAGCCAAATCTAAACCAACAAATGGAGCCAACAACTCCAGTACAGCAATGTCAACGATTATCCCTTTATAAACCCGTCTTATAGAGACTTTTAATACACATTTAGCACATTACCTTCAATATGGTTGGTGAAAAAAAAATAGTGAAAACAAAACGAGAAGTGCAACAAAAGGTAGCGTTATATACATGTATGTATTGGTAGTTTAGTGCATTTTTCGTGCATCAATGGTGTATTGTTTCGGCGTGGAAATGTACTATTTCCCCTTAACTTGTTTTCTATATATAAAAAACACACACACACATAACTGTGAATTATTCAAAACAAAACCTTGAATAACAAAATAATTGCCACAAAAAAAGTACAGATGATAAAAATGTTGAATTAATTTAAATTGTAAATCGAAATGAAACTGTAACTCCAAACCGTGTAACACGGATCAACCGCCCCGAAGTATTTAAAGGGTTGCGTTGGTAGGGAGCAATGTTTATTTTGAATGCACAATAAAGATTAATTCATGGCAGTTGATTCAGTTGTGGGGCTGCTTTTGTACGTTACATCCGAATGGTCTTTAATAAGCAAAAATCTATCTTTCGGTGTCTTTTATACTATAACACAAGGATAGCGGCGACGTATTTGGTAGCACCATCAGAAGAGACTCATGAATCTGAATCAGATTAACCCAACACTACTCTAGACCACTAGATTTTTGTGCCGCCAAAGAAGGAGATAAGGGTGTAACTTGGTTAGGTTCTTCCAGGTCATTTGCAACAGCGTCTTAGTTTGATGACCTTCGAGTTCAGCGTTCGGAAAAGTGAGACAAGTCATCTCCTCAATTGAATATCTAATTATATGCAATAATAGTTGTATTGAACTATTACTTTACTGCCTTGACTTCAAGGACCGTTACGCAGAGATGCTAGAACAAGAGAGTGTGAATATCTCGTATTCTTTCAATTGTTGAAATCTTCTATATCATTCAAGGAAGCAGTGGAGGATCAATCTCCCTTGGAGGCCCAGGGCGGAATTATATTTGGGGCCTCTAATTTTAAAAACGATGCAGGAGGGGGACATTGAGGGGAAATGAGACAAGGCGAAAAGCGCAGTAAGAAGGGGTATACTCCGCCTACCGTTTGATCCGCCGTTGGGCCGCCCCTAATCATCTTTTTCAAATGGTCCGCCAGGGCCATCACCATCTTCGAATACAATATCGGATCCGGCTACCTGTACTCTTCTAAATGGAGCCACAATCATACGTGTGACAACTTCGAGAAGCTGCACGTGGTGGAATTTACAACTACAGCATCCAAGAAACACTGCAGAAAAGCATCCAAGAACACAGATGACACACTCCAATTCCATACAAAACCAGCTGTTTTCAGATTTCCGATACCAGGAGAGCATGTTTTTCAAGCGGTGACATCTTTCTTCCCCCTCTACCCCCTTCATCGTTCACTTCCGCGCCCGACTAGGAGAACATCCAACGCAGGAGGATGCTTTTTGCGTGTCAATCGAGGCAGAAAACTCGCCAAAAATGACCAGTTTGTCAAGCTCTGATACCAGGAGAGCATCCAACGCAGGAGGATGCTTTTTCCGTGTCAATCGAGACAGAAAACTCGCCAAAAATGACCAGTTTGTCAAGCACTGATACCAGGAGAGCATCCAACGCAGGAGGATGCTTTTTCCGTGTCAATCGAGGCAGAAAACTCGCCAAAAATGATCAGTTTGTCATGCCCTACTCCGCATACTCTGCCTACCGTTTGTACGCCGCTGCAAGGAAGTATCATCCTCTAAACTAGCTCAAATACTTACTAATACTGAATAGCTTTCCTGTATTCATCCATTTTTAGAATTGTTAGGTAACATCATCTTTAGAAATAGTAACTTTTTTATTAACATAAACCGGATTTCGATCCAGTTCAGGTATCGTTAATCTAATTTACTGGACGATGGAACCACTTCGAAGAGCACTTGAATGATAAAGGTTAACTTATCTGTAAATAAAAGAACAGGATTATATAATTAATTGTTGTCCAGATAGCCTGATATCCGCAAAAAAGCTGTAATCGCTACGGCCACTTACTGATCCATCGTGGTCGAACTTTGTAGTACACGAACGGCGTGTAGACCAACACACCGCTCAAGATAAACGCCACGGCGAAGAGGTATTTCGGCGAAGGATCACTAATAACTGGCACAATCGACAGGAAAATGGACACGGCCAGCGTAATGTATGGCACGATCAGCGGCACCTTGTACGGCCGGTGTACGTTGGGCTGGGTTCGGCGAAGGGCTAGTAGCGCCACCACGGCCGCACCGTAGAAGAACCAGATCAGGAAGGAGGCAAACTCGATCAACGTTTCAATATTGCCGACCAGTATGAATGCGAGCGCCAGCACTCCCTGCATCGCGACGGCCGGTGCCGGTGTTGAGCGACGCACGTGAATGTAGGAAAGTGGCTCCAGCATCTGGCCCTCCTGGCTGGCAACGTAGCAGAGCCGCGTAACGCCAAACTGAATGCTGAGTGCGCAGCCGAACGTGGCGAGAGCGACACCTAGCGGAATCAGGAATGAGAACGAACCGAGCGCACGGTCTCCGAAATCGATACCAACCGCCTCCGAGGCAATCATCTCGCCCATCGAGAGAACGGTCATGTAGGCGAGGTTCATGAACACGTACAGTCCGGTGATGATCGGGACGGCGATCATGATCGAGCGGGGAATGTTTCTGTTGCGAGAAGCGAAACGTTGTGCATTAGCGGGGTGTTGTGCAAATGTCACACCGACTCAACTTACACCTCCGGTTTCTTGATCTCCTCCGTGATGGTCGTAACGCTCGACCAGCCATCGTACGCCCAAAGCCCGTTGTAGAACGCAAGTGCAATATGACCTGGGCTGGTGTTCGTTCCCTGAAATCCGCCGGCTAGATTTGCCGTATTGCCAATCGCGAGTTGGTAGACGCCACCGAAGATGACCACCAGGCAGGCGAACACCTTGCAAAACCCGAACACGTTGTTGATGGTGACGTACAGCTTCACGCTGCTTAGATTAATGTAGGTGATAATACCTGCGATGGAGAAGATCGTGAAGCTGATCAGTCGTTCTGCTAATGCGTGCAGCAAACGGGGAGGCGACCGTGTCTCTTACCTAATCCCAAGATCCCTATCAGCTTGATCAGCAGATGGAGATCGTCCGCCGGCATATCCTCCAGTCCGAGCAGATGGCGGAAGGGCAGTATCGAATATTCGGAAAACGTTAAAATGATGACGGCGATTTCCGCCGGACGCAATATCATTACATACACCCAGGCGCATATGAACGATGGCAGCGGACCCCAGAAGGAGTGCGATTTCTTAAATGCCTCGATTAGATAAGCGTACTCTGCGCCGGACCGTGGCACAACCGTGCCGAGCTCGGCGAAGCAAAGTGCACCCAGGAGCGAGATTCCACCGCAAACGGTCCACACGACCAGACAGAAGCCGACACTGCCGGAGTACCGTAGCGCGGCCGTTGGAGACACAAAGATGCCGGACCCGATCATAACACTGATGATCACGTTTATCGCCGACATGAGGCCCATTTCGCGCTTCAGGCCGGCGGCGGCACTCTTAGGTTCTGCGGCGACCGTCATGGTTTGAGCGGTGTGTTTTGCGAGTTTGCGGCTCAACCGTACACTAGCGCAGGACTACTTTCACTGTCCCGTTGACGGGCGGTGATAAGAACGCACACGATCCTAGCCTGTTTTTTTTTTTGCTGCCACTGCACTGCACGAACGCGCGGGAAGAACACAAGGTTAGTCGTATGCTAAGGGGTTACTGTACATTCCAGATGGTTTGTGGAGCACCACATGTCGTTTCTCGTGGCGGCGTAGATCTGCAAGAGAACGCAAATGTCTCTGGTACGGTTGTTATCACCATTCGGGATGTTGGCGTTGGAAGAAAGCATTGTTCAAGTGGACACACGCACGAAAACTGATTTCCCGAACATGGAACTACAGGCGACAAAACGTGCATTGACAACAGAGACGCGAGTGATGAGCACAAGGGAGGTATTATCTTATCACCAGAGATTGGTATTCCAGGTACGGGACTCTACGGCTGAACTGTCCGGACAGGGTGATTCTACCAATAACTAATCGTTCAACCGATAACGGGTCACCATCTCGTCGATGGCGCTAACATAGACAGGCGATAGACGTAGAAGACGGTTTCACACCAGACCCCGTTCGCTGGGTCACTGTTATCACACCGAAACTAATCCTTCACAAATGCTTATCGAACACTCTTCTCGTGATAATCTCTCCACTTCGAGGTCATCGTTGAGTTTTATCTACCTTTTTTGGTGGTTATCGACAACTGATTGATCGAAGATTTATGAGAACCAGTGCAGGGTAGAGACCGACTCTCAGATCTACATGCGTAATACGCCTTAAAAGCCCACACGTGATGTAGTTCACTTAATCGTTTAAATGACGCGTTTTGCCATTGCTTCCAGCTCAGCTTCATATTTTAGCTGGCCGAAGATCGAATGCGTTTGTGGGTCATGACCAAAGAGATGCCTAATGCACAATGAATTTCCCTAAAGGAGCGGCCAGTTTACACTATCCATTATCGACCTCATGCAATGTTTGTCCGCACTTAAGGCAGTAAACTTAGGCAAAACCTGCCAGTAATTCCGAGATCGCAATTTTCAGCCTGATTTGATATTGAAACTAAACGACTTGGCCTAAAACCAACCAGCCCCACAGAATCTAAATCTGTGTTGGAGCTGTATCGTCAGCTTGGAGTGTTGGTTGAATCATCTTGGTCTCATGGATCATGGAATGATCACGGGAGCGTATATCGCGGGATGATCTTAATTGTGTGATCTTGCGGAAGTTGTCAATTTTTGCCGCTGGGGTTCGTTGACTGAACGCAGTTTTAGATGCTGCCCGCGCTTAAAGATACTGCTGTATCACGGAGGCTTTGAGCATTTATAAATAGGAGTACAATGCGGAGTACATTCACACATTTACGGAGAGCGAAAAAAAACCCCTGATAATATTTACTGATTCGTCTATTTTGTCCCCACGAGTATGCAAACAGGGCAAGGTGCTGATGAATACCCGTGAAGCCATCACACGGCACCGTGGCTCGTGGCTTATTGAGGTTGTGTCCCAACGGGCACAACACGTGAGGAAGGATGGAGGGTGAGGCAACCATCATCATTAATTTGCCCAAATTGACACTACTCTATCGATCGCGAAGTGAGGCGGCGCATAGGGAAGAGCGTGCGAAAACTTGTCAAGCTGACACGGTGATGGATCAATGAAACCTAGTTGACAATCCATTCGTGTGTTTGCGGGGGAATGCGTTTGGAAGATTGTCTATCCCTTTGGGGTTTGGGGGAGTTGAAGTTGGTGGAGGCGCCCCATGAGCACGATAACGGTTGAACGTGAATGGTGTGTGCTGCCGTTCGATGACGACAATGAACAAAAATCGGACGCACTTATTGATGGGACACTGGACTGGATAAAGTTTGGTGGGGGCCGGAAAGTACCGGGAGAGAGGAAGAGCAAGGTAAATCGAATATAATTGACTGTCGCGAGGTTAGAGAGTTGGAATCGTTTAATGCTACGGGGCAGTAGTACAACATGATCTGCCCGCTAGTAGCTCGTTCCCAACCACGTGCGCCAGTATCCACGTTGCACCGGAACACTGTTTGTAGTGAGTGGGATTAAACTTGGAAAAGGCATATGATATTGAGCATTTTTCACTAGATGCTGCACTGTATTGATAATGGTCAGTTTTGTTGTTAGATATGCGAAACTAGTAAAGTGCTCAGATCATGTCTAACTCTGTTACAAAGTAGCTTCACAACGCACATGTTGAACTATTGAACTGCTGCTGGGATGTTATCGCTATTCGCTTTGGGTTGTTTGTTTCCTCCCTCCAAATTAACCACTGATAACAACTTCATTGGGCAATTCCAATCAAAACAAAAACCACCAAGGGCGATGTCCTAGGTGACGGTTCTACAAACTAACTTCACTAGCACTGCTCGCACTGCCATCAATATCCACTAGCGGTGGCAATAATGGGGACCACCTTGTTGCTGCCTTGTGTCAAATCACCTGCACAGTGCTGTTAATTCACCGTTGATGATGATGAAGTGAAATAGCGACCGACTACGGGGCCGGTATTATCAATGCACCCGAAACGATAAGGAAACCCGGGAAACCGTCCGGAAACCGTTGGTGCGACTGTATGCCGACGATCCGCTTCTACAAAGCGACAGCGCGATACTACGCCAATGTCTTACAGTTACTGGAGGATGCGTCGTGTTCTCGCTCGCTGCGCCATACAGCGAGCATGATGATGTGCGCCGAGCATAGAATGTGCCACCGGCGGAGTTCCTTTTTGCTGCTCTCTCGCCGGAGACTCCTCTTGGGAGCATCTCCCCACAACCGAGAAGCCTTGAAAAGGCCGGGTGAATTGGTTAAGGTTGAATGAGTTATGCTGCCGATTAATGGCCGAGCGGTCGAAACGGCGCGTGGAGTTGTGTTCGCGCGGCGTGTGGTGGACGAACCCCGTGTGAATCTCGGCCGGTCCGAGTAAATTTCTTATCATTGGTGCGCTATTGTGTATCAATTGGATTCGGAAGTAAACATTTTTTTGAGGGGAGGGGGAGCATCGTTTGATGCTGTAACGCACCAGCAGTTTAGCAGTAATGATGGGGTTTGGAAGAACTTTTCGGCCACTTTTCGAATAAAAAAACAAGTAAATCAAAAACGCCACACTTTAACGTACACAGACAGATGATCGTTTGCTTATTCAAATGAAAAGAGAATTAAAGATAACATCACGCAATTTACGCGCGAATTAGACTGCGTCGGTATTCAAAGAAATCTGGTAAAATATGGAACTAATGGCGCAGCAGGACGTAAAGAATTTACAACAAAGAATGGAAGAGAGAGAGAGGGAGGGAGAGAGATCGAGAGAGAGAGAGAGAGAGAGAGAGAGAGAGAGAGAGAGAGAGAGAGAAAAGGCACCCCTGATGTAGTTGTCGTTCGCAAACAAAAGGCAAAGAAGCATTCCCTTACGAGGGTATTGGTCATAGTTCACCCTCCTTCCTTTTAAATTCCTGTCCTTCAGGATATACATACTTGATGATAGAATGGAGAAGTAACGCAAAGCGGTAAAGGGTTGTTATCTTTGTTGAATTAATAAGAAAAGCAAAGATATCTCAAATGATTATGCTGTATTTAACTTAATGCATACTTCGCAAATTGAAAGTGATAACTTAAAATATTGATAAGAGAGTTATTTTAATATCCTGTTACAAATTTGAGAAAATAGATGAAAATTACTTACCTTCTGAATGTTTAGGGTGTTTAAAAACTGAATCTTTAAGTAATTATAACCATATTTGATGTCACAGTACCCAGTAAAAATGTTGTGAGAGCGTGTGTGTTTTTATAAACTTATATTAATTTATATTAATTTATTTACAAAAAAAACTGATAATTCAAATTTGAATAAAACAACAGAACACCCCCTTGCAACTCGAAACCGATCTAAACGTACCATCAGTGCTATAGCGTTGATGGCAACACTGCTTCACTGACAGTTGGCTGTGTTGATGTTAATCGTTGTAAACAAACAAGTGCTGCACGTATTTGCTCGTAAATTCAGAAAGAAAAACGCGTTAATAATGACTCGCCACGCTAGAAATTGTACTGCCGGAGCGGTTTATACGTACCACGAGAAGAAAAAGGATGCGGCAAACTCCGGGTTCGGTACTACATCCCGCCGCATTGGTAAAGATTCGGTGAAAAGTTTCGACTGTTGTTCCTTGACGCTGCAGCCTTGTCGAAATCCAGTAATAACGTATGTATTTCTTAATAAAGCTGTACAATGCAAGTCAGTCTTGAAGTGTGAATGATTTACATTGCAGAAAAGATGGTTATTTGTTTGATAAGGAAGCCATCCTTACGTACATCATCTCGAAGAAGAACGAGTACAGCCGCAAGATGAAGGAGTATGAAAAGCAGGTCAAGCAGGACGAGGAAGAAGAGACTGCCAAGGCAAATGCAGAACAGCAAAAGAAGCTGGACCGGTTCATCTCGACGGAGAAGAATATCGTGAGCAATAAGGCTGTCATACCAAACGGTTCGTAGCGTTAAAACACCAACACCAGCTCCGATAGCTTTGACTTACTCTGCACTTCATCTTAAATCATTTTAGCCGAAAAGCCAAGCACTAGCGGAGCTATCTCGAACGTGTCGCTTGGTAAGCGAAAGGAACTGCCCAGCTTCTGGGTACCGTCCCAAACACCAGCGGCCAAGATATCCCGTATCGAGAAGCCGGACAGCAAAATCTACTGCCCCGTATCGAACAAACCGCTAAAAGCAAAGGATCTGATTGAGGTGAAATTTACGCTCGTCAAGGATCCGGCCGATAAGAAATCGTTGATTGCGAAGGAAAATCGCTACATGTGTGCGGTGACGCACGATATCCTAAACAACTCGGTACCGTGCGCAGTGTTGAAACCAACGTAAGTCGATGGGAAGAGTAGAATGTTGGCTTAACGTGGAAAGTGTTGTTGAATTAAATACGTTTGATTTTTCTTTGCAAAGCGGAGACGTCGTTACCATAGAGTGTGTTGAAAAAATCATCAAAAAGGACATGATACATCCGCTATCGAATGAAAAACTCTCGGAATCGGATATTATTCCTTTACAACGGGTACGTACATAGCGATAAATATTATTATTTTATCAATGCTTTTTGTCGCTTGCTTATAATCCCAATTATTTTCTTGTTTTCACAGGGTGGAACTGGCTTTGCAACGACGAATGAAAAATTAGAAGCCAAAGAGCAAAAACCATGCCTGCAGGTTTAATTTAGTTCAATTCTAAGTAAGATAAGGTAATCTTTTTTAACATTCTGGACCAAACAGGACGTTCTGGTCTAAGCTAAGTTGACATTTTAATCCAGATCATCTTTTGCTGTATACATTAAACACAATATAAGAGTAAAGATCGGAGGTAATTGTAAGCGTAATGGCCATAACATTGGTCAATGACTGTAAATTGCAGTGGTAAAAGTAGAGAAATTCACAATCACCAAGTACATGCAAGGATATTGAGAACAGTGCAAACTGGCTCCGTGAACCGGTCAACTACCCTGAGCTCGGTGGCCATCAGCTGCAATTTGGGAGAAAAGGCCATGGCCATTCGACAAACACCGGAGTGCTTTACAGTGGGCAGCCACAAAGCAAAAGAAGCAATGCGTCATACGGTTATAAGTGCACGTAAATAGCCTCCTCGTATCACAGCGTGCAGCTGGTCGCAGATAATTGTCGTCCCATCCCTTGTACCATTCCCTTCCTACGTACTTTTGCTTCCCATTCACGTACAGATGGACAGCACGGAATGTTTGTCATTTTTATCTATCCATAACCGCTGCCATAACGGCACACGCGCGAGAGCTATTGAAGCGATGGCCTTGCGAGAACGATCAGAACCGTTCGCGGTGGGCTAGCTGCATCAAGCTGCATATATGACGTATTTGTCAGCTCGATGGAGAAAATACGGCACTATCAAAGCAGGAAATGAATGTGTTGCAGTGTCTTTTAACCGGAAAACACTTTAAGGTGGCGCCCATTTCGGTGTTGCCCTAGCTGGGTACAGGCTGTAAAAGAATGAGGCACTGCATGTTGCAAAAATGTGCGCTAAATGTTGATAACAATAAGATAGTTTTATTGGTTTGACCATTTGCCACGATGTGCGCGTCACACTACGAGCAACCCGATCCTCGTATACACACTGCCGTGTACCGCACTCATGTAATGCTCGTTTGTTTTGTAAGTTTGCTCGCTTCCTGTACTCATACCCGGATCCCCCACCGATCGTACCGTGACCGTGACTATGGAGGGAAGTGTGGATGACCTTCGGCGATAGTTAACGTTACTAGCGAACTGACGATGGTTACAGCAAAACCGCGTGTGTGCGAGATCTATGACCGGTTTGATAGTGGTCGTAGAAGGGTAAGCCGTGTTGTACTCCCGGTGCCTTACGACTCCGATGGGGGTGCATGGATGCGATAATATGGCAGTGTGTTTCTAATACCACAATCATTGCAAGTATTGCAACTGCATCAAAAGTGCGAGAACGGGGCCGAGATGAGCCAACACAGCACGAGCAGGCCAAAAAAAAGGTAACACAAATATTTTTAGAGAATTACGAATGAAATAAAATAATTGTACAATCAACTTACATGTATTGCTGCTATCGAAATTTATGGGCAGGAGTGTGTGATATTTTTACGCCTAATTTTAAATTAGTATCTAAAGATATTACATCAAATCGATGATGATATTCAACACGTGTATTAGTAGGCTATTTTTTTAAATTGAACTGCATGGAAGCGCCTGAAAGTATGCAATCCCTACATCAATTGATGTATTCTACAAACCTTTATCAATTTTTGGGCTGCAATTTAGATCAACGCTCTATCAATCGAAGTTTGAATACTATTGATATATTGGTAGGTATTATGAAATTAAATTTTCGGATAATTATACGTAAATGAATAAACGATATCACAAGTAAAGCTAATATTATGTAGCAGAAATATAAAAACAAAACAATACAATTATTTATCTTCGTCTTCGTAGATAAAATGTTCCACTTTAATAGAATGTCAACAATAGGACCTTATCCAACAGACCCCTCACAAAACGTGCGCTTGATGTGTTTATTTTATCACTACTGTTCCGTTCACGGCTTACCTCGCGCACACAAGCCACGCATCAGAATGTGGCTCATTTGGCCCCAGCCTCCCTACACGATCGGGAGGCTCGTGTACACTGTGCACAATTGACCTTCCAATCCACTCACCACCTACCCATCGGTGCCACTCCCACCGCAAGATTGATAGTGTGTGCGCGAAGCCCTTTGGTAGTTGGCGGTTTGGTCGGAGACCCTCCATGGCTTAGAATGATAAAAGCCACTGCTCAGTTCCTCCGTGGCGGTGCTAACGCGGCGAAACGCGAAACGCACCACGGCCTGTTGTTTGGCGATCCGTCCCATCGCGGTCAGCCCATTGCCACCCCGTACACGATGCTGGCGGATTAAAGTGCTTGTTATGAGTGAGCGACTAGGGCGAATGCGAATGTGTGCGTACGGAACTGCATCTCCCCTGCCCTACCACTTTGCATCCCCAATCATCCGATGCAGTTGCCACTCGGTGGTGGTTACTCGTGGTGCAAACTGATCGGGGACGGCTTGTGCTTGACATTAACCTGAATCAAGCCCTGCCAGGCAATCGGACTCGGAACTTGAACTTGAGACATCGGTACATTCCGCACATTCTGCTGTCCCTTCCGTCGTGCACAACTGCTGACCCGGGTGCAGTTCGGAAATTTTGGGCTCTGCCAGTGGTTTCCTGCTGTTCCGCTGTTGTCCGCTCTAACGTGTTGGAAAAGCGCGTTGTCTCTATCGTTTCCGTGCCATCGAACACGTGGTGTTTAATTAATTGTTTGTGATTGCAAAATAAAACAAACCGTGGAAGCATTCGAGTGACACAAAACAAAACACGTAAGAAGCAACACGGTCAAAGTGGCGCGAAAGTTTGAAACAGTTGATGATCGTTCAGTTGTCTCGCGCGGAAAATGAAAAGTTTGCTAGTTTGGAAAAACAAAATGAATCAGTGATGCATATATAAGCGGGGGTCGTCCGTGCATTTGTTTTTATCGGTGATATCTTTCCATCTGTGTTCCATCTGGTTTGGGTTTGTTTGTCGGAAATGAAAATAAAAAGTTCCCTTCCGGCCTGAGTGGGGGTGAATTTGAGTGGCGAATGGATAGCTGCCGGTGGAAATAAAACAAATCTTATCAGTGAACGCTGCAGTGCAACGGGGGGAAATTGTGCAAAAAGAAATTTGTGTTGAAATTGATTGTGCAAAATTATAACACGGTTGTGGTTTTATTACTCTACACATTGCAGAAATCGTAGTGCGTTGTCCGGTGGTGTAAACCACCCTTATTTGTTATTCCGATCGTTCACAGTGAAATCAGGAACGGCAATGAACAGAAGAAAAAGGCTTGTGCAGTGCAAACAGATACATTTTAATCAAAAGTCCTTTCCGTGTACGATCGATTGAGAAACCATCACACAGACACGTGCGAGCTGGACGAATTTACAACGATTTTCCACCTCAATTCCCAGCTTGTAGGAAAGAAGAACGAGTGAGCGAGGCAGAGAGGAGAGAGAGTTAACGCTGGAGGTAAGAAAATGGCGCACCTAAGCACACACACACAAACACATACACCAATCATACCCTATTTACATGTAATCATTTTCATCTCGGTTTGATCCGTGTGAAGGAGCGGAGCAAGAAAATGGCGGAAGGTTTGCAAACAACAACAGCATCTTCCATACGGCGTATGACGTGAGCGGTGGAAGTTACGCAATCGCAGCAAGCTAAGACAATTGATGATCAAACGGGAACGGGAAAGCAAGGGGGTAGAAGGAAGTGGAGTTGTTTGTAGATGAGCTTATTCGAAAAGCCCTACTAGAATATTGACGGCAAACACAAACCAATCGAAGCAACCGGGCATGATTTAATCGGGGAGCTAGTTTGGTAATTAATTCCGATTTCATGCATATTATCAAACACGATGCGTAAAGCGGGTTAGAAGATGAGTGTGAATGTGTGGTTACATATTTGAGTGACGCTTTCCGGATACTTCGAGGCACTAGGTACCGGTCGGTGAGGCGAAACAGAGTGTCTGGGGTTGGCACGGTTAGCATTATTCATCGTTCATTCATTGAACGTGATGCATTGACCAGTTCTCTACGGCCGTGTTTTTTTTTTATATTCTCGAACGCTACGTTGCATCATTAGAACGCAACGGACGTTTAGTGTGCAAATTGGTGTGTGTTTTCGTTGCATGCTTTGCTAGAGTGCGCTTTAGATCTTTAATTTGCGATTGAACTATTTTTATAACAACAAAAACCTATCCATATCCGGAAGGAAACTTATTTGTGGGAAACGATTGTATGATTGTGTCCTAAAGTGTTGAATATTAAAGAGTTCAAAGTAAATTCATTATTTATTGAGTCTGTTACAACTCACTAATCTGTTATTATTTGAGAATCAAGCTGGGATTTACCACTGATCGTGAACGTGATCTTCAATGTTAAACTTTTAGCTTTCTTTTTGATGCTGTTTATTCTATTGTCCTTATTACATTTTACATTTCTTGAGTACATTTATGATCCATTTAATAATGTTATCTGATTCTATCACACTTTATACGCGTAACATTTTGCATGCTGTTAACATTTATAGCTCCTAGAGCAACTATACAAGAACAATTTCTTAACATGCTCATGTCGTGGCGTGTTTGTAGTATAGTATCGGTTACATGAACATTATACCATTATAGTACAAGATACTGTAAGAACTATACGATTTGTAAGCAGTTATTAGTTTAAACCATCAAATGGAAACATATAATCATTTGATTTGGATTTTAAAAATTAATATCATATCACGGTTTTCTGCCATTAAAATTCCCAAATAAATTATGAATTTACTTCAAATTTTCGAATGCAATTTGAAATATATTGTGGAATATTAAATTTAAACACTCAATTTCCTATTTTGGCTCTTCTTAATAGATTCCATGATTACTTTTATGTCAATTAGCAATAAGCTCCGAGAAGATGTCGACCATTGGTGTAAGGTACATACGACAAAATCCACTGAAATGTTTAATATGAAGCAGATAAAAGAGGGCTAAGTGGGGGGAAGGGGTGTTTTTTGATGAACCAAATTTTTAAAATTGTTTAGTAATTTCTATGCAAATATTAACCACTGGATTAGTATTTATATTACCCTTTAAAAGCCAATGAATTCAACAAGCGAATCAACATTTTGCCCACATATTGAAGTTGTTTTTGAAGTCGTTGAAAAAAATGGTTGATTAAATAAGATCTCGGTAGAATATTACACTCTCAATCTAACGTTCAACGTTTGTAGTACAAACCATTGTAGAATTATTAAAAAAATTCTGATAACTATTTATCGAGCAATAATTTGCTGTACACGTTTCTAAGTATTTGTTTCACAGCCCCAAAGGCATTTAGTTGAATTTCATATGAAAGGCTCATCAATCGTTAATTAAAACGTAAAGTGCGGCTAAGAACAAACGGCAGCCACGTAGATGTATTCCGCTGGAAGCTCTCCCAGTGGAACCAGCACACACACCCACTTACATCCTTTTACAACCCCACACACTCACGCGCATATTACACAATCGTGCGCAATCGAATCAAAGCAATTAGTTTCATAAAGCTAAAGTGGCTAAAGTTACCGTCTCCCTAGCCACCCTCGGGACGGGTTGCACTCCCTGCCGCTGCAACTGCAAACCGTGCCACCACCCGCAACCCGATGCTAATATTCGCCGCGCAAAAAGATGCACGCGTGTAGCGTATTATCAGCGCGAAGGACGCCCGTGGCCGTATTCTATTTAGAAGCTTCCAGCTCGGACTGTGGAGGTTGTGTGTGTGTGTGTTTGTTGCTGTATTGCCTTCCTCCCGCTGGAACGGTCACGGTGATGGAGACGCCTGGTCGGTGGATGGCGTGCAGCAGGGAAAGCGTTAGGGCGTTACGCGTTACACGTTCGAAACGGAAACCAAACTTTCCGTTGTACAGCGTAGTAATTCCCCGGTTGAAACCGCATTCGACCGGTGCATCAGTACACGCGGAAGGTACAGAACGAAGCACTTGTGTTGGTTGCGAGAAAAAAAGGTTTGTGTACAAACAAAATACGGTTCACCCGGGAAGCGGAGAGTAACGTAATCCATCCAACATGAGTTTAGGCTTGTTTGTGTGTGTGTGTTTTTTTTTTGCTGATATTGTTGCAGCTTGTTCCAACCCCCGGCTGGATGCACTTTGCACGTTCGTTTCTCCACGCCAAACGCCACACGCGATCGATCTATTACGTGATCGTAGTCTGTCGCTGTTTGTGGCGCTCGTTTCGTTGTCAAAATGTCGAGGAGCACCATCGTTTGTTACCTATAAATCATGCTTTACATTTACGGCACTCGTACACTAACACGCGAGCAGATTCCGTTGCACTTGGAAGGGCTCGCGGGCGCGCTCCGTTGCATTCTGTGTGGTGTGTGTTCCTCCCTCCAAACCGTTGGGTGGAAGAGGAAGTGACCGTCGGTGAACTGTGTGTGACCGTAACTTTGAACTTGCTGCGTGCGCAAGGGCCCCTTTCGGTGGAGATGGCGACGAGTCGAAGAGGGTTTGCGCTCGTGTGACTTTACTACAGCGTCAACGCAATTACATTAGCAAAAATGTATGAAGTGGCGTACTTGGGGTTTTGTTTCCAGTTTTCCACTTCAGTAGTGTACCAGTGCTTCATCAAAAGCGAACCAACCCACCCACACAAGTACCCGCGAAATTACACACGGGAACATGAGACCGTATCTGGCACGGGGCGTGAAGTATCGGAGTGCTGTTGTTGTTGTTGATTCGGTTGTTGGTCGGCGGTATTCTGCTTACTCACAGTCAGCCGGAATGCATGCTGTTTAGAGCTATTTTGTGACTGTATTGTTTATTATGACATCAGGTGACACGGGCCATAAGCTACACGAGAGCGTAGTGGATGCAGCGATAGTGCACTGTTGATTCCCCGTTTGAGCGTAAACATGTGGCAAGAAGGGAGATGAGTTGCAAACGGTGTTGCCCGAAGTGATGCAATGCAATAATTGATTAGAGGAGGAAAACAAAAGAACCGGAGCTAAATGTTTACCACACTTTTCCGTTGTGGTGTGGGTTTTCGAGTACTTTATGCACTTAAAGTTCAAAACTATTGAAAACAATATAATGAAATTTAAACGATTGCTTCTCATAGATAGACTTAAGCTAGACTAGATACAAAATATTCGGCTGTCAGTGCTGAAATCTTCAATTATTTAAAGCATTTACCTTGATAAGGGGATTGGTTCGAATTTAGTGTAAAGTTTGACATGTATGTATGTCTAATTATTGTTTAATTCTATCTCACATCCTCTCAAAACATATTCCCACATCAGACACTACTGGTCATAGTTAATATCGCTTGAAGCAATAGCTCATATATCTAACTGCAAATATTTCAGATACCTTGGAATCCTGAGACCAGTCGTCTTAGAGACCCGAGGCCTCAGAGTCTTAAAGTCCAGTATATATATAAAGCGTATGAAATGAATCCTCCTTGTAGTTGTGTAGATTTTGTATGACTTTTATTCAAATCTTTGTTCATATCTCATTGTTCTATTCCTACTCATTAAACTGCAACCTCCAGGTTCGTGGTCTTTTGCTAGTTTGAATCATCAATTCCTTATTGATTCTTTCAATTGGTCATTCTTTTATCGTTTTTCCTGTCTCGTTTTACATTTTCTTTCAATATTACCCATTTTCTAAAGTATGTTCTTCTCATCCTATTGTGTCCAGTCACGTGATTCGGGGTTTGGTGGAATTGACTATCGGATTACATAAAAGCTTTCACAATATCTTTAGTCGTATATTAAAACTAACGGAGGCAGGAATGCGCAAAAAGGCCTTAAGATCAGTGGAGGATCTATCCCCTTGGAGGCCCAGGGCGGAACTTTTGAAGGGGGGCCTATAATTTTGCTACGACATTATCGGTGTTAGGGAGGTGTACTTAAAACATGATTTAGCAACACCAGCAAAGTCTCGGAAAGAAAGCTCCTTTCCATACACCTCAGAGTTCTGTTGCGTAGCCCTGTAAACTGGCCTAGTAAACTAATCTGTATATAAACGTTTGTATGCGCTAAGGAGAACCATAACGCCACTACTTGGATCACATTTTCTACAATTTACTTACATTTACGATTCCTGATTAGTCCAACGCGATCGCTTCTACGATTTTTCGCCCAAGGTGCAGTTTTCAATCGGTTTACTTTACGGTAACAATCAGAGAAATTTCTTAGAAACCTGTTTCGCTCATGTTGATGTTTTAGGCGATGAACAACACAATTGTTTTCAGATTTGCGAAACCAGGAAAGCATGTTTTTCAAGAGATGACACCTGCAGAGTGGAATAAATTTGCCCATCACTAATGCATTGCATATTATCAAACCCGTGAGAGCGATCGCTAGTGTAAGGAAGATGGATGAAACGGAAAACATTCTCCATCTGGCTTAAACTTCCCGTCGGCTGGTACGAAATTCCATACAAACCAGCTTATTTCAGATTGCCGATACCAGGAGAGCATCCACGGAAGAGGTAACACCTAGTACAGCAACTTTGCTCGAAAACCGCCGAAAAGTATGCAATTTTTAAACACAAACTTTCCCGTTTTTCGTGAAAAATTTCTTCGAAAAAAAAACCAGTTTTCGAATGTATAGTACCTGGAGAGCATCCACGGAAGAGGTAGCACCTAGTACAGCAATTTTGCTCGAAAACCGCCGGAAAACTGCTTCAAAAACTACCAGTTTCCGAATGTATAGTACCAGGAGAGCATGCACGGAAGAGGTAGCTCCTGGTACTGCGCCGTAAGGTATGCAATGTTAATACACTAACTTCGCAACCAACTTGCAATGCGCCGTAAGGTATGCAATGTTTAAACACTAACTTTCCATACAAACCAGCTGTTTTGAGATTTCCGATACCAGGAAAGCATGTCTCTCAAGAGGTGACCCTCAGACACTCAGGCACTCAGTCACTCAGTCACTCATGAGTGACCGGAACTCATGAGTTACCGGCACTCATGAGTGACCGGCACTCATGAGTGACCGGAACTCATGAGTGACCGGCACTCATGAGTGACCGGAACTCATGAGTGACCGGCACTCATGAGTGACCGGAACTCATGAGTGACCGGCACTCATGAGTGACCGGAACTCATGAGTGACCGGAACTCATGAGTGACTGAGTGACTGAGTGCCTGAGTGTCTGAGGGTCACCTCTTGAGAGACATGCTCTCCTGGTATCGAAAATCTCAAAACAGCTGGTTTGTATGGAAAGTTAGTGTTTAAACATTGCATACCTTACGGCGCATTGCAAGTTGGTTGCAAAGTTAGTGTATAAACATTGCATACCTTACGGCGCATTGCGTTGCAAGTTGGTTGCAAAGTTAGTGTATAAACTTTGCATACCTTACGGCGCAGTACCAGGAGCTACCTCTTCCGTGCATGCTCTCCTGGTACTATACATTCGGAAACTGGTAGTTTTCGAAGAAATTTTTCTCGATTAACGGGAAAATTAGTGTCCTGGTCCTGGTGCAATTTCGTTTATAGCTCAAAGTCACAAAGTCGATTTTCTTCTTTGCATTTAATTTATTACATAGAAACAAATGTTTTATATAACCCAGGAAGATATTTTCGATCAATCTTTTACCTTTTAAATTAAATTTTTTGCTAGAAAATAACTCTTCTGTTAAATTCCCAAAAATCGCACAATCGGCACAAAATGTTTGGGGCCTCCAACACGGCGAGGCCCTAGGCGACCGCCTACTCCGCCTACCGTTTGATCCGCCGCTGCTTAAGATATCATACTACACTCTTTTATTCAAGCCTTCAATGATTGAAATTCGTTTTCACTCCTCGTTCTTCTGCGATTTGCGACCAAAATTTCCTCTCTAATCTCCAAATCATCCACCAAACAAGAAAGTACATCTAAATATGACACAAATGAAGGTGTTTACCAGTCTGCTGTTGCTGGTTTGAAGTCCTGCTATCTGAACCCTATAATAGGTTAATAAAGAATTAAATTAATTGATAACTCTTGCTACCAAAATCGGTCCCAGATGAGATTGATTTTGGCCTTGGACTTTGAATTAAATGCGGCTGTGATTGGCGAGACTAAGTCAATTAATCCATATTAAAAACGGTAAATTATTTCACAACCGATTCCTTATAGTTTTGACAACGAATGGCATCACAACACAACAGATGCAAGTAAACAATCGCATGAGTGAATATTTACTATTTAGAACAAAAGTTGTTTATGCAGACAGTATGTTTGAGTGTCATTTCCAAGAGTGAGACAGGTTAAATTCTCTAAAACACTCTACAACAAAGTAGTTTACATCTATTTCAAGTCATCCTAGAATAAGATCAACAGTCTTTCACTCTGCAGTTTAAAGGCATTGAAACACTAACAATACGTCAGCAAAACGATTACCATGCGCTTCATGCATTCGTTTCTCGCTTTCTCGAACGAACGAACGAACAGCATCTGCATCACAGTGGAACTGCATTGTTGGAGTAGCAGGACGAAAGGCGTGACCGTGGAGCAAATATAATGATGTAACTACAATGCAAAAGGTGAGAAATATTCGCCAAATCACCTGGTCCACGCAACACGAAAGCACGGATCTTCTCAGCATCAAACAAATGTGGGACATAATTTTCTAAAGAAAAACGATCTATCACACCCACCCACACGAACACACTCGAAAAGGGAAACAATTTCTCCTCCATTGTGAGCCAATTATTTGTGTAAAAAGATGGAAATCGGAAAAATTTACTATCGTCTACCCCCGCTACGTACCGATGCATTCATCGTTAACGGCGGTGTTGCGTTATAGGTGCCGATCGAAGGGAAATTGTAACTTCGTTTTTCATTATTTTCCAACTCATGTCGGGTTGTTTATTAGCAGCATCCGCGTCTAATGGTTCCACGTTACGAGTGGAGAGTAAACTACTAACTGTTTTCCATTCTTTTCCCAACCCAACCCAACGAACAATGTGTGGGTTTGTAAGAAGGCTGAACAAGGATGCTTCGTTTCCCGCGGATAGGACCATCCGTATTATGCAATGTTTGCTCTGCTGCTGAAGGGTCCAGAAATCGGATCCGGCTACCTGTTGTCGATGTGTTTCATTTCATTCAACCCTGTACAGGGGAGTGCATGGATTGGTGCTTGGCCCTTCGCACACACCACCGTTGCCACCGTCGCAAAGGACTAGTGTTTGCGAGCGTTTAAAGTTGAGTGGAGAAATTGGGTAATCGGCGTATTGAGTACAGTGGATTATGGTAAGCAAATAACTGACGAACAGCTGTATTCCAGCGTGCTCGAGAGAAGAAGGCGAATGTTCGGGTCTGGATTTGACAAATATTTGACGAGTCAGACAATGCGCAGGGATGTTTTAATCTCGTTTAGCGGTTTCAATACAACCGGTACCATGAAACGGTTCCTTCGATGTAAACAAAGCAGTTTCAGGGATCTACAAGACTCTATTATTATTGGTTAAATTGTTTAACTTTCTTTTAACGACACAGTAATAATATTATATTTTACTAATTCTTAAATATTTCGTAGGAAGTTTGTAGAATATTAGAATATTTTTACAAGGATGTTAAACTTGGTTCAACCAAAGAACTGCGTTGACTAGTGATGTGCACAATGACTATACAAATTGAAAATTGAATTCATTCAAAACACTACAAATTTAACTCTTTATGGCTTTCTTCATGAGCGATTTAAATCATGATTTATCGCTTGTAAGAATTAATTTAGTGAAGAGTCAAATTCCCAGTTAACGCTCGATTTAACTCAAGAGTTGTAGGTCGCAGTTCCCAGGTTCACTTGCTTGGAACCTGTATCTTGGAATTGTTGGAATCTTCATGAACGAGTTAAAGAGTTAAATCTTTATTATAACTCTTTAACTATGATTTAAGACCTTAAAAGGTGTTAAATTTCCCATCTCTAGCATGGACCATTGTTAAGTTACTCTTGGAGTTATAAAATACACAAATCATTCGAGCCTAAATGTCAGCAATTTCGGTAATGAACGACTAATTTCCGCTTTCATATGTCTGAATGATTTAGTAACACTCTAAACATCACTAAAAACGAAAAAAAAATGTCTCTATTGGACATCTTGAGGACCACTAATGACCACTAATGATTATGATTGTATATATACTTAGTGTTAATATATGAAGGAGACATGAAACTTAATTCTTTGTTTCTAATGTAGTGTTTTTTTCCAATAACAATGATCTTAAGGGCCAATATGTACAAATTAATCAGTTTCTTAACAATAGCTAAATTATTTAATGCTAGTAAACTTCAAAATGAAATCAACCTTTAAAATGTTTCTAGAATGTTGGAAAAAGATGTTTCATGCTTTGTTGTACATACAATATTTATAGCATCACAAGGCAAGATATAAAAAAAAAACAGAAAAACAATCTAACAATAGCAGATAAATTGAAAATTTCACTATATGCGATAATATTCCTTTGGAAAGTAGCAAAAGAGATCACAGAAAAATGATTCTGGTATGATTAACTTCATGTATTTCATCCTCCCTGACAGATAGCCAAGTAGCGTTGTTCTAGGACGAGATAATTGAAATGAAAATTGATCCCTACCAGGATTCCGCACCTAATTAACGCATTGCACCGAGCCCAGGCCCTTTCGTACTACCGGGTTCCCCCTCAGGAAGACGAAAAAAGGTTCGCTGCGTACGTCATTCGCCAAAGGTAGCGAGGTAACCTGAAACCGAACGATCGCTATCGAATGTGCGGCTACCGTTGACACCTTTCGAGGTTGTTCCAGCATTATCCACGTTCTGTGTGTGTGACGTTAATCAATGGGTCCGGTTGCGCTTGTGAAGATGTACGATTGCTTAACGATTAAATGTGGCCGGCACAGCTCGTTTGTTTGTCACCGGCTGTATAATGCTCTTCTGCGCCCCAGGTCGCTTCTTTCGCTTTACATACATTGAGATGCGACAGGGGCTAGAATGAACACAGACACAACACCGCAAAGAATGGCAGACGCGGCTACGGTCACCGTTTGTCTCCAACCGAACCGTATGGTAACGAAGTTTAACGACCGAACATCAGGACGATTTACGTCGGATTAGCATGTCCCGCCGCGAAACAGTGCTCCACTTAAGCTGGCCGGTACGGTCAAGTCATCCATTAAACATCATCGGGAAGTGAAGATTGTATGCTGTTTGTCTATGGTTGGCCCGTTTCGCGGTTGCCCACCGTTCGGGCGTATCGAAACAATCGAAAACACCCCTTCGGCCGCTGTTTACGTTTTGAGGTTGATTTTAATTCCAAAATAATAATGCCCGCTTTAGCGTGGATGCTGCCGGACAATGAGGGTGCAAGGGTGGGGTTTTTTTTTTTTAAACTCCCCGCCGGTGCCGGAATGGTTCAATATTTACCCCATCGCCGTAATCGCATCAGCCAAACGGACAATCGGTTACAGATGATCAAACAGATTAAATCACGCTTGTGCTGTGCTGTTGCAACCGAACAAAGGGCGCTGGCAAATGCTCATGGGCAACGGAGAATGTTATCATCACATTGAAGACCAGCAAACCGGCAAACCGAAAACCAAACAACGAAGGCTTTAAGTTGTGGTATTTCTATTTGCGCCTAAAGTTAGGCAAAGTCGCATGCAAAGCTTTCCTGTTTGTCATGATTAGTAGCATGTATATGATAGGAAATTGATAGTCTCAGCATTCTTCGAAATACTCCTACACGTGTCCGATAAATTGATACCTACCTTCTTCCTCCCTTCCTTCCCCTATTCATCTGCTCGCCCCAGGTGGGACGAAAAGATTTCCTCCATACCGATTAAAAATAAAAGCCCTGTGTGGATCGGCTCCCCACAGCAGCAGTTCTTGCAGTGGACAACCGACTGTCATGTACAATCGTGTCGCTGTGCAAAATCCTCCGCCACAGAACAGTGGGCAACAGTGCACGAGAAAGAAATTATTACATCATGCGGCCCACCACCAGCAACCGACGGCGACCGATGTTCCCGGGTGGTATGTCGCACGATAAGCCGGATCCGGTGTAGCTACCGGATTGCATAACCGGTCTCGGTACGTGTGTGGGTGTTTGGTTTGGTTCGGTGCCTTTGTTTGGTGCAACAAACTGTTAAACTGTTCGATTAGTTTTCGAAAGGAGGTGCTTTCCATGCTTTTACACCCCCCCCCCCCCCCCCCCCCCCCCCCGGTGGGGTTGAGTGAATGTATGAAGTGGCCTTGCTCTCCTGTAATAAATGTTAAAAAAGGGGCAGGATCATTTTACCACACCTGTTGATTCGGTTCCAAAGTCGTCGATTGACGGGGAGCAGTGGGCACGGAGTGTAGGGCCGTAGTGGTCTGTGAAGAGTTTCCACTCGGTTTGACCATGCGCCTCACGGACTGCGAAAAGGTCCCGAAGCTGATGTACTGTAGAATCGATTTGAACGAAGCATTTTACTTCGGAACAAGGGTATTTGTGTGATATATTGTACAAAAACAATTATTCTTAAATATTTATTTTACTAAGAATACTAAATAAGCACTTAAGATAGGTTACCATGCCTTTTCTAATATAAATATGAATTTGAATGTTATTTCCTCGGAAAAACATCGTCCAAAACTTCTTCCTCGTTAAGGCGCACTGTTCTGGGCGCCTTTCCCGTAGTACCCCACCTACAGAATAAACGACAGGATTTGTGTTGGAGCTCAAATAAAACCAAAGCTCCCCAAACCGAACCGCACACGAACGAGCTCGCCATAACGCCGGGTTCGGGATCGTCCCGAACCCGGTAGTTACGCCGAGCTTATAAATGGCTGTCACTAACTTCGGTCCGCCCCAATCGTTCGCTGGCAGTCCACAGAAAGGAAGCCGTTTGACGTCTGCCGGCAGACCCGGGTTCGTTGCCGGAACACGGTTGAAGTCACCGTCGTGTGTGCGCGGGTTCCAAACACGGGGTACGAACAACAATTCCGTGACACATTAAACCGGTGAATGTGTGACATTGCGCATCGTTCTGGAGGTGTCGATAACGGTAGATACCCGAATGGAATTTAGTTTATTTATGCCCCGGCTCTCAAGTGATGGGTGTAGCGCATGCAGAGGAAACACGTACGCCCCCCCCCCGCGTGGCGTATGTGTCACCGTTGCATAATCTAATTAGAACCCGCGCCGGACAAGAGCACTGAACAGTAGATCATTCACGGAATAATACCATTAGAGTGAGTGTGTGGTGTGTTGATGGTGGCCTACCATGGCCAGCACAGGGTTAGCTGTGCTGATTGCGTCACGGCGCTCCTTTTATAGCCTTAAGGACGAAAGGAAATGGTGCAAGAAATGGTACCAATTTGTGATTGTTTTGCTTTCCTATTACGTTTTCCGTGTGCAATTGTGCTGTTTGAAGCGTTTCAATCTGAACCAATGCAGTGCTGTTGAGTTGTGTTACGTTTCGTTTGCGTTCCAAGAATATAATTTCCATGACACGATGTGTCATATGTACTAGCTCGACGGGCTAGCAATAAGCATCATTTAATGGCGTTGAAATAGAGAAGAACATGATGATAATGGGTGTACAAAGCAGTGCAGCTAGTGCAAATAACTACGTCGTGGTACTGCTGTAGGAACCGCTAAGCAGCTTACAGGAGTATATGAAGCTGTTTAAGTGTGCGTTCTTACTGTTAACCAGTTTCTAAGGAATTAAACGATTTTCACTGAAAACTATATTTTTTTTCATAGGAATAACTGATTGGGATCGAATGTTACCCTTAGTGTCGGTAAAAGGTGTAACTTCTAATCATTTTTATTGAGACGTGTAGGTGATAAGGTTACGCCTTGCATCTGCTTTATGTATTACGAACTATCACAAGAGATAGAATCCCTTAATAGGCAATGAGGCAATGAATGTGCGAGGGTGCCAGTGAGCTAATCCGTTTCGACGACAGAATTCGACGATGTGCGAGTGTGCAGAAGCAGCAGCAGCAGCATAAGTTATCATGGTTGCGCGCAACTTCTCGCTGCAGGATCTACCGTACAATCGTGTTCTGCAGGTGCCGGACGAGGAGCGCGAGTTCCTGGCACTGGATGAGCTGAAACCACACCAACTGACCGAGCTGGGCGTAAGCGTGTCGGGTGCGTCGGTCGTCGGTCCGCCACAGCCACCGGGCCATCGGAGTCTGCCGGTCACTGGCACGGATCAGGTCGAGGTACCGAATCCGGTCATCACGACCGGTGGCCTATTGCAGAACTATCACCACCATAACGTTTTCTATGAGCTTGGAGCAACAACACACTCGCCGTCCAAGTAAATATGCATGACTGTAGGCCGTTGTTGTTGAGTTTGTGTGTGCGTTGTGCTCGTTTCCTTTGTGTGGTTTGATGTACACGCATTATTTTCCTGACTGTTGAGTATGTCGTTGACGAGAAACCTTAACGGATAGTTTGTGACATTTGTGCATAAAGTAAGGTGGGTTTAATGAGCTTTACTGTAGTTTAAGTTAATTCAAGTTAAAGGAGTTTAAGGAGGAGGACATTAATTTATACCCCCCTTATACCGCATATACAATCTATGAGACATTGAAACATCTTAATTGTTAAATCGTTTTTTTTTAATACTCCATAAAAATGTGTACACAAAATGCATATGTGGTAGTAGAGTTAAATAACTGTTGGGCAATGGGTTTATCAACAATCGTTCGTCAAAATGGCAAATTAACGCAATTTCCTAACACAATCTACAATCGCGCATCGCAATAGCCATGAGCAATAAAAAGATTGCATACTTTCAGGCGTTGTTGACACAAGCTGCAACATTCGAATAATTTATCAAGAGAAAATCGTGAGGATTCCCATTTTACATACTTTCATTTTTCCCGAGTTGGTTTAAGATGGACTTTAAAGAAGTTGTAAGATATCTCTAGTTGCGAAATTCAATAATACTAAGTTGATTTTTATTCAAATTAAACGTTATTTTTGTAGTAGCAAAAAAATCCTGGATTTAAACATCTTTCATTCTCTTTTAATCTTACATGTTTTAGGTTTAGTTTTAGGTTTTTTAGAAGTTTTTCTACATTTTTATACAATAGTGCAAATATTTCAAAATGTCAAAAAAGCTTTGCTAAGGGATTGTTGCTAAGGGCACATTTCTTGAGATGTTGTGTTCATTCATTTAATGATAAGGATAAAGAGCTTTATAAGCATCAACTACTTCGTGTACTATACTTTAAAAGACACCATTCTTTTAATGATCGAATATCTTAGTTGCAACAACGGAAGATGAAATGATTTTGACATAATAAATTGAGTATGGTTTATTCAAGTGTTGTGCTTAAAGAATCTTTTGAGAAGAGTTATTCATATGAATCTTTAGTATGAAGTCGCTCAAATTGCGAAAGATTCACGAATTCTCGAAGCAGGATTGTTTCATTATTTACATATTTTCAAGACCCTTTCCGTGTATGCTTGTACTTGTTTGTAACTGCTTGGTATCTTCATATTTGTAAAGTTTATTACGATGGTAGTTAAATTGTGGTTATTTACCTTAATTTCGTTTCATTTTTCTCTTACTTCCTTTTAGTGCCAGTGCGGTGCCGACCGAGCACATGACCGGAGGCCCGGATGCCTCCCTTCTGGTGGATCCGTTGCTGGCCGGCACGATGTCCGCGGTGAGCAACCTGAGCACCCTTTCGGCAGCCGGAAGCGGCAACCATCATCTGCATCTTTCCGACCATGGGCACTCGCACCATGATCACCAGCACGCTTCCGGTGGGGCACGGAAGCGAAAGTTTTCCTTCAAGTAAGTACATTGCCCGTACGGGCGTAGGTACCGTTGTGCGAGGCATTGTCGAGTTGTGTAAGAATGCATCGGGTTAACCTTTCCCACCGGAGGTCAATACGTGTGCGTCACCCGAGCAAGACCATTGCCCATACAGTGGCCAGTTGGTTACATCAGTATGGAAGAAAACTCTCGAGATCGCCGTCCGTGGCCCGGTCGGGGCGAGATGAAATCTTACGACTGCAGCATCAAACACAACTTCGGCTGCCAGGGAGAATGTCAAACAAAGTTCTGGGCGTAAGTTTGTGCCAAGAAAAACGACCATAAGTAAACCCTTTCGCGTCGGGTTGGATTGTTTGCGACCGGGGGCCCGTTGTAAGGGTTGCAAATGTAAGCGACCAGCCAACTGTTCGTTTGATGTTAATTTAGCAGCAAACACAGAAACCGCTTAAGAAAGGCGCCAAATGTTAAGGATTCCGTTCGGTTTTCCCTGCTACTTCTTAAGAGCTTTGTTCTCGCGAAATGAAGTACACAATTCGAACAGGCATTACACAATCGGTGTACCGTCCCTACCGGAGAGTGCCCTCCATTTCGTAGTTCCCATTTTCCAGAGCTACATTCCCCAAGAGACCGAGATGACTTTACCCTCGCTGATGATGCCATCGATGGCTGGGTGGGTTAATTTAATAATTATGTAAAATCTACCAACCTGTTTGTCTGCTACCGTGGCAGGAGGCCAAAGCAAGGCCAACACTTTTTTGGGTGTTAATTTTTCACGGCTCTTCCGTCACAGGTTCATGGGACAAAACAACAGTGCTACGGCAACCGTTGACGAAAGGCTGCAGAAGGAAGCCACGGAAGTAGTAAAACCGTCGCAAGTCGCTTACTTTTTCTCACCCATAAGGTACGGTTCGGTTGAGTTTAGTTCCGTTTTCGGCCTGCTGACGTAATGTAATTTACGATGCCGCACGGTATCCACGGGACAGTCGTAAGGATTCCCGCGGTCGTGTGATGTGTTCGTAGCGTCTTGGTACGATTGTTTTTTTTTTGTTGCTGCTGCCGTTGCTTCTGGGACACTTCAAACTGAGCAAATCATCCGACGCGTGGCATTGTAATGGGCACACCGAATTGATTTCAAATCTGGTGGAATTTACGATTGCGAGCTGATGTGGTACCTGTGGTTCATCTAAATTAGGACATGGTTTAAGTATTTTTATCAACAACAAGCCAAGATCAAAGCTTTGCTTGGTTGCCTTTCTTTCCGAATTTGACTGTCGCACGTTTTGCTATTCAAATACTATTTTCGAATTCACAAAAAAATAATTCTGAGGAAGTTAATTAATTTGAATAGAAAATATGTATTATTTTAGTATTATTGGACAATTTTAGTATTATTGGACAAATATCTCTTCAAAAACAATACAAGAGCCAAAGCCACACACATTATTCCTAGAATTAAAGTGCTTTTAATTCTGACGAAAATATCGTAAATGATTTCCGACAACTCGAGAACAGCTTCTATCAAACCATCGTTGATATCAGATATTTCTCACTAGCAAATTGCGGCAGAATTTGGAAGAAATTACATCAATCCTGAAGAATAGCAGTGTACCACTAACATATACTCTCTATTTGTTCTCTAATCTCTACTCCAAAAGTGATACGAGCGACATTGAAGATGACACCTGTGATGATTCGAAATCCGTCAGAACGGCCGACGAAAGCAAAAAGTAAGTTTAAACCATGAATCATCGTTGCGGTTTCCCGCTAAACTAACGTCAATTACCGTTCGATCCACTGCGCAGACAAAACCACAGCGAGATCGAGAAGCGGCGGCGCGACAAAATGAACACCTACATTACGGAGCTGTCCGCGATGATACCGATGTGCCATGCGATGTCCCGCAAGCTGGACAAACTCACCGTCCTCCGGATGGCGGTGCAGCATCTGAAAACGATCCGCGGTGCGGTACATTCGTACACCGAGGGCCACTACAAGCCGGCCTTTCTGTCCGATCAGGAGCTGAAGATGCTGATACTGCAAGCGGCCGAGGGTTTCCTGTTTGTGGTCGGTTGTGACCGTGGTCGGATACTGTACGTTTCCGAGTCCGTATCGCACATACTGAACTATTCCCAGGTACGGTAGTACGGAGAGCAGGAGGTTGTAGCGGTTGTAGATTAATCGTGTTTTCGGTTGTGGTACAGGGTGATCTTCTAGGACAGAGTTGGTTCGACATACTTCACCCCAAGGATGTGGCGAAGGTGAAGGAGCAACTATCATCATCCGATTTGAGTCCCCGGGAACGTTTGATCGATGCTAAAAGTAAGTACAGCACTAAAAGGAATTCGTGCAAGAGAATGCTCCCAAATTGAGAGAATAGCGCCTGAAAGTATGCAAAATGTGTGTCGGAAGTACGTGTTGAATTAGAGCATTTGATAGTATATTGCATACATGTAGGCGTAGATTAGATTACATGTTCAATTGGAGCATTCGGTAGTATATTGCATACATTTAGGCGTAGCAGGTAGATTAAATACTCTTACAACTCATTATATGACCTGCTCTTGAAACAAACAGCTATGCTTCCAGTCAAGACGGATGTTCCACAAGGGGTGACACGGCTCTGTCCCGGTGCCCGTCGTTCCTTTTTCTGTCGCATGAAGTGCAAAGCGAACGTGCAGGTAAAGGAGGAAGCGGATCAACCGAACAGTGTGTCCAGCGTGAACAATGTGTGCCATCGGCGCAAAAAGCAAGTAAATTCCGGTGAGTGTCCCCCGTAAAAGGTTCGGTACTGGATATCCCCGAGAGTGTGAGTGGCGTGGTTGTGGTGCTCCATTTGTTCGCCCAGAAGCACAAACGTCTCATATCCGTCGCTATCCGTGGCATTTCAGATAAGAAATATTCCGTGATACAGTGCACCGGTTACCTGAAATCGTGGGCCCCGGCCAAGATAGGGCTGGAGGAGAACGAAACGGACGGCGAGGGCGATTCGTGCAATCTGTCCTGTCTGGTGGCGGTCGGCCGAGTACAACCAAACCTCAACCAGAGCTGCAATATGACGGCGAACGGTCTTCACACACCGAGCGGCACCAATGGTCGGTCGAGAGGTGGCAACAACACCAACTCCGTGTCGGGTGCGGGCACGAGCGGTGGTACTACCGGGTCGTCCAGCAATGGTAATCCAGCGGCCACACCGAGCAACGGTAGCGGGAAGTCCTTAAATCGCAACAGCAACAACATACCCAACCTGCGCAACGTCCAGTTCATCTCACGCCACGCGATGGACGGCAAGTTCCTGTTTGTCGATCAGCGGGCAACACTCGTGCTGGGTTTCCTGCCGCAGGAGCTGCTCGGTACGAGCATGTACGAGTACTACCATCACGAGGATATTCCGGCACTGGCCGAATCGCATAAGGCTGCCCTCCAGGGCACGCAGTGCGTTACCACCTCCGTGTACCGGTTACGCACGAAGGAGACCGGCTTTGTGCGGCTTCAAAGCGAGTGGAAATCGTTCCGCAACCCGTGGACGAAGGACATCGAGTATCTGATAGCGAAGAACAACGTTATCCTGTCGGAGCTCGGTGACACGGGTGCGGCCCGTGCTGGTGGGTATGGTATGGGCGAGCTGGGTGATGGTACCGGTGAACCCGGTTCCGGGGCTTCCGGCCAACCGGGCGTAGGATACGAGTTCTTTAATCACAGTGAGTTTTTATTGGGTGTGGCACTTCTGGCGTGGGTGAAATGGTAATGTTTCTTTGCTTTCGTTTTGCCACCTCGCGTTCCCCAGCGAATGGACGTGAAATACAGCGCATGATCAATTCGCACGTGGAGGCAAGCAAAATTGGCCGCCAGATAGCGGAACAGGTGTTGGATCATCAGCGACGGGTTGGAGATTCCTCCTCGGGTAAGCATAAACGATCGTTTCTCAGATGTATGTTATGTGTTTTATAGCCAAGAAGGTTATCTTGTTGAGCCATTTAAGCTTTAATACTAACAAGCTTTACTATAAGTTCAATGTTTCTAGTACGTTTCGGAAACTCCTGTACTTAGAAATTCATCTTAAATATCCGGTACTTTATTGTACGACGATTTATTGAAATGTTAGACTTTTATGGTCAGGTTGTCCGGTGTCATCCTAATGACATGACAAACCCACTGGAAACTATAAGGTATACTTGCAGTATATTGAGGTCATCTAGCAACCCATGAGGCTCACTATTGTACTGCGAATTTGTATTCATTTGGAGAAATAAGTAGGTTTCGAACAAGGCTATCTCTTCCAATTTCTTGTTGTTCAATTGCTACATTTATTTCGATTGTAAATTTTCAAAAAAGTATTCTGAATTGCATAAACTTTGGCTCTGAAGTATTTGTCACAAGGGGATCAACAGCCAACAAATAAACAATTGTAATGGGAGAGATTGTTTAAGAAATATTAAGGATTACCAAAGGTTTTAGCAAAGTTTTCCGATAATTTGGTGACTATTATAGAATGTAAATAATTTTACACTTAATGTTCTTCATACTTTTACAGAAAGTAGTCCAAACCCCAATGAATCGGCAATGCAGCCCGCCTTCAGCTCAGCACTGTCCGAGGCGAACCATTCGAACGATGCAATCACGTCCGGTGAGCACAGCATGGTCACCTCGACCGGTGTGTCACCGTCCTCGATTGCCGTCGTACCTTCGACAGTTACCACGCGCATCAATGGCACTCTGCCCGGTTACAGCCATGTGCAGACAAACGCCATCATCAGTCCGGAGCATGGTAAGTTCGGGAAGGTTCCTGATCCTACGCGATCGCGACTAAAAACACCGCACTGCTTTAATTGTAGATGTATCGCAAACGCAAGCCAGCAGCACGGATGGCAATGACGAGGCAGCGATGGCGGTGATTATGAGCCTGCTGGAGGCGGATGCCGGTCTCGGTGGTCCGGTAGATTTTTCCGGCCTGCCCTGGCCACTGCCGTGAGCGGAAGAAGCTCCAGTACTACAGTACACATTTCATCAAGGCTATGATCGTGATCAACCGAACGTACCGTGCGTGCGTTTGTGGAAACGAAAGTTACCAAAATTAAACAAAAAAAAAAACAAGGCAAACTCCAAAACCCTTCCGTTTCTGCGCCGCCGGGCGTGGAAGCGTCCATGTACAAAACCATTTGCAAACGCATTTAAATGCATTAACCAGAGAGATAGAATAAACAATCGAGCTGCTGAATGGGAAATATACCGCAAACAAAGCTAGTTAAGAAGCTGATTGCAAAGAATAGTAGTTTAGCATTAAAGTGGAAACTGAATTCCTAAGGTGCACTGTGATGGGCGTTACAATGAGGTTATGAATATACGTAATAGTGAAAAAGGAAACAATAATGTACAAAGTAACACAAAAGCGTTTAATATTTGTTTCATTTTGTTCGAATAGTTTTATTACCTTTAATGTGTGTACGAAGTTGCTTGTATGTATATAAAATGTGTATAAAACCTTGCTTTTATTGGTTTAAAGTTTACATCTCGCAAATTCCACCTTCCACCTGTTATAAACTTCAGTTTCATTTAATTCACATAAACGCCTTAAAGTATGCAATATGCAGCGCTGCACCTTTTAATTTATGCGTTGTTCGGCAAACTTTTCTGTGTTTATTCGCCAATATGCGAGAGTATTCCTTGGTTATGGTGATATTTGCTATTTTTATTAGAAAAAAAGGCAGCAGTCAGCATTGCCCTTTACCAAAAAGCAATTAAAAGCAACTCTAATGTATGGCACTTTTCTGTTGAATATTTGTATTACTAAGCTGCTGTTACTAAAAGTGACATTTTCTATCCTATAACTAGCATTAAATTGCACTATAATCGTGACCGAAACACTACTTCGTACGGTTTGGGCGAGAGCGTTATACCCGGTCGCAGCACGATCGACGGTTCCATCGCACGATTCCCTTCCGTCGGTTTAAGTAGCTCAAACTTTTGCATCACTCCTACGAAAAACGTAAACAAACAGGCCCGCGCTAGCACCTCGCCCAAGCAGCGCCGTTTTCCGATGCCGAAAAACATTAACCGGTCGGTGTGTAGATGGGCCTTGCTCGTCGTATCCTGCGCACACTCGAGGAATCGCTCCGGGCGAAACACTTCCGGATCGCCCCAATAGTCCGCATCCATGTGCACGGTTCGGAGGCCGATTAGCACGGTGGTATTTTTCGGTAGCCGGTAGCCACCCAGCGAACAATCGGCGAGCGTACGCCGCGGTCCACTAACCGGGACGATGTGAAAGAATCGTTGAATTTCCAGCAGGAACGCGTCGGTGTACGGTAGCTGCGAACGATCGGTTTGCTGCGGTAGCTCATCGGGACGTAACGTCGCATCGATCTCCTGACGAATGCGGGCCTGTATGTCCGGGCGCAGGATCATCATCATGAAGGCCAGATCAAGCGTTGTGCTCGTCGTTTGTCCACCGGCGATGAAGATGTCCAGTATGATCATCGTGAGCTGAAGATCGGTGAAGGTGGATTCGGGATCATCGCGACGGTCACGCATTTCCTTGATGTAACCGTAGATCAGGTCGTCATTGGCTTTGTCATCGGTGAAATTGCGGTGATGTGCGGCGATGGTCGGTGCAAAGAATTCATTCAACTCGAGATTGAAACGACGCAACAGGTTGTATCCGCTCCATTCCGGCAGGATGAATCGAAGCCACGGCAGTTGACTTAACACCCCACCGGACATATCGAAGGCTTTTGAGCGTTCCTGCAGCAAACGGAGCAATCGCTGTAGCCGATCATCTTCCCGTGGAATGCGCGATCCGGTCACGAATGTCCACAGCACGTTGATAACGCTCGTTGACAGGATGCTGGCGGGCCATATTGGTTCTCCCTGGCGCACGCGTATCACATCCACCAACTCGTTCAGTTCGTTCTGTATCTGCAGCTGCATCGGTTGCCGACCGTACCCGATCTGTCGCAGATGGCGCGTGACAAAGTTGCGATGTTCCGCCCAGAACGGTCCATCCGTGCACGTTACGCCAAGTCTACCAAAAATAAAGGAGGGAACAACAGTTGAGTGGGAGCTTATCAACGCCATTAGAATGCCTTTACCTTGTTCCCATTGTCCGCAAGCGAATGAAGAAGTTATCGGGCCGTCCGGCAAATACATCGTTCCGATGGACCTCATTGACGGCGGGGTAGTTGAGTGCAACGACAACATACTCCCGGCCCAGCTTCAGTCCGATCACATTGCTGCGGTAGGTTTTACCCAACAGTTCGAACACTTTTTGCTGTCCTCCATATTGCCGCGCGAGCTTTCGTATGTAGGGTGTGTTTCCTACCACCGGAAGCCAGGGTGGGCCTATTGTAAGATAAAGAAGGTAGTGAGAGTTGTATATAGGACTGTGTTTAATCATTTTATATTAAACTTCAACATTAAATCTCGTTCTTCGGATGTAACTTAAGTTGGGTGTACTTAATGCCGATACATTCGATGATTCTATCATCATTTACCCCACGTGAGTATCAAATGATCATCCGACGTAATGGCTTGTGCTGTCAGCAGATCAGTATTCAATTTTAGATTTATCAATAGCTATTTATGGGAGTTTAATAAAATATTCAATTCGTCCATTTTAGTATCGTTAAAAGGCTGTATTCTTATCTCCGCCTAGGGCGAGTTAGTTTGATTAGGATTTTATTTGAACAGGATCCAGTGTTTAGTTTTTATATTCATATTATTTTTTATATTAATTTAAATTTGATTTTTCTACCGCAAGGATTTTACAAATTTGTCTTATTAGCTACGCTGGTCTCGCGTAGATGTCAACGAAAGTGGGACGTGATAGGAGTTATTGAAGTCCGATAGCGCTCTAATAAAATATAGGATATAAGAGGGGGGCCATCGCGTAGACAGCGGGATGGCGGATAGAAGGGAAGGGACATTCAGATCATCAAGGTTGAAAGTAGGAATGTCAAGCTTCAATGAAGTCTAATAGAAGATGTTGACAACGAACGGGATAGAAAGGGGGAGCTTGTTGATAACCTGCATGGAATCGACGAACAGCCTCGTCTCGGATGAATCTTTACAGCACACTCTCCTGTCTAGTCATTACAGTCGAGCCTGGGAAAGACCAAAAAAAGACGGCGTAATCCAAGATGAATCGATCGCAGCAACAGAACAAAGTATGGAGGAAAGTCTAACAACTAGACCTTGGGATTTGTTGAACCTGGCTATAACATGGTCCACATGTACATTGACACTCTCTGTCTCATCCAGCCACACTCCCAAGTATTTTACTGAAGATGCTCGACTTATGACAGTGTCACGAAGGGTGTAGCTGAACGGAACCTTTTTAGATCTTCCAAACGAGAGGACACAATATTTATCGGGACAAAGTAACAGGCCATTTTTGCGACACCAAACGGAAAAGCTGTTGAGGAAAATTTGTCGGGAAATCTAAAAAATCTACTGGCTAATTCACTGGAAGGAAAATTTTGAGGTCGTCCGCATAAAGCAGAAATGGTCTCTTGGCATTCTTAACACAGCTCTTCGTAGTTAAGATTACTTGTCAAACTAGTTGTTTAATGTCTAAGTCCAATAATCTATAGTTATTGGCAAACAACTGAGGCTTAATATGGATCACTATAGCATAAAGAAGATAGACCGATCCATTTTAAGCATGATCTACGTTCAAAGTGATGTCTTCTGTTTCAATTCCAACTTGGTCACCCGGAAAACACTTGAACCCTTCCAAATTTCATTGCGGCATGTGCCTTTAAGATTCAAAAACGGTAAAACTACTAATTTATAGTACTGGATACTCGCAGACTTAAACACTTCCCATTCTTCTGTGCACTTTATCAGTCTAATGCATCGCTATTGCACATGCACCTCAACACACTCAACCGCTCGCATTCAATCACGCTGCTGCAGTATCAGCTGTTTTGGGAAAAAGACTCACATCTACCAATGTACGGAATGCGGCATGTTTGTTTTGCTTCCTTGCTCGAACGCATTCGTTCGTCCGCATCTATAAATAATAATGAAAGTGCAGACGCATGCGACTCCGGAAGAAGAAGCTCGAGAACGCAATCGAATCTCGTACTCTTTCCCGCTCGTCCGTGCCAAAAGGCAGCGTTAGCGAAGGGGATGTATGGAGTTGATAAGGGTTTCAACTGTTCCCACGCAGATGGTGCCGTCATTCCTTATCAATTGTAACGCCGCTGACCGATGGAACTGTGTCTCGCGAGCAGCTGAAGCGGCTCGTGGCGCTGTCTGACGACTTCGAGACAGCTCGCGCTGGATAAGCGTATTGTTGTGTCGGTCGTATGGTGGAAGTAAGCGCATGAAACCGAATCCGCACCGTCTCGACGTGAAGACACACGCATAAAACCTTGTACCTCTACTCACCCGGTGGGTAATTGGTTGGTCGACGAAATTCATTGATGAGATAAGCAAACAGCAGAGCCACCGTAACACCGAGCAGGATGGCGAACATTCTGACGGTAGCACTATCAAGCACGTTGATCACCTCAGCTCAGCTGCGCTTCTGATTCGGTTGCATAACGCGCAACCGAGATTACGAACCCGATCGGGCCAATTGACTATTAATTGATTCAAATGCGCCAGTGACACTGCCTACACTGAGACTACGTAGGACCCTGTTCTTTGTGAACAGATCGAAACTTCCTTCTGCACCGAACTGGATGTGCCGTTCGAGTTGATAACTATCGGTATGCGCACGTGTCATCTATGAGCTTCCTGTTTTCGTGTCTCACTACGCGTAGTGCAAAACGTTGACGCAACTGAACCTCACACGTATGTACTCTCTCGCGCGCCGTCGGACTGCTGCTACGAATTCCCAAACGAACCGCACTTCCCGAGCGCACTTGACGGACTGAAGGTTTGCGATGTGCTTCGGAGTCCCTTGAGGTTAGCAATCGATCGCTTCGGACCGATGGTAGTTGCATGCGTAGCCTCCGATCTGACACAATGGGCTGTGAATCGACTTCTAGCTTAATCTTATCAGATCGCTGGTGGTCGTGCAACTTCCAAAAACTTTCTGAAATTTAGAGTTGGCTTTGAACATTACTGCAAGTACTGCTGCTTCGAAAGCAGAATTGAAAATACTTTTAAATTTCACTAATATATTTTTAAAAATAAAGTTGTTGGTACATCGAAAGTTGTTGATAAATTGTTCGTTGAAAAGAAAAATTACGTTATGGAAGATAAATAAAACAATTTATTTCTAGAAATGTCCATTATAATACCCCTAGTTTTGCCCTGTTAACAAGATACTTCCTCTTGATTAGAGTTGGCTCGCAAGAACTAACCCTGTATAGATCGAACAGCTAATTTAAGTGAACGAACGAACTTAGTTCGTCAAATTATGTTAATAGTCCCCAGATTGAAATATCTATACAGACAGGTTGGGTAAATTATGCTTTAAATGTAAAAGAAAAAGAACGAGCAGTGAGGCAGGTTGAATGACACATATTTAATGGCTTGTAATGCAGGTTGATCTGGGTGTAATGCAGGCTAAGCGGTAGGTAGAGCGACCTGGAGAGCCGTCGAATGTAGGAGCACTTAGTGAGCGACCTGGAACGGTAGGTTGAGCGAACGTTATGAACGAGATAAGGGATGAGAGACTCGTTCGTTTAGTTCCACGTAAAGAACGAACCGATTCGCTCAAATTCATACTAAGCGTTTGATTCACCCAACCCCTATTCTTGATAATCAGGTCTGTAGTTTAATTCATCACTAGGTACTATACAATTTTCCGTGGTTGAAAGACCACGTTATAGGGTTTCGCTGAGAGCGTTATTCCTGGCTTAAGCGTCAAGGACGGTTCCATGTCGGATTCCTCCGCAGCATCGTCCGGTTTGAGCAGACAGAATCGCTGCATTACACCCACAAAGAACGTAAACAGACAGGAGCGGGCCAATGTTTCACCGAGACAACGACGCTTTCCCTGTCCAAACGACAGCACACGCTCGGTGTTGACGATTTCACGTTGCTCGTTGAGGAATCGCTCCGGTCGGAATACCTCTGGATCACCCCAGTGCTCCGGGTCCATGTGTACGTTGCGGAGTCCTATAAGAACCGTGGTATTCTTGGGTACCCGATAGCCCCCAAGAGTACAATCAGTAATGGCTCGCCTTGGTCCACTCAAAGGAGCAATGCTGAAGAAACGATGAACTTCCAACAAGAATGCTTCCACAAAGGGTAGTGTGTGATGATCGTTGTAATCAGGAACAACAGAAGGGTCTAGCTGGGAATCAATTTCATCGTGGATTTTTGCTTGAATATCCGGACGCATGATCATCATCATGAATGCCAGATCCAGTGTTGTGCTCGTTGTATGACCACCGGCTATGAATAGATCAAGGATGATCATCGTCAGCTGCACGTCGGTAAAGTTGGTATCGGATGTATCCTTGTGGTCGCGCATTTCCTTAATGTACGCGTAGATAAGATCGTCCACAGCTTTATCCTCCGTGAAGTTGCGATGATGCTGCTCGATCGTTGGAGTGAAGAATTCCGTCAGTTGTTTGTTGAAGCGACGCACCAAATTGTAGCCACTCCATTCAGGCGCGATAAAACGTAGCCATGGAAGCTGGTTCAAGGTTCCACCGGACATGTCGAAGGCCTTGGAACGTTCCTGCAGCAACTGCAGCAGTCTCTGCAATCGATCATCTTCTCGCGGTACTCGTGAACCGGTTACGATCGTCCAGAGCACATTGATAACACTGATGGCGAGCATCGATCCAGGCCAGATGGGTTGTTCCATACGATTATCGAGCACTTCCAACAATTCGTTTAGTTCCGTTTGAATCTGAGCATGCATCGCCTGACGCCCAAAGCCTGCCTGCCGAAGATGTCTCGTAACAAAGGTTCTCTGTTCATTCCAGAATGCACCATCAGTAAACGTGATGCCCAATCTGTAGTATAATTGAGTGTAATGAAAGGTTTTAACATGTAACATCAACGAGTTATAGTACAATCTTACTTCGTTCCCAGTGTACGTAACCGAACGAAGAAATTATCCGGTCTGCTCTGGAAGGCTTCGTTGAAAAAAATGTCCTTCACATCATCGTACCCCAGACCAACCACTACACGTTCCTGGCCAAGTTTCAACCCAATGACGCTACTTTGATACGTCTCCGACAACTTGTCGCACACGTTCGCCAACAATTCACCATTCTTAGCCGCCATGTTGCGTACTAGAGGAGTATTCCCGACAATCGGTAACCATTGGGGGCCTTGATGTAGGATGGAATAGAATGTTGAAAATTATAGAATAATTTTCATGAAGATGATCTTACCCGGAGGATAGTTCGACGGACGCCATAGTTCCTTCACGAGAAATACAACCAGCAAGATCAGTGCCAGTGCTGCCAATGATAGTGTGATCATTGTGGTGTTTTCCTGCAGCCGCTTATGAAAGATGTGTAAAACGCTAGGCTCAACCTTAATTCGATGTATGTTGTCTATGAATTTGATGTCTAATGGCAAGAGCTAACAACTTTGCGATTTTAAATACAATCATTAGCTTTGTTCGGCAGAAACAAGTGTCCGTGTTATTCTGAGTTCATTGTTCCGATGGAAAAAAGCGTGCCAAGAACGTTACACGATAAATGCATGTAATAGCAACACAACAACTGGAGCAACATCATCAGCAGCGGCGACGAAACAAGATAGAAGGTGCAAAACGTACAAAATGGTGGCCAGTGCTGTAGCGTGCCTGAATCTGAGCACGCGATGAATCAATACCAGTAGCAAGTATCCATTAAGCAGTAGAAGAAACTGATCGCGGAAATCTGGCAGGTAGCACGAGACCTGAACGAGAAGAATGTGAAGGAGTTGGATGACGACGCTATGGTTCGTTTACAGCTACAGAACCTAGGTTTGACCGACTATAATCGGTACGTAAGTATTGCCATTTGTTGCCCAACAAGTTCAACAAGATATTAAACGATCGGATACCAGTTGAATTACAGGAGTCCGAAGTAAGCAAAATGTCCAATGATTGCAGTTGCGGAAAGAGAAAACAAAAGACTACGTTCTATTGTCTTTTTATTCTTGGCCCACTCACAGTTGACCACGTAGTGCTGAAATGGTCAGGTCATCAATCAAGTGTTTGGTCAATCTGATTCTTGAAACCGAGTGAATCTTTGAAGGTAGCAGAACTCCTGTACTACCTCAAGATCGTCAACGTCAACTGATACTCTGCTCCCTAGACGGGCTCTATGATAATCGGAGCCTCCGGCAAGCCTAGAATGGACGTAGTGTTTTTCTGCAATGTTAGAGCGCAGTTGAAGCTAAACCGGCGGGATATGTTCCAAAGGAAAGGAGTTTTCCAAAGCCTACAGCTTAGAGCACTCTGACATTTGAAGATCACAAAAGCTAGATTAAATTAAATCTCTTTTATTTCCTAACGTTAAAATTATTTTTTAACCTAAAATACCGATTATTATATACCGTATTTTAAACTTCCATTAAAAAGAGGACCAGTCATTCACAAGCCTCCAACCATTACTTGAGTTTAAATTTCATTCATCATTGCCATGGTAACGAGGCTGCTAACATAAACCTTTGTTACGTTTTTTCCTACAATTCCCGCTCATAACGTAGTGAATAGCTGCTCATAACTTGTCACACATGTTTGCACTCCCCAATCCCGGACAAAAGCATTTGCGTGCGATTTCTGAATGAACTGGAACAGTTCCCGCTTTCCACAGCGTGCCAAGAAATATGGCTACCATTGAAAAGCAGTACTATCTAGATAACCTTCGTAACCCCCGATCACCTTGGCTACGGCATTCGTCGTCCATCGGAAGACATCCCTTACTCCCCGGGTTGATCACTCATCATCAGATCAGTTTGGAGTTTTGTTTGAAACATTGGTTTGTTTGTAAAAATACCTGGGAGTCTGCTGTGGTCCAACAGTCAAGTTGAAAACCGGAACCTGGGTCAAGCTAAACAGCAGAAGCAGCATCACTTCCTGCTCCACACTTTTCCAACACGGCTGCTGGAACACCCGGGAGGCCCCTTTTTGGTCGAATTGGGAAGAAAACATGGAACCACACAACACCCGCACGCCGTCTGGACAGTAAGGTCTCCAACGGTGCCGGTTGGTTGATTGTTTAGATTATGATGTCGCGTAAAAATAGATCCCATCTTCGAATGTTTTATCGTTTTTTTCTCTCAATTTTTTCCAAAGTGTTCCTTTCCCCTGTTCAGCGCCAGGGAATGGACCAACATTTACATTACAATACGTGAACGAGGCGCGGTCGGTACAATGTCACGATGGACACTGGCGCACAGGGTATAAAGCGCTCGGGACGCACGGTATCCGGCCTCAGTCACGTGGTTCCCGTTGGACTCGGCTGGTGTTGGCATAGGGTTTAAGAAAGGTCAGTTTTCAAAGTGCTTGTTTGCAGTTCAGTTCGTTTCAAAGGCATGTGGAACGGTGTGCTTGTCGCGATCCTACTACTCTCGGGGCTGTACTGTTACTGGGATGCTCGAAAACCTAAGAAGTTTCCACCGGGTAAGTTAATCCGGAACAAAAGTGTCAACTGTTAAATTGTTCTGTTCCTACTAGCAACTATTCGAGTGATCAAGTGATCTTTTTTTCATCGATCGATGTGTGGAGTTCTTAAGTGTCATATTTCGTCTACTTTACCGCTACTACTAGTACTTTATAGGGCAACATCGAGATCTGATCTGAAGATTCTTACAATACTTAGATCTTGAGGTTTCATTTAGATGGTAATGGCTCTATAAAGTGTAACTAATCCATCCATCCTGATCGCTCTCTGTTAGGTCCAACTTGGCTTCCATTCATCGGCAGCGGCTTGGTGGTGCTGAAATTGGCCCGGTCGCTCCGCTACTTTCATCTGATGTGGTTGGCACTTTGCCAGCGGTACGGTCAGATTGTTGGTGTTCGCTTTGGCCAGGATCGTATCATCGTCGTATCGGGACGGGAGGCAATCCGTGCCATGTATGCCAAAGAACAGTTCGATGGCCGGCCAGATGGTTACTTCTTTCGGATGCGTTCGTTCGGGCAGCGTCTTGGAGTCGCCCTGACGGATGGTTCACACTGGGAGATACAGCGGAAGTTTGCCGTCCGCACCATGAAACAGCTCGGCATGGGGCGGAACGAATTTGTGCGAGTGATTGAACGGGAAGTGCATGAATTGGTTGAGCTCTTTCGTCGGAGAGCCGCCGCTGGAGAAACATTCCCGATGAGCAGTTCCATGGATGTTGCGTTGCTGAATGTACTGTGGGTTCTGCTGGCGGGCGAACGATACGAGCTGGAGAACGAACGATTAGGTTGGCTAGCCGAAACCATCCATCAAACGTTTCACGTAATCGACGTGTCGGGCGGTACGTTGAATCGGTTCCCCTGGTTGCGCTTTGTTTGTCCGGAAAGCTCCGGGTACGGTCCGATGCTACGATTATTAAAGCCACTTTGGGGTTTTCTGGAGGTAAGATTACCATGCAGTTCTAATAAATGTTATAATAGTTTAAAACCATTGTCCAACAATACTTCTCCCCAGGAGACGATTGAAGCGATTAGGAAGAATCCTCACTGTCCCAGTCGGCGCGATAGTCTCATCTCGGCCTTTCTGGTGGAGATGTCCAGAGCCAAACATCACAACTCGTTTACCGATTCGCAGCTCGTCAGTCTGTGTCTGGATCTGTTTCAGGCCAGCATTGAAACGATTAGCAGTGTGCTCGGGTTCGCCTTCCAGTACATGCTGCACTATCCGGACGTGATGCGTAAGGTGCAGCGGGAATTGGACACGGTCGTTGGGCCCGATCGTTTACCAACGGCCAACGACAGACCTCAGCTGCCATACACCGAAGCAGTCATCCTGGAGGTGGAACGAATAGCGACCGTCGTCCCGGGTGGGCTAGTACACCGAGCGATGGAGGATGTGGAGCTGTGTGGGTACCACATACCCAAGGATGCCATCGTGCTACCGCTGCTGTACTCCCTACAGATGGATCCGCAATATTGGACCGATCCTGACGTTTTCCGTCCGGAGCGGTTCCTAAACGAGGAAGGTGATCGAGTTGTGCAGCACGAGCTTTTCATACCGTTCGGAGCAGGACGACGACGCTGCCTCGGGGAGGCACTAGCCAAACCGGCCGTTTTTCTGTTCTTTAGCGCGATACTGCATCGTTTTACGATCGAGTGCGGAGACAAGGAGCTACCTTCGTTAAGCGGAGTTGATGGTATCACTTTGTCACCGCAACCGTACAGCCTCAGAATGCTGGAGAGGGTGTGCAGGGAGTGATGATAGCTGCATAAATTTTCAGTATTTAAATACCATAAAAATGAGTTGACTGGTTATTAAAAGAAATAAGATATGTGCATTGTGGTGTATTGTCTCTCAAACACTGAAAAGCGGCAAATCTTCAATGATGTTTTAGTAACGACGCTTTATTTTTAGTTCTGTTCAAACCGCAGGATTTTTTTATTCTCGCTAATGTAAAATTTCCGATTTGTTGAATCTGTTTTCCGCGGAAATGGAGGTATGTCCCGAAGAGAACAGTTTGAAAGATTACATTACATGTTTCTTTATTTTATTTTACAAGACACGACTTTTTACAGTTCTGTTAATAGGTGCACCATAAGCGTTGACAAAATGCTGACAAATTTGTCCAAATTCCATACAAACCAGCTGTTTTCAGATTTCCGAAACCAGGAAAGCTTCCACGGAAGAGGTAACACCTAGTACAGCAACTTTGCTCGAAAACCGCCGAAAGGTATGCAATATTTAATCACTAACTATCCTGTTGGTCGAGAAAAATTTCTTCGAAAACTACCAGTTTCCGAATGTATAGTACCATCCACGGAAGAGGTAGCACCTAGTACAGCAATTTTGCTCGAAAACTACCGAAAAACTGCTCCAAAAACTACCAGTTTCCGAATGTATAGTACCAGGAGAGCATCCACGGAAGCGGTAGCACCTGGTAATTTTGCCCGCCTAAAGGTATGCAATGTTTAAACACTAACTTTCCATACAAACCAGCTGTTTTGAGATTTCCGATACCAGGGGAGCATGTTTTTCAAGAGGTAACGCCGAGTACCAGTATGTTGCACAACACATGTTGCGCAACATATGTTGCGCAACATATGTTGCACACCATCTGACATGCAACATATGTCGCGCAACATATGTTGCGCAACATCTGGCATGCAACATCTTTCATGCAACAACTTGGGATTGCAACTACCGTGAAACGCGTGATTTGCTCTGCTGGTACCAGGTGTTACCTCTTGAAAAACATGCTCTCCTGGTAACGGAAATTTGAAAACAGCTGGTTTGTATGGAAAGTTAGTGTTTAAACATTGCATACATTTAGGCGGGCAAAAATACCAGGTGCTACCTCTTTTGTGGATGGTCTTCTGGTACTATACCTATACATTCGAAAACTGGTAGTTTTTGAAGCAGTTTTTCGGCGATTTTCGAGCAAATTTGCTGTACTAGGTGCTACCTCTTCCGTGGATGCTCTTCTGGTACTATACATTCGGAAACTGGTAGTTTTCGAAGAAATTTTTCTCGACCAACAGGATAGTTAGTGTTTAAATATTGCATACCTTTCGGCGGTTTTCGAGCAAAATTGCTGCAAAAGGTGCTACCCTTTCCGTGGAAGCTTTCCTGGTATCGGAAATCTGAAAACAGCTGGTTTGTATGGAATTTCGTACCAGCCGACGGAAAGTTTGAGCGAGATGAAGGATGCTTTCTGTTTCATCCATCTTCCTTACACTAGCGATCGCTCTCACGGGTTTGATAATATGCAATGCAATAGTGAAGGGTAAATTTATTCCACACTGCAGGTGTCACCTCTTGAAAAACATGTTTTCCTGGTTTCGAAAATCTGAAAACAGTTGTGTGCGCCGCAACGGTATAGTGGTTTTTCGCAGTTGACAACCTGATTTTGCCACTTGACAAATTTGTCAGCATTTTGACAAATCTCGTGGCCCTGCACCTAATCATCAGATTTTATTGTATTGTTATGTTATGAATGCAAAACAACGAATTAACAACCTTTTTATTCATAATAAAGTAAATAGATTTTTAACTTTTGCATGCGAGCAGCCTTGTTTATACTCACCTTGACCAAGAGAAACGTCAAACGCACCGGCCGTGTTTTGTTGTCAGCTGTGCAGTGAATGTTTTGTTGTTATTTATTTACGTGTTTTTATTCAATTTTACACACCTCTAGCACCATGTCTTCCACCAGCGAAATGGATTACGATAGGTAAATGTAGCATTCATTGAAAAGTTCGTGTTCTCATTTTAATCGCTCCATTTCAGTCCCTTCGTGAAAAAAGAAAACAGCTGTAAAATCTGTGGCGAAAATGAAGGACCGATGGAATCAATCTTTTGCAAGGCAGACGACACTGCACTGCTGAACAAGATCTACAAATGCACCCGAGTAAAAGTAATGCACCGTATAGAACAAGCTCCTTGTGGAACAGCCAAAGAATAATTGCATTTTGTCTCTAGGTGACACCTGTTTGTGGATTAATTTCACCCATCTGTGAGTACTGCCATCGGCGGATCGATGAGTTCGATGAGAATGCACTACCGAAGGTGGTAGAGTTTGTGATCAAGACCGAGCTGGAACCCGAATCTCTTGATTACGATCCATTGAATGTTGGCAACATGGTCGATCCGATGGCTATTGATGGTAAGGTATCCCGGACCAGTGAACTCAATGATTGCTCATGCTATTATTAAACGATATTGTTATGTTCATGTTATAGTTAAATCAGAAGACGATTTAGAAGCAGAAAACCCCACAAAACGAAGGGGAAGGAAAAGAGCAATTAATGTTCAACCCCGGAGTCGGACGGTTCGAAAAGCTGGACGACCAAGATTGAGTGCTGAATCGAAGAAAGTGCAGAACATTGTTAGCAAAGCTCGTGGAAAGAAACCATCTGTAGATGATGGGAGCACCGATGAAAACGTAGAGGTAGACCATTCAGTAGCTTCCGCAGAACCACAACGGTCGCAAAGAGAGCGCATTTCCCCGCAAGATAACGATAAAATAAAATCCAGCGACTTCGAATCGGATTTTGAGAATGGTAATGAATCCGCACTTGAGGAGGAATCCGACCAGCTAAGTAACTCTGACGAAGAACCTGTAAAACGGGGACGTCTCAAGCGTGGTTATGGTGTGAAGGCTAAAAAACCGAAACGTGCCGATTCCCCGAAGCAATGCGAAGTCTGTGGCAAGCAGGTGCAGTATATGCGCGAACATATGCGTCTACATCGGATAGAGTCGCAGCATCCATGTCCACACTGTGATCGAACGTTTGTGCAGGCAAATAACCTAAAGTACCATATAAGAAAACATCTGGGCGAGAAACCGTACGCTTGCAAGCAGTGCAAAAAGGAGTTCTACTGCGAAGCACACCTAAAGTCGCACATGCGCGTGCACGGACCGCAAGGTCTGTTTCAGTGCAGCATGTGCCCGAAAAGCTTCAACCAGGAGTGTAATCTGAAGAAGCATCTGCGAGTACATACTGGCGAAAAGCCGTACGTTTGTGACAAGTGCGGGAAACGATTTAACAGCACGTCTAACCTACGCAACCATGCCCGGTTGCATTCGGATGAGCGGCCCCTTACGTGTGATCACTGTTCGAAAAGTTTCGTCGATGTGCATCATCTGCAGCGGCATATACGGGTTCATACGGGTAAGCGAGGGTATTGAGCATACTGCTTGGAACTGGTAAGAATAATCATTGTTTCGCTTCGTAGGGGAAAGACCGTATATTTGCCATGTGTGCTTCCAAGCCTACTACTGCCAGACCGGCCTAATGGACCACCTGAAGACGCACATCGAGAAAAAATCTTTCAAGCTAGACTAGCTAGATAACATGCCGACAAGGGAAACTGTGCCAATTAGGAGATGATATTATCGTTTTAAGCTTTATATACGTAATGTGTATTTCGTGTTGTGTATTTGTGTTTGATGGTAGGTAGATTTTTTTAAAAGTTGGTAATTTTAATTTTTCGTCTTAGACTCAGTTTAGGAAGTTTCAAAAGATTTTTTATTTGATACCACGATATACTTATTACGCGTAGATGGGTAATTAGAATTCTTTTGGTATACTGCAATGATCATGATAGCAGGAGAACCTAGAATAATTGCACCACTACTTTTAATTAAACTGGTACAGTATACTTTTCATTATCAAGATCTACTCTTGTTACGTCATGAGCAGTAAACATCACAAATTAGGTTTAAAACTCAAAAACTAAAAGTTGAAAATTGTAAAAAGGAACACAAACAGTGTTAAGTTTACGGTTAGCATGGAGCCAGAAACAAATATCGCGGTAAATCAGAAGAGGGAAGCAGATTGCGTGCCAGTACAGTCTACACGCATCTTCCAACAAACGGTCATCGAACTCAATCAACAACACGAACTCGGTTGGGCGATACTAGAACAAAGATAGTGGTCATATTTAAAGGGTCTTCGTTTCTTGGTTGTGCATCAGAGTTCGATTTGATCCTGAGCTTAAAGCAGTCTAGTCCATCTAATAGATCCACCAACGGCAGAAAGGTGCACAGCATATCATCACAATGATCACACTAACGTTGGCAACACTTGCACTGATCTTCCTGGTAGCTTTTCTTGTGAAGGAACTGTGGCGTCCAACAAACTATCCTCCAGGTAAGGTCATTTTCATAAAGTATATATATATATAACAAAATGTTAATTTTCTCTTCATCTTTTTCCATCCCTTTTCAGGACCCAAATGGTTACCGATTGTCGGGAATACTCCTCTAGTACGCAACATGGCGGCTAAGAATGGTGGATTGTTGGCGAACGTGTGCGACAAGTTGTCGGAGACGTATCAAAGCAGCGTCATTGGGTTGAAACTTGGTCGGGAGCGTGTGGTGTTTGGTTTGGGATACGATGATGTGAAGGACATTTTGTGCAACGAGGCATTCCAGGGTCGTCCAGACAATTTCTTCATCCGATTGCGTACACTAGGGACAAGGTAATGGAAATTCGGGGAATTAATGTTATAAAGTTTCGATTTGTTAACGTTATCTCGTGCTTTTTGTTTCTTATAGATTGGGTATCACCTGTACGGATGGTGCATTTTGGAATGAACAGAGAAGCTTCGTCACACGACACTTGCGTCATGTAGGATATGGACGCCAGGCAATGCATGCTCAGATTCAAACGGAACTAAACGAATTGTTGGAAGTGCTCGATAACCGTATGGAACAACCCATCTGGCCTGGATCGATTCTCGCCATCAGTGTTATCAATGTGCTCTGGACGATCGTAACCGGTTCACGAGTACCGCGAGAAGATGATCGATTGCAGAGACTGCTGCAGTTGCTGCAGGAACGTTCCAAGGCCTTCGACATGTCCGGTGGAACATTGAACCAGCTACCATGGCTACGTTTTATCGCGCCTGAATGGAGTGGCTACAATTTGGTGCGTCGCTTCAACAAACAACTGACGGAATTCTTCACTCCAACGATCGAGCAGCATCATCGAGACTTTACGGAGGATAAAGCTGTGGACGATCTTATCTACGCGTACATTAAGGAAATGCGCGACCACAAGGATACATCCGATACCAACTTTACCGACGTGCAGCTGACGATGATCATATTGGATATTTTCATAGCCGGTGGCCAAACAACAAGCACAACACTGGATCTGGCATTCATGATGATGATCATGCGTCCGGATATGCAAGAAAAGGTGCACGATGAAATTGACAACCAGCTGGAACTGAATGCAACACCCCATTACGACGACCGTCACAAGTTACCGTATGTGGAGGCATTTTTGCTGGAGGTTCATCGTTTCTTCAGCATTGTTCCGGTGAATGGACCAAGGCGAGCCCTCTCTGATTGTACTCTTGGAGGCTACCGAGTACCGAAGAACACCACGGTTTTCATGGGACTCCGCAACGTACACATGGACCCAGAGCACTGGGGTGATCCGGAGGTATTCCGACCGGAGCGATTCCTCAACGAGCAACGTGAAATCGTCAACACCGAGCGTGTGCTGTCGTTTGGACAGGGAAAGCGTCGTTGTCTCGGTGAAACATTGGCCCGGTCCTGTCTGTTTACGTTCTTTGTGGGTGTAATGCAGCGATTCTGTCTGCTCAAACCGGACGATGCTGCGGAGGAATCCGACATGGAACCGTCCTTGACGCTCAAGCCAGGAATAACGCTCTCAGCGAAACCCTATAACGTGGTCTTTCAACCACGCAAGAGAACAGAGATGAATATTCGTGATGAATAGCACCGAATCCGCGTGAAGCGTTTTGGAAACGAATGTAATGTGTACAGTGTATTGGATTTTTAAAATAAAATAAACATCACTTAAAATTACCCTATAAATCGCCGTTGAAGATTATTGGGGTGCATGTACCCACCACCAGAGGGCGCTACTAGAAACGCGAATAATCCTAAACGATTTTTAAACTATTGAAGAGACTTGTTGGGACTGTTTGTTAAAATAATACTACGTCATTTACCCCGTCACGATACCACAATGAACTTTCGGTATTTTAATCACCCTTTTATAGTATCTTATTGTTGATAATTGGGAACTGTCGATTTAAATCTCCCACACAATCGGCTCTAACTTCTTCAGTTCAAAACTCCAAATTTCCGAATCGAATTTCATACTTTTATTAGAAATCAATGAAATAGAGTCATTGAACAGTCAAAGTGCGCTCATTTGTTTTCCTTCTTTATTTCTCATCTTGTCTGGTTGGTTTTGTATTTTAAATACATGAATTAAAAATAAGTATTTTGATGGTATCTCCTGTTTGTGTTTTTGTGTATTCTCTATGTGTGTGTTTGTGTGTGTATGAAAGAGTTACTTTTGTTTTACTCCATTACACTGTTTACTGTTTTACACATCTCTTCCATTATACATTAATTTTGTTTCTATCCTTAACCTATTCCTCTCCCCCAGCGTTGGACAAATTAGTTAATGCTGATTTTGTTTTATCACACTCTATATTTTGTTTTCCCTATCGCTCTCGTTTTCCCCTCCCCCAAATCGCTTTTCTCTTTTTTTATTTCTTGCTTTCATTTTGACCAGTTTATGACTTAGAAGAGAACAATAGGGAAAGTGAAGTTTTCTCTGGTAGTTGTGGGAATTTTACTTCACTCATCACCATCATCATCATCATCCAACGCCAGGAGAATAAGAAAAAAGGATTTCCATCGTTCGTTTTCACGTTCGAATATGTTTTGTTGTATGTTTTCCGCCATTCATTCATCCTGTGAGTTTGTATCATGTTCCGTAGCTTAACAACTATATGTATATATATATTTCATCCTCACGTGTTTTCTACATCTGATTTGTTACACTATAATCATACATGTATATCTATATATATATATATACTCTGCCAACATTACCACAAAAAAACTTAACAGTTAGCTTCTTAAGGTCGAAAAAACGAAGTGAAAAACACGAAACAAAGATACAAGAAGTGAAACAATGTACAGAGTTTGACGGTTGTGTTAGTAGCATCTTTCCGTTGCGCTAATGCTCGAAAGATGTGTGTTTTCTTTAAAAGCTTCTTCATCATCACTTCTGCATAACAACCCACGACCACCCACGGATCGTCCGTTCCATTTGTGAGCCAACGGTTTTTACTCAACATTTTTCCCCCGTTCACTAAACACTAAGCCCCACTTTCACCATGTTTTACCAAACCAAACCTACTCTAGATGATGTACTTTTTGAAAGTAATTGGTAATCATTTTCGTTCTCTCTCGGTTCCTTTCGTTCCTTTTGTTTGTTTGTTTGTTTGTTTTTTTTTTGTTCTCATTTTCTTTCTGCTACAATTCATTTGTGACGGATTTTCAATCGATTTCTAACCTTTGCACACACCTCCTTACAGGAAATGTTATCTAGTGTTCTTTGTGTTTGTTTCTCGTGTTTTTTTTTGTTTTGTTTCATAACAATCCCCACCGATTCATCTATATAAGTATATATAAGTAGGTTTTTGTATAGTTTTGTAAATCTATCCTCGTCTCCCTTTTCTGCATCGCGAATGCATTGAATGCACACGATGTTTTCCCCCCTCTTCTTTCTTCTTCCCTTTCTCTTTTCTCACCCACTCCACCCCCATGCAAAACCCCCAAAACCAATAAAGCTATTTTATTATCCATTTTCTTTGTTTTTACTTCCAGTTGTTTCCACTCCAATCTCCTAATAGCTAACCAAAGGTACATTCTTGTTTGCAACTGCACACATCATCTCATCTGCAACAATCTCATCTCCATTACCTCCCCCCCATTCCCTCCCTGCCCTTAACCACCCCCTCCCTCATCGACCACTCCGACGATTTGTCCACACTAAGAACGAATTGTTTCTTTAATAGTTTTTTTGTTTCATTTTTTATTAATTATTACATTTATTACTAACGACTTTATTACAAAATATAAAACAAAAAGAGTTTGAAAAGAATAATAATCATAATTAAAACAAAACCAACGCTATTAAGTAGGTTATGCTGGAGAGATAGAGAGATAGAGGAAGTAAGATAGAGAAACAAAAGCAGCAGGAAGAAACAGTAGCAGGAAGTGGTATGGAGAAAAAAAGAATAGAAAAAAAATAGATGAAAATTGGAAAAACGATAGAACAGATGTAGAAAGGTTAGAACAAGTTAGTGTACTAAACTTATGCGTATAAATTCTTAAACGTCTAGCTTCGAAACATTAATAGCTGTGTAAAGAAGAAAAGGGAAAAAGAGAAAGAGAGAGAGAGAGATAGTGAAAAAAAAACCGTAAACTAGACAGAAGAAACTCTTCTGTAAAAACACATTAAGGTAAGGTACCCAATTTTTTTTTCTCTGTTTTCCGTTTTCGTTTTTGTTTGTTTTATAACCTTTTGTTGCGCGCTGTTTTTTGTTTTGTTTTTTTTTTTTCTGTTTCTGTTTCGTTTCTCCTCTTAATATCGTATCCTTTTGCTGCAAGAATCGTTTCATCTTGTATAACGTCTGTTTCGCTTCTTCGTTTTCTTAAATCTTGACTGTGATGCTGTAGTGGTGGCCGCTGTGCTTTTGCTTACACTTACACTTAGTTTTATACACACGTTACACACGGTTCATTATAATCTTTTTTCTTCTTCCTCCCCTTTTTTTTGCACATTCTTTCCAATTAGGCAAAGGGTTTGTTTGTTTGTTTGTTTTTTTTTGCGTGATGGGCTACGTTTTAGTGATTTTTGTTTTGTTGCTGGCTAGTTACTTTGCTAAACTTTGCTTTGTGTATATTTTCCGTTCGCTCGGTGTAATTACAGTAAGTGGAAACCAGATTTGTTGTGTTTGTGGTGCAGTGTTGTTGTTTTTTTTTGTTTGTTTTCTTTCTCCTTTGTATAGGTTAAATTTCGCATCCTATCCTAACGGCTACCAAAAACACACACATCGGTGACAAGGTGACACGGAACGAATGATCCAGGAACGATCGGTTCGAGCGAGCATTATGCGTGAAGGATCAAAAGGGACACTAACGAATGGGAACAACTTCCTGCGACTTGTGTCTGCGTGTGTTTGTGTGCGTGTACACATACAAAGACACAATTTTAACGAAGTTCACTAGGGAAAAGGGAAAAATAACAATGCAATGAAGGGGAAATTAAGTGTACATACTGCATATTTTGACCTTCCTTTCTACATCCACTACCTTCTAGTCCTATACTCCTAATATATCACTGTGGCAAATTATGATTTTCAATCTAATAATATTTCCACGGTTTTTTTGCTTTTAGTGTAGTGTTGGGTAGTTTGATCCTGCGTTCTTGTTGCCGTAACAACCACGGTTCCTTTCCCTACTTCGCTGTACTGCATGCTATTTTTGGAATGTTTTTCATAAACATAATTAATTGGGGATGGATTAATCGGGGGTGGGTGCCACCAACCGCCCAAACCGTTCCCTTCTTAACAACTAGCTACGTATTTTGTGTTGATATCTTATCTAACTTTTGCAAACACTTTCACTCACACATGATGTACCGGACCTGACTGCGCACACATTTTAGCCTTCCCCAGGGCAAGGACGTAATGCCACACGAAACGTAGTGAAAACGTAACGTAACTAAACACAACCTAGTACCCGGAACTAGTTCCTTATAATCTGTCACAGCAATTCGTTTAGCGGGTGTTCGGTGTACCGTTCCTTATTTGTGTGTTGCTTCAACCATCTTTTCACCCTACTACTACTACTACTAGCGCCCTATTCCAACGTTCCTTTTGTTTAATGTGTATGTCACAGCATTACCAGATTGCAGCCTCCTCTCATCTCTCATCTCTTTGCGGGGAAGTTAAAATATAATTGATACCCTCCAAATGCCAAAGCGTTTTACAGGACGTACCGATTACTTCTGGCAAGCTTTCAAACGTGTGTTGCGATACCATTTTGTATTCCATCTATCTAATGTTGCCTGCGCATTAAACGAGGGAATATTATAGTATTTGCTGATGTCCATTTTTGTCGCATGAGCGAAGATACGTATCTACTACCTCTTGCGTGTATGTGTGCGTGTATGCGTTCCTCCTTCTAGTACATCTTCTAATAATAAAGGTAACACGAGAAAACATTTTTTGGTCACTACCTCCCCACCATTTTTTTTTTGTAACTGCCCTAAATCATATATACACGACTCGAGTACGAGAGAACATTATTTTACATTAAATACACGCGCGCACGCTACACACACATACGTCAAATTCAAAAACGTTCAGCAAAACCTCTGTACCGTACACTCTTGGAGTCATCTAACGTTTTCCACCTTACTGAACGATGTTGAAAGTAAACTTGCACCTCTACTCTCACTGCACCCTCCAATACAACACGGTTTGTACTTTGAAAAGGCATTTCATTTAATATGTATGCTGTGTGTTTGTATGTGTGTGTGTAAGTGTTTTTTTTTCTGAACGAATGTGTGTCTCTGTGTATGTTCGTTTTCCTCCCATTTACTTGCACACTACAATCCGATAGCTAAGTGGGACATAAAAGTTAACATCGAAAAATATATAGTTTGTCTACTCTTTTACCGAAGGAACTAGCTTCCAACTGCTGCACTGTGGGTACTGTTCACCATTTATGCTCCATTCTTTTTTTTGCCGCATTAGTTGGTACTAAAAGCTAACAACATCGATCAAAGGCGCTCCTACGGTAGCGATCATACCGTTTGCTACTAACTACACTCGTTTGTGTTACTCTTCTCTCTTTTATTTTCTTGTCCACAACGAGCTGCTCGGGATGGACGAACGAAAGAATAACCGCCTGGATAGCACCCCGTAACGTTTGTGTGGAGTTTGTGTAAACTGTTGTATTGTTTTGTTGTTATTTTAATCCTTGCTAAAGCTTGAGCACATGACGTGAGTGTTGGTTTTAACTACAATGATTACAATCGTACACTAGCAGCTGCAATGGTTGCTTTAACTTGTATCATCATGATGATTCGGAACACATTCGATAATTGTTTTGTTCATTTGTTGTTTGAGTGTTATGCCTTTTGGGCAACATCTTTCCTCGGCAACACACATTTGAAAGCTAGCACGTGGTGTAGGTTTTTCAGTTTCGAAGTGGAGAAAAGAATGGAGAAATAAGAGAAGCAAAGAAATAAAACAAGGAAGATGTTGCAAAGAAGAAGAGTGTGAAAGGAAATAAGAGAACAGGAAATATAAATAGAATAAGTAATACCAAAGTAGAATTCGACAGTGTAGAAATATGTTACAAAAGGAATAGTAGTACACAGAGATTCGAAAATAGAAAACAGATAATGAGACAATGAAAACTAAACTTCAGCAACAAGCAAGAAGTGAAAAAATAAGGTGGAAAAATAAAGTGTAACAGTAACGCAAGAAGTAAACGTAAAGCTTTAGCGGAAAATAGTAAGAGGATAAAAGAAGCAAGAAAAAACAAAAGAAGAAGAAAATAAAACAGTTTAACAATAGCAAATAATATATTATAAAACAGTATCTAAAAGACAGTAGCGTAAGATAGAATCGAAAGTGCAGAAACAGAGCAGATAAGGTAAAAAGAGCAGAAACATAAAAGAACACAACGGAAATGGACATAAAACGGTGACAGTGGTGCGCGCACCAGTAGCAGTACAGGATGGAATGTAAGAATGCCCTTAACACAATACGTAAGCTACTATTTACACTATCATATAAAATTTGTGTTGTTTTCCCGCTTTTGTTTAGTTTTTGTTTTTGGGTACGCCTTTTCGCTTTGGCATCCATATTTCTTGTGCCCTTTTTGATTGCTTTCCTGGATCATTCATTCCTTTGTGATTTTATGTGGTGTTTTTTTTATCAATTCACGCTCATTTTGTTGTATCGCTGTGTCAGTGGGGAGGGGGGGATATAGCGAGTGTGTTCAACATTTCTTCTCTATTTTGCAGTTTTGTTTTGTTTCCATTGTTTTGTAAATAGACGGATTCATTCGGCCATTTTTCGCTTCTGTTTTGTTTTGCTTGTTTAGTTTTTTTTTTAACTATTGCAGTTCTAAGTGTGTAATACGACAAAAGCGTTTTTAAAATTGGCTATTGCATACGGGTACGATTGGGTATTTTGGGTTATTTTCAGTTTAATGTACAAGGTGTGGTAATAGTTATTTCATTACATTCTTCCTTTTTGTTTTGTTGTTGTAACATTCGGTAACATTTGTTGATCGTAAGTGTTTTGTTGACTATTCAGGTTTGTTCTGTTTTATTCTTTATATACCATCGATCGATTTCTAGTTGTAGGTGTTGTTTCGTTTGTATGCCGGCGACTGTAAAATGGACATCACGCTAAAAAATAGATCGATGTCCTTCGAAAAATTGGAGCACAGCTGTTAATAATAATAAACATTACGGTTCTTCTTCTGAATGGTCCTGTACGGGATCCATTGTACGAAGCTATATAGATTGTTTTATAGTTTGTAGTGGTTTTTTTTTGTTTGTTTTTGCTGTTATTATAAGCTTTCAAGATGATTGGGTGAGGAAACAGTTAATATCAACAGTTTGGGTAACATGTTTTTGTTTGTGTATGTTTTTTTTTTGTAATGGTATTTGCGTTGTACACAGTATTTAGTAACAGTTAGAACAATGGTTTTTCATATTGTTGTTTGCTTTTTGTGTAGTTTATACTTTTTTTCGTGGGTTGTAAACAGCAACGATTACTGAGATAGGTTTAGATTATGTCTTATCTTAGCTTTCGTGTTTTTTCGTCTCTTTTTTCTGCACTGCTTGCTGTATGGTTTTTGTAACGAGTTGCTTTAGTGTTGTATGCCCATGTTGTTGAAACCGTTTCATTTCACGGCCATTATTGCGTGAAGAAGAAAAAAAAAACATCAGTGGCAAAAGTTACTATATTACGACTGTTCGACAACAGCGAATTCGAACTCAAGTGAAAAACATCTGTAATAGCGTTGAACGGGCGCCGATAGGACATTTTGTGCTGCTCTTTTAAATATAGCGAAACACCACCGACGCAACAAGCAAAACGAAAAATGCTCTGTTTAAAACCGACGAGTAGCAGCCATATTGCACATAAAATTCTGCACACTCGTGTTGAGCCTGGCGGGCATTAACAATAAAAAGCCCTCCCCACTGCACGGGTAGTCCGAAAAGAAAAGGCTACCTACACGTACATAAAACCCGCCCGTACACGCAAAACGCAACGATTACCGTGTTCTGCATCTGCTATATAACTAGATCTTGCCTTGCCTTACTATGTCTCATCCTTATCTATCTGTTCCATTGTTTTTTTTTTCTCGTATGAATCATGATTTTTGCTTTAACATTTAGTGAACACTTAGTTTTAGATCCTTTGTTTCCGTTTTGTGTGTGTGTGTTTGTGTGTGTTTGTTTATTCCTCCCTTCCCCTTACTCACCCTCTTTTCGGCTTCTTCGTTTTTAGTACTACCGCTAGTTACTATCACTACTAAAAACATCCTGCCGATCACGCACTTAACACTCTCTAGATCACTATTAACACATGCCCCGTACGCGGTTTCAGCATGGTGGTGGTACGGGGTTTTCCTTGCCCACTACATCTATACACATCCTATCTGTCCTCCCGGTTATTTTATGTGGGCAAAAATGTAGGAGTTGGTAAAGAATTTAAACATAAACAAAATTTACAAGCGTTTCCCCTTCTTTTGCTATTAAACCGGCGCAATGTTTTTTTTTCTTTTCTTTTGCAAACTTATATAACAAACTGTACAAACGACTATGTTTACGGTTAGGATAATGTTCGTAAACATAAAAAATCGGTAGTATTTTCACGTGCCTTTACTGCACATGGGTACTGCACACGGAACACACACACACACACACACACTAATGCGCACGTTTACACAGGTGTGCGGTGAGATGGGATGGTGTTTTTTTCCAATATCTCGTGTCTACGACTTTTTCTGTCCCTTCGAGTGGTGATTGTAATTTAGCGTCCAAATGGCAAACCTTCCCTCTACACATCCATCTGCTTTATACGTAAAAAAAAACTACCACTTACTTAAGCTGTGCGGACCGATTGGGGGTACTATAACCGTTTTCACTCCAATTTTTATCTGAACTATTTGGTGAGTTTAGTGATGCTGTTGCTCGTGTGTACGGGTTTTGCTTGTTATGGCTACTTTATGTGAAACGATGGTATGGAGTAACGCAAAGCCACTGCCACTGCTGCGTCTGCTCATCATCACCCACCCACCCGATCCAGTGTTGGCATTCTGCCCGCGCAAAAAAAAAACAATAAATAGAATAAAACATTTCTGGTACGTTCTCTGAGATGCAAATGGTAACGACATGTTTGCTAACTGTGTATGTGTGTGTGTGAGTGCGTGCTGTGTGTTTCTTTGCGTGTGTTTTATTTTCTTTTAGGCGGTTGCGTTTCTTTGAAAGGACTTGCTAGCATTGCACAATTCTTACATGTTCTCTCCACTGCTTTTCAGCATTCCCTTATTTGTTTTTACTTAGAATCACCGTTTTGTAGAATTTGTTAATCACCTAGTAGCGTTTGTGTTTGTGTGTGTGTTTTTTTTTGTTTGTTTTCGTCAAGGTATCTTCTGTTCCGTTGTTCTGATCCTTTGCTTACTTCTATTTGCTCATCTTTCCCGCGCAACACACACACACACATACACATGCACACACAAGCACACGCACATGAACGGTCCTGAATCGTAGGTTTTGGTTCCCTACCGATACATAGCTACACACTACTAACCCCTAATACCACAATTACTTAACAACGTAAAGAAATAAAACAAAATTACAATTATCGCGATGATTCGTGGTTCTTTTTGTTTTTGCTTGCAGATAGGTGACTTAAAGCGGACACGCTAGCTCTAATTACTTGTAACGAGAGGGGGAATCGGGGTACGAAACTAAAAAATCGAGAAACGATCAAAAACGGGGATGCGGTACACCTAGCGGCATTGGTATACGCGTACGCGGCAATCCGATCTGCTTAAAGTCTAACGAGCGAAAACGATCTTAAGTATACACCGAAAAAAAAGGAAGTAGAAGTAAAACAAAACTACGATTCATTCCGCCGGTACGATGGGTCGAAGCGTTGAGGGAGATAGTAAAACTGTTAAATAATCGCATACCGAAGCGGGCTTCCATTTCCCGGCCATGATTGCGGACGTGTGTTTGTGCATGTGCGGCATTTGTGTGTGAGTGTGCGTATGAGGGCGGCGAAACAATAGTGGGTGGGTTGGAAATGTACAACAACCAAAAATATACACCCCTCACTATAACATTAGACGGCATTGCGCGGTTGGTGCGCAAAAATGGTCCAGACAGCTGACCAGCGCGCTCGGGAGCGTCGAATGAGCGTTGTCCTTGCGCGCGGCTACTTATTCCTCGGCGGCCGCACTCATGAGCTGACTGCTGGCCACCGGATTGCGCGGCACCAGTGATACACCAGCTGCTGTGGGTGGAGTAGGGTCGACCGGCCAGCTTCATTTCCGCTTGGCGTGAAGCATCTCCATTAGCAGCGTTTGTGAGGGCGCACTGCCGGCACAGTGTTTGATATACAGATGCTCCTCACCCCGAGCTGCCATTCCGTGGATCTCCGGAATAATACTGAGCAACTTACTGAACTTATCCTGCAAATCACCAAAAAGGACAAATGGTTAGTAGTTGCAGAAATGGTGGCACGGTTTTACGGCGATTCCGGTTGAACTTACAGGCACCGACGGGTAGCAGGTAAGCGTATAGTCCAGCAGGGCCGCCTGCACGTTCTCGTAGCCCTCGACGACCGTCTTTCGGTTGGTGATCCCCCGGACATCTGGAACACAAAACCCCAAATCCACACATTAGAACCATACCTTGGTTGAGTACCTTTCACTCAAAGCTTCGTCTACTTACCGGGATTTAGCAGCAGCAAGAACTTCATGCAGATATAATCGCCGACATCGAACTTGAGCTCCTGCAGCTTGTTTTGCAGCTCGTTAAAGTGCTCGGCCAGGCTCGGTACGCCCAGCAGCCCTAAACCTAAGAGATCAAACTTCTGCCCATTGTGCAGGGTGGTTTCGTCCGGTAGCCCGTTGTGCAGACGCTGGTGTATGTGGTCAAGCACCAGCATATCCGACCAGCTGTTCTGGAGCAGCTTCATCTGATCGTCCACCTGGGTAAGAAGAGGAAGGATAGAAACGGTATTTAGTTTGAGTGCGATCATGAGTGTCCTTCAGTGTTTTTTGGAAGACAAAAAAAGGAATACCACACAACAATTGCTTGCATAAAGTTGGGTTCGAAGTTGGGGAAAATTGTTGCCCCAAGAAGAAGACCCCAAAAAGTGCGCCCTCCCCATCGATACAGTCTCAAAAATGCCACCGAGTGTAAATGGGCGCTATGCAGGGTACCCAACAATCACTTGACCATGGCCCAGATTTTTCACCCATCTTGCTCCTCTCGCTCTCTTTGCTGTTGCCATTCGACACTGCATCATCGTGTCTAGTCAACTCCTCGCTCATCAACTACAAATCGAACAGTACTGCTGTCTTCTCCTCGCAAACCTGTCTGCTTGCTGACTCTTCACTGCTTGACGTTGATTCATTTCCACCACCCGATACAGTGCACCCAATTTACGATCAATTACTTATAAAATGGAGTTTTCGGAGTTCGGAGTACTCTCAGCTGGAGGCGTTGTTGTTTGATTTTTTGCTGTTCTTTTTCCGTGCCTCTGTTGGCAGTCATTTTCATTGCGGTAAAGTCTAATTTTCACTACCCGACCACCAGCCATGCCAAATATTGCACAAAGCTTCGTCTATTCAGTGGCAAAATAGCTTTTTTGTGCCGATGCGTACAGCATGAAGAATGAACGTTGTGAAAATTATTAAACTATTACGAAGGAGTGTCTGTTCATTCGGCTTCGAGGAAATGAAGGTATTTGTTTTGAGACAGAAGTTTATTTACAATCTATTCGTTTTTGGCTCTACAAAACCTCGGGTTTGATCTCCATAAATATTCAAAGATGAAGATTTCAACCCAGGCAGCTAGCTTAGTAGCATCAATCATTTAGATTTAGCCCATTTACTTCACTTACAGACACACACCGTAATATTTGAACTTTTTTTTATTTCTGAGGAAATTCAAAATTCCAAATAACTCCCCAATGTCTAGTCTAACGATTACCTTAACGCAAACATGAATATTACAACGAAGGTATTCAAATCGTACATTACAGAATACTTAGAACAAGCACGCCTCTTGCTAGACTCATATCGCTACATGTCTTCCAGCTACAGTTGCTCACCACCACGGCACCACAGGACACCGTTAGCACCCGGCCAACGGACGAATCTGTACACTCAGCAAGATTGAAATGGAGCAGATTAAATCCATTCCCGAGTATTGAATAAAGCCTTCCGCACACGGCCTGCCTCATTCGATTCTACCCCGTTTTTCCGTCGTGCGGGACAACAGTTTCTCGGCGAGGCACGCTAGTTTTTTTTTCTGCTTTTACTTCACATCCTTTCAATTACCATGCCACCCAGCCCATCCCGCGTTGACCCATTGACCCAGTTTAGGATGAAGCCGGAATTTATTTTCAGCCGCTCCTGTGGCCGGTATTAGCTGCGATGAAAGTGATACGACGCTAGCTTTTCACTACGGCCATCTTCATTTTAAGTTCCCTTCCTATGCACTGCATGCACCCCCTTAGAACTGCATCATCTACCGCACTACATTACACGCTAGGTGTTTGTCTATCGAGCACATTGCAAACGGCTTCCAAAGTGGCGAAAGAAAAAGTGAAAGCACTACGGGAGTGGAAATTCATAGCAGAAAAACGAAACGAAAGCACTAGGCCAAATGAGTCTCTAGCATATATCCTGCTCATCAGCAGGAGTTGCCTCTTTTCACAGGTCTCCGAACAAACGCCTCCGGCTCGGTTGCACATTCTGAACCGTTTCACACCTTATGGCAAATCCCGCCCGTTTGGCCAACCGTTTTAGAGGATGATGGAAAGCGATGATGAAGGAAGTGGCTATTTGCTCGCTGCTTATTATTATCTTTTCTTTTACCGAAACATTATATCCTAAACATCTCGTTCTGGATGGGCTGCAATAACTTCAGGCTAACGCTAACGACACAAAAGTAGAACCATGCTCCATAGTTCGGTATGCAAGTGTGCTACTTACACGGGGAAGCCAAAGGACCCCTCCATCCAAAAACTGGACCCCATCCAGACACGGGCGGTAGGTGGGTCCCAGTGTTGAAAGTGGCCCACCAGCACAAAATCTACTGTATCGTGCGCAGAAGAATAAAATGGCATAAAACGAAACGAAAGGACGCTGGAAAGGAAAGTAGAACGCACTTCGGGTACGTTACGCAATGTAGGCTGCTACTGGAGGTGGCAAGAATGGGGGTAATAAGTAGGAACGGTTTACTTAAAGGGGTTTCTTTAGAATAGGTAGTATGTGCTAGTTCTGGTGTGCTTGTGGACGCATCTGGTGAAAAGTCCTTCTGGCCCCCCTTTTTTTGGATCTAACCTGATTTCATTCACTAGCGATCGTGAGCAAAAAAGGAATTAACACAATATCGTCATGTGTTGAAATCTTTTCCCTTGGACCCAGGCACAAGGTGTTCAAAAGAATTAATTTACAATGTATAAAATATTCATAAATTGGCTACCACAAGGGAGAGTATTTTACAAAACAAAATGATGCAACAAAATAGGAAAAGAAAATCGAACCAATGAATGACCAAGGAATATGAATTTAAAATAATAAATCGAAGCATAAATATTATTTGATGAGTTTATCCTAGTTCATTAACGTTATAGATAATCAAAAAGAAAATAAAAAAATAGTAAGAGTTAAAGAAAATAATAATCTACATAAATGGAATTTGCGTAACTATTAAACTCAAAATAATATAATTGTACTAAACTTTTGGAGATTTTAGTCAGAAGATAAACCCAATCTCTAGCCGATACTCATAAACCCTAGAATAAGCCTGGCGTTTAAAACCCTTTATTAACTGATTAATCGGAACGATTCGAAGTTGCTGAATCTGTATAGCATAACTAATTCCTTAATCAAATTAAATTGAGCAATTTATTTAAAAAAGCTGATTTATTATTATTATCTCATAAGCAAAGATATCATCAATTAAATTGATCTGATCAATTTAAACTAGAGATGAGAATAATCACTCTTTTCAATGATTTGAATCAGAGTCAAAGAATGGGTTTAAAGATTTGAAACCTTTACTCACTCTTTTGAGATTCATTAAAGAGTATTGCAGTGCATTAATGATTTTACCACTCTTTTGCGTGTATACTCACTCTCACTCTCTGTGCCGACTAGAATCTCACTCGGGAGTGAGTAAAACTGTTTTATCACTCTTTAGATTATAATCACTCTGTAAGAGTGAATAAAAGAGTAGTATAACTCTTTTGAGATTGAGATTTGAGGTTAAAGGAGTCATAAAAACTCTTCATGCTGATTTATACTCATTCACTCTCTCGAAGGTTTCAACTCACTCAATCACTCTTACTCAGCGCGCACATCTCTAATTTAAACGGACTATCTGATCAAGCTATCTGACAAGTCATGATTTATACCGCCTTAGCAGCATATTAACTAAATTAATGTATAAGAAATTTTATTATTAAATTATTTTAACAAATTATCTTAAAACATTTCGTTTGGATCGATATTTCGGAAGCTTTTGTTTCCTTTTTTTGTTTTCTAGTTTTTTACTATTTTGTTTAATAAATTTACAATAACAAACAAAAACAAAGCAACACTGCGAAACCCCCCACCACGTTTTACATCCTGTTTACGGCCACGGTGGTAAACGTTTTCGGGAACTCCAACAAATTGGTCCGTCTGAGCACACGGGCGCATGAATCATCGATCGGCACACAATAACACATCGCGACCAGAGCGGTGTCTCCTGTCGATCGCGATAGATAGAATGGAGCCGACGGTCGGGTGAGAACAACAGCGTAAACTGGTTCGTACCGGAACAGCAGCGAACGTGAGGTATTTACCACCGTCTAGCACAGCTAGTAAACAAACAGCCACCGTCCCGTACCGGTGTACCGGTACAGGGCCGCCCGATTTAATAGCTTCCCAAAAGGGAAAACGGGACAATGTCATTACGTGGCGGCGGAGGTCCTTCCCAAAGGGCGACCGGACGGCCTTCGGCTGTCGTGCAGCGATGGCGAAGATTGGTACAGCAACGCTTGTAATTATGCTGTCGAACGTGGTGGTACGCTAGTTAGCACGCGGGTTTTCAACGCGATAGAGAACGATCAGCGCCGCATCGCCAAAGCGATCGTACGCGAGATCTCGATCATTCCGTACGAGGAAGAATAATCGATTGTGCGTTCTAATTTTAGCGCGCATGGACAGCATTCCAAATTAGGCCAAAAAAAAGGAAGGATGCTTTATAATCTTTTCCGTATGTTTGGAGCTCCAAAAATGATCATATTGTGGCAGCAAAAGACACAAATTTAAGACTCACATTGCGAAACTTAAGCTAACACGGAATAAAGCAACATTTTCGCCCGCGTTGGCAGATGGGATGCGCCCATTTGCCTTTTCGAAAAAGAGCATAAATCACCAACACCGTACGAATGGTTTTGATTTACAGCTAGCTTCCTTCGCCGTTCGGAAGTTGCGCTATGCAGCGGGTGCATGGCGCTGTCTGGCGATCATTTTGGGGCATTTATTACGCATTTTTTGCTTTTCCGTCTTGTTAATTTTTTCCCTCCCTGTGTTTTGCTAAATTCTTTTGCTGCTCGCGCTGCAGCTGTTTATTTGTTTTGTTTTAATTTCTACGCCTACCATCGCGGTGGTGGTGGGTTTAAAATTAGTTCGACTTTGTCTGCTTGCCTCGGCCAGGCGGTTGCAACACATTCGGCGACCACGAAGGCCCACCGATGATGATGCGCTTCCTTTACATGTTTGCGCCACACCAACAGCGGTAACGCAACGGCCCACCAGAAGAGGCAAAAAATAAATATATTGCTGCTAAGGAGCAGCAGCAGCAGCAAAAAAAAAACTTTAAACTCCCCCCTCTGTCGTGGACGGAGCATAGATGGATGGATGGATGGATGGATGGTGGTAGTAGTAGTGGTGAAATCATGTAACCTTGACACGGATTTTTGTCGGTGCACAGCGGATCTAAAGCAGCCGTAGGGGAAAGTTGATGGGAAAGGAAACGACGCAACAGCGCCGGTTGGGGATTCAGCGCCATTGCGTCTTTACGCATCTTCACGCGCGATGAAGAATGTGACGCGAAAGTCCAGACAGCGCACAAAAATCAACGTTGTGTGTGTGTGTATGTTGATTTTATTTCGATTGCACAGAGAGCGCCAGATGATAAAGAAACGAAAATGAAATTAAATATGTTAAACAGAAGATGCCCTGCGGGCGGTACCGGTTAGGGGACTCGCGACTGTGCTGAGCAGATGAATTATTAAACGGACATAAATTTAGCCAACACTTGGACGCACGCTTGGTGTTTCGGAGGATTGATGGGACCTGTCGATGGAGTCATCCCAAAGCAATGACAATTATTAGTTTGATCCTATCGGGTTGGTTTAGTAGGCGTGTTAACAGATTTTTATGATATGTCTAAATGATTTATAATACAAAGTAGTTAACATTTAGGTGTAATTACTAAAGTGCTGTTCATTTAGAATTCGGTCACTCATCACAAGCTGTAAATGGGCCATTTTTTAACATACAAGTATAATTTTCACATGAAATGAAAGTTTTTTTTTTTTTGCTTTTTTACTAAAATAAGCAAAAAATTATAATTTTGATGAACAGATGAAAATACGGACTTTTCTTTTGATGCTTCCCATCAGCTGCCGCACAACCGATTTGGCAACTTTAGCAGCTATTTTTTCCAATAATATGCCAGTTGTGTGGCTGTTTTGGTGGTTTTGCATGTCATTTTCAATTTTCTTTTCATTATCGCCCAATATTGTTCTATCGGCCGGGATTCTGGACAGTTTGGTGGGTTCAAATGCTTGCCGATGACGTCCACGTTGTTATTGGTGTACCATTGTACTACATTCCGACTGTAGTGACAGCAGGCCAAATCTGGTCAGAACTTTACTGGGCCTTTGTGAGCCTTGATGAAAGGCAAAACACACTGTTCCAGACACTGTTCTTTGGCACCGATTTATTTGCAACTTCCCCATCGGAAAATCCAGGGTTAGCTTTCAACGTCTTCAAAACCTTCCCGTCCAGCTTACGATCCACTGTTTCTGATCGACGATTTTGTTGGACCTTTCTAGTAGTACTTTGACACTCCCGAAACCGTTCTAATACACATCCAACTGTAGAAGCGGCGAATTTCAGGAAATTTGGCAATTTTTCTCCTAGACAAAGTTGGATTTTCTAAGTGGGTGTGCACAATTAACTTACGACGTTCTAGTTCCATGGTCAACCACAACTGTAAATTTGCACGGACTTGCAAAAACTATTGCACTACTTGAATGAGTGCTCCAATACCTACACATAAATGTCAAAAAGTTCCATATAGCACCACTGGTGGAGCTACTATACATAAAATAGTCTGACCGATTTCTAAATGAACAGCACTTTATAATTCAGGCTGGTTGCTTTATCAGCAGAAAGAGTAACTAATATCTTTTTACTGCAGCAAATTCCTTTTCGATCGTATATTATGTGATGGTGCCGTGACCAGGATTCCATGCAAATTGCAAGGCCTACTTTTTCGCAAAGAGATAACACAACCCTTCTGGTTTGGTACTTGTGAGAACTTCATCCGATGTTAGAGATCTTTAGGCAAAATTGCAACAAACATTTTATTTTCTCAAAATTTAAATCATCTAAAACGAACAAGAATGGACTTGCTGCAACTATTTCCCAAACGAGGTTAAGTTCAAACGTCCATTTTGTTCGACAGTAGCAAACATTCTCGCTTCCCATATACCAAATCGTATCGCCGGAAGGTGAAGAATACATACACACACACACACGCGCCAGCCCAAGCGTGCCAAACACACGCGGAAATTAGGTTAAATACCTTCAATCGATTCAATTACATAATGTAGAACGCAAAAGTCACCACACATCCCCACTCACGCACACCACCCGAGATCATTCCAGTGGGGTTGAGGATTTAACTACTTTGCCTCCTCGCGTGTTTCTTCATACGCTTCGTTGTTTGAGTTCCACAGGTAAAGTGCACGATCTGAATTGTATTGCTTGTGTGTGCGTTTTTTTCTTCTTCTAAATATATTTATTCCATCCACTTCCGAAGTTCCGAAGGGAAATGGACCGATGGCGACCTCTTGAATGCAACTGCAACCGTACGAATCGTGGTAGTACCATTGCTTTATTCGTGGGCACGCGAGTAAATTTACGCGATGGTGCAAGCCCCGGTGCAATGCATTTTCCACCTGCCTCCCCCCCCCCCTCGCCATTCATACGCCGGTTTACCACCCAATCGACCGGTGATGGGGTGTAGCAGTGAGGGTCAAAATGGAAGCAACGATTTATACCGACCCAGTGGTCTAAACCTCAAAACACTGAGCCAGTGAGATCGTTGCGGAAGGCATACGACGCATGCATGCAATGGGGCTTAGGTCGAGAGGAAGTGGCTAGTTGTGTTTCTTTCTTTGATTTTGTTGCATTTTTGCTTTGTTGTTCTTGTTCTTGTTGCTGCTTGCAGTTGTGTAGGAGAGTTATGCACCGACCTAATATAGCTCCACCTTACCACCCCTATGGACGCAAGCAGAATGCCGCCTTCACAGTTGAAGTGAAACTGCATGCTTTTCGTCACCTGTTTATTTCCCTACCAGGGGTCTCTGCTCTACTAGCAGCAAATAAAACCAACCAACACCAAAACTTGATATTGCACTTGAACGCATTTTTCGATGGTGCATTACGATCGCTCGCCAAGAAACGGCTACAACGAAACCAAGTTTCACGTTCGCTTTTCCATCCAACCGTTTCGGCGGCCGGTTTCCCTTTTTACACCGGTTATGAGACCGGAATGGTGGTTCGGATCGTTCGGCTAACGGCTAACGAAAGCCAGCGGACACTGAGCACTGAATTCGCTTAATGATGAACCGACAACCCGTGTTACGCTAAACGTTTGCAAAATGTTGTTAGCGCTTCTGCGTTCTCTCGTGCTTCTTCACATAAATATAACTATTCCGCAAGATATTCGGACGGTTTTGGAAATTAGCAATTGGTTTCAGCCAAACGGTACCGTACCATTCCCTAATGGAACACACTTCGTGCAGACACATGCAACAGGTTATTTTGACCCGGTTTTTTTTTTGGAAACAGAACCACAATCAGCTCTAGGTAAAGCTATTCATGCTGATAATCGGGTAAATTATTACTTGTAAGGTAATATGTTTGAAAGAAAGCAAATTCTTAAGGAAAGTAAATTTCTGTATTTTCTTCTTTTTAAATACTGTCAAATGCTTTAAAAACCCTAAGATTTTATTTCAGAAGTTTGCTTTAACGGAAATTACTCTACTATTGAATACAAATAATCGATAAAGCGAGCTAACAAATTAGTTAGTGATATGAATACATTAAAGGATCTCTCCTAAAATCATGTTTCTTTCAGGAAAACTACCAAGGATTGTATTGGTAAATATTATTTGCGGAAAGCGAAGAAATTCTTAAGAATTGTCTGAATATCTCAAGAAATCTATGCTTCATGTACACTCAAAGCTAAAAAAATCTATCATTTGGTTATATTTCTGCCGGAAATTAAGAGTTTTGGAAATAATCGATACGGAAATCAATGAAATTCTTGATGATTAATCTGAATATCTCAAGGGATCTTTCCAACACATATATGCAGAAATTAAAAATAATCATTCTTTAAACCAGCCAAGTCTTCTAACCATTTAATACAAATTATATGGATGGATGTTACTGGTGTGTTCTTCTTGCTTAATTATCAAAAACATCCAGAAAACTGTTCCTAAGTCGGTAGAAATCAACATCAAAATAAACATGCTCAGTTAAGGAAAAGTTTTACACATAAGACCCGAATACTCTGATCGGATTTAAAATTCATAATTCCTCCCCTAAACCGCGGCTCCCACGATCGCTTTCCCCAAGACAGCGCGTTATTGGCAATTACCGCACAAAGTCCATTCTACTCAACTTGTAACTATTTGTTGTGGTTTCTGTAACCCACCCTGCCTGTTTTTTTTTTTGCTTTTACAAATTAACTCAGCGGCTAAGAAAAACAAAACCCACCCCTCCCCGCAAACGGTGGGGTAAAATTTACAACGCAAAAACTCATAAACGTACAATCGTGTGGTGGTAACACGCTGAACAACATTGTGTCCATCGCGAGGGTTAGCATAGGCCTAACCCTTCCGACTCTTACTTCATGGTTTTCGAGGTGCATAAGTGGTGCCCCCGCCGGATCTTGCCGGTGCGTACATACATATACAAACACAATCACAAGCAGCAGAAAAAATAATGAACACCTCTTTCAATTTATTCGCACACACAGAAAAGCATTATAAAAGACAAAAAAACACGCGGGGTAATCCGGCAAACCGATGAACCGAGGGGTAAAGAACAACATGTGGACCGGGGGGGGGGGGGGGGGGGGGGGGTTCCACCATTTGAAAATTCATTTTTCTTCGAGATGGCGGGACCGCTACCGTCCCTCTTTTGACGACGTTATTTTTGAGCGCTGACGAACGGACCAAACCCAACCCCTCAACGCGCCGCCGATCGTGCGCGTGTGAAACCGTGTGCGTACGTGTGCGTTTGAAGTTTTGCCATTTTTTTTTGTCTCCTCGCCACCCCACACCCCTAACCGGTGTGTCGTTGGGGAGCCCTGTTTTTATTCATTCATTTTTAATGCACACATGTTCGGCTCAGCTTCACAAGTAGGTCAGCGGCTGAAATTGAGAGTGAGCCTGGCGGGAGTTGAATTTGTTTTACTATATATGATTCGCCCGCTCTGCACCGACCGCCCGCAACAAAGCGAGATCGAGTGAGATTATGGTGGTATTTGTGTAGAGTGGTATGAAAATAAAATGTTGAAAAATCCCGCAAACCACTACACTGCGCAAGCCGTGTATTTTGTTTTTTTTTTTTTGTTGCTTAATGTATTATACGGGTCCGATCTTTGCAAGCTGATCGGATCGAAACCCTCATTGCCACACTGCGTTGGACGATCGGCCACATACAAACACACAGAATGGAAGACTTACCTTCAAATCCTTGAAGAATATCGTATTTCGCGCCCAATCGACCTGGGAGAATAGGTTTTGGTCCAAAACTTTACACATAAGCTCGAACAGATCGACCTCGCACTGATTGTAGGACTGGCTCTGGAGCAGCGAGAACAGCGACGTCTGCCATTCGCGGTCGTCGATCGACTGGACGAACTCGCGGATCATCGGCGATACCCTGGAGGTGGCGAATTTCACGGACCGGGAAGCGTAATTTTGTATCGATACATTCCAGAAAACAGGTTGTGAAAGAATGCGAAAGGAACAGCGTAAATTGTGATGGCATGTTGCACAATTTTTGTCACATGTGTGTGTATGTGTGATTTTTTTCATCATTCGAATCCAGATTTTGGGAGGGTATGGGGGTCGGTTAGGGTTTGGGAAGGAGGAAAGGAAGAGATGAAAGGATGGAGAAATGGGGAGAGAAACAAAGGAGAGAGAGAAAAACTATTAATTAATGCTGTTAAACCATTAATATAATTTCATATAAGATAAAATGTTTCATTAGTGTGAAGGTGTATAAAGGTAACAATTTTAAACGAGAAAGAGGATATGAAATTTTGTAAAACACTAGTAAATAAATTTGCAATTAAGAAGACTAAAATGAAACAAAAAAGTTATCAACAGAGACCAAAATAAGTGCTCAGTTTCAACAAGAACAACACAAAATGAGGTTAAAAGAAATGAATAAAAATAAAAATAAAGGATTGAAGTAATCTGTTACTTAATAAAAATTTGTGTGAAAATGCAAGTGCCACTGCAGGACAAACGTTGCCCTCTTTTCTACTTTGACGCATTTTATCCCTGAGGGCTCTCAGGACCAAATTGGTGGTGATAAAACACACGACGATCGTTATCCGGCAGATGTCAGACAGGTTAATGGTTAGTACCAAGTGAGGGAAGCAAAATGACACTAGCCTTAGGGTGTCGGCCGGATTGCCGGAGTCGGCCGTGCTGGTGGGATTCGAGTCGAAGCTAAACGCCTTCGGACTGAGCGAATGGGGCGAGGCGGTCGTCGAGTTGGCGCTCATCCACAGCTTCGAGTCGGACAGCGGATTCTGGATGCTGGTGGCGCTGGAGTTGGAACTGCCGGTGCCGGCACCGGATCCGTTATTACCACCGCCGCCCCCGCCACCACCGCCGCCTCCACCGCCGCCGCCACCACCGTTGCCGCCGACTCCGCTGCTACTGAGCGATATCGTCGTCTGCGGATTAACCTGTCCGAGGGCGATCGCAATCGGGCTGGGCGAACTATCGGGCGATGACGTTAAGGATGAGACCTGGGCAGAATGAGAGAGACAGATAATAGCGTGTTGGTGTATGTTCTACTCAGTCATAATCGAAGCGTCGCAAAACCCGTACCTGTGGTATCTGAATTTCCTGTTTGATGTGCATGCTCGAGTACGGTTGGTGATAGTCGAGACCCTGCAACTGTGGCGACACACCATCCGAACCGAGCGTACCGATGCCGACACCACCACCGATCGAACCCCGCAGGGCCTGGAGGGCGAGCTGTCGTTGGCGCATGATCTGCAGCTTTCGCGCCCGATCCCGTTTATACATGGGGCCGAATTTGTTCCGTCCACCGCGCATCCTATCGGCTCGCACGGCTGAATGGAGTGGTAGGAGAGTTGCGTGAAGAAGAAAAGAACATTAGTTAGATGGGGCTCTGCTATAGGACTAAGATAAGATGAGATAAGTACGGCTGGTGTAGTATCGAGAGTTCATGAAGTAGTTGCGTTAGATATTGTTGATCGCAAATTGTAACAGTTCTCGTTGTTGAAGTAGGTCATATAGGGATGGAACAAAACAAAAACACCCCTATTGGCTAACGGCATTAGGACTCCTCCCTGCTACGCTGTGAAAGGTGATCTTTCTTCCCGAGCTTTGCTCCATATTCCTGGAAGCATGTGGGCCCATTTTTTTGGTCCCAACGTTTACTTCGTCCAGTGTTCTACCTGACGACCTGTTTGATTTTTAAAAGAAACGCATCGTACAAGGGACGCGCTCGCTTCCAAAAGTCGCAAACTGTGACGATGCAACCGCTACCGTTACCTTCCCGGAATGTTGTTTCTCTGATGCACGGGAGGTAGCAGACCCATCACACACCTTAAGATCACATTTCTAGTGTAGAACCTGTGTCCTGTTGTGGAGCCCTCCTTTTTGGTTCGTCTTCTTAGACCGTTCGACCAAACCTCGGTGACGGATTTTATTTTTTTTCATGAATTTCTACTCCATCCTCGTCTTAAGGGCTTATTAAATGGTCCCTTTTAAGCTTCTTTTTCCTGTGCTAACATTTTGCTGCTTCTAAAATTATAAGGATTTTACTGTTCTCACGATCTAGCGCGATGCAGTTCGGGCTTTTTGTGGCAATTCACAAAAACAAAACAGGACACAGCCGCCAATCGGACGCCAGTGACCGTTATGAGAAGGAAAGATCGTATCAAAGCGTTCGGAGTAAGGAACGCCTTTAAGGGCGTTGTCGGACTTTTGATAAAGACGTGTTGTCTAGTTGCGGTAGACGATTAAACTATATGTCTTTACCGCTTTATAACAATACGTCGATTACGCAACTAGCCACCAAAGGCAGGTGACGAATTCGTACTGTACAACGGCAGCCGCTCCACGACACGCCACGCATTGGAACGCGATTAACGCCTTTAATGACACCCGGAACGCGCACTCATTTTCGGCAAAGAAATGAAGGAAAAAAAGTAGGACACTCACTGAAAACAAACCGAGGAAGAAAAAAAGGGAACAAAAATTAACACACAAGCTGTAACCGATCGACGTGTCTGTGGTCCATTAATTCGACTTCCTTTCCCCCCGATCGTTTCCGATCGCTCTTCTTGGGTTGCACCATTTCTTTCCGTCTTCTTGGTGAAATTAATTTTTCGAAACTACCAATTAGCCTCCCATCAAAACACGCCAGTTATCACCACACACTCGCGCACGGTAACGTTTTTCGTGCATTCGGTATGCTGCAAGCGACCGGTGCAGCATGTTCTTTGCGAGCGCTTTGCGCAAAATTTGCTTCCGGGCAGCACTGTTAGTGGACGGTTTTGGATGCTTTCAGCAAAAAAAAAAAAGGTACATATTTACGCTTCTCTTAACCGTTACCCCGTTTTGTTTGACAAAAATTGTGCGCTTATTGTTTTTATCAACATGTTTTGCCGTTTACAATGGCGTGAGTGTGCTCTGGTACGATAGGAAGCCATTCCATTCCGATCGGAACCGTTATAGAGCTCCGTTTGCTGTTTTGTTTAAACACACCCATTGCTATTAGTTCGCCCGAAAGGTTAAAACACAGTTATATGTACACGGAACTGTGTGAAAAAGGTGAGTATGTCAGCGTATTTATTTGGTTTCAGCCCGGTTTTGTAAATTCCTACCGTGTGTCTACCCGGTTTGTTATTCATTTAATCGGTCGGAAAGAAAGCAGACGGTGGTGTGTCTAAATTCTTAACGCCGCTTAAAGTGTGTTGGGTCGAACGAGAGCGAAAGTGGAAATTTGCTTGCGCAAGCTGCAGTACCGGTGCCGGTTGTATGTTTTTAAAACAATGACCTAATTTTGGTGATATTTTTTCACTATATGCACTATGGAGAATCGATATCATAAGATAGGACATTGAATTTTGAATCATTAACGCTAGATCGAACAAGCATTTTAAGCGTTTTTCATTGATGGTTACTTTGTAAAGAATTTTTTGAGACTTGAAACATGTTTCAATGTTTTATTTTTGTTAAAGTTCTTACTATTAAAAAGATTAAAGTGGAATAGTTTAATATAAGAACAATTATTTGATGTTAAATATTTTACAGGCCTGACCGTTCTTCTTGAATACATTTTTTTATTAAGTTATAATACACGTAAGTCAATATTTATTTATTTCTTTATATTTCCATGTTGACGGCTTTCGAAGTGAGTCAATATGCGAAATATATTTTTATCGTGTCTAGAATTGTTTTGAAACTAATTTTTAAAAATATTTAACAAACAAAAATGAAAGTATAAAAATATTTCTCTGACACCAGGTAAAGTAGATACCTTTATCAGCTATAAAAAGCAACTGCATTTCGCCAAATTATTATCACTGAACTCAAGTATTCAAGATGGAAATATTCTCTAAGTTCCCCTAAGATTGGAAAGTCCCTAAGTTCTTGATCTTGAGTAAAACATTTCTACGATAATCTTCATATCAAGCTATTAATAAGATCTCTCTAACCTTTCTCTTCCGACGTATTGCTAGAAGAAGTTCTAAAGGCATGTGATGTACTCCGTGACATGTGACACAGTTTCGGAATTGCCTGCGCCAAAACTCATAATTACGTTCTTCCCCCCCCCAATGAACCAACGAACCCCCGCCTCGGGATGAGCATTCTTCAAACGCGAAACCTTCCCCTTCATTGCTTTGTGAAATATCCTTCGTCCGGTGGATGCACTGTACGGTGGCCCAGTTGTTTGCCAACCCGTGACGAATTTCGTTGCATCCCGCCGCGATGCCACACGTAACGGGTCTTCCGAAATCATTAATTTTTACGCTGCAAAAGTATTCCGACCGACCAAAACAACAACAAAAAACCGAAAACGAAACGACCCCATCACGCTTCCATCACGGGACGGTGCGGCGTTAGGGATGGATGATCTTTTATGCGCGCATCCCGACATGACTGCAAGGAACCAATCCGGGTGGGTGTTTATCGGCCCGGAACCGAAATGGAACCGTGGTGCGAACGAAGTGCGGTACTTGTTGCAATATGCACTTGGGCCGCAAAAAAAAAAGGCAGAACAGAACGCACCAAAAACAAAACAACAACAGCGTACAGTGCGAATGTCGCTGCATGTTGCAGCATAAGTTCCCCAATGTCCCTCCCCTTCTCCTTCCTGGAGGTCCTCTGGGAGGTTTTTTGCTTTCACGCTTCAGGTCTTCCCGGCTGTACGTTTCGGTTCAGCGCGTGCTAATTTGTGCCTCCCAATTTTTGTGCTTCCCGAAACATCCCGAAAATGGAGGCATCTCGCCGGCACAGGAAATGAAGGTATAAATGCGAACGGAGCGGAGAAAGTTTCTCCAAAACCAAACCCAAAACGTCATCATCATTCCAGCCAGACATACGAAGGCTATTTATACTAGCCTTAAAATGGATGTTGGCGAGAATGGAGTTGACTAGAAGGAGGGGCAAATCGGGGGGGAGGGTTGTTTTCCGGTTGTTTTTTTATGTTTGGCAATAAAAAAACCGGCACCACAAAATTGCACTGTAAAACTGCACCATTATCTTCCATGCAGTTCTTATGCAATGAAGGAAAAAAAGGCACACACCGGCAGACACGGTTAGTCATAATAGAACGATCTTGCATGTCTTGTTGGGTACGATAAAATGCAATGGGAAATAAATTATAGAAAAAAACAAGAGAGACACACCAACCCCACGGTGAAGCGAAGAGAAACGGAGAGAACGCGAGAGTAACGCTATGGTTTTTTCGTTACGATTTCTATTTTGCAAGCAAAGTAATGCATTCTGCTCAATTCGTTTGGCCGGCTTCGAGTGCCAGTTTTCGTCATCGTCGTGCGATGCTTTTTACACGGACGTACCACACATGAACCGCCGCCGCCGTCTGTTTTGGCTACAATGAGCCCTTTCCCTTAGCCCGTGACGGTTATTGTTTATGAGCGGGAGTGCAAAATGACCCACTCGGCTCACGAGTGAAAAGGCACGACTTGAAATAAATATGACCCACCCGTAAACAATGACCAGCCGGGGCTGTTCGCCGGCGCACAAACGGGCACTCGCCGTGCAATTGTTTGCCCATCGGTTCCCAGCTCCCGGGTCCGTCCGGCTTAACCGTGCTTAAATCTTAACACCGGCCCAGCTTCAGTTTAAAGCCTCACCCGTTGTGCTGTAACACGTAATTGAATTAGCCCACAGCGTGGTCTTAAAATCGCCACAACGCCCGAAGAACGCAGCAGCAGAAAAAAAAAACGTGTCCAATTTGGTGGTGTGTTCCCAGCGAGTGGTTCTTTTGTTGCGACGTTAAGATACGTACTAGGGGACAGGCGGCGTGCTTTATTACACAGCGAATGCAATCCCACATTTGCCGGGGACGGAATTGACAAGACCCACTGGGATTACTCCGTTTCGTTGCTGTATGCGTCCACCGGACCCGCGACACCGCCCGAGAAGAGTTTGTTCTACGAAAGCACGAAAGAAAGAAGGGTGCCCGGGCTGGGTGCTGAATTGATTTGCTGGTGGATGAATTGCAGCACCAAGCGATGGATATGTGTGTTAACCCTAATCGAACGCAGCAGTTGCATTAGTTTACGACGACAAAAGCCTAATGGAACGGGGCCGTTCATTAACGGCCTAAAAGCTCGGGCTAAAAGCATAAACATTCATTGCGGTAGTGTTGTGGCGGCATTAATTGTTCACTCGCACATAAAATGTTGCACGCAAGAGAAATGAGTGCGTGCGCTAATGCAAATGCATAAATTGTGAATAATAAAGTCAAGCCACTCATGGCGGGGTAGAATTAAATAATTTAAAATGTAAATGATTTTTTTTAGAACAAAAAAAACAATCGTTACTTTATTCCTGTTGTTAAAATATTTAATAAATAAGCATTTAAATCGTGCTATAAAAAACTATTCAAAATAATTCGCCAGATCATGCGTCAACCAGCTGGAAGTTTGCATCTTATCCGGTGCATAGACTACCGCACAACTGCAATCCGGTCTCGACTAGCCGACTGCATAACACTGTAGAAAAATTTCACTTTCATTACCATCCTCCCGACGGGTGGCCCGCGCTAACACTGGAGCTATAGAGCAAGCTATCCCAGCGCAAAGCAGAAGAGGGGATAATAGAGAGAAAGCCCACCCATTCCTGCGCCCCCATCCAACACCGCCACGAAACCAGCAGCGAAAAGCGAAACCGGCCGCGAAAGGAAAACTAACGATGATTAATAGTTAACTCTATTACTTCATACACTCCGCTCCAGCATTTCGCCCATCCGCAGCAACTTAAGCAGCCGTCTCTACCTCTCTACCAGAGAGGAGAAAAAAAAAGAGTCCAATGTCAGAGAGGCCACCGCAAAAACTTCCAGCCGTCACGATTTTCCGCCCCTTCCGAAGCCCAATGCCAGCGCCCGCCGGGAGAACGGGATTTGGAGTTGGCGGTCGCACACTGGGACTATTACCGTACCGGGCGGCCTGGGTAATAGAAGAGAAATTGCGTGGCCCTCGCGCACTGGAACTGGGCCAATGTCAAGGCGGCCCGGGTTGGTTGCTGCTGGGTCTGATGGTAATAGTTGCGGTGGTTGTGGTGCACTGGAGATGTCTTGGGAATTTTCTCGCTCGTCACACGCCATGCTGCGATGGATGCTGCGAGCTGCTCTTGGCGATGGGAAACCACTCCAGGGATGGGAAATATAATTAGGTGTTATTTATTTTGTATCTGGCGTGGATGGACGTTATTAGGTTTCTAAAGCGGTTTATGGCGCTCCGTTATACAACGCGGAAGGAGTAGCTTTGAGACAGACGATATTAAGGGTTGATTTATGGAGGGAAAACATATGGAGACGATTGTTAACTCAATAACAGTGTGTTTCATGTATTTAAGGAGTTCAAACGAAATGACCGTACAACAAAGTCAATAGCCAGCTCCTGCCTCATTATGCCGACAAATAGATAAATATTTGACACAAGCATAATAGATAAATAGCATACAACCTATTCAAATATTGTTTGCCAAATTTTTGGCAAGTTGTTTACATTTACAAATCCGTTTCGTTGCTGTACAAATTTGTGCGATCGTTTCAATGCAATAACGCTTTGCCTATTTCATGAACACATGCTTTTTATTTATTTATCATTTCACCACATACGATTGTAGGTCTCTCGGCATCTTGATCATTCGATCAACCAGTTCCCTCTTTCGCTTGCCCACTATCGTCGCGTGTCGCGCTGCATCCCTGCCTACGCCATACGCGACACAGCATGTTTCGCAATTCCCATCGACGACATACTCACTAAGCTTTACGCCTCGAGCTAGGGGGAGGGTTGGACAGCTAGACACGATCGAGCTCGCTAACCACTGACACACAAGCAAACACGCGCACGCAATGCAAACTCGCACGAGAGTACAGCAGAATGGGCAGCAGCATGTGACCGATAAAAGGCGTACTATGGCTGGGTCGTCGAGAAACAGTTGCTCTAGCCCTCTCTCGCTCTTTTTAACGATTACATTTCGATGTTACGGAGTTCCTACGGGAAACTCCACATCCACTCAATGTCATCTAATGCACTTGTGCTGCATTTTCAGTGTGAGTGTCGCGCGATGCTGACGTAACAGAAAAAAAGCGTCATGCAACAGGTTGGGGATACATAGGAGAGATTTATATTATCTTTATGCTCATGGTGTTTAAGGTGAATGAAAATGAACATTAAAAACGCACTCTTTAACTTTCAATAAAATAATATTGTTAAGTCTTGTACTTGACTGCTCACCATGAAACTGGTTTGAAAATTTGTTAATCTAAAGTGACGAAAATTAGGCATCATACAACAATCTCCAACACAAACATTGGAAACCAATCGCTACGGGGAAGCTCCTAATGAAAGCCACACGCGAGCTATGCCGAATTTGGGTCAAGGTGGATGAAATCAATACCGTCTGTTTCTTTTTTCTGTGTTGCTGTTGTTTCATTTCTTGCCGTTTGAGGTATTATTTGTTCGCGTTGTTTCTCACCCAACCGGCTGAGTGGGGTCTATCGCACACCCCAATAGCCTCCGGACCATGATACTATGGTTGTAGCAGCATTCCGACATCCCAACCCGCCCACCCGTCTTGCACATCACGCCTGCTCATTCACGACAATCACTATTATCGGCATGACATTTTCGAACTCCACCGAGTTTTCTAAGATGGTGGCCACGCAAAGCTATGGAGAGTGCTTTTGTTTGGTGTCGAAAATTGGTGTCTGTTGTGTGCGATATTCACTTCATTTCTTCAAAGTTTGAGGTTTTTTATTTTGACAAAAAAAAAATTCAATTGGAAAACAAATAAATTGATACATTATTCCGTCATCCAGCAGCAAGAAGAGAAGTTTGAGAAGAATTACACCGCAATAGTAGAAACTGTTTCCAAACATCATAATTTCTCGCAATAACAACACCGGCGATCACCGGCAGGCAAATATCGAAACCCTGCTTCGCACGATTGTGAATTTGAGTTCATTCCATCGATTCTTCTCGTGTCTGAAATCTTTTAATGGCCAAGAGAGCAATTGAGAACTTCTTCTAAAAAATGTTCCAACAACCATTGCACAATTACCACAATTTCGGAACGGTGGCGCTTTCGTAGCATTGCGCCAATCGCCGGGGCACACCGGTCGGGCGATCAATTCGCATTGACGATTGATTTGACCAATTCCACCACCGGAGTCGGAGTCGTGCGTGAATAATTTCCTCACCCCGGATCAGGTTAATCGGGTTGCCGCTCAATACCGACTGCGCCGACGGAGAAAAACTTGGAGCTGCGAGAAAAACTTGCTACCAAAATGGGTGGCTGCACACTGCAAACCCCTGCAGTGCCATTTCCCAATTTGTCGATTAAACATCGCCAACGAATTGGCTTCGCGTGAAGCGTTATTGATGTACGATGAAGCTGTCCGTAATGATGATGAGCTTTCGAGGTGAGATGAGACATTTGGCTGGAGTTGAGGGTCGAAATTAATTTGGTCCCACAGAGCGAAAGAGAGAGGAAAACAGAAAGAGAAAGAGAGAAGAAGAGAGTTTCCATTTCGTTTCAAAAATCTTCAATTATTGCAACAAAACCATCAGCCAAACATCCGTTGAGCAAGATCGATCGACCGTTTGATCGTAGACGAAATTGAGAAGAGCAGCAATGCTGGAAAACTGTGCAAACGCTAGTCAAAGCCTCAAAGTCAAACAAAACGTTCGGCTTATGTAATCGGATGAACCGCCGTTCGCTAAGCGACTGGGGCGGGGGGGGGGGGGGGGGACCACCATTTCAGTAGCCGCGCCAGCGACTCGGTTCACACACGCATTCACTCACATCCACGCGCGAGTGGAGCGCGAGGGGCTCACCTGGGTTCGCGCCCTTCCAAAACGGCAGCGCTCAACATTGGGTTCGCCTAATGTCATTAGCAAATGACACACACCGTCACCGAACGTGACCGATGCCGATTACGATGGTGCCGCGTTTACTGAATCAACAAACATACCAATGCGGGGCGTTTATTATCATTGTTTTGGGTTGGGGGAACTTGATGGATGCTAGAGAGCCTTTCCGGAGCTATCGATAGATACATACCGAAATTAAGTAGCAAATAGTTCGAGTTTGAATTTAGTTCACGCGAATAGAAATTTGTTTTGCAAAAATTTGTCTTTCAACCTACTATTTGTGGAAGATTCCAATGAGACACACACGAACGAAAGTAGGAGCTTGTGATCGACAACGAACTTGCTAAGTGACGCGATCGGTAAAAAGCAAACATATGCAACGGTGCACCGCAGTAATTGCAAAACTGCAATCCATCAACCGGCACACGCTCGCGTGAAGGTGACACATACACACGATGGATCTTCTTCTCACCTACAAAAGACCCACTCTCGCACCCCTTTCACCCCATTTTTAACAACTCCAACAACCCGCCAAGAGAGCAAACGCATTGTGCAATGGTGTGGATCGTTACTTCGCACCCGTTTGCGATTTTGTGAACACGCGGGGCCACCCTCTTTGCCACGCTCATTAAAAAAGCATCGAAGAAGCATAACGAAAGTAAGGGGCCGGCAAAAAAAAGGGCTAAGGGCCCGCTGTTGACAGACCACCACCCTCTCCCCTTGCGTGGTCGGAATCCACAAGTTCCGCGTGGTGCACTTTCGTACGCAACTGCACCGGGTTAAATATTGTATAATGGTACCGAAAGATCGAAGATCGGTAATGCATCGGCTGCGAGCAGCCGGATGGCTGTCAATTATTGCTTCAGATGCGGCGAATGTGAGCACATATTTTCACACTTCGGCGCATTGCTAATGCGCGTCCTCGTTCGGATGAAGCGGAACGCCGCGAATGAAGATGTTAAGTTGACTTGGAACGAAAGGTAAAAACCCATTGAGATGAATCATATATTGCCTTTAGTGTGCGAGGGCACAGTATTTCAATATTGTTAACTGGAGCTTCGTGTGGATAAGACACAAAACATACAGTCATAATGATTGTAATATGAAAATGAGAATAATGAAATAATGCGATCATTGCATTTTTCCATATCGATCGTACAGTGCGCGAAAGCTGATGGAGCAGCCTGGTAGTTTGTACTAATGATGGTTTTTTTAATAAAAATTAAATAAACCCCAAATTAGCGTTTTATCGTAATTTCGGTTAAGGTATAATTAAAACTTAAAACTTTGAACTTCGCAGGCGCACGACAAAAACAACCAAACCGATTCATTAAGTTCACCGCACGCGCTACACCTCGCTGTTCACCTGTCACGCCGTTTAAATATCTTCGAAAAATGATCCATGGAAAATTACGGGACAAAACAACCGCTTCAATAACAAACCAAAACAACACCACCCAAACCGCGTCCACCTTCATCCTCTCTCGCCATTAGCCCTTTTGTTCGCAGTTCGAAACAACAACACAAAACATGCGAATAAACAACCAAGCCCGGCTCCTCGATGGCGCACAGTGGCAGAGAGACAAAATTAAAAAAGGGAAGAAAAAAAAAGCAAAACACACTCCCCCCGCAATACACACAACACAACACATCCGAGTGAGTGTGAGCGTAGAACGCGCAAAAACTGGCACAAACGCTAATCTTATCACCTAATAACGCTACGCAATGTAAACAAAATCAAGTCGCGCACATTACACTGTGCGATGGGGCAATGGGGCCAAATCATGGGGCCACGGGGCATGAATGGCATTCGCATACGTACCGCGGTTGCTCTAGATTTGGGTCTGTGGTTCTCACGCCCTCCCCCGATAACGTCACGCGGGGAAAGGGGGGAAGGAGTTACAAGAGGAGATTAACTTTATTCTAAGAGCAAGCACGCACCGACACACTCTGAACAGTTGTTTTCTTGACAGTTCTAATCAGATGAGAGAAACATATGGAACGAGCTTCCAAACATTTGTTGTTAGTTAGCAGTTGCAGTTTAGGAGTCTCATTCGGAATGCATGACCTAAATCGTGCCTTTTCCATCGTGACACCTTTTTATTTTATCACACCCCGATACGTAACCATTACTAATTAGCTTGACAGCCATGCTTGACAGTCCTTTTTCATTTTGGCTTCACCTCTTTAATGCACTTTTCGCGGGTGGTGTAAAAAGAGTCATCATAATGCCCCAATATTTTTCAACCCTCCTGAAGAAAACCCCTTCTGCACCGGTGAAGCTATAAAAAGATTGTTTGTCCCGCTACCAATGATAACCGTCCGCCGCGAAACGTCTTGTCTGGTTGCATCGTTTCAATCATTCGTCCGCGTGTGTCTGCTGTACGCTATCATACAGATAACGACAACCACACGGGAACACATTTCGGCTGTTGGCTGTTTCTGTTTCTGACATCGTTAATCTAATATTTAAAACGAGCACAACCATCCGACACCGACGGCAACAAACAGTAGGTCAAGGTCGCATCGTGCGGTACAGGTTTGTGTGTGAGTATCCGCCCTAGAAATGGGGACGCGACACGCACACCCGCGTACCCAAATGACTCCCGAGGGAAGAAAGATCACGTCACGGTGCGCTCCGTCACCTGCGACGACCGTTGACGGGACAGGCCGACAGGCGCGCTTGGACAGAAGGAAAGCAACAAGTAGACCGTAATCTGGGACGCGTCAGCGAACCATTTTCACCGCAAACCGAATCTACCGGGTGTGCAGTGTACAGACGAATGCGACCTCATTGCCATAAAGCGGGTTACTTGTCTGTGAGCGAGCATTCCTTTCTGTCTGCTGCCCGCCATCCCTGCGGGGATGAGTCAAACGGAGAAATTGCAGCATGATCGATGAATTCATTTGCCACAGAGTCCAAAAGTCAGAGTGCCGCGAATAAACAAAGAAAACGACCGGAAGTGAGGTTATTTCTTTTGGTCGTAAAAAATGAAATACGATGGTTTACTGGCTGAAACAAACTCACAACTACCACACCATACCGGTACAGGATATGCGATCGTACATACCTGGAAAACAGAGAAAAGAGAAAGGGAAAAATAATAAACTATCATTAGTGTGCTTCAATTTGCAATTGTTGGGCGTAATGATAACGTCATGAAGCCATTGGATGATAGCGATATTGATGGAATGATGTGACGATCACAAACGATTCAAAACGAGATGCTCGACGATTTAATTTCCACCGTCTAAAAGCAACAGAGAAACAAAGAACATTACATCGTAAATGTTTTTAGAAAATTATTATATTTAATGTTATGTGGATCCTATTCATATTCATACATCGGAATGAGTCTTAGAACTTCATGAATGATTATAAAACCACATAAAGAAAATTCACAAATGGTTGAAGATGTAAAATTCATTTTCAGACATTCATTTTGAGAGTCAACTCATCATTGGAATGACTCTTCTCCGGAGGCTCATATGAACAGCTCATCATGAAAACCACCTACTTTGATCATCTAATATGAATTAGGGTATGAATTGGGATCTCCTTATTGGGTTATATTTCAATATATGCAATTAAAATTTCTTCAAATGTCCAAGCCCAATGCCCTGGAATAAAGTACGTTTTCCATGTTTGGGGAAGGAAATGTCTCCAAATTAATATGAATTGTACCACGGATTAAGCTACCAATAGCTATAAGCAATAAAGCTAGGCTGTTCTTCTTGAATTGAAAAAATCTCTTTTACCTTTTTTGAGAGAGAGAAAGAGAGAAACTTTTGATGCAAAAAGCACTGAAGTGACAAAAAAATACATAATTTAAATAATTTATTCCCTATAAATTTCGTTAGTCTGGATGGAGTCGCCTGGTGCTTTGTGTCCTTAAATCAAATCGTAAATTATCTTGATTGCATACATTTTCAATTTAAATTTATACAATCAGGAATAATCGTAAATGTTGTGTTAGTATGCAGCATAATGAATACTAGCACAACATTTATGATGTTGTGCCAAAGAACACTTCAAAGAATGAAAAATAGGTAAATGTCCGAAAAAAAATAAATTATCGTAGAGCACAAAACGGAAACACTGAATATCATATCTCACATCCCACGAAACACACAGAATATCAAAACAATGGCAAAAAAAATAGAAGCACCTTTTTAAATAAACATCATTCAATGGGCAAACACCATTAAACCGATACTCAACGCAAACTAAAAACAAAAGCAGAATCAGGTCAAACTTCCTCGCATCCAGCAAACGATAATTAAAATTGTGACCCACCGCAAACCGATCCAAACACCTGGGCAAGCAAAACACCTGCGGAACACTTCCTGCGGCACCAACGAAAGCAAAACAACAAAAAGCACGGGTTTTTTTTTGCGTGAGAATTTGTTTTTCTCTCAAACGGGTAAAAACCAAACCAAAGCAAACACAAATCAGGATCATTCCTCCGATTGGTGGTGCATAGTATGGCGTTGTACCGTGAAGGCGCTCATTAAAACGTGCACCCGAAAAGCAGGTCAACGCGGGACGCGCCATCCAGAAACGGGAGTGTACGTCGAAGTGGAACACGGTGAGGGGAGAGTTGTCGGGAGGCCGAGGGTTCGTGTTAAATCAATACACCACTAATGAGTTTTGATCGAAAGTTTTCAGCGCGCTTGCAAGTAATGATGATGCAACGATGATGTTTGCCGGTGGAATCGATGCAGTTGGAATATATTACTTACGGTACACGGTGTGTTCTTTTCTTCAAGAATTATGTGTACATGTAGGAATAAAAATATTACTACAAATAAACGTTATCGTGCAAGTAATTAACACTAAATTGACTAACATACGTCTAAGAAAAGATCACCCCGTCCACGTACACATCAAGCGCACGGTGACCCCATTGCATTACATTAGACAAGAAAAAGCGGCTAGTCACTTTCGCAACATTCTCAGCGCCGCAGAATTCTCCCAAGCGCACTTAGGACGCTAAGAATTCAATTTAAAGTCGTTGGTAACGACTCCCACCCCACATGGATGCCACCGCACACCACCAGCTCACCGGAGAGTTCACCTTTCGGTTCGGTTCGGTTCCAGCTTGCAAAACATCGTTATCTTAAGCGCCGTTTTCGATAGCTCGAATCACGATGCCTCGGTACGGAATGCAGTCGGAACAGCCCGTGCCACCGGGTGCCATGCCTCGCTGGCGGTACCGTGCCCGAATTGGTCATAAAATTCTGTGGCCTCAAAAAAAAAAGGTACAACTCCAATACACGTTTTCTCCACGTCAGAAGAGGAAATGCAGAGACGCAGAGAGAGAGAGTGAGCGAGAGAGAGAGAGAGAGTGAATATCGAGTTTGGAAAATTGAAAACGGCCATAAAAAGCGTTCCACCCCCATCATGCCAACCCCTTCCACCCACCCCATCATGAAATGCGTACAGCTCGAGTACGCTTGTACAATTGCACACTAGAACTGCACCCCCTTTAGTAGCGAGTTAGTGCGCGGCAAGTGTGTTGCTGGCAGAATTGCACAATTGCAACGTGTTGCACCGCAGTGGTATGCACACACAGGCGGGTAACAACCGAACACAGTTGCAATTTCAAACGGCATGGCCAATCCGGATGCAGAAAAAACCGGCACGGGTATAGGGAAGGAAGCTGGTGCAGAACTGGTAAATCCGATGCAGAAAATGTTGTTGTTTTTGTGTGTTTTTAACCGCAAACACCGGTATCTTGCAAAGCAGCAGAAAAGCACCCAGCTCGAAAGACATCACACACATACACAGCCGCGAACCGATCGTCATCGATCGACGCAGAACCGCGCTCGGAGTGGTTCGCACAAGAACGATCGCAAATGGATCTCGAACCGCACCGCATTAATGGACCGCGCACTCGATGGAGTATCTTTTGGACGTATCGGGTGAGGTAGAGCTTTTTTCCCCCCCACTTTAAAGACCGGATTGGCATTCCAGCCATCGTGCCGCGAGGCGAGCGCACATTCTGTTTTCCCTCCACGAAACAAAAAGCCAAACGGAGACCAAACGGGTTCGGAAAAGGTGTGCACGATCGTGTCACCCGATTTCTGCATTCATGACAGGGTGCATTTGTTTTTGCCACTTGTTCTCGTGTCGATCGCAGGTCGATTTGTCTCGATTTAAGAGATAAATACAACATAAAAAACAGCAACAAACACGGTTGATATTTTGTTGTGCGATGGTTGCGGATCGATGCGAATGGGAGTGTTTGTAATTGCAGAGCTATTAGCATAATCGTAATCACATTTTCTTTTAATCATTATACTCCTCGAAATGGATGCGGTTGACAGAAAACCTGTTTAATGAGTATATACTTGAAACGAATTACGTTAGTATTATTAAAATCCGTAGTAATTCATTTAAGGCACTAGCTATTGACACTAAGCAATTGAACCAGATGAAGTGCCAATTGTGTTTGTGTGAGTTGCCATAGCAGAGCACTCATAAAATGCGTATGTTTGTCATATCATCTGCTTCTTTTGTGCAAAATGCTGATTCAATTGTCACGTGGAATGGAAAACCTTGTTGAAATAGAATTTAAAATAAATTTAGGATGCATTAGTTATTTAAATATGTTATTCATTAAATTTATTCGTAAAGCTAGATAACGATGTTTAAAATTAAGTTAAAAAACCTTCAAACATATTATTTTGTTATTCTAAAAAACATAAAATATTCACACAAATAAGCAACATTGTTGCGTTTTGATATTAATAACGCTTTTCGATCGAAAAGCTAAACCAAAACCTAGGAAGTTATCTTTCGGACATTCCAAAACACGCCAACAACGACCGTCTTGCAATTGCACGCTGCAACGATGCGGTTTTTCTACGCCTTAATATACGATTGTGAAAATTTACACAAACACATATACATTTTGGTGCTCCGATTTCGTCAATCATCTTTGTAGAAAAAAATAACCGTACACACAGAAACCCTCCCCATTTCCTAATCGGAACCATCCGAAGGAAGGAAATGGAGGGTGCGTTCGTGTGTGATTGCATTAGCGCGATGGATAGCACAAGAACAAGCGCAGAACAAGCGCAAAACAGCAACAACATTTGCCTTCCTGGCAGCGTGGTGCAAGCAAGCAAACCGCAAAACAATCGACGAAGGATGCAAGAACTCGGCATTCGTTTCATTTCCTTCCTCGGTGAGTGCAACGAGTTTGGGGAGAAACTTGCGTGGAAACCCTCCAATGTTTAAGGGCCAACCGTTGTGGTTTAAAGCGCCGTGCAGTTTAAGCGGAAGGCTCCCACACCGTATGGGGCCCGCCTTGGGGAAGGTTTTTAAAAAAGGCGATTGAGTTATTGCTGCGGTAACAAACTAAAATCTACACCCATTGCTCACATCACCCAGTTATGTATACCACACTTTTTAGGTGGAGCTACGCACCGAATAGTCCGCATTAGGAAACAAGAATTTTCGCAAGATTCGATCTACTAAACTTTTGCAGGCTACTTAGCAGAAGATTCTAAGTGCGAAGCCACTAGAAAGCTTTAGAAACTCTAGCAACTTACTCATAAATGGCCCCTCAAGATCGATTTGATGTTTGCACTCCATATGCGCGGCATAATACGTTGCTTTACTTGTATTGATCGCAGCGAAAACGAGCGACTAGGCGCCCTTAGTCAAGTAAATTTACTTGCACAACGAAATTTGCATTTTCTCTTCTATCGATTGCTGTTCGATGTACGGCCAACGTACGACAGGTTGCCAATTTTGCCATCCAACTACTAATATGTTACATTGTGCATGATTTAGATTTCGATCTAACAGCCTGCAGCAAGCAGGAAAGTTCTACGCCGACGTGAGCACCCGAAGGTGGCTGATTGATTGACAGATGATGTGCGTTGCTGTGGCGTGCAGAAAGGATCAAAAACGTTCAACCCTACCAACCCGAAACGGACGGCTTAATTTGTGCGGCCCAGCTTGCACCGGAGGTGGTTGACGTTTCTACGTACCACTGTATATAGTTACAGGGTGTATTGGAATGAAATTTTGACACATCCGTTTTATTACCCTTATTTTTGTGTCAATGTGTGGGAAAGAATTATACTTACAAGAATATTTCATAAAATAATGTGGAATAAAATATTTCATAAAGCAATGTCTTTCTTATTATTTAAATTTACTTTTAAAAAGTTGAATAAATAAATTATATTATCAGAACTCTCGCAGATATGAAAGTAATTTAAATAAATACTAATCCGCCATGTTTTAAATTTATGTGTAACTTTATGCTGCATTTCATCGCCAACCAAACCAATGCCACATTAACAATGTGAGTTTGCAGTTTGAAAAAAGCAATCAGAACGCATGCCTTTGAACTGACGTAATATTTGTTTAACAACAAAACACCGAAAAGGAAACATAAGCGTTACACACTGAACCGTTGCAAGCAAAATGGATGCCGGTACGAACGAAAAATGTCTTCCAAATCATGCTTGCGTTAGAGTTGCAGCATACAGCAAACAAAAAACAAAAAAAACAAGCAAAGTAATCACAAAAGAAAGAAACACTGGCAGAATTTACCTACATACAAGCACACACACAACAAAAAAACAACACCCCGATAGTGAACTTCACACCGAATGTGCCACCCGGTTCCGTTTCGGGTGGTGGTTTTGCACTTTGGCGTGCAGTTTTTCCTCTTTTTTATTTTGAACATTGCTTTGCTTCATTGTGCCACCCCCTACCCATTGTTGGGGATGTTGTCATGGAGAATATTCCTCCACACTGCTGAACTGTTGCAGCGCAGAGGGAGGGTTTGGTGAGAACGATCGCGTGGTGGCGGGGTGGCAAGCGAGGGGCTGCACACCAACCAACATGCGCCAACACGGGGTCCATCATCTCGCTCGTTGGTTCCTTCCGTTCACAATCGGCATGCCGGTGATTGCCGTTCCAACTGGAGGGTCCGCGCTGGATGGTGATCGGGCAGGGTGTATGGGCACGCTCCCCCGCCACGTTTAGGGTGTCTCGTTCTCGCATGACCTACTTGTGCGCCGTCACGATTAATCAATGCATAACTTTGAAAGCGAAATACGGCGCGAAGTGAAACAACACACAACACAACGAAAGAAGAAGAAGAAGAAGGAAAAAAACAACCGCACGCACACATACAAAACATTCGCGTTTGAAGTGCTGCTGGTACGGTTCGGTTTTTGAATGTGTGAGCTTTTTTAGGAGGTTCCCCGCTTCTGAAAACTCCATTCAAACCACCCCCCGCACTGCTATTCGTTTACGCTATCTCTCTCTCTCTCTCTCTCTCTTTCTCTTTCGCTCATCACGTGCCACAGCGTGTCTCAGGCGCGCGCGCTCGTCCCATTCACCACCGCGTTTTTTTTTTGCTGCGTTCGTTCGTCAAAGCAACCGGTTCTGTTGCACTTCCACGAGGAAAGTGAGGAAACACCGTACCCGCGTTCCGCTACATCCCCTCCCCCACGCCCCCGCAAGCCCTGCCGCACCTAGCCGACCGTAAAATAGTGTGTACGGTGGGCCAGCAACCACAACAAAATGATACAACCCCTTCAACGAGAGTGAGAGCGAAATGAGCGAATTACCTCATCGTGCGTTCGGTAGTGAGGTGAGCAGTGAGATTTCATCACGCACGGGGGTGAGTAATTGCAACTGTGTGACGCCGATGACGATGATAATGATGAAATGCATCATCGAAACACAGGATGCTTTTCGTTCAGTGTCTTTCAGGATGCGAATTTGAAGCAAAAAAAAGAAGAAAAAGGCTCCAGACGACGAACCCCAATAAACCGCACGTGAGCAGTGAGAAAGGGAAGCTGATTTCGTTTCCATTCACCGGTATAAAATCAAATGGTTGCTCATCTCACGCGCAAATGGCGTCATAGTTGCTTAATTAAAAAAGGATTAAAATACATGACCTAGTTATCCCATCTGCAAGCGTAAAATATGCATGAACGCGTTACACATCACCATCTGAACCGCTCGCACGGTAATTGGTTATAAAACGGAAATTATTATTTCATTGCACAGTAAACATTCAATAACGTGTTGGAATAAGTTTCTTTTCACAAAATTATACCAGTTTGCGCTCTATTTAGTAACGTATTTGATAATGAGCGAAAGTTCAAGATGAGCTTAATTTTGAAAATTGATTTGCTGTAAACAAAAGTAAACAAATCATGCGATCCGAGACAACAAACATAACAAAAAAAAAATAAACAAACAAACAAACGAAAACACAATCTTCCTATCAAATCCCACGCGGCAATTGCGACCACTTCCCTTGCCCTACTCTTTCTGTCCCTTATGTCGAACATGTCGCGGCCCCGGTGGCCCGATTGCAATGAAATGAAATCGAAAGTGTGTTGCCTTGCGTGTGTTGGTGTTGGCCAAGCGTAAGCGCGAGTAAGCGCTCGCGCAGCTCCTACGCGATGCGCCGACGTTGCATCGACGTCATGCGCATTGTCGTCTCGAACGGGGACGCCTCGAGCTGTATTGTGTTGTGTTTGAGACACCCTCCCCCTCCTTTTCGATACCCCTTTGGCAGCTGTTTTTTTTCTCATCCTCTAACTAAGCTTCATTGATATTGTGAATGTTATGATTCACATTTTTCAAGAACACCGAAACGCGATTGTTTTCCGTTGCTTCAATTTTTGCGGTGTGTGTTTTTATTTCGATTTCGTGATTTTCTTTTTTCCTGCTGCGGTACCGTTTGCGTGGTGGTTGCTGCGTTTTAAAACCAACCACCCTTACGGTGGCCCACTACTTTGTTTGCTTTGGCTTTATTTAAACGCAGCGGATGCCCTATAGACACAGTTTCGATGGACCCCCACGTTTTACGATCGCATTTATTTTTCGTTCGGTTTCGCTTCTTTTGTTTCGATCAGCGCGTTATATTTCATTTCTTATTTTGATGATTTTTGCTTTGATTATTTCTTCTTTTTCCCCAAGGGTGTAGTTGCGTCGAGGCCAAAAGGTGTGGTGTTATGTCACCGCATAACGGCAATCAAGAGCGTCAAAGCTGCCCGTGACTGGCATGACAATGTGAACCCTTCAGCTGGGTGTTGGATGAAAAAAAATATATGAATCTGGTGTTGATGCTACTGCTACTACTACTGCTACCAAACCTTACCGTCCGTGTTCCGAGCCCCCTCTACGGGGAGTTTCATTTTCATTTCGTTTGCCCGTCTTCATACCACGCTTCGTGTTTATTAATGACTTCAATGCTGCCCAAACAACGCCACTGTCAGCGGCGATGGACAGCACGGACAGACACCTTGTGCACGTCGTCACGTGATGGATTTGATGAAAAGGCAATTAAAATTCTTTCCCGCGCACTAAGCGGGCGAGCAAATAAACAAAACAACAAAAAAAAACCCCATGCACACCGCCCACATACACACCTTACGAAAAGTGGCGCATTTTCGTCCATCTGGGTGCATAGAAGGGGTGCAACGCGTGATGGAGTACCTGTTGCGTTTCTATGCGGTGTCAAATCTTTCATTTTCATGAACCAGTTTGACGAAGCAACCCTTGGTTTGGGAGGATATCATCCTTTCTCTCACTCTGGCAAAAATTCTACACCCTTTTTCTTCTACCCTTAATTTTAATAATCCTCCCTTCAGTTGTGTCCCCGGCACGTAAGAGCGTCGTGTGAGCTGCGAGCGAGAAACGAGTTCACTTAAAAAACGAGTTCATAAAATCTACCCCACCCGACCAGCCCCGGGAATGTTTGGCGGAATGGACGGTACACGGATGGCCGAGAGCGAACCGAGGCGGGTGGATGAGGTCAGAATCGAATCTGGGTCACTCACACAGCTACCGCCACATACAGCCACTCACGAGAAACGCGATGTCCTTTTTCGCAAAACAGCACTCTTCACACAGAGAGGAGACTCTCTCTCTCTCTCTCTCTCTCTCGCCCTTTTGCTCACACGGTCGTGTGCCTGCTCTTTCCCACCGACAGGCTCCATAACGGTGCATTCTGATGCATTTGGGGCTACCCTGCTCGTACACAAACACCAACGTAACTCAAGAGGAAAACAAGGTGAGAACGAGCGCATTCTAAAGGGGTGGGATGTTGATTGCGAATCAGCGGTGTGTGTGTGTGTGTGTGTGTTTTGGGGTAGGTTTTGGGGCAACGGAGCGAAGTTACAGTGCGTGTCGGATTTTGGCGTACGATAAAATCTATTTTTATGTGGATTAATCCAAAAACAACATGCCACATCTGTTTGCTTTTTTTGGGTGGAAAAATGAAGTTTTGTATTTTAATTCGCTCCATTCAAATTCAAAGTTTTTTAAATTCTTTAAACCACTCTTAACGCCTTGACAAATTGTTCGAAATATTGTTCAGTAATTACCCTATGGCTGTTCAAATATAGTTCAATAAGTCAATATTACCACTATTCACACTATTCTATCCCATCTGTATCGCTGGTCGGATCAGTGCCTGGTTAACGCCTAAAACAAATTGTTTCTTAAATTGGCGCTTGCAATGTGTAAGTGAAATCACCACAAGGCACAGAATAGCGTTGAAACTCCATTCTTGCCAGCGCAACGAAAGAACGGATTCATACGGACCGTGTAGCTCAAACGTCTCTGGGTTGAAATGGTCTCCCCACCGCTAGAATTTTGCATATTCTAGATAGTTTTTCGAAATCGCCTTTAACGGCGTACAGAAATGAAAGTAGAAAATAAATTTATTGTTTGCAAAAATATTGTTATTGTATGTTATGAAAGGTAAAAGTGATTAAAAATGCTTACAAAACACCAAAAACGTTAAGTAAAACTCCAAATCAAACTAAATTGTGGTACTACCTTTAACATTAAAGTAATTTACGTTACTGTCTGGGCCTTTATATCTTTGTTTACTAAACTATTCGCTACTCCTTTGTGTTCAAGCTGTACATTCCCACTCCAACAACCGAGAACGAGAATTTTCCATAAACCAACTCAAGGATACGTGAAAGACAACAAAAAAAACTACTCGGAAGTAAATATTGTTCTCACTCTTTATGCTTTACGAGAAGCTTAACAAAAAAAATAATACGTCGCCAACATACAGTGCCTCGCATCCGAGCCATTCGGTCGAAGGTTTTTCTCTGATGTCTGGATGAATTTTCTGCGTCGTTGTGTCGTTGTGTCGCTGTCTCTTGCACCACCAACCCCGACAAACGCCGACATCTCGCTCGCCCATTACTCAATGCATTATTTTCTATTAACGTAGTCTGCCCACATCAAGGAAATAACGCCAACCGAAAGAAGACACGGTGAGCGCGAGAAAGCTCCAGTGAGCGTAACCAGCGCGTAACAATAAGGTGGAAAAGTTTTTCCTCTCATTCGGTGACCTTGCGCTAGATTTCGTACGAGGAAAACTCGCAATTGCTCCGCCGGAAGGCGCCATCGGATGTCGGAGGCGCCTTGCTCTGCGCTTTCCGGTTGCGAGATTTGCCGGAATCGATTATGGGTCGATTAGCTTCAAAGCGGAGTTTTGCCTCGGCACTGGATGGATTCCAGTAAATAGTGTGTAGAGCAATAATGAAATAAATAAATATTAATCTCAAGTATTCTACTACAATAGCAAACGGGTTGCTTTATCACACTGTACCGTGGAAAAGCTGGTTTTAATAATTATTACCACCAATGTAGCGACCAATCGGACCAACAACACCAAACGCACCAAACCCGACAGGAACCATTGAAATCCCGGCAACAACAGGAAATAACAAATCTTTTCAACCTTTCCTTCCACACGCGCCCCGGATCCTGCTCCCACTCATGCTGCTCCGTTTTCACGATCATAATTTTGCACAAAGCCACAAAACTGACTGGGGCTGGAAACGAAACCAAACCTCCCCCCCCGGCCATGGCTTTCGTCCTGGTAACGACGGATAAGCAATAAAAACTAGGACAGCAAGCAGAAAGGATTGCACTCGGAAGCAACGCCAAGCACACACAACAAGAACCTTCCTACCATTGTACGGGGGGGGAATGATGAAATAAAAAAAAAAACAAAGCGAACGCCAAGAATTTGCCGACACAGATACTTGGTCCGCGCGTGCACGTCCCAACCCAGCTGTGTGTGTGTGTGTGTGTATAATGGCGGGAAAAATCGATAAACGATGCAACAAACGATTGCCCTCGAAAATTTTCGCACAAGAAACGTGCGGAACATTCCGTGTACGAAAATCGCACACCCAAAACCCGAAACACACACACACACACATAATCACTCTACGGGGAGGGAAAATCGGGCTGCGCCAGACCCGTACCGGGTGCCGGTCGGGAAATACTGTCATGCCGGGATGATTCAAGGTCAAGAAGCGGATAACGAAGACGATTTGCCGGGTTGCGTTTTTGTAAGGAAACCATTTTTTTCTTACTTTGTGTTCAACAGCGAACATGGGTTAGGTGCAGAAAGTGGTGAAAAATTACACCATGAAGCGTTTTGTTCTCTTTTTCGGCTGTGATTGTCCTGGAGCGGAACTGATGCACGAAAAACAGATCGATAAATTCGCTCCAACTTCCTGTCGGGAAAACGCACCGATATCTCCAGACTCCCGGACGACAGTGCCGTCACAAAGCATTAAGAGTGGGGGGAGGAATGCGTTTATCGGGTGTTGGGAATGCATGTGCAGTGTGAGAAAATAACACGCCAATCTATGGGTGGCATTCCCACTTGCCGCAAACCCCGTGTCTGAAATAAAGGACTTCACTCGTTCTTCGCTTGACCTTGGACTACTTTAAACAGTATTTGTTAGCTGAATTAGCGGAGGAGTCGTACACCAGACGGTTTGTAGCTGGTGTTTGCGGGGCCGAAGGGAAAAACAAACGCCCCATAAAACAAGTCGAACGCGAACTGTAAGGACACGTTTGGGGAAAACTTATCCGCAAGCGCACACAACAGCGAAGCGAAAGCGAATGATTAATTTACCACAAAGGAATGTAGCACGTAGCATCTCACGGGATTTATTAACACAGTTTCAAGGTGAGGTAAAGTTTGTGCAAGCGATCGTATGGTAACAATTGGGAGGGTTGAAAAATGCCTTTATTGCTGCACGTTTCTACCGCGAAAATAGTGTTGAAAGTTAGGTTACAGTATCATGTTTGTTTAATTATGGAAGAGAATGTAACTGTTGGATGAATCCGAATCAGCTTCATCAATCAGAATGAATCTTCAAACCGAATTCATCACTCTGCATCGTTATTATGAAGTTTCGGGAATAATCAATATTTAAGACGAATTATTATTAAAATATTTATAATTTAAAACAACATATTTATGACTCAACTGACTGCATATTTCATTAAATGATTTGTAACTTCCTTAACTAGTTCTGAAAATATGTATTGCAGCAGATAAGAAATGAGCCATTGGTATGATGGTAGCGGCGCCGGAACACGAACGGACCGGACCAAAATCCCATCCGGGTCCTGCTTCGTACGCAGGACTGACTCTCCGGCTTTCAGTAAATGAAGTCACAGAATGTCAAAAATGATCGCTTGAGATTGTTGTGCCGATAAATAAAATCAAGAGAAAGATAAGACATAAATTTTGATTCTTGATTTGATTTGATTTGAGCATTATATTAAAATGATTCTTCTAAAAAAAATATACAAGTTTAACATTAAATATAACTCCTACATAACACATTTGAAGAGGCTTACATACATGCATGAAACAATACAATACATATAAAAAAGAAAAACCAAACATGAAGAACATGTTTTTGTTCATACACACGTTAAGTAAGTCACATCAACTAGTGTGTCTAATGAATGAGAACAATTCTTTTCTAATTTCACAATAGACAACACAAATCACATTGCATTGTCAAGTTCTTTTCTTTGTTTTTTAGTTTTTTTCCCACAAGATGCTATCTTATCTGCTCAATTTTAAAATTCTATAAGAACAATATGTTGTAGCAGGAAGAGCATAGTATGATTTGCATTGCAAACATACCAACAATATTATTAGTGGCATGCAACACGCTGTTTATTAATATTTCTAAGGAATGTATAAAAATCATTCCCGCTGCTGAGCGTCCCATAAAACTAGGGGATGAAATACTCTTGCTATATTTTTACATGCCTCGATACAAACTCCATAACCTGGCCACACACTAGAATAAAATTTCCAGATGCTAAAAATTAAGGGTAAACCCATCGGCCAACATAAACACTTGCGCACCCGTTCCGGCAAGCAAGACCACAAAAGAAAACAAACGAATAGGATACGAGCGAACGAATAAAACTGCGATGCCGTCGATGAATGCATGGAACCAACACACACACACACACAACAAAGAGAAAAAAATATCACACACCAGCAAGAAAGAATGATGCCGCCATCACGAGCACCGCGCATCACGATCAGCGGCGACACAGACCAGCGCCGCAACCAAGCAGCAGCACGGAATGATATCATTTCGCGAGAACACCGTAAAACTAGGTCATTAGCGACCACCACTCCACGCGAGCAGCTCCGCTGGAAGGAGGGACGAGAACAGAACCGGCGCAAGCATGAATAAAAAATATTGCCGCCACCCTCCCGTGGCGGCGGCCCGTTTGCCGAAGCCTCCGCAGCCGCAGGACACACACAACCGCACACAATCCGGCCCGGGTTGTGGTAGGTCGTGTCGGATGCACCCAGCTGAAGTGGCCTCGCATCCGTTGCATCCACTTTGGCACAGCGGACAGGCGCGGGTGCGGGCGCACATATTTAACGCGAGGGTGAGAAAGGGTGGCCGTTTCCCCCTCCCTTGTGTGTGCATATTGAAATTTTTCTCTGCGTGTGTAAAACGGTAAGGATGGATAGGGGAATAACAAAGCCTCGATGGAGGAGACGCACCATCATCAAGCAGGACGATGAAGAATGCAGCTTGCAGATGCGATTGCCCACCAAAAAAAAGGAAAGCGTTCTTTTCTTGTGGGGAAAAATTTGCATATGCTACTTATCTGCGTGTGTGTGTGTACGTGTTTGGTGCTGGAATGATTCTGTAGTCTTTCTGCGTGTATCGCACCGGACGGTGCACAATTTTCGAGCGCTGTATTGGTGATGAAATTTTTCATATATAATCATAAAATACATATTGCTTGCGAAGGATATGCAAGAGTCCTCCAGTAAATCGTTATTTTATAAAAGAAAGCACAATATTAAGGACATTTTTCTTCTCCACGAGGAACGAGTCGAGTAGAAGAATGATCGAAAACATTAAAACAAAACACATAACGAGGAAACGAGGTTAGAACTTAAAACAAAAATTCTTTCATGACATGAGACAGTTAAAGAACAGCAATGTTTGAAATTTAAACCACAAATGAGAGACAAAAAAATGTAACTCAGAAAAAAAAATAAAAACACACAACCAAACAATTGCGAGGCCCGTGTTTGCTTCTTCCTTTCATCCAACAGAACGTCCCCATATATCCTTTCCATTCTTTTGCCCTCATTCTTGCTTTGCCAGACATTCGCAACCGCTTAAGTTCTGGCTGGGATGCCCTTGCGAACGCATTCGCCTTTCTTTCCTCACTGCCTGCCAAGATTATGACCCCAATAAGGGGCTTCATACAATTACCATAATTGCAGCCAATCGGTTCGGTTTGGGGATATTCCACCTCCAAACTCTGCCCAGCAAAGGGACGACGAAGGGAATGCCAATCAATGGGTTGTGTGTGTGTGTACTGTTGAAAGCAATTGAATGATACCAAATGGAATAGTTTATTTGTGGTAGAAACAAACAACGATTTCTTCCTGTGCCTTAAAATTCACCCAAGAAAGAAACCGATCACGTGCAGGCGACTGCAATGCTGGTGAATGTCTCGTAACTTTATCCCAAAAAAAAAACACGGTCGATATGTGATTTTGTTGTGCCTTACATAACAACTCCCAAAACCTGTTTGATGACAAATGGAAAATAAGAACAGACAGCCCAAACAAAACTGCAAAAGTCTGCACTGTTGTGACTGAGAGCAGTAGATCGGTGAACAGTTGTTTTGCTGCAACAATGAAAGATAACAAAGATGAGACACGAAAATCTTGGTCAAAATACTGACACACTAATACGTCAGCCATCACAATGCTCCCCAACAAAAATCCCAAAATGCGGTGGCATGGTGCAATTCAAAGCTCTCTCCCCTTTTGCTTGTGCTTGACGGCAGAAAGAGCATAGCTAGCGGCCCGAAATGAAGCAACAGGCGGAGAAACAAGCATCGTAAAGCAGCAAAAACCCGAAAACCTCACGCATGAAGAACAAAGCCAGCGAACGAGATAATACATCGTGGAAGGAGTTAAACGATGAAGGAAAACAAAGGAGAAAATGAGAAGAGGACAAGAAAACAAACCAAAAAGACCAAGAAAATGCAAGAAACTGTAAAACAGAGAAGAGAATCGAAATAAACTGCAACAATCGTCAGCGATGGTGACAACACGATGACAAAAACTAGGCTCCCAAAGTTGAATTCGAATGGGTAGGGGGGGAGGGGGGGGGTGTTCCAGGCAGTTTGGCCCTAATAACGGGGTCGCGATGAGAAAGCCCCCGGTGAAACGGTTCGCTCACTCTCGCTCTTCACCGCGAGATACCGCACTATTACGCCACCCCAACAACAACAAAAAAAACCTGTTCATCAAAAACTTCGACCCCTCTCTACTCATCCAACCCCAAATTTTCGCATCGGAGGGTGATTCCTATACGTAAACTATCACAAATCACATCTTGTTAAGCGACCATCCATTCGGACACCTGTATGTGTGTGTGTGAGAAGAGGGAGAAGCAACGATCGCTCACACTCGCACGCACCGTACTTCATCGCGCTTTGGCGACGGCCACTACGCACATCGCGGTAACCACCATCAACCGCCCGACAAGTTGTCCGGGCCCGGTTTTGTGGACACCAGCGTTGCCGAAATTTCACTTTCGATTTCGGCAATCACGCTTTACACACCTCTTGCGGAACGATCGATCGAAGGAACAACTTTTCAGCGCAGCTCAGGTGCTTATGTACGCGCCTCCGTCTGCTGTGTGTGGTAAGGTTTTTGTTTCCCTTCTTTAAAACCCGGCCCCTTTACCTGAACTGAACCAGCTCCGAAACGGTCGGGCGCTGTATTTTGGGTGAGATTTGGAAACTGTCGCTAAACGGCGATCACTCGTACGGAGTAGGATCAGGTGTTCGGGCGCGTATCGAGATACGCCATCCCATACGGTGGTTCAAAACTACTCACATAACTCTTTCGCTGCAGCATTTGGAGAATCGATCCCGTTAACATGGTTTACAACCTCAAGCACAGGCACAGAAGATAGGATACCTTTTATGCTAAATAAAGGTATAGTTACCTGAGAAGGATAAGCCTGGTACCTGGTACGAACGGAACGTAAACTGTACGCCCATAGAAAAGGTGAGTCCCATAAGGTAACACTTTCCAAACATCCCTTCAATTATAGAAGCCATATTTGTGTTTGAACACCGTGTTGCCGATCATCAATAAATTTTACTGTGTTCAATCAAACGTGACAAAGGGTACAGTATTACACGAAGACATACAGTTCGATCGTTTCATGTTTGGATGGCTATAAGCATAGACCAACTATTTCTAAATCAGTTAATCATTGTTCGAAGGTGAAAGATCTTAACAGATACTTTATAACTCATCTACAAGGCTTCTGTTACCATCTTTATAAGAGCTGGATTCAAAAGTCTACCAATAAGAACAAGTTGCCAATAGCTAGTGACACTCAAATGTCATCAGTGACTTTAATATTGATGTTGTGATTCGAAAATTCTACATCATAGAGAGACTTCTCCCCTTAGAACTCCTATCGCAACGTTGGAACTGAGATTATATCATACTTATATAGTTCTAGTACTCTGGTACGCCTCTGAGGGAAGAATTCTCTCCAAAACTAGCTAAACTGTTCGAGAGGAAGATAGTCAGAAGGATTTTTGACCCAATATATGTGGAAAGACAGTGGAGGAGGTACTTATATAGTTCCAGTACTCTCATACGCCTCTGAGGGAAGAATTCTGTCCAAAACTAGCTAAACTGTTCGAGAGGAAGATGGTCAGAAGGATTTTTGACCCACTATATGTGGAAAGATCATGGAGGATCTGCTATAATCATGAATTCTATGAGTTGTACGAAGAAGTCACCATTATTAAATAGATTCATCAGGCTCCAGAGGATCATCAGAATAATATCGAATAACCCACCCTGTAGGATCTTTATAGACCGTTCAGAGGATGTCCAAATCGCGATGGAGACTAGGATAACGGAATAGAAGACAAAGACGATTGACTTTCAAAGATTTAAATGACATCTGTAATTCCTAAAAACCGTTGAATGACTTCTGAAGCTATTATGCCTACTGAGATGTCAACATTCGCAATATTCCCAAAATATTCCCCAAAATGTCATATACATAAAATATTTCACAACTCGCCTAGAAATGGGAAAGATGAGATGAAATGAGAAAGGAAAGCGCTTTGGCAGGAAAATGCAATCCATCACAAAGCTCAAAGGTTGTTAAGTGTTGCCGACTCACCTTCCAGCTTCATGCCGACCTCGAGACACTTCTGGAAGCGGCAGTACGGGCAGCGCTTCCGCTGCGTCTTGTCGATGTGGCACTGGCGCTCGGCGACGCACGTGTAGACCTTCTTGTTCTGGACGGTGCGCTTGAAGAAGCCCTTGCACGATTCGCACGTTAGCAGCCCGTAGTGGTAGCCGGACACCTTGTCGCCGCACACCGGGCACAGCTCTTCAATGAAATATTTCAAATCAGTTTGATCGCATTGGATGGCGGACACGACGCTCAGACTATTGAGTGCGGTTTGGTGCTCAATGAGGCTGCCGCCGGACGCGCCCCCGCCACTACTACAACTACCACCGCTAGTACCTGAGGCCGGTATCGCCAGATAGGCTGCCGCTGCTGCCGCCGCTGCCGAGGATGTGCCGCCCGCCGTTTGGCCGCCGGCCGTCTGACCGCCGCCACCATTGCTGCCATTGCTGTTGCTGCCGCCGCCGCCGCCGCCGCCACCGCTCCCATCGCTGCCCCCATGATGGTAGGGACCGCCGGCTCCACCGACGCCGCCGCCGCCTGTGGGAACGTGGGAAAACATTGAGTAGGCGGACGGGGGTGCGGCTGAACTTTCGTGGAAGCCGCCGTAAAGTGAACCGTAGCCGCCGGTTCCGTTCGATTGCGAATGCGACTGCCCGTTGCCATTGCCGGCACCACCACCACCACCGCCCATATGCTGGCCGTGGTGGCTGTGATGGTGATGGTGGTGATGATTGTTTCCACCGGCGTTGTTGCCGCCACCACCCCCATTGTTGTTGTTGTGATGGGACGGAAGATTGTTGTTGCTGGTGCTGTTGTTGTTGTTGTTGTTGTTGTTGTTGTTGGTGGCACCCAACAGCAGCCCGGTGGTCCCGGGATAGCCGCCAGGAGTGCCGCCGCCACCGCCGCCGCCTCCACCGTACTGAGGTGGTGGCATGCCGGTGTTTTGGCCGGCGCCGCCAGAATTAGCCGCCGAGGCGGCCGCTGCCAGCGAGAGGAGCTGCGTGTTGCCGCCCGCTCCACCACCGCCCGGCGGTGGACTGCCGGACTCGCTCAGCATCGAGTACTGCGACATATTGAGCGACATAAACACGGTCGAATGCTGCTGATCCATGTCCAGTAACATTTTTGCCGCGCTGTTGTTTGGTCACTCGTCGTTCGGGATATGGGGGGGGGAGAGGGTTGTTGGTTCAAACGTTACAAAAAAAAAACACACAATCACACTGCGAACACGGTGTACGGTTGTACCAGTTGGTTCTAACAAACTTCTATCCGTGGTTCGTTGTATAAACTGGCGCGTTCTGGGCGCGCAGTTTGGCCCAAAAATGGGTAAAATTTTATCTTTTTAAAAAATGGGCGATGCGCTTTGTACTTTACGCCGCACGCATTGACTCCTTATTTACAAAGGATGGTTACTCCTTGCTACGCACTAACGATCACTTTTGTACCCTTCGGGTTCACCATAGATTAAGCGGGAATAAAGGCTCACAGTTGCACACACCACTGAACGCTCGAGCATGCGCACGTTTAAAACGTGCAAGTATATTTCTCTGTAACAATTAATAAAACAAAAAAAAAAACAATATAGAACATAAATACGGACGGAAGAAAACGAACGGCTTTGGTTGGATTTGCGTGGTTCACGAATCACACGTGCTGTTGTTGCTCTTTCCCGATTGTTATCCTTGGACCGCACCACTTGGTTACATTCGCACACTGTTAGGGAACATTTGTAGGGTTTCGCCAACTACGAATAACGAATTATCCTTTCGTTTTTCGCCCACCGCACTGAAACCAAGAATTTTTGCAACGGTGCAAGCTTAATTGAAACGATCTCTAAATATTCAACTATTCAAGTGATTTTTTCTTCTTTCACTCACACGATCGCTCAAGTCAAAGGGATGCTAGACACAACGCGTTGCGTATTTAAACACATCACTACAAACAGATTAACCATCACACACCTACCCACTGTATCGACACCGACAACCCGTCGGAGCTATCCTTCTAGCTTAGCGACTGCCGGACACACAATAATCCTGGCAATTGGGCGCATTACACGTTGTTTCACCAACACCGGGTATCACCGTTTTTTTTTTCGCTGGGAAGAAGTACTTTCCGATAGCAGGCCACCGAGCACCGTGCGGTCACTAAGTGGATGCAAAGTTATACCACAAAAACCACGGAACCTGCGATCGATGGCGAACACCGAAAAGGGGAACACACAACCTATTTCCGCATCCGCATTGTGTTTGTTTTGCGCTATTTTATTTGGCGACCTTACACACCGAAAACCGTTTTTGTGTACTAATCGACCCTTTCGAGATCGCGGACACGTGCGTAATTTGCGATATTTATTGTAATCCTTACACGGGAAAACACTTCATGACAGTAGCCCGATGTCGAAGGGCTTAGGCTGGACAAGATTCTTTCAACGGAAGTTTCCACTTTCGACGACGTTATTATCTGATCGCCCTCACCAGGAGGTCCTGGTCGCGGTAAACACGAACCCTCGGGAAAATGTGCGTTGGATTCGTCCTTTGCAAAGGATGCCACCGTGCGGAACTCATCGCGCGCATTCACACACACAAAACACTTTCCACCGAGGTGGAGCAGGAGTAAGCTGCAAGCTCGCTGCAAAAGCGATCACGAACGATCGTCAACTCAGCAGCCGCACGATAATTGTCACCGTTTGGGCCACCGTTCTCACTCGTAGTTTGTTTGCACACCAATGGCGTGGCGTGGTTGGTGTTTAATCCTTTCCTTTAAATGCACAGCTTCAAACAGCTGTGTGTATACACGCTCGATGGGGCCCCCCTCGCTTTTTCCAGGACAGTAGGTCACGGATTTTCGCCTTCACTGACACCGTTTTTCTTCACCTTGCGCATGTGTATGTAGTGCGGGGTTGCATATGCTTGTTGTATCGATTCGTATTCTGCACAGCCAAACGGACACACACACAACAAAATAACTTCAGCCACTTGTCAACACTTGTCACCATCGATTGTGTCGTCCCGATGCACAAGGCGGACAGGCCACCACACACCAAACGCACGGTTTGCTCTACGAAACGCCGTTACAGATGGACGCGTATTATTGAGTATATTGTATTGCGAAAGGGGTGCACGAGCTTTGTCGCGTATCCGAAAACAAATTAAAAGACAAAAACAACACTCCCCAGCACACCACAAACGCACACGGTAGTATTCATACACGGCACACGGAAAAGAACCGTCGGATACGGCCACAAACGTCTCTCGCAGCAGAAAAGGGCCACCCGGTACCGGACCGAAACGATAGTAAAACAAACGCACGGTATTAACACCGGGAGGACGATGTTTCGTGCGCAAACTGCTCCGGTTGCTGGCAAAATGACTGCAGTCAGATCGCGGCGAGACCGCTGCTGCTGCTGCTGCAACCGCGACGATGCTGCCGTTGGTGGTGGGTGACCCGAGCCACGACGACGATGACGATGTCGGTGTAGTGCTCCGTGGAGGCTCGCGAGGCGCGCACGATCGAGCGAGAATTACGACTTACGGCAAACATGGGCAACGGCTATGTACTATACTATATATAATTACAAGTTCAAGTCTTTTATTTCGGATAAGCAACTCGCTAGCTCGAGCGTCCGATCACAAAAGAGAGCCGATTTGTTGTCGGCTCGCTCGTAACCTCTCTTCCACGGGACGGTTTGTACGCGTTTGGATGCGTTTAGGCTGGTGGTTCGGTGTGTTGAAAGCATCCCATAATTACATACGATACGCTGTACTATCGGTGTATATACTAGCCCTGCATACGTTCTGCGTGCTCAACGTTGCCACTCACCGGTCCGCGAAAAAGAGATATCTGCTACCCTTGTTTTGCCTTCGCATTTCAACCCCCGGCTTTGTTGCTTTTTTTTTTTGTTTTTGGAAAACCAAAAACCCAAGTCCGGCGACCAGTTCCGAAATTTCCCGAAGTTGGCAAAAGAACGAAACGCAACATATACCCAACGCCTCTTTCTCTCTCTCTCTCTCTCTCGAATGAGTGCGTTGTGCGTGCCCGCGTGAGCAACTCACGAGAGCGAACCGCGTGAGCAGTGAGAAGAACCCCCGAAAGGGTTGCAAACTACCCCATCGTGTAGTCACGGCGTGCGTGAAAGCGAGAGGCAAATGGTATTTTGAAGAAAAAACAAATGGAAAAAAACGTGTCACATCATGGCGGTACGCACACAGCACAGTGCACAGTATTCGTTAGCCTACTAACACCAAAAAAGTCGCGCGAGAGCTCTCATCCCCCGATTTTCGTAAGTGTAACTCTCGCTCTCGGTTGGCCCACTTTCTGACTCACCCCTTGCGCTCACTGCACACGAGCACGGCACTCACGCGACGAAAACGCACATGGGTTTACGAGAGCGAGTGAGAGCGGGAGAGAACGAGAATGAGACGTACCGGTTTTACGAAGAGTCGCTTTCTCACTCTCGATCGCGTTCACTTTCGGTTTCGGTGCGAACGCGTCTGTGAGGAGGGTTGAAAGAGATGGAAATTATGAAGTAATACCTGACCCGGTGAACGGGTTTTTTGACAATACTTTTATTATTCAAATTTTTCCTATTCAATATTGATGTAAAGCAGCAAACAGGTAATCACACTTTGGAAAAATCAATCATTCTGAGCAAGCTTGCATATTGGATAAGAATGTGTAGAGCAAGTTCATCACATTTACAGTTTTAGCATAATTCCCGATATGTATAAATTATTAATAAAACTTAAATGTAGCTTTCTTGTAAACATATTACAAATGTAATAGACATACTAAAAGCTTGATCAACAAACGATCATCTGTTCTTGTCTGCTTCCGCTGCTCGGGTGGCAAAACATTGCACTGGCGGACCTTCCCCAAAACCCACCCAGAGACCGAGGCGTAGCAAACTTCCTTCCCATCCGTCCGGAATGCAACCGGATCGCGGGGGAAAACGGCGAAAGAATGAACCTGACCGCGTGAAGAAATCGGTCCCACACATCAGCCCTCGGCGCAACGAAAAGGTGACGTACACCTTACGCTCATGTAATAAGTGAAAGTGGCGCGTTCGTCTCGTTTAACGCCGCACGTTGGTGGTAATATAATCATCGGAAAAAGGTAACGCGAAATGACACATGGGGGATGGTAGGTGTGTGTGTGTGTGGCTTTGTGCGCTGGTGGTGATGTTGCTGCCGCCGGTGGTCGTCGTTGTCGCCGCGGTACCTTTGGTGATAGCGATGACGGCGACCTACTTTTCTGCGCTTCTACCCACCACTTCGTTCGCTCGCACTCTGGCCCTGTCATTGGCAAACGTTGCCATAGCCGATTCAGGTCTATGTTAAACCGTGCCAACTAGCCGAACCGTACACTATCAGCCCCCGAAACCGTAGCACCGTACGGGTTTTTGGAAGCATAACCCACCGGATTTGGGACTCGCTCTAGCCCTCAATGTTTGACAATAGGTGTGTGTGTGTGTGGCTTGTTATACCATTCATTCTAGAAACTACCAACACATTCCAACCGAGGTAAGGGGCGTTGGAGCAGCAGATTGTTCCAAAGATGTCCATTTCGAGCCTCGGATGCAATTAAAACACCAAAATGGAATAATGTTTGTTGCCTTCCCACCCTTGTGCTACCTCACTTTGTGCCCGGTAGGTATGGGATCTGTCTGTTTTGGGCAAGTCATCCTCACCGAAAGGGCTGTTCCCTTCCTTCCCCGTCCTTCCTTAACCTCCTGTACGCAGCCTCCGGCCGAGAGAGAAAATTAACATTAATAATGCCGTAAGTGAGTGGCAGGAAAAGCCCATCGAAGGGTGTGGTATACACGTCCGGCGGTGAGCTTCTAACCGGAACTGAGAAACTGACCTAACGTACGTTGAGCATCATTGGGTGGATTTTCGTGTGGTGCACTTTTATTCATATGATTTTTGTTCAAATGTTGTTCGTTGAAAATTTTATCAAATTAATCTTTAGACTTGTGTGCCTTTGAGACTTATTTTACGAATGTTTATATTATATACTGCTACATACTATATTGGGGATCAATTTTGCTTTGGTTGGTTTACTTTGGGTCTTTTGATTGAGAATTTTTAACTTCAAATGTCAGCTCTTTTTAGAATGTTTTACCAAGTATATAATTTTCTGCTAACAGTTTGCATAAAACAGAGATCCTAATGAAGTCTTGAAACTTCAAGGAACTCTGAAAAAGTGGTCTAAAACCCAAAAACTCCTCTAGGGAACGAGAGAAAGTAAAGCTGCTCCCGGAGTCGTGTGATGCCTATACCGTACCGGCTACGAGAAAGTGTGAAGAGCTCGGTAAAGGAAACAAACAAAACGCGTCGCTCGTCTTACGCGTGGCCTGTTTGCGCGATGCGAAATCGGTGGTACACGCTCGATGTGGAGAAAAGTCCCGAAAAGCGAAATGAAATGGTGCAGATAGATAGCGCACCAAACGAACACGCTGCTGGAGGAGTTCCTGGTGTCACCGCGCCAGTTGCATAATTGTTGTGTCCCCCGTGCACCCAACACGCACTTGTCGGGGGGGTTGGGGACACATTTCGTCGCTTCACTTTGCGTGTAATGTTGGTGCGCTCGATGGCGCAAGGTGTTAATAGGTAACGAGGAAGCTAATGTTTAACGATTAGGAGGATGGCACGAGTTATTTATGGAAGCAATTCAGCAATCGATGAGAAATCAATTTCGTGCATGGTGGATGTGTGTTGTGCTTCGAAAGGAATTTATTGATTTAAAATTCACATTCATGTTCAAACAGTGGCGCATTTTTAACATTAATTTAAGCTTTGATTATGTGCAAAAAAACATCGAATTGACTGTTATAAATGCTGCTGCGAAAGTATGCGAACTGTAATACGCAACTGAAGCCACAAATTAAACGATCACCAACAAGCAAATGTTATACAACGAAATCACAGACAATTTTCTTCCTTCTTGCCCGACAACTTCCCACCGGAGGCGGCAACAGCAGCCGGACAGACAATTCCAGGCTCTTCTGTGACGTAACGGCTGATCGGTTTTTTTTTTTTTTTTTTTTGGAGAGGCCCAGTTTCACACACAATCTTCCTTCGGTGAAAGATTAAACCCTTTTTGTTCCCTTACACTGTGGGACCTCCCCGAATCCATTTTACCCAGCTCGTCCTCTAGGATACCTTTCGACGGGAGCTCTTTTTTTGGGGTGGATTTCGGTTTTTCGACCAAACCTCTGCCCAATTCGCGGCTCGTTTCTTCACGGACGGTGAACAAAAATCACTTTCACGCAGTCCTGTACCGCGGAGAGGCAAGCAAAGCTCAGTTTTTGTGGCTCTTTCTTTGGCGTTCTTGTTTACCCCCTGCTTTATGCAACCGTCTAGAAATCGCGGCAAAATTCGAAATTCCACCATCGTATTCGGTTTCGCTATAGATTCGTCAGAACTGAGGATACGAACCGGCCACATCTTGATTTATTTTGATCGGCACATTTTAGTTTTTTTTTTTGGTTGGGGACGCTTGAGTGCTTCTTTTGGAGATCCGAAATGAAAGGGTAAGAAGATACGAGGATCTTGCGAATTTACTCAAGCCTGCAGCCGGTACGAAACCGAACACATTGGGCGGTAAGTTTTGTCTCAAACTCGTCTCATCGAGACGGTTCGCTTGGTGGGTTGTTTTTTTTTTTTGTTTTTGGTGCGCATTTCTCTTCCAAAGCGCGATTCGCCACGGATGCAGTGTCGAAAGGGCTCTTCCGATGCCAATTAGGCGCTCATGGTTGTATTCTCCAACTGCCGTTTGCGAAAGGGATCACCCGTTTCGTTTTTTGTTCTCCGCGTCTTACGCTTCTCTTCCCGTTAGCGTTGTGCAAACCGTTTCCCTCGTGGAAGGACACCACGTTTCGAATGGTTGTTGCCATTTTTTTGTGTGGGTTAAACGTTTAAAGTAACTGTAAATTTCGGAGTTTCACTGGAAATGGTGGCCAGAAGATCAGACCAAACAGAATCCAGGTAGAGCCAGGGCGTCAGTCGACATGAGCGCCACTCATGTTGGATCCAGTTTTTGTCTCCCCGTACACATATTTATTTGACTCAGTGAACATCGCAGCGGTACGTCATAAATCAGAATGGTGGCGTTCGTAAAATTTCGCTATGGCACATAAATCACCACTAATCAAAACGAGAGCTGACATTAAAACCGTCGGCAACCGTCAGAACTTATGTCTGTCTGACCGAATGTAACGGGAATGCTTCGAAGATGCGGCCGAGAAGGTTTGAAGATTTTAAACCAAGAGAGGCGTCATTTCTGCGAAGGATTGGAGAAATTGTGCATTGTTTTAGCGTTAATTTCTGTAAAAAAAGGGGTTTGCTGGGATAGAGAAATCTGCACAAAAACGCACATAAAAATTGCAACCATGACCCAATTTACATGCATTTCAGGCAGAAGGCAGACTTTATAGCGAAATAACAGTTAGCTTTGATATTTTGTGAACAATTAATTGATACCTTACTGAGCTTGTGGAACCAATTTCATGTTGAATGATTTTTGACTCCTATTTCATTGCAATTAAAGCTCTTATATTTATATGGAATTAAATATTTGTGATCAAGAACTAAATATTGTCCAAAATGAAAAGAGTTCAAAAACAAATATTCTATTATGATTTTAGGAGCCCCAAAACGCCCGTCCGTCATCTTCCACCTTTCAAAATACACACATGCCCTACCTCCCTCGGGTACTCCTCTATAGGGGGGTTGGCTTTCGCTTTCATTTCCAGCCGCGGAATCGCGCAAACGAAGCAATTCATGTTTGCTCATTCACTTTTGCCTCATTTCATTTCGCCTGCCGACCCGCGTGTGTGTGTGCCGGCCGGGTTCACTTTCGGTTTCATTTCACTGTCAGCACACCGGGCCCGCAGCATCTCACCGTCACGGGAACGCGCAAAATGAAAGCACACAATATGCAAGAAGAAGAAGAGGAAGAAAAAACAACAAAAACAACGATAACAAGCTAATATACATCCCCCCTTTCGCCGGGCCCGTACCAAACCACCGGTCATGCTTGCACGACTGCTTCATGACTTCATCGCGATCCACCATTCTCACCCGGTTGTTGGTGAGAGAGTGAAGCGATTTCGCGTGAGCAGAACGGAAACCTACCCCACAGGCCCCAGAGGCACCGTGTTGCGAATGATCAGAGCTAGATGAGCAACGGGATTGGGCTGGAGTTCTGGTATGGCAAATGTGAGTTGGAATCGCGAACGGAGAACGATTACAACACACTCCGAAACAGAAGCCGGGCCACATCGCATCGCGCGGCCAAGTGTGGGTAGTGGGGGCATGGGGACTGCGGGGGGGTGCGGGTGCGGTGGCCGGATCACTGAATAGATCCGGTCGGTGGTGAATAGAGGTGATGCAAAAAAGAAATCCCCACCATACACTAACATGACCACCTATCGATTGATTAGACACTAAATGGATTAGGTCGTGGTCTTTATATTTATACAAGACCACATATTTTAGGATAAAATTAGATCAACATTTTTAGAATGTTTTCGAAAATGTGTTAATATTTTTTAATTTAAATTTTCCTGAACAATTTATATAGCATTTAGTTTAAATATTAAAACAATTATTGTCGACTATAGATGGCTTTCGGTATGTTTAAGGCATGATCGAGTGGGGTATGGAGTATGGGGTATGGGCGTACTTCGCACTGTCGTTTGCCTCAGATGACCACATTCGGATGTGGAAGTGAATGCGCGAGCAGAGAAGGGGAAAAACATGGCAACGCAATCGTTGCGAGGCAGCAGTCCCAGCGTGAGCTCCACGAATCGAGTTGAGAGTGAGAGCGAACCGTGCCGCCGTCCATACGCTCTACTCCACTGCTCGAACACGGGTGTCCTACTGACCTACTTTCCGTAAAGGGGGGTTCGTCATCATCATCATCATCATTGTCGTCGTCGTCGTCGTAGCAGCAGCAGCAGCAACACGAAGTCCGATAGCATTGGCCAAAGCGACGAGATGACGATGATGGCGCGATGATGTCGTGTCTCCGATCGCCTGCCCAATCCGATCCTCCTACCCGTTTGGGGGTGCTGTGTGGTTGATTCGAAACCCATCGATTTATCGCTCGCGTCCACCACGATGCTGATAGTGAGTGCCATCGCGGCTGGTATTTAATTGATAAATATAACCAAAAAAAAAAACCATACCCCAATCGTACTAAAAATGGATCGATTTAATTTCATCCCTGCTGACAGATGGTTGAGTGGACGCAGTTTACGACCGACCCTAACGATCCTTACGCTTTAGTAAAGGAACTGTACGGGGGAAGGAAAATATCACCCCAATCTAGAGGGGGGTGGGATGGGGATGGATTGTGCTTAAATTATACCTCCCACCTACCCTTGCTTCGTCACAACCTCACGCCCGTTTCTATCCATACACCACCACAACCACAAAGCAACAACAAAAAAAAGCACACGCACAGCAATTTCCCAATCGACTCACGGTGCGTGTTCGTCGCGCAACGCCACGGTGCCGCAAGAGACCGCGTGGACAGGCTGTTTTGCTTTCGGACACTTCTGGTCTTCCTCTATCACAACAACACTCCGCCACCAACCGGAAGGGGGACGTGGACGTGGAAGGGGCGAAATGCGGGACGATGCGTGGGTTCGTACACGCGCGTAATGGTGGGGATTGGTTTATCACAAAAGATATTGTGCCAGGGCAGTGATGTAAACCACACAAAGACACACACCCCAACGACAAAATGGATCCCGTGGGTGAGGTCCACCTGGATGGGAGCATCCATCGCCTAGATATGCGACTTGTGTCGACCGATGCGTGGGCTAATGGGATTCGGGGAATTTAGAGGGTAGGATGTATCTGTTTTTTGTGTATCGGGTACGGCACGATTCGATTCCGTTTAAGCCATCGTGCAATCTGTTTAATAATCTTCCCGAAATGATGCTCCATTTGGGGTAGCTAAATGACGTGACTGAGTCGTGATGCATTTTCAGGGTGGGTATTTAAAGTCAATTTGCACGCGATCAAATAATTTGTCCGTTTTTCTGTTAGAAGACACGGTGGAGAAAGTCGAATTTAGGGGAAATAGTTAAATAGCAACAGATGACTCAACCAACGGACACCGTTCAAAACACTGTTGTACTACTTTTTCTATATGATATTTTGAAACTCCTAATTCCTAAATTCACATTCAATTTCTGTTTATATGTGAACTTTGAAACTCGAGCACTCTATTTCATCTTCGTCTATGAATACAGACGTTTAACGATGTTTATTTGAACAAAATACTAACAACAAGCGATGAAATTGAGCTCACACAGTAGGCTCTGGTCATTGTGGTTGCGTATTTTACATCACAAAACCCCACATTGACATTGATGACAGTTCCATTACAAAGCGTCTGACATAATGATACCCTTTAACTGCCTGTTATAGATACTTGTGCTTGCGGATGACAACAAGAGCACAAGCTTCACACGACAAAAAGCGTTCAAGCATAGAGTGCGATATGCGCCCGGATCGTCTAAACCAGCGACAACAAAAAAACGCATCCACAACATTTGTCCCCCCCCAGGTTATTTTTTCTATCCCGCCACAAGCCAATGTTTGTTTTGGGCACCCGAAATAATTATTCCCAGCCAGAAGCGCAACGTCACTTTTCAGCACGGTTCAAAATGCGTAAGCACTAATAGTCAACACTCGGCCCCCTCGGTGGGACCGGGTAAACGATTGGATCAAAAAATCACTCTACCGTTAAACTGTGGCTAAACAAAGGGTGAAAAATCTACTGCACCGAGGACACCCGACCAGTCTCTCTCTCTCTCGCTGTCCCTCGTCTCATCGGTCTTCTCGTGCCTTTTACGCCTAATTCATTTACGATTTTCGAAGGTGGCGGGAAAATTGCGACACGTTTAATCCGGTTGTACGAGAACCAAATGAAAATACAGCCTTCCACAACAAGTGAACCGATTTTGAGCGTGTGCGATCGAAATAACGCCGCGAACGCGTCTTTTCAACAGTTGGTTGAGAGATTTTCCCATGGTTTATGTACATTTATATCGTCCATCTTTTATCAACACCATTCCATTCCATTCTGGTAATAAAAAGAGAATAATGACTTCTTTGTGGATGAGAATGACGAGAATTAAAACACGTTAGAAATTTGTTTCAGAAACTGAGTTTTGACATTTTTAGACTTGTAAAAGTATTGGAAAAAAGAACAAAATAATCCCAAAGTGACAATTATTAAACTGAAAGAAAAATCTTTTCATAAACAAATCAAAAAAAGCACCAAAACGCTTAGAACCATCACAAATTCTCGCCAATCGTCAAAGTACGAAATGAAACACGTACCGAGAAGGGTCAAAGCCTGCGTCGCATATATAAAACTGCAATGGTTACGAAGAAAGCAAAAAGGATGTGTTGCGCTTAAAAATGCAAAACGTTCACCGGTGACACACAAGAAATGCTGCCCGTGGGTTGTTGAAAACCGACAGAAAAGCTTGTTTCCTTTACTTTTGATTTACTTACAGCTATAAATCGGCAATCGGTCCCATCGTAACGGACCCGGGATCGAACGGACAGCATACGACATGTGCTTCTGCCAGGGTTTTGATCGTAAAAATGGGGATCGGCTGTAAAATCGCGTTTGTCCCCGAGTGCCCTTAAAGCCACACTGTCGGAAGGTTGAAATATTCAACAAGTCAGTTTGGTTTGACGAGTAACCGGCCTGGTACCGGGGATACCTTTAAACATTCACAGGTATTTGGGATCGTATTTGGGAAGTGGCTTGAAAGTTGATGTTCTACAACAACGATTAATTATAAAAATAACGCTATTGATATTTAAAAGCTTTTTTATGTAAACAAGTGTATTTGAATTCACCAAAACTTCACAAAAGGAATAAATATTGTCTTAAGATAAAACGAAAGTACGAATACTTTTCAACGTGTAGCGTAATTGGGATGAAGGAATTTATTCATCGTTTCCTTTGATTTATTACTTTACGATCTTGCCGTCAGTGCTGGTCTTCTTTTCATCGGAACAATCAAATCCTGCAGATATAGGAGCCGTTTTTATTTTACTGCACACACAAAATTCCAATTCTTCCAAACTTCTCGCATCTTCTCCCACTAATCTCCGAAAAATCTCGGAGAAATGCTTTCTTGCCGCAATTGAGCAATCATCGGTGGAAGGAGGATCGGTCGCTTGGCTTCCCTTTAATTATCGGTCGAAGGAAAAGGAAGAACCAACCGGTAAGCGATACAGAGATATGAATCCTCCATCTCGGTACTGAAAATCCCAAACCCATATAAGCACAAACTCCCGATAACTCCCGATTGAAACGCATATCCTGCAGACGAACCACTGATGGATGGAGGAAACGAAATCCTCAGCTCGAAAGCTCGGCAACACGGTCCACACGGGCACCAATAAATGCTGGTAATTATCCTTCCTTCTGTCCGTCCGTGCAGTGTTCTCGCTTCGCTTCTCGAGTCGGTATTTTCATGCTGGGAAATAACACACTTCATCCTACCGAGGGGTCCCTTCGCTAGGGTCAATCTTTTCCAAACTCAAGCAATTGACTACCAATTAGCGTAAATATTATGTAAATATTCTACCCCTCGGGGACCGGGCGTACATCCCTCACGTGCTTCTTCTGCACGTGTATTCCGGCATCATCGGGGGTACGATAATTTAGCAACAATAAATGGGCATCCAAAATATTTCTACCCCGTCCCGGGTTGACACGGTGTGTTTGGGAACTGTCCCGCACATCAAACGGGATCGTACCGAAAGCGCAGCCTCTTTGCTCATGCTAAGCCTCACAGTGTCACATGGTTTTATGTACAACAGCAAATATTTTACCAACAAAGGGCCAGCAATGGCCAGGCGCGTCAAAACGTGCAATCAAAACAAACAAACAAAGCTGTAGGACAAACAAAATGATACATTTTCAATGTGGTCAGGTAGCGAGGATACGGTCGCTGGAGTCAAATGATCGAATGATCGCTGTTGAAGATGGAATATCGAAACTACCTGCAAGCGTAAACAAAACGTACTATTTCTCACACATTGCGGTGCGTTTTGTTTAAAATTTTAATATTCTTTGTGAAACATTCTCGAAAGTGTTTCAAAAATATTGGAGTATCTCTCTAAATAAAAATCTCTTACCACACACTCCCTCGCTTTCGCACATCATTTTTGTGAGGGCTGCAGACAACAACATGGAAGCTTTATTCAATTACTAAAATCTACACCACGGGAGAAAGTCGCCCACTGCTGCTGTTTGATTTATGCTTCTCACGAACATTTCGCCAGTTTTTTTTTTCTTCATTTTTGTTTCCAATTTAAGGCAGACAACAACAAGAGATTACCAGAAATACACAAAAACAACGATCACCGACAACGAAAAAAAAAACGAGCGAATCAAAAAGTAAATCGTACTACGTAGGAGGAAACTACTTTCATCCAGCTTCGCTGCAGCGTAATCACGTCTAGAAATTGGTACCCTCCCCCCTGCACGGCACAACGGATGCAGGACCTTTCGCCTCACAACAAAGGCTAATAATAACGAAACGTGACGATCGAGCTGATCTATGCCTCTCGCGTATCCTTTTTGTGCCACTCGTTCGTTCTGCATCGCACTGAATCGTGTGGTTTCGATACCTCGAGAATGGTAATCGAACGGTAAGGGAGCAGCAGCAGCATACAATCTGATAATGCACATCGCGAAAGGCGACAGACGTTGCTCTTGCGTGTAGATTGCAAACCCCGGGCAGAATGGACTGGAAATTCCTGGAAGAGGGAGTGTACCCATGTACACTAAATTTGCGCGCAGCTACAACCAAAGAACCGATCGAAAGAAATCTGCTCCACGATTGAAGGACACCGCAACAAAGAAAGATCTGATCCAGAAAACTTTCCAAAACAGCTTCCACGTTGCGATCGGCCACGTTCATGTGGTTTCGGTCTGGCCGTACCCTCGAGGATCGACGGCCGAGCATTGCGCAATCATTGGTCGCGTACGAAACGAAAGACGCGCGAGGGAAGAAAAAATAAGGGGAAGAAGTCTCGAGCGCGAACAGGACCAAAACGAATGCCCATTGAAAGGAAAAGTCCTTCCCACGGACGTACGGCCAACAGGGCGCGATCGCAACGGTTCGCCGATGTATCCTGTCCACTGGATTGCACTTGCACTTTCTGTACGTACGTGCAACGTACATCGGTTGGGGGAACGTTTTGGATGGTTGCTTTTTTTACAAACTGATCGTACCGTTTGCTACAGCTTACATCAGGTCTGTACATGTCCTGTAAAATGTTCCAAACTGATAAGTTTCCTCCTTAAAGTGGTCTTATCAATCAAATCCAGAAAAAGGAGATACAGGTTATTTTACTTACTTTGGAAAGTAATTAAAACGATTAACAAGCTTAATTTATTGACTAAACAAAAGTTTGTCAAATTGCCAATTGCTCCCTTTTCAATAAGACGGACAATAGGACTACTATGGGACCACAGAAATAAGTTTTTGTTTAATCATTTTAAAATTCATCGATGTGAGGTTTGCCTCCAATTGGTTTTAAATATATATTGAGAGCATTTTAACGTCTAAAAAATTTCTTATTAATCAATCGGTTTCGGGTTCAAGTTCGTTAGTATAATGGTGAATAAATATCACCATTAGTAATATATAAATATATATAAATATAAATATACACAGAGTGAATAAATATCATATACCTACAGAGACCTATACCTGATATATTTCTCCCCAAAAGGGTTTGAGAATTTCTTCAACAGAGTAAAACTTCTGATCCTGAAATTAATAAACGGGTATCCTTAGCCTCTAAACACTTATCAATCAATGAAACCAGTCGGGATCGCTTTTTTATTATTTTTATTCCCGCTTCATTCTCTTCTTGCTTATTTGCGCAGACGAAAAAAAAAGTGCATAATTCGATTCATATTGTGCGGTTTGCGATCGTCCCGCCGCGCGATGTACGCGGTTTTGTAAAATTTACCTCCTTTTTTTCTCCACTGTGCACACGAATTGCAACTTACATTCAATTATGGTATGACCCAGAAAGGCAGACGCGGCCGGCGTATGAAGACAAAATAAAACCAACGACCAACACATCCGAACAAGGAAGGCAGCCAGGAGCAAAGAAAAAAAACCCCGTCAAATTGCCAGTCAGCCTGCATGCAGCCGCCGAAAATCGAGAGTGAAAACCGGTGTGGGGCCGCATCGAATGGGCCGAATGGAGTAGAATTAAGAAAAGTAACAACAGCAACAACAACAACGACAGAAAAAACATGCTGTAGCTCATCAGAAGCAAAACGTACCATTGCATTGGAAACCGAACAGACGGCAGCGAAAGAAAAGTAGTAAAACGAAAAGCCAAAGCATGCGCCCGCCAAGTGCACGCGCAAGGGGAGAGTAGTACACGGTCGGGAAAGAATAATGCGCGTGTGGAAAGGAAATGTCGCAGGACAGGCGCGATGCAGCAGCATGCAGCGAAGTGCATCGAAATAGCATGCAACGCAAGGTACTGGTGCCGCTGGCCCAACGATTCCTTTTCACCACACAGGTTCCCCCTTTCGTTGGCTCACCCATCACCGGCGCAATAAACATTTTCAATGCTCATAAATTTATGATTGTCCCGTTTTTTTTTCTACCGATCACCTTTGCTTATAACCTTTACGTTATGCGAACCAAAACAAAACCAAAAAAAAACAACAACCCAAAAAATAGTGAACAATCGAGAGAAAATAACAAACGCACCAGGTTGTTGCGGCTGTGCCGCAAATGTAAACCCGTACCGTATGATTAAAATTATAAGGATAATGCATTTCGGACTCGATCGGACTCGATTCGGTCACGTTTCTTGCGATTGTGAAATATTCGTGCGCATATTTTTAAACTATGTTACAAAAATGGCTGTTGCAATCGAATATTGGTGGTGCATTGGAATATGTTAAAAGCAGTTCCACTGAGGCACGAATGGGAAGGGGAGCAATTGCTACAAACAGTTACGCGGAACGATCGGGGAGTATTTAAAGAATTGCGAATGGTTTATTTAAACCGATCAGGAACTAGGTTTTCCATCCTAACCAGACAAACAAGTTAGACATCGTTAGCCCGTCTAAAAATAACGCACACTAAATTCTACGCACCGGAATTGCAGTGAAGGCATGTTATTGCATCACTTGAAGGAAGGAAGGAAGGAAGAATTGAGAACCACAAATGTGATGTGACAGGAGAGGCAATTTCTATTTGTAGGTAAAGCTATACGAGCGGTGTCACAAAAACCTAGAGTAAGCCTATGCACAATCCTTTTCAAAACGATAGGACCAATCTGATTTTTTTTGGCAATTGGATGACGGGGTACAGTACATCTAGTAGATTCATCAAACATTTAAATTTCCTAATACATTTGAGGTTGGTGGGCTGGTCATGACATTATACTGATTGATCATTGTACAGACTAAAGAATTAATTCATTTAAGGAAATCATCATTATTTCGTACACTAAAAAAATCAAAATATGGCGATGAAAACATCCTACTATGCGCCGTTTTCTCGATCATGGAAGAGGAGTTTCAAAAGGATTGTCTTATTTCAGGAGATGCAAGTTTAATCAGTATTTAAATTTAATATTTATTTTAATATTTAAGCAACGGTAAAGAGAGATATTTTGACTTTTTACAAGATAAACTGGCCTATATAGAGATCAGTGACGGATCAATCCCCTCAGGAACCTTAGGCGCTTGGGGCTTCTTTCCTTATTCTGAACAGATTGAGGGAGGGAGTGTTCTGTACATTTCAAAATTGCAAACGGGACGGGAGAATGGAGGAGGAAGAGGGGGGGGGGGGGGTCGATAGCAGGTTCTCCAGAGGCTTTGGGGCAATTTTCCTAATTTTTGGGGCCCCTCTAACATACGAAGAGGGTTGCAGAGTCACTTTTTCAGGCCCTTTCTAGGCATAATTCATACTCTTTTGCTACTTAACTGTTTTTCGGGGCCCTCCACACGACGAGGCCTTTGGCTGCCGCCCATTCCGCCCACCGTTAGATCTTGTACTGATAGAGGTAGATGCGAAATGTGTCCACTTTTTAAAACATTTGCAAGAAGTGATCGATCCTGTGCAAAACTTTCTAAACTTACACACTAGCAACGGTTCCAGTAAATGGGAAAAATTCTACCTTGAAGATTCTACTTTGACACATTCAAATTCAACTTGAAAGTAATTCAGACATGACCCTGCCTTTATCAGTTCAACTCCAAAACCCTGTATGAACTTCATATCTTAATTGTTCAATGTTTGGTTTAAAGTTGTTTGAGTTTTAAACAAAAAATGTGTAATTGTACCACCTCTTTCAATCCTTTGAACCACATTAGATAATTACTTCCAATTGGAATGAAAATTAAGGCGTTTAACCCCTACCAATGTAAGCCATTTGCCCAATCGAACCCTTTTTGGGTTCGTGATCTTTACAAAGTTGATCACCGCTTGCTGAGACGCCGATGAGCCCTCGTTTAGAAACTCATCTCGTCAACGCACGCACCGTCTTTTCGTGGACCGCGTGCGATTGCAGCACAGTTAATGAGCTACCATCATTCTGCACTATGCTCGCAGATCCCCACCCTTATCCGTTACCGTTTCCCTTCCCATTTCCATAACGCCACCATCCACCGGAGCAAATACAACAATCCAACAAGCTCACCGTTCAAAGTTGGTACAATTGGGCGGATTGTGAAGAGCCACAATTGACCCCAGCACTGCAAGCACTGCTCCCGAAACATCGGCAAAAGTGGAAAGGTTAGGCGATGGCATACACGCGGTGTGTGTCGCGCCTTGAAGGTGACAAAACGATGCACATCGCACGCAATGTAATGCAACGAAATGAAGATGATGCCGAAACACGCCCCAAACGCTTGAATATTGTTGCGAAAACAAACGGTGAACAAAAACCGCCCATCTTCACTGGCAATAGAAGCAATAGATTGGGGTTTCAATCTGCTCGTACCATACCCTGCTCCAACAAGTACCGAGATGTAAAATAATTTCCAGCGTAAAACCCAATTGCAACGACAATAACACATCAATTCACGCGCCAAACACCCCGCGCGAAGGGGACGGTGGTAAACGGAGGAGGGTCTTTTGTTGTGCATCAGCGTAAGTGTTTCTTTCTTTTCTGCATTCGTGGGGCCGTGCAATACCGATTTTTTGTTTGCTCTCTAACAAGCGTAATACGCATTTGACACATACAGGCGCTCGCGCGCATCAGGTACGCACGCATTTCAACATCGGACGTGATCGTCGAAGTTGATGAGGGTTTTCTTTCCTCCGGACGTCTTGTTTTTTTTTCTTGAACCTTCTTTCTTCTGCTGTTATTATTGCTGCGCAGTGTTATTACTGCTTTTTCATAACATCACATGGCGCTAATGTCAAAAGCACTGCCCCAGCAATGACAAATGTGTGTTCCAAATTTGGCTAAATGAATCAATTTCGGGTATTCGCGTTCGCTGGTTTCGAAACTGTGCCTCCCTTTTGGTTGGCTGCTTAGCTGATTTAAAAATGAAATCACAGTTTCAATTGTTCACTTTTTAGTACATACAGTTTCGAAGCTCTAGCGTTCGTTGCTGGATGTCAACTCTTGCCGTCTAGCAGCTTTAAGTATGTCGCTTATTCTTTTGTTCAAGAAACTAACCTATTGTTTAGTTGTTAAAGGTTTCTTTTTCAACTCTAGTCACACATATGAATTCCATTAATGCCTTTCAAGTTTTCTCAAAGAAGATCAAACTGGAAAACCATTATTCTCATCTTGATCCGCTTGCAACTCCCCTTCGAATTTTATTAATTCTTGTGATCTAATCCAAGACAACAATCGCTTAACTCGACAAACTTTCAAATTAACCTGTTCCGACACAACTCCAGCCCCGGTCGAGCTCATTCTAATCACGTGCTGCTTAATTCACGGTCACACGACCACCACAAACATTTGTCTTTATTGAGCCCGAAATCGAACTTCGCCCAGACGATCGACAAGCCTCGCGATCTGGTGAACGGTTGGCAAGTGCCAGCAGTGCTGGTTGTCGTACACGCGGGTTACTAACGCAAAACTGTGCCAAACACAGGCCAAAGTTCCCAACAGAAATCGAGCGTAAAATCGTCTCAATAAATCTGATCATCCGTTGAGAAAATCCCCTCGCAGTGAAGAAAAAAAAAACGAACCGAAACTAAGCCGCCACTGCTCTCTACACCACTAATCCGAAAAGGTGTAAATTTTTGGAGATTTTTACCTTCCATCTCCTTCCACTGAGAGCCAGCCGTGGTTTATTTTGTCATTTGAACCGCCATTTTATTGCCGTTTCTCTCACTCCCTCGTGACACTTCAAAGTGTCACCAAAAGGAAAAACACACAAACACAGATTGAAGTTTGGGGTTTGAGTTGCGTAATATTTACCCCGTGTGCCATCCAGTTAGCTCCAGTTCCACAGCCAAACTAGTGAAGGTGAAGCCCGGCACGGTAAAGTAACGCAATCTTCTTCGAAAACGCACCGAAACTCTAAACGACTCAAGCATGGAGACGAAAGTTCGAACCCCAAAGGGAAAATTTAAATTTAAAATGTATTCATACCCATTTCAATCAATTTAATTGATAATACCATAGCATGGGATGGAGCTTTATTACTTGGATCGATTTTGAAACAACCTGTGAGAAGCGAACCTTAAAACTTTTGTGGCAAGTGTTGGCAAAGCAAATCGGGAAAGATCCGGAAAATGTCGGAAATAACAGCTGCAATTTGGCCCAGACAAAGATATCTGCTATGGTAGTGATTTCAACGAACATCTCTGAGACGAGCCGGAAAAGGCAAACATTCGCACAGCAAACAAAAGGTGTAGTAAGCAGATACACATTGTTCCGTCTTTTTGGGGGAGGAACATGTGCGCACCAAAATAGACTTGTCTCGGTTTCATCAAACTGTTGCTCAGGGAGGAACCGAAACCAGATTCGATATTTTTTTTGTTCCATTTTCTTCAAGCTCAAGGTCTCAGGAATATCTGGAAAATGTTGCAGAGCAGTACTGGAACAGATTGAGTCAAGTTCTCGCTCAAGATGTTCCTTACACAATTATAACATCACAAACATTACCAGGTTTTTTAAACTTCTAAATCATTTTTGTGATCTAATGCGATTTTCCCATTATTTATATTATAAATGGAGTTCAATACAACTGTTACTACTTCTGTTGTTAATTTTCAACTTTTCCTTGTGTTTTCTAACCCCTTTGGAAATCCAAACCTCTTCCCCAGAACGTCCCTTTTCAAGCCTTCCACACTTACGATCAGTTTTAGTTTTCGTCTCCATCTCGCTTCGTCAATTCACTGTCAGCTGTCCGGGTAAGGTTACTACTACACTACAGCTCTTGCAACACTCCCTCCTGACGAACAGCTTTATTTCGGCAGTAAATAATCCGCTAATCTTTCCCCTTCCTCCCCGTCATCATCAGCTTAAGTCCTCTGTCACCGTGTGTGTACTCACGCAGAAGGTTGATTTTTTCTCTGTTTCATTTTTTCTTTTACTTCATCAAACCAAAAAAAAAACACTTTAAGCTTAGTTTTCTACTGGGGTGGGGGAGGAGAAAAAAGTAGTTTTGAAGGTCCATGCCGTGCGTTTCATCCCTTTTCCTTTCCTGCATCCATTCGATGGCTTACCGTTTTCCGAAAGTGAACAATTTCCAAACACCAACAGCAGGGTTTGGACGCACGATCGGTCGTAGGTTGTAGTGGTCAGGGTATGTTTTCTTCGCCTTTACAAACTAGCCTCCCCCTCCCTTAAAAGAAATAAGCATCCATTCCACAAGTGGACGGGTGGTCGAGTGGCGATTTCACTCTCAGTTTTACTAATACAGTCAAAAAAATCTTAAAATCTTTTGAAAAGAAACCCCCAAAAAAAAACACTGCCCACCCTCAAACATACCCCTCCATCACAAGCAAGAAAAAAAATTAACTCACCCATTGGGACACCCTCCGCACAGAGTCGAGGGGTGCGTGTTTCCGAAACGAGCCGTGAGATGAGTGGCTAGATGAGTGGCTCTCAACTCACAACCCCCCAAAACAATCTCATACGCGACTGGGGGAGCAGTCAAGCCACGAAACTGTTCGCGATAGTGAATAGAGGCAACGAAGAAAAAAAAACATCAACACACACACACGAAGTCGCGGCCTTTTCAGCATCACCCGCGTGTTTCTCCATCAACGCACACAAAACGGGAGGATGTGCTTTATCTCGCTTACACAAACGAACTCACCTCGCGCTTCGCTAGCGCTCACTCGCCACCACAGCCGTGGCTCATTCGCCTTCGCCTACTTTGTCTATGAATAGAAACGCTTCACTACGCCGTCGACCGGGCCCCGATTGCGCAATCTCCATCGAGAGTGAAAATTGGCCAAGTGCAGTAGGCCATCGACGGAAAGTGGGTCGCACACAGTGACGCGCGCGCGCGTACGTACCCCGTCGTGTGTATTATACCCGCTAGCAACCCCTGTACTACTTGCACCTATCCACCACCAAACCAACCACCATCAACAGCGGGCTCCACGAGATTAAAGGAGCTTGCGTTGGGGGGAAGCGAAACAGAGAGAGACAACGGGAGCTGGGCTAACGTTTAGATGTGGAAGAGAACCGTAACTTCCCGCGCGTTTCACCGTTCTCCAACGGATGTCCGATTTGTTTTTCGTGGTGGTGTATATTTTCGGGTGGGTTTTACTTTACATAAAACGTTAATTTAGTTAGCACGAGCGAAAAAAAACAGCCCAGCGCACGGGAATGGCTGTGAAAATTAAATTTACATTTGTTTATTTTCCCACCTTCAGGCGCTCAACATTTTGAAAGGGTGTGTCAGTACACACACCTAATGGCGGGTTGTTAAAAATATACTGAACACGAAAAAAACACACCAAAAACGATATGATGCAAATATAAATTGTAAAATACAACAAAAGTTTATATAAACAAATGACACCAACACACACACACACACACCCACTCGAACATAAACCATATTTCGAGTACGATTAAAGCCGTAACGCTTCGAACAGTGTATCTTTTTCCACAGCGAGCTTCATCATCCCGTGATTGTCCGAGGTCGGGAATTGATTGCGTAAAGCCGTCGCGCGGCCACGATGGGACGCAACACGCGCATCAGCCGCGATATGTGGGGAAAGCCGGGAAAAAGAAAACATAAAACAAGCGGGGTAACGAGTCGGGAGAACCATACACACATACAAGCGAGCAACGTACGTGGAGTGTGATGGACGCGCAAACGGTGTATCCGTGTGTCCAACGATACATCCAACCAACACCGCGCTGTAGAACAGGCATCCCCCTCAAACCCGGTGATGTGCCCCTGGCCGGTAAGTGGGCAGCGTGCTTATCAGCGTGAAGAATTTGCCTTACTCCAGGCACGGAAATCATTATCATGCAGCTCAAAAACGCTGTTTGGATGGGCATCTCAACACGTTGCACTCGGGAGGGTATTTAGTGGGATAAACTGTGCAAAATTTACATCTTCAACATTTTCTTTTAGTGTCTTTGTACTAAACAGATACAGAAGAACCCAAGCAGTAACAAATTAACGGGAAAAATAACGTCGTACTGTTTCTTGGTAAGAAAAAAACGATAATTAAATTTTATTATTTTGTTACTTATAAATATGGACTTATGGAATATGGAATAATATGGACTTATGGAATAAGAAATATAAAATAAAGTAAAGAAAACAAGAAATAACATACATTATTCCTAGAAAAGTTCGACAATTGTCGAATAACAAATAGAAATACACAAGATAAACTCAAAATAGAGTCAAATTTAAGATCCCGAGTAATACTAGTACAATGTAATTGCAAAAGAGATTAGAAATAATAGTGAAGAACTCTAATAAAAAATAAATTTAAAGTAATATAAAACATTACAAGCCATTAAAAGTAATTAGTAATTAAGAAGTAAGAAAGTACTCTATGAAATTCAATGAAAAATTCTAAGAAAATTAGAATTCCTCCTTTCGTGTCAATAAAATCTATGTATTGTACGTCTAGACGCAAATATATTGTTAACCTGTAAAATAAGGTATCAGAAATACGTTCACAATAGCGGAAATGGTTTACAATTTCCACCAAAAAAAAAACCCGGTCAAGATATTCATAGAAGTACGATACATTTTCGTTGACTTTTTCTCACCAAAGAAAAGTGTTCTCCCACAATTAGTCGCCATCTTTCTGAGGATCGTTCACATAGCAGAACAGTGAAGTTACTGTTATCTACTTCACAGCCATTTCTATCTACGCTTTGCGAACAGTTTTTTACGAAATTACTCGATCCGGAACCGATTCTTCCCGTGCCAGAGCGAGTGGTTGTGTGTGTTTGCAAGTTGCCGGGAATTGATTTTCATCCAACCGAAGAACTGCAACGGAGACGGACGAGTACAGATGCAGAATAAAAACTTTCACCAGACTGGTGGTCTGACGATGCTGATGGACCTGTGAAACGTGTGAATGTGCAGAGAGTGCGCCTTGTGAAGAATTGGGCCGGACAGGAAAGTTTACCAGACCGTAACCGAAACACACCCAGGATGGATGGCGGAATGGCGTAGTGTTTAATGTTTTTGCCAACGCCATCGTTGTCCCCTGGGAGGGTTTTTTTCTTCCTCTTCTTTAATCCATGCCGGTGGCCACAAGACCGAATCCTACGTACAAGCACTGACTTCCTTCTGTTTGCTACAGCCGACTGCCGATTGCGGGTGGAAGGAATCATAAAAATGAAAGTGTCTTTGGAGTTTTTTTCCCCTTTTACTACTTCTCGTGGGACAGCGGAACGGTTCTCCTTGTTGTGGTTGAGCAAATAGAAGGAAAACGCGACGAAAAACATGCTCGTAAACCTGAGGGAACAGATTCGACCGATAATGGCAGTGAAGGGACAAATAGTACTCAACAAAAAATCATGAACTCTCACAGAATGCTACAGAACAACTTAAAAAATAGCTTAAATCTATAAGTGTGCTTAAAACAGATAAAAGAATTACATGAATACAATAATAAAAGCAAAAACTATAGCTTGATGAGATAGAAACGAAGCTATACAGTAAAGGTAATTAAAATACCTCATAACGAAAGCAATTTAAAGCCACGAAGAGATATGTTGTAATGAGACGAGAGAAAAAAAACAACAAACAATGTTTATTTTTCACACATTTGCAGTTTCGAATGGAAACTCATTACACCGTTTGTTCCGCTGTCGATTGCTAAAACCAATCACTGCACCCCATCATACAAAGTCTCATCCAACGCATATCCCAAGTCAGACCATCAACAACAGCGAAAAAAAACAGCACATAAGCTGCGCAAAAAAAAACCCCATCAGATTGACACACTTCACGCTTGCGAACCGAGGGCATCATAACGAATTATGCTGATCGATTCGCTGCTCGTCGGGGGCCTTTCTGAGGCCCGCTCGTCCAACGCCAGTTAATAACTGCCGCCACCGCAACCAAATTTCGTGCATGTTTCGGCAAAGAATACACCCCAAAAAAAAACCCGAAATTTATATATATGAAACGAACCGTGCAGACCATGCCATAAGTCACACGAAGTCGCGCGAAGAAGCGAGGGGGGTTGTGGGGCGCCCTTTTGTGCGATGGGTCCCTTTAAGAAGTCCCACTCGCGCGTGCACCGCCAACGATTGCACCACCGTGGAATAATAATAAGTTGCATTTTCGGATGCTTGAATATTCATGCCATTTTTTTAACCGGTCCCGGGGCGAGGGGTGGAGGAGGCTCGCATGGACCCCAAAACAAAAATGAAACCATAATCAGTTGGCGTGCGGTCGTGCGAGGATGGATGCGAGGGAAATGCCTCCCGAACGCCCGCCACCTGCGCCACTCTGGTGGGCCGGTGAGCAGAAACCCTAAAATTAAAGTAGGTCAGTGGTATAAATTTTATAGCCATTGTGTTACGAATCTGGTTCCCCGTTCTGTGTTCCGGGCGGGTGGTGGTGGTTGTTTCACGTATTTTGTTGCTTTGTATTTTGCTTTTTTTCCTTCTTTTTTTCCACCCCAAATGGGCTTGTCCTGCGTATTGCATCCGATGCAAGCGAGGAAACTCATCATTTACAAATGACGCAAAGTAATATTTTGGACTCAAACACACACGCATAGACAGACACCCACCGGCAAGACATTTGTACCCCGGTACATATTTATGCTTTTCGGCTGGGCACATTGGTGCAGCCTCTTTTAGTGCATATTACCGTTGCAAAAATTATACCTGTTGACATTTATGACTGCCCCGCGTTTGATGGGCGACATCGTCCATAATCGAAACGGATATACAATCGAGCGCGGTTTTGGTCGGTACGCACGAAGGAAAATGAACCGTCTAGTGCGACACTCGAACCAATCGTTTGCAATTATGATTCTGACACCATTTTGGGATCATAAAAATTGTCCGAAATGTGTGTGGTTCTGTGAGAGATGAAATTCGCTGTTGGGAAGTTGAGTTTGAAAGTAACAAACGTTTTTAAAAAATTAATGTCAAAATTAACATAGTGCTCAGTCTTTACTCAGGTTTTAATGGAGAAAAAGACGACTTTTTACTTATTATAATATAATTTAAAGAAGGCAAAGAATGTTTCTGATCAAAAGAAACAACAAACCAGACCAAAAAAGGCCAAATTTATCGTAATTGTACCAAAGCTTTAGAAATGCTATAATGCTATAATGCTATAAATTATGGATAAGTGTAATTTATTTGAATCTCGTTTGTATTTCTATTTCTGGAATTTTTGAACCTCTAAACGTTCATCAATCTCTGAAGATGAATTCTAAAAGATTGTTATGTAGTTTATGATTTAAAAAAATTGGTTAAGTTACTCACATATATTTAAAGTATTTCAGTTTTTGTGTAAAAATGGAGCCTGTAGAGTCTATTTAAAGCATGATGGTGAATTTATTGCACAACTTTCGTTGTTTATTCACACGTACAAGTAGCAAATATTTCTTGAGTTTATTCATTTCTACAAATTGTTTTATAATAAAAGCAAATTCAATAAAACTGCCCTAACAAGAACCCTTGCGTATTCATGCCTCATTGATGGATTCTTCATCATAAATCTTCATAACAGAGATTCACAATCAGATTCACACAGCACTAACCTGAACCAATTAGTCAACAATTAAAACTAATTAAACATAGCCTCTGTACAAGCGAAAGCGATTCCTTCAAAAACCAAACTAATTCGCTCTACTAACAAACTACCCCCCCGTAAATGAAGTGCGTCCCATTCTCAAGGGCCCCGCCAGCTTAATCACACTCACACAGGTTGGTGTCGGACGCATTTACGTGAAGTACAAAAATAACCTAACCGCTTGCACCGCACACTTCCTCCAATTTCTACTCTCCTGTACCCAAGTTTACTCAAAATAGACAAAACCAAAACTCTAGTAAAGCGTGATCCGACTAACAAACTAGCATACTAGGCACACACACACATCCACCCATCTTAATGCATCCAAAACGGGGTAAGAAAATCAATCCCCCCACTGGCACACACACACACACACACACACGCGATTGGTGATACATTCTTGACGACGGCCTAACCTCGGGTCCATTTTCTAAAACTAGGTCTAGTGTACGAGGGCAGCCACTTTCCGTCACGGCTCAACCCTCCCCTATATATATCCTCCATACACGCGATACGACACGGGGGGATGGCGATCTAATCCCGGGCCCGATCGCTGGCCCTTGCGGCTGCTTGCGGTGCACTGGCACTGACAAACGATGCAGATAGTCGATCGAGAATGCACCGGCGACGGATGGGTGTGTGAAAAGGGTTTTCCGAATGGGAGAAGGCAACGTGCAGTAGATGCAACGCTTGCGGCGACTGCGTAATGCCGATGCGTGGGTAGCAAACGGGGCAGGATGAGCGCGGGCGGGCTCGACCGTCAATGACAACAATTTGCGTGCAGAAATAAACAAATGCGCCTGCATCCGGCTTTGAAGCGTGGTTTTGCTTGCAGCCTTAATTTAATTTATTAACCCATTATAATTTTATTATTTTCGTGCATCTTCAACATCGCGTGGATCGCTAATCGATAGCGGATGCTAATTGTTTGGATGTTAGGTAAAAGTAATTATTCTTCAGTGAAAATGTTTAAATGAGATAGTAGTTGGATAAAACTTATCAAAGTGACAAAGCAAATATAAAAGTATACAAAAAACACAAGTGTTTATTGAAAAAAATGGCAAGGTGAAGAGTAACATTGTATAAAACACAAAAGAAAAGAGATATATAAAATCGCATCTTGCTGCTGGGAAAAGTTTTGCTAATATAACAAAAAACATAATAAATAAATATAGATTTAGTTTAGTACAGAAGCATTAGCCAACATTCCGTACCAACCATTTAAAAACGGTTCCCATCGCGATTAAACGTGTGAGAATATTCATTCCGACTGCACAGTGTGAGAAGATGCCCCGGTTTGTCTTCAAATTAATCCGTTGTTTCGGTACACAATCAATGTAAATTGGTGTTAGCAGAGCAGCAGCGTTTAGGCTGACCTTCAAAAACTGTTGGCTGCCCGGTCGGGCATTAGATGAATGTGAAATGAATATCACACGATGGATTCAGCGTTTGCTGTTGCTTCTCGCAACTCGAACAGTAACGCTCAACAGATGGCATTGTTTCACCATTCGCAAGGTTATGCATTACCATTCGGAATAGTTACTAGACGAAAACAACAAAACGCATCCGGCAGATCCGGCCGGGAGGGCTTACAAGTACGCTGCAATCAGATGAACTTCGGAGAATGCAGCTTGTCAAACATGGACGGGTGCGAAGCGGCAGCAGGGGACATATGGGAGGCTCACAGACCCCCCCTCGAACTGGGAGGGGAAATAAATGATCATACAGAACTTGACCTAAAATTCAATTACAACAAACGACGACCGTAACGATGTTCAAGTGGCATTGAAGGAAAATACGAACGGTGTTGTAGTTGCAAACAAACTAAACTACTTTCCTCGGCGTCACTCAACAAAAAAAAAACAACAAGAAACGTTCCTTTCTTATACGCACTGCACTCGCCCCCCCTGCAAGTGTTCTAATATCGTGTGCGGCCCTACTCACACTCATACGCCGTTGTGAACATATTAGTACACGCACATGTACTAACACTCCGCGCGACGCCCGTTCGTCACCCGCTGAGTTGCGCTTACTTTCCACCGTGCGGCCCCCAAAGGCATCTTTTCTAAGCCACCGGAATGGTGGCGCCATACGACGAGAGCCTGACATTGACCGCGTTTTTGGTTTGTTCCAGCAGCAACGCCGGGGCTCGAACTGCATAATAATGCAGTGCAGAGCCGGGCCGGTGGTACGACGGGAACGGACGCGGCAGAGAGGCGTTAAAATAGACCGAGAAGCACCCCAGTTTGGCATTGTACCATGGAACAATCCGGGTCTTACTAGGGCGCCGAAGGATGGTAACAGTGAAACTAATCCTATTTTCCGTGAGAGCGATTTTTTTTCGTTTTCATTTTACAACTCTTTCGTAACATATTGTTAACATTCATCGTGGTTAATGTAAGATTAATTTCCACCAGCAATTGAAAGTGAAAGTGAATTGAGATGCTTTCGGTAGCGACATAAAGCTTTCTTATAAAAGAAATCTTTAAAAAGAACAGCTACACTTTTTATAACAAAATTTAACATTCAACAATTTATAATTAAGTAAATATTAAAAATACTATATAAATACAAACAAAAGTGAATGAGAGAAAGAATATAATATTGAAGAAAGTAAATACAATACGATAAAAAATAAATTAAAAATTACCTGGTAAAACAAGAGCTAATGAAGGAACAAAACAAATAAAATAACTAAAAGAAAAAAATATTAAACAATCAACGATTGAAAAGAACATTAATAAACATTCGTGAAATGAAGTATGTATATATGTTTTAAACACTTTAATACTTAATAAATCTGAGAAGTATTTCACTTGTTTTGAAATCTTCAAATGTGGTTCAACAATATTTACTGTCTTATTCGGCAAATTTGTTCTTCAGCATTATTCTACAAACAATGCAATTTATGTGTTCGAAAACAAATGAAGACTCATGTAAGAGGCATTAGCTCTATTCCCATTGTGTTAGAGTCACTGTTCAGCGTTATGTAAGAACATTTCCTAAAGAGTTTCCTTTTCTTTTTGTTTCTAAGAATTTCCCCTTTCTACCCTTTCTACTGCTGCTACCGTATTAACTTCTATCCAACTTTCCACAGCTTAGTGTACCTTTTGCAAAGCTCCTGGCCTTTTGGTGAAAACTGCTAGCCAATAAATCTAAACCAAGTGCATCGTTAGTTATACGACCGGGAGAATTTATTCCCATCCAGCAGTACGGCCAATGCCGTACCGGTCACGATGCTAGAAACCCACATTCGACACAGGCAAACGCCCAACGTACGAACGTTGTTAAAGTAAACGCAAAAGAGTTGTTGCTGCTGCAAACGGCACGGCACGGTACAGTGCGGTGCGACTGCGTTTGGCATAGAAAAACAAACCACCGCACCGGGAGCAATAGGCAACTGCAACTGCGCACACATACACACACACTTACGAACGCACACGGCGCACAGGAAAACAAATCGAGCTCAAGTGCAATGTGTTTTCAGGTCAATGTTGTCAACTATTTGCCCGCTGGTGCAGTGTGTGGTGATGCATGGTACGCCGCCTTTATTTCACCTGGGTCGTACATTTGGGTGTTGGATGTTGTTTTGCTACGTTTTTCATCTTTCCAACTATCATCACTTAAAGCCTTTCCAGTAGAATGTTCTTGGTATCCTTTAAAACGATTTTGTGATGTATGATGTGAAGAAACTATTTTATACCAGCATTTCACTACAGTAATATTACTACTTACTATTAGTACTACAGGTACTAAAAAAAACATCTAAATTGTACTAAACAAAAAAAGGAATTGACCTAATAAGAAAACAATTAAATTATGTTTCAGAGCATCACAAATCAATTTATATCGCTAAGCGAAAAAAAAACCCCGTATCGAAGGCAAGGCCAAACACTTGACACTAACTGCTGCAAACAGCGAGAGAGCCCGAAACAAAACCGCCTCACAAAAATCCCCCATTAGTCCAAAGGATATTTGAATGATTCTCCGCTTAACGGCCGCAGCCGCAGTGTCCGCTCGGGCCACGACGCATAATTAGTGGTAAACGATAAACCGGTACACAAAAGTCGAGAAGTCTATAAATATTTCACCCACCGGTCCGGCGGTTTCGCCTTTTTGGAATACGGCATAACCCACCACACACAATTCGGGTGTCTTTAAAGCGGGTGAAGTTTATTTCAAGTCGGTCAGCTGGTTTAAAGCCTGGTGCTGGTAAAGGAGTGCGAAGAAGGGTTACAAACACGCACACCACGTGTGCACACCTTCAAACGAACGCAATCCCTACGGTTGTTGTGTGGCGTTTAAAAATATGACCAATCAGACACAAACCCTTCATCAGGCGGGGGGGAGGACTGTTACTACTATTAAAAAAGGTTGTGTGATTGAAGTACCTGCTCAGTAGCAAACAAAAAACAGAAAAAAAAACAAAAGGATTAAAGGGAACAGAGAACAGCAAGCAAAGAAACTGTGTGGAAGTACACGCGTTTTAGTAAACCGCACGCATGGTGCATGGAAAGAAGAAGGGTTTGCCGAGCGTACGAGTAAAGGAAAGAAAAAAAAACTTCGTTAATATGAATATAAAGCAACATGCTGGGGCCCAAGCTGGGCTATTTGTGTCAAGGACGCTCAGAATATGACAGCCCGCGCCGTTGGATCGAACGGATCAAGTCGGTTTCGATGGTGGGGGGCGGGCGGGCAAGTGAGAGGAAGTACGAGGTGCTGCCACATGTATCGAAACCACGGGGACCAACGGAAACACGGTTGAACTATACAGGATTAACAAACGAAATCAGTGCACACACACGCACACTCAACGAGACATTTTGAAGTTAATAAGAAGCAGGTTTAATTTCGGTAGTATATTAACGCTTTATGTAGCATGTGTCACATTTACATGTTAGTAGGTTAGTGGTTGTAAACCGTTGACATTTTCAGTGGTCCGTTTGGCTAGGACTGGAAGAACAAGTTTCTGGAAAATACCGAGCTTTGCCAACTATTTGCCATTAATTGAGAAATATCAAGCGTTTTAAGCGTTTTAAGCGATTTCTTTTAATTTGCGGTCCCTTTAGAACAGTAGGCTTATGTTTTGTTATGTTTTTGAGTTCGTACCACAGAGTATTTATGAGAATGTTCCTCGACTTATGTAATAAAAATGGAGCATTGCAGTCAAGATTCTCCAATCGGATAGTTTGAGTTTTAATATTATAGTTCCAAGTAAAATGTGATAAAAAATATTTTTAAAGTAATTTACCTTAAAACGGTAGTTACTCATAAAGAATTATGCCTCTCCTGCCTCTCCCTATATGACTAATCTTCCTCGGTGACTCCCCGATGGCAGTGGCGGGAAACCTCATCAATTTCAGTTTTATGCCACACATTAACGTTTCCCATCACAAAAACGCTTGCCGAAACGCTTCACTTTCGTTCGATCTTTCCTACCAGCGGACAACGGAAGGAACGGCTTCTTCCATGCTTGTAGGTCCCACCGTACACCAAACTTTCAATTGCAACGCGTGCGATGGGGTTTTCGATCCATAAAGAAATCAATTTTTACACCTCAACAGCCAACGGCCAGCCAGTTGGGAAGTGGTTGCGCGTGAGAAGTGCTGGAAATCGCTCGATGGAAGCGAACTACCTCGCTCGTCGGTCATTTTGAACCCCAACCCCGCCAAACCTCGCCCTGCCGAGCGGATCGTGTTCAGCGGTGTTGCCTACGATCGTGCCGTTTTAGGCTCCACTAACTGCACCAGCACCGTACAATCAAGTAACAGCGGCAAAGGATGGGTGCGGTGGCGGTGGTGGTGGAGGCGACTCAACGATGGCAGTGGTGCACTCAGGTGCTAAGTGTGCCAAGGACATTTTCTCAATCTCGGTTCGCTTCGCTTCGCATCAGTCGCTGTCCGGTCGGAACCAGTGGTCCGCTGTACGTGCGATGCTATTAGCTCGATTTGGTTGTTGTTGTTTTTGTTTGTTCGTTGTTGTATGAGGCTTTTTTCTGTTTTTTGTTTCGAACCACATTAAGTTTCCATTCTTTCCCAAGATTTCATCTCTCTTTTGTTCTTCGCTTCATTTGCTGGGGAGTTTTGTTTTGATCGTCTTCATTACTCAATATTTTTATATTTTTTGATCACATCGTTGTACAACTTTGGATAATATTATTCCATAATATAGAGCAACACACGGTACTCGTTCAGAATTATTTAATTTTATTACTTTTTAAAACAGTATTTAACCTGTAAACCGCACAAGCAAACCGATCGGATTGGGTTTAATCAACGATTCCAACAACCCAACAAGTTACCGATACCGAGAGAAGAAGGTTGCAACACATTTCTTCTCTCTTTGAATACGACACTATTTTTACTACCAGACTACTCTCCCCGCCGACTGACCCCGTCGGACAGGTTCTCGTGTTGGAACCTTTCCCTACAACCTCACCCAGTTGGCCTGCACGCACAAGCAACCACCTGTCCCGTGTGTGTTTGCGTGTCGCGCGAGATGAACGCGAGATTCGGTTGGGCAGGCGACTTACACGTGAGTGGATCAAGCGAAAGGCACCACCAGCACCATCATAGGCGTGCGGAGGAGCAGATCGCTCGCCGCAGATGAAATGCTGTCGCAGTGAAGTAGTCCATACAAGGACACCTTGTGAACCGGTGCAGCAAACAGCAGCAGCGACATGCCGAAGCGTAAAATCACGCAAAAAAAAAGACATAACTTCAGCACAACATTTTCGAAGAGGGGAGAGATCGAGCTTTAGTCACAAAAAAAAAACCCTCCACCACTTAGAAGAGCAGCATTGCAGACTCTTCAGGCCGATTTAAGATGCTTGCTGTTGTTGCTGAGCGGGTTATGCTTTACTCTGTCAACCGACTATTGTGTCATAACGCATCTCTGGCCGGAGTTTGTGTACCGCAGAGCAAAACTGCTATTTATTTGTTTTCGTATGTTTTGTTTGGACTTGCGTGTTGTCGCTGGTACAACGAACAGTTTTGCACTGGCGAAACGCACTTAAACAAACATTACATGCATCTTTGCGCTGCAAAACAAGCAAAAGCATTAAAGCATGGATAGTACGGAACCGGGGAGGCACTTCATGTAGGAGTAATTGCGGCTCGTAACGCACGAAAAATAAACAGACCATTTGAAGAAGACAGTGGAATCGGTTTTGCAATACTTCTGTGTGTACCAGCTGGCGGATGGTGCACCTTGGAAGTGTGATGGTACGGGATGTACGGTATGATGTTAAAATGTATAACTCTTTTGATGCAAAGCAAATAAATAAAATAAGCAAAGATTCAATGCTGTACAATAATATATAGCAACAAATATTAACATAAATATGCTGAAATAATAAAAATTCCCTCATGAAGTAAATTGCAACGCTACTTATCCAGATACATTTCAACTGGAAAGCTCTCAGTGCTTTTTATTCGACAAACTTATCCTAGCTAGGATAGGAAATGATCGCATATTTGACATTTTTACTCCAATATAGCTGACGCTAATTAGCAATAAATACATAAAAAGACATAAACTATAATAAAATGTTGAAGAATTAAATACCTTTTATCCATGTTGTCAATTAATTGTCAAACTAAGTTAGGGAGTGAGTTAATACAAATCTCCAAGAAGAGTATTTTGCATCTGACTCGTTCACAGAGAGTTAAATAAATCAAAACAATTAAAATTTAACTGTTCACGGCGACCTTTATTTCATGATTTGTATCGTGAGTTAACTCTTGTGTGAGTTAAATTAATGAAAAATAAAAACCCGAAATAACTCACAACTTAACTCATAAGTTGAAGGTCGTCGTGAAGAGTTAAATCTTGATTTAAATCATGAGTTGAAGGTCGCAACTCCCCCATTCGATTACTTGAAATTATTTAAATCTTTAAGAGGGAATTAAACAGTTAAATCTTTATTCTAAATCTTTAGCTCACATTTAAATCGAAGAAAGGAATTAAATTTTCCATCCCGATCAATGACTACTGAAGCCAGTCACTCGTACGCACAACTGATTAGTTCATTATGGATAACTTCTTCTGAAAACTTGTAATCTATTCTTTTATGTAAGAAGTTATTTGAGTGCCTATAATACAAACCACCGTTAGATGTATGAGTAGACGATTTTGAAAAACAAAATGAGAGTTTTGACTCACAGTATTCGAAAGGTAGAAATGAGCTTGATTCTATTCCTTCGAATGCCTAATAGACAGAATGTCGCGAGATCGCCAAAGATTATTTAGCAATAAGGCAGCAAGATTTCCATGATTGTAGTTACAGGCTCTTAATTGGATATCATCTTCTTCATGGCGAAGACATCCATGAAAGTGTTGAAGGATTCTTTTCTTTTCTAAAATTGCATGAATTGTTATTAAACGCAGTAAGATAATCGATCTTGCAAACAATCCTGAGAACGAATTTGAATCAATTTTAAAACTTGTCATGCTTTAAAGTATAAAAACTGCATGTTTAACTCATGTTGTCTCGTTCAGTAAAGACTTGAACAATTTTCACCATGTGTTGAAACATAATTCCAACTTGTAACTCGATACAGCAGCTACGTATTATGTTTGATTGCGAATTTTATTATATCTTAATGAAACCGAAAGAAAGCGAAATGGTAGATCCTCGTTAACGATCCAGCATTGCTTTCCTGCTGCAGGTGGATTTTGATTGAGCACTTTATCTTTCGATCAAGTCCACCATCATGCGCCAATTTATTGACATCCTGTCCGCCAATCTATGCCCCAGTCGTGACGAGCAAGCAACTGCCGGTGAAAAAATGAACTGAACTGCGTTAAAATTAGCTCAAAAAAAAGCCATATCCACTCCCTTTGGTCGTTTGATCATTAGGCAAAAAAAAAACCAAACCCTTTCAACTTTCCAACCATCGAAGACAACCTGGGTGCGTACGGACCCACCGTGGCTGACAATCGCGCGGATCGGGCGCGAATCGGTCACCGCAAGAGTGTGTGGCCAGATGTCGATTAGATGCTGCTGCACGCGTCACACGTGAACGACAGAAATAAAACATCTCACTCCGGGGAGCTGCATTTTAAAACGCACGCACGCAAAAGAATTACTCTCGCGTGGCCCAAAGGGGGAAACGTGCGTGGAGGAATGGGGAAGTACCGAGAGCGACACCGAGTGGGTACTGCGATGGGGACACATGGTGGAGACCGGGCAGCAGCAACAAAATCGCAACAAAACGGCAGTGCAAATGAAGACAGAAGGGGAAAGCGAATGAGGTCAAGCTCAATTAAAACATTAAAGCTCGGCGATGATGGCTGGATTCGCCACCGACACCTTATGCAATGGTGTCTGTCTGCGCCAACAACTCCAAACAAACACACACACACACTCATACATTCGCACGCAATATATCCGAAATGGGCGAGCACAATTGAGCAGCTGGGGGGCTAACCGATTCAACCGGTAACCGAGGGTAAAGATGAGGTGCAGGCGGGTCGATATGTCTGGGTCGGTGGGGCTATTGTTTAATGGCATGGTTGAGTGTGCTTGTTTTTTATTGCTATTTGCAAATGTTTCTTTTTTTAGGTTTGGGGGGGGTAGGTTTTTTTTGTTGTGCAGTGCGTAAAGCTTCATTTCCACCCCCTTAGAGGACGGGGCGTGAAGGGGTTGTAGATGAGAAATTGATGTAGTTTTTTTCCCCCCTCTCGTCGGTGGGAGCTTTTCATATTTCCCAACGAAAGAAAAATCCAATGTCCGCTTAAAGAGGGTTGGTTGGATGGAAAACTAATATCCGTTTGGATATCTTGAACATTCTTTATCTTACATACTCATTTTATTATCATTGTACAAATAAAAGCCCAGAATTCAAAGCAAAAATTTAATACATTATCAATAAAACAGATGAAAACGTTGTCTAGAGCAAATATTAATTCTACAAACAACATTACATGATCATTACATTATCAGGATAAATTAAAGAGAAATTTAATATTTTAAGTATATTTACAATAAATGTCATTGTTGAAATAATACACTGTACCTATATTGATCAACAGCAACATCGTCTATGAATTCTGCATTACCAATATAACGACAATCTTCTGTAGATTTGCATCATAATTGCTGCTCGCTTAAAGCCCAATTTCCGTCGGATGGAAAAGTGCAACTCATTACACCAACCGCCGAGCGTTTCAGAGAACGGTATGGAATCGTGTGTTTTTTTTTTTTGTTATTTCAACTTTCATTAATTTTCAAACAAATCTTCGAACAAGTAAACCACCGCTGGCACCAACCCCCCGTGTGCCCTTGTACGGCAGCGGGGTGGAATTTCGCAAAGTCCTGCCGAAATAACACCGAAAAGCTCACCGAAATCTCAAAACCTTCTCAGCGCTGTTTCGCAGCAACGTGAAGTTCAAAGTCCAAAACCCCACCAACCCTTGGACAAGCGGTCTGGTGGTGGTGGCCGGTACTGGTAGTGGCAATAGTGCAGCACAGCAAATGGCTTAACTTTGATCGGGGCTGCAGCTTTTACAATGCATGCATGCGATCTTACACCGATTTCTATTGGTTCCGATGGGGGCGATGAGTGTTATTACAGAAAAAACGATTGCTTACTGTCAGAATTTCCTATCAGATTTATGTATTTCTTTTCATTTATGTATTTTATGAAGGGTAAAACACGTAAAGTTTCATTAGAATGAGAAATTTAGACATTATGCTTCGTATGCTTTCGACAAACAAAAGAGAAAGTGTTTCTGTCGCAAAAAAAAAACAAGGAAGCGTCTTAAAAAGCTTTTTGCTTATTGCACATTACCAAAACATTGAAATGCTCATTAAGCACTCAAAAAGCACTGCTACTGCTGCCTTTGTTCTACCGGTTAGTATCACTTTCTTTTCACTAACTGTTGCGCCATTGTGGGACTGAAGCAATACGCAAACAACTTCCTGCAAATTTCATCACCCGACGATCCACAAGAAAGTGCATAAAAGAAACACAAACATAAATACTTCAACACACACACTTACCATGTTGTGACAACGGTGAATCAAGCTTAATCACACCAAAGGTTGCAACAAAAGAGTGTGAGTCAGCTTAAGAACTTGCGCCAGCGCTGATTGTTATTTTCAAACAAAACTGGACAAACTTTCAATAGACATTTAAAAACAAAACCAAACACACAAATAAGCACGGAAAGGAAAGCAACGAACCCGTTAGGCACTGCTTTCTTTCAACATCTCTACGAGTACTCGAGCCTGTTACTGTGTTTGGCCCGGAAAGCCAAATGCTCACTCCTCGGTTGGTACTTTTCCGCACAGGGGGGAAATAAAAAACAATACGAAGCAACAAATGCAACCTGTTTGGCAAACATTTTCTTTCTCCCAAATGCAACTGGAGGGTCAAACTCAAAAGCACCGTGAACCGAAAACAACCCCCCCCGGTCCTGGGGGGGGAGAAGAAAAAAAGCTTCTCGAACGGCTGCCGGTTTTTGTTTTAGTTCGGTGGAAAGCAAAAGAAAGACCAATTCTTTCCGCTTCTTTCGCTTAGTCATCTTAAGTGAAGCACCGCTACTTTCGTCGTTCTTAAGAAAATTACACTGCCGCTCGTTGACTGTGTTTTGTTGCCATTTTCGTTTCGGCTTTTCCAAACACTTCAGCAAGAAAAGCTGACCATCAAAGCATTCGGTAGCACATCACAACATTGCGACGCTGCACCATAGAAACGGGGGATGGGAAAGCTTTCGCCCACCCGGTTCTGAGACTAGTTTGCAGTAGTTTGTTTTCTGTCCTGTTATGCTTCATTATGCCGGTAAGTATCGTGCGGAAGTTGGTGGCGTTCGTCGAGCGCTTTCTTTCAACAAGCAACGATCCGCTTTGGTTTGTGCTGATTGCTTTGCAAGGTTTCTATTGTTTAATTTTCTTATTGTTTTTTTTTGGGTTTTATTTACATTCTGAATCAAGCTCCTCATCATCACATTTTGTTTCAGGGAAAGTTCTGATAGTGTTAGATACAAAAAAAAACATATTTTGAAATAAAGAAGCGGTAGAGATCACTCTTTGTTTATGAAGTTGTATAATTTAAATATCTTTATAGTAATCTAATATTTGGATCAAGTATCCTCATTGAAATTATATTTTTATATATTTCATAAACGATCGCCAAACATTATACTAAATTAAATTAATTGCTAATTTTGTAATGCATGTGCAAATCATACATTTTATTTTAAAAGCATAGCAAATGTGGGTTTTAAAAGGTTCTTGCTTTTGTTTGAATTTTTTTCACCCTTCAATCAAAGTCTTATTCAGTGTACGGGTTGAATACTTAGAACTCATCGGTATGAAATAACCATTTATGGAACTTTTCAAAACACAAGTTTTGAAAAATTGGAAAGAAAAAAACCTACAATAATTTGTTGCGTATGGGCCTTTTCTGCTATTTTGATTTAAATGTACTCTTAATAAGTGTCACACATCAAGTTGTGTCACAGAGAAAACGCTATCTAGATAGATTATCTAAGAGCGATGTTGCTTTTAACGATGATACCATTTTTAATAATTTTAGTCAATCTGACTGCAGTCGAAATTATTGTTAACTATACTCTATAAACTAATTTTATCCAAATTCCAAAAAGAAAAATAATCAAACTGGTAAATTAATGATTTTTTTCTGGGACACAATTTAAAAGGAAAAATCCTTTTAATTTACTAACGCTATATTTTACATTCAAAACATTTAATAAGTTATTATTTTGTTACATAAAAGACGTTCATTCGAAATAGATATAAAAACATCCGCCAATCGATTATTCGAAAAGCTTAATAATACGATTAAAACTGAAATCATTCTTCCAATTCTAACTGCGTATTGGAAATTTAGCAAAGAAAAACCTTAACCGGAGAAAAAGAGACTAGAAAAAGCTGGGAAAGTAAAATTGCATCCAATTACAAAATCGTTCATAAAATAAAGTTTTAACATTAAGGGTTGTAAATCAATTAAACTCTCTCACCAGCGGACAAGACAATTCAGTTATCCGCTACCAAACCACGGCGCGTTAATTTACTGCGTCCATAATCATGCTAAGTAGCATCCGCACAACAAACAGAGCGTATCGTTCGCAGGTGCCCATTACGATCGCGCGAACATCCGCAAGCAACTCCGACTGTCTTTCCACGGTGACTGCAGTGGGTCCAAAAGCGTCCGTAAAAATAAACTAACTGCACGGCCCGACCCTATATGACACTACGAACTCAAATTCTTAAACACTCGTCCCAGTGAGTCACACCTTTTGCGTAACGATTAGAGCTTTAATAGATAAATAAAAAACGATAATAGAAACAGCGACAGGTTCAGCCTAAAATAGCCCTTTCTTATGCTTATCTTCATCTATGCTGAATATTGTTTTAAATGTTGCCCTCTTTGGGTTAATGTTTTCCCCCAATTAAGGAAACTCCCGGCACGGTGGATTTGTAGTGTTGGAGCGTTGCGCGATCAGCAGTTATCGCATCGAACTCGCACGAGCATTTGTGACGCGATCGTGTAAATTGTCGCCAAGCTCAAACACGCCTTCTGCGGTAACTATCTGAACACCGATCACACCACACTGTGCCCACTAGCGAACCGATAGGCAAATTAGTACTACATTAATCAAATCCTTGGTTGCTCCACGTGATCCAATTTTTGGGTCGAATTTTTTTTTTAGGGTGGGTTATTTTCGGCGGCGATTTAACCGCTGGACAAACCGTGTTGGCTGTATCAGCACACAGGAAGGGACTTATGTAACAAGCGACAGATTTCATCGGTGTTGTTAAGTAGTTTTATTTATATTTGTTTGGGTGTAAGATTATGATGTGTGACTATTTTAAATGCACCGGAACGAATCGAATCATGATGAGCTTGTGTCGGTACAATTGCAATGGATTCACAAACGTTTATTAAAAAATTAATATTATTCATATTTAATATTACATTAAATATTGTATTATAAATATTTAATATTAAATTAACGATTATTGTTAAACCGCAAAGTGTGCAATATTCTCCTTGGAATGAACTTTATTTGATGAAGTATAAAAGCTCTTCTTAATACAGACAATTAATAATTAATACCGTAAGGATTACAACAATATAAAACTTCACGAAAATGGATCAGGATTATTAGACAAAACCCCATCACAAACTTCACCAATTTAATTATCATTTTTGATTTGTTGAATAATTAATGTGCCTCAACATGAAAGTCATGCTATAAATCGGCAAACGCAACAGACAATGCCCAATCAACCTTATGCTCATTAAACCTGTTTTGATACTCCTCAACTATTGTTCTTCAATTGTTGCACCTTGCAGCTGCCCCTCTGCTGCTGCACCCATAACGCACCACATATCTATCTGCCCATTGCAGAACAATAGAATGCCTCATTGTGCACGTTGCATCACGCTACGGCGCGGAATGTTTTCATTCTTCCATTTTGCTAACCCAACCGATCCGAAAAGCCTCAGCCTCAAAGCGCGAACAGCAGACCCACTGAATTGAAATCGTTCCACTAAATCAGAACGGAACCACACAACTAACCGGTATGGCGACCTTTAAAAATTGTTACATGCGAGAAGACACACAGAACGAAAAAAAAAAACGCACCATGCTACCAAATTCTCACGCATACACAAACGAAGCTAGCCGCGTACTGGAATTTCCCAGCCCGCGCAGCCCGCGTGAGCGTTTTCTACGCACTTGTACGCTATTTTTTGGCGCCAGCAAAGGAAAAGTAGTTCAACAGCTGGACAAGCGTAGCCAGGCCGGATGCAGCAAAGGGGGGGGAGGGAGGGAAACCGGAGTGGTTCTCCGTATCGTACGATGGGGTATAACAGAACAATAGCAAGAACAAGCCTTTTTCACGCATATCGTATTACGCAATGCAAACAAGAGTTGTATCGACGGGCAGACGGGGCCGTTAGCGAATGGGAGAGCGCCCACCGCATAGAACTCCACAGTGACCACCTGCAGTATGGGCCAAGTATTGCCGTTGTACTAATCGGTCATGGTGGGGGTGCGTTTTGTGTAGTTATTATGCCTTTTTCGCTCTCCCCTCCCATGGAAAACAATTTCCACTTCCGATTCGAATCATTTTCCGAAACACGCGCACGAAATGCCGCTACGCACCGTTCGGCGCAATCGAGAGCAAGAGTGATGTTTCACTCTTTTCTACTACACGTTGTTGCGGTTGTGGGTGAAGGCTCCCGTAAAACTCCATCTCTCCCTTCACCGGCCCAAATCACCACTAAAACGGTGAAACTAAAGTTTGAGGTGCGTTTCTCTATCTGTTCGACGGTGGCAGTGATGAACCCTCGCTGGAACATAAATCTTGCGCTAGTAAACGACATGATATCATCATCAATTATTCAATCAATTCTAATAAACTCGTTTTAGCCCTAATTTACTATTAGCTACAAATACACTGTAACTGTCATTTTATAATTTAAAAAACCACATCACACAAGATGTGCCTCCACAAGGGTTAACCGGTGTGGTGATGAATAATAGTTTCACTTTCCTTCCAACGGCGCAATGGCATTGGGCACCCTTTTTTCCGCTTACGTCTTCCGACACCATCAGCTTCCAACCCCCGCCGAAAACGGTGGTCCCGTGCCCGTTCGTCACTAACACACCGTCCTCCTCCCCCTCCTCCCACCGTGGCATGGAGAACTGGCCTACTAACCTGTTGGCAGTGACACCGTTTTCACTTTCTTTTCAAACCTTGCCGTGGCATCGGGCGTCAATGAGGGAGGCGTCTTGAGCGTGGGGAAGTTGTGTTAGAGGGTTGTGTTTTTTGTTTTCGTTGGTGGAGAAAGGCTGGATGGGTTTCAGTTTTATTGAAAGACTTATTGACTTAGACTTAGAGTTTTATTGACTTATTATGCCAAGGTAAATTTATACACTTTTGTTAACTAGTGTTTGTTTTTAAATGGTGCAACGTTTACTGCAATTTGTTTTTAGCAATTTTTACATAATTTACAAGGCAAATTTATAATTCTATACAAAATTTCCAAAAGACATTTTTCAACCATATTTTAAGGTTTAAGTCAATATTTTTGAAAACTAGGTATTTAAATTAAATAAAATAGCACTTTTGGAAAAAATTGAAAAAAGAACTAGATAAACTAAATTAGTAACATCTTTCTTAGTAATATTTTATATTCTGCAACATTTTTATTATTGCTCTCCTGCGAGCAGTCAGCATATTACTACATACGGTGTACTATTTACCATTTATGTTTTATTTAAATTTTTAAAATCATAATTTTTTGCTCCATCGATCGATGTACACCGTAAATAATATTCCACATAAACTATACATTTTCATTACCGATCTCGTTTCTTTATTCAACCCGAACAGCTCAGGTAAGATAAAATAGTGCAGATAGAAAAAACCTAGCGTGATTTGTTTTCGAGAGCCATCCGTATTAGAACGTTCATTGGGTGACATGACATGGCCTGTTCAAAATGTTGCTGTCACCCACTTTTGGGTGACATGGCGTTCAACGTGTTAATGGTAATAAAGAATATTTACAACACGTTTAGTAACATAAGTTATTCAAAAAGGTAATATTCTTTTCCCAATTTGAATATGTTATCTCGTGACCATTTTTAAAACAAATACAGGCCGCTCTTCATATATTTAAAAAGAAAATTCCCAAGACTATTTTTTTCCCAAACAGTACGACATTACAGTCAGTAAGATCCTGTTAGTTCCCAGCCTTGCACAACTTTCCAACCGGATGTCTTGCCCCCTTTTGACTGTTCTCATTTAACTTTCCCATCCTTCGGGCTTCCGTTTGGAAAATCCCACACAACGGATGACTGTTTGCAACGTCCACAGCGTTAGTCACTGATCTTAACTTCGCCTTCTATCCGGAGAGAGTAAAATTGGCGAAGTAGGAAAGATAAAACAAGCAAGGACCCTCTGGTGATCACACTCATCGGACCGATAACGACAACTAACCATGTGCAGCCACTCAAGGACACACAGCACACAAGTGATCGATACCTTAGACCGTCATCTTTAAACGCGTCCTTTGCGTGGGATAAATGTAAGGGACACACGTGGTTTTACCACCAAACACCAACCGTTTCCCATGAAGATTTCACTTTCTTTTTGCATATTTTTTTGTTGGGCTGCGTTTGAGCATATTTAACGCACAAACAAACAACTATTGCCCATCTGCAGTAAAAGTCGCCTTGGTGTGCCCTGGGAGGGCCGGCAAAAGTGCAACCGAAAAAGTGCATCCATTCCGTTGCATTCGTTGCACAGTTGCATCGATTGCTCGCCCAAGTTTAACACTGCAGCTACCGATTGCTGTGCCAGTGTTAGTACACGAAGTTGGGTCCCGCTCCTGGTGAGGTGTGGTACACGCCTCGCCAAGTGGTACCGTCCGCGAAGATGCAGAGTGAGAGTGGCGCACAGAAACAAAACAACAGCAAAAAATACCACCGTAATTTATGTCATGGTCAGACGGTAAATAAAATGCATTTAATGGCACGTTGGGCTTTGGCTGTTGCTGTTGCTGTGTCTGCCACTTTTGGCTGCCATGTTCTTTCCGATGGCTCGTCGTTTTTTTTTCGTTGCTTCATGTAGTTTTTTCCTCTGTTTGTCTACTATTTTTTACTACTCTTCGCTCAACTCCCTCGCTGCCGGAATAGTTTGGTTTTCATTGCGTTACCTTTTTTTACAACTTATTTTACAATGGAACATTTGCGTCAGTGCGTTTTGCTTTGAGTCTGTACCTTGTTGTGACTTTTTGCATCTTTCAATGATAGACAAAATAGCAAAAAATCCGAAGGTAAATTGTCCTCAAAGTGAAAAGCAGCTCATTACACCCTCGGAATAGTGTTGAAAACTAGCATCATTTAAACATTTTTACTCTAAAACTGAAAAAAACTATAACAAGATATCTTTACCGGGCGACTAGCCCTTCATTCAGTTGTTATCTAATCTAATCAGGCCTTTTAACAACAGCAACAAAAAACCAAACGATTCTGCGGTGTGGGATGCAAGATAAGTGCTCACCATTGAGTGGTATTTGGGATTCTAAGCTATGGTCAATACAGGTGGGGCATAGCCCTTACGAATTCATTTGTAGTTTTATGTACATTACGCCATTTTTATGTGTTTTTAATAATTAAAATCCATCGCACATACTGCATACCGTAAAACCGTCATCCATAACTCCGATCCGATCGAAACGGGTAAACGTCATCGACGTCAAAGTGACGTAGCTCATGAAGGGTGCCGTAACACCTCGAAAAGTCTGTCAAGGTTAGTCGGTTTTGGTGTCAATGTTTACCACGGTCTGGGGCATGCTGTGAAGGGGGCAATGGTGGTGGGCGGCTGATGTGGACGAAGAAGTTAGGTGGTGAAAAACAAAAAAACACGATTTCGTGAACGTAAAACCGTAAAAACCATTCGGAACCGTTGTTTTTGCGCTCTCTCTCTCTCTCTCTGTATGTTTTGGTGCGTGGAATTTGTTGTCGAATTATGTAGCTCAGTGAATCAAATTACATCGCTCGTACAAACAAGGACTTGCTAGTTGTAAGCCAACCGGTACCGATTAGCCGTACACAGAAATACCACCTCGATTTGGGTGTTGTTTTCGCTGTACCACAGGAGGAAAGAGTTAAAGGATTACCCCTACACATCCTGTGCCCTCAATTTAGAGGAAATTTTTGGTTCTTTGGTGGATTAATTTCTTTTCTTTGCGTTTTTTTTTTGTTCATTCAACAGTCAGAGAAATCAGATCAAGGGCCTTGCGCCCCGTTTACGATTCCGATCATTCATTAACGGATGAATGGAGAGCACGAGAGCAAGCGTGCGCCATAAAGCGTACCGTATTTGATGGAGGTATTTTTACGACAGGTAATTAAACCGAAACCGGTCGCATCTGGTGCGGGTTTTCGGTGCAACGATTCGATCGTCCCAAACTGATAGAATATCTCGCTGATAAGTTACCCAACGCGTGTATAGCAAGTGGACCGTTGTGTGTTGTTTACTTGGTATGAAAGTCAAAACAGTATTACAATATGATTTAGGAGGATTCAACATGGCATGATAACAATATACTTAGATCAGCTCAAAACAAATAATACTCAACTCATAGGTGAGGTACGATGCGGGTTCAGAGTCCATCATTCTACCTAATGTCTGATTATTCAGCAGTGGATAATTTTAATTGCAGTTTCGATCATCATTTTCACCGGATATCGATCGTAACCGTAGCATAATCATAATTGAACGATTAAACAACAAATATAAAAGGGGATTTTTCAATCAAAATAGTACAGGAGGTTTTTGTGAAGCTTTTTTATGATAATAACTGAAGCATCTACTAGGGTAAATTTTTGCACTCCACCCAATTATTGCACACTGTGTTTAAATTGCTATTCTTCCAAATATTTAGGAAACATTAATGTAAGATTTTTTTTTCCTAAAATATTGATGATTTCTGCTGCAGATACGTTAATTCATTTCATTTCAAAATCAGGGCACTTTTTCGAATAATTGATTGTCGATGAAAATATTTGCTTCTGCACTGGCAAACATGAATGGGTTTCTTAGGACAAGCAGTTAAGAATTCTGCCGCACGAAATAAGGTTTATTTCACCGTATGTACCATCTCAACGGAATATTTTGATTGAAATTCAACTAAAAAAGATACTTCTTATGATGAAGCAACTTAAATAGTCATCTTTTATTAAAAAAAAATACTTATTTTAGTACAATAATTCAATAATTTAATCAAAGAAATGCTGATCCTATTTCATTGCACACAACAAAAGTATTCCTTAAATCGATGACAAGTATTCCATATTCCACGGTGAAGTTTCGCCATTCGTGATGGACAAAGAAATTATTCATCTGCCAAAAATACTATATTCTCTCGCTACAGGAGCAAATTTCTTTTTCTTTATCGAGACAACAACCTCATAAGAGGTTTAAGGCTTGCCATTTCTGGCTTTCTTTGACTTTATTTACCCGTAGGTCGGATAGTAAGTCCTGCGTACGGATGGGTCGGACGGATTGGTCCGGATAGAATTTTGAACCGGTTCTGTCATGTAAAGACCTGCACCATCAACACATCACCCCACAGAAGAAAGAATTAAGTATAGTAAGTAGAAATATTCCAGCCTGTCTAGCTGGTGATAAAAATTATAAACAAAGTGAACAATAATTGGTTGCGACGAGTCTGCTATTTGTATATTTCTTTAAAAAAAACTCTACGAATTGAGTCTAATTGAGTGTAAAGATGCTATGATTGAATGCGACAATTTTGAAAAGTTTAATAATTGAATATAAAGTGTAGTATATCATAATATGAAAGGTTATGTTGAAGCGAAATTGTTGAAATTTGAATGTGTTTCATAATTATTGTTACTTGACTTTATACACCGAAATTCTTGAACAACTTCTTAGGAGAAACAAGCAATGATGTAATCCATTTCCTCTTGTTTATAGTAATAAGGAAACCTCAAGATTAACTAGAACTCTGTTTACCACTCGAATTCCCTTTGGTCAATATGGGTTCTTTTTCATCAGAATCGATTGGTCTTAAGGATTTTTTGTTCCATAGTGACAACCTTTCTAACCAGAATTCGTTAATTTGCGATTATGTTTTACTCAAAACCTATTCAGAAAGCTTTCACAATTTTACCATTCTCCAATATTCTCCCTTTCTCGAACTTACATTTTGCTCTTATTAAAAAACAATGTCAATTAACAAAAACCCATATTGATCTGTTAATCCACAAACAAATACTACCGTTGCCATAAATGGTGCAAAATTTAAAAACCTATCCTCATTCGCTACCATCATTGACCTCCACCCGTGATTGACACTGCACTTCGTCAATCAACCGTCAAACCCGGACCCAACGTGCCAAGCCTAACGTGCTGGGAGTGTCGTCCATGGTCCGTGGTCCGTGGGGGTAAATGGAGAGAAGAACAAAAAAAAACCTTCCCACCACCCGTAAATGGCCCATTTATTTTTAATTGCCTACAATCACTTCACGTTAACGATTTTGCCAAGAATGAAACGTGCAGGAAAGGACAATGAAATACATACGGAAGAGAAAAAAAAAGTTCTGTCCCATCGGTTGATGATCGAGTGCTAAATAAACGCACGCACATGTGAAAAGTGAACCAAGAAAGGCGCGAAAAAAAAACTGTCACAAAGAATTCGTTCTTTGTGTGCGGGCTGGAAGTGAAACGCGCTATACGACACACATCCTCAGAAACAAACAAACCAAAAGATTATTCTAGTTCCATGTGTATTCTTGAATTACGCACTCACACCGGGCCATTCTGGTGTGGATCGCTCCCACGGGTACACTCCCGATCTCTTCACAACCACTGTGATCGTGTTCTTCTGTGTGCACAACCTACCATTCTAGCCATCACGTTTCGAAACGATGAAACGATTTTTGCGTGATGCTAAAGAAGAAAAATCGAGAGTGAAAGATGAACAACAACAAAAAACCGGTCCAAGCAGACACAGCACGGACCGAAACATGCGTAAATGGCATCTTAGCATAGTGGTGTGGAGATGTGAGGGGATGAAGTTATCGAGATGGTTGTAGATTGCTCTCTCTCTCTCTCTCTCTCTCTCTCTCTCTCTCTCTCTCTCTCTCTCTCTCACTCTCTTCATCTCGCTCATTCCTACTCGTTAGCAACTGCTTTCGCTCTGCTGTCCGTTCTTTCGCGTTTATGCGTCCACCGTAGCGCGAGCCACGCACTACACAAAATGTTAATCGGTTTTTTTTTTCGTCGACGATCAATTCGGTTGCCGGTTTCCCGCTGGCTTTCATTACGCACACGCACACACATATAAGCGTTCTACAGCACAGACTCTACCTCCCCCTCCACAACGAGTGTGCGTTCTCGCTTTCCTTGTCGATCGTGCGTATCAACGCACCACCCCCTCACCCTCTCCCCCCAACCCACCCTTTGCATACGCGCTTTTTTACATACTTTTCTCCCTCTGGCTGGTGCGTGCGAGCGAGACGCTCGGCGGGTTTTGCCGTTCGGGATGCTCTCGCTTACGCACCCGTGCACGGATTGGAATGCGTGTTAGTAGGCCAAGGACGACGCGCCACCGTTCGGAAACAGAGCCGACAACCAAAACCAGACAACACACCAGAGGAGCGCACCACGAAATCGATTTACCGTTGGTCAGCATTCGGGTGGGTTTTTTGGTGGGTGGTGGTGATGAGTGGTCAACTTAGCACCCGAATGTGAGATTCTAGCTCCATCTTTTTCCCTTCGCGAACGCATCAACACTCACGCACTATTGAGATGCGTTAATTATTTTATTGTATTTTGAATGTTTATTTTTAGGTGATTTATCGTTAGTAACTATAATTTAATTGTGTTTATATACAATAAAAAACATATTTAAATTTATACATTTTTTAATTTAACGCAAGTATCGGGTGAGTAAATAATAAGACTAAAAAAAGAATATTACTGTCAGTTAATATTCTATATAATTTCATAGCTGATTACCTTCAAATCTAAATCCTTCATACAAACATAGCATATATCTCAAGCAAAATGCATGAATGTTTTTTTTTTAACATATTATTTGTACATTATTCATTCCGAACTTGTTATTATCTGTACTAGATAATGACACAAGCACAGGTTAAGAAGGAACAGTTCGGATCAGCTTGCATTTACCACTAGTACGTCCAAACGTTTTTCGCTCGGTATTTTATAAACAATTTAAAACTTTTTAACATTTTCTTAAGTTCGTACAATAATATAAAATAGAAAATAGAAAATCCTCACAAACCACTTATAGATGGAGATGCCTGGTGTTTCTAGCCACTATTTAGTCAAACTGCTACTAAGCTATGTGATCACGCATTGTCCCAGACAAGAAGTTTCCTTCCAAAAGCATTCTTTTTTTCTTTCAATTCAATTACCATCCAAACGTGCTAACTGCCAATCAATTAACATACGATGTGTTCTCCTTTGGCCAACCGTTCGCCAAACACCGAACGAACGGGTTTCCACCTGGTCCATCGCAATGGGGCAGTTGCTGCATCAAATCGTTACATCCACCAACACATGGATGCCGAAACGGATTTGTGGCGTGTCGTTACACGAATGTAGAGCACGATCAATAAAAGTGCATTACGAACTTTGTGTCGCATTTTGCGCTTACTCTTACCGTCGGAG